>NC_142697.1:33997990-34651428 GCF_029641045.1 Salvia hispanica | reverse complement strand
ATCCATAATTAAAACAATTGAAAGAACAAACAAATATAGGAGTAGTAGTATAAAACCAAGCAAATAATTAGATTCTGCCGGGCCTGGGCCGAGCCTGGGCCTGGGCCGGGCTTCGAGTGGGCCTGGGCTCGGGCCGGTCCTGGGTTTGTAAAAAGGCCCAATTGGAGCACAATTCATCTACTCGGCCCAGCCCAAGCCCGCTTCATTTCATTGGCGGGCCGGGCCTGGGCCGGCCCATACCGGGCTTGGGCCGGGCTGGGCTGGGTCGACCCGGCCCATTTGACATCTCTAACTGTATTACGTGATCAACAGGGCAAACCACGCGGGTCGTCGTTGACTACACTTGTCACACTTATGTAAACAAATTCTTCATTCGTCCATGAAATTTTGTCACAATTTTCCATTTACAACGGTCTCACAAATTTGTCACATTTCATTTTTTACCTTTTCTGGTAGTGGACACGCATTCTACTAATTTATTCACACTCATATTTTATTATAAAACTAGTACGTTAAAAGTAGAACTCATGTCCTACCAACTTTTTCAACCCACTTTCTATTACATTTTTTAAAATCCATGTACGTCCGGTCAAACTATGATAAAATCTAAGGAACGGAGGGAGTATACTAGATAATAGAACTACTCCATTATGTGGTATAAATTAATTTTGCTGCTATAAATTAATTTCACAAATATAAAAATAAATAGATAAAATTTGATAACTTGTATGCACGAAAAATTGCAAGGTTATTAAGAAAGTACTAATTGAAACCCAAGTTAAAATATACCACAGGAAGTAAAAATTACAGAAATCAAATTACAGACATGTAACAGTACTCCCTCCATTCCAAAGAAGATGACACACTTGGGAGATAACACGAGATTTTAGGAAATGTTTTGTGTGTCAAGTGGTGAGAGAAAATATGATTTTTTAATTGATATGAGAGGAAATTTTTTCTAAAAGAGGAAATATGACATATTTTGTGGGAAAAACTAAAAAGGAATGTGTGGCAACTACTATGGTACGGAAGGAGTAGTAATACACTAGGGCCTTATAAAAGAAAGTCAAAAATTCCAGTCCTGGGCCTAGTAAAAACATAAGAAAGTTTTCAAAAATTCCTCAAGCCCATTTTGTTTTGTTTAGCCCACTTTTGGAAGAATCAAATAAATCTTGCGTGCGATTCTATTATCAATCAATTCACCTCAACTCTTTGGAACTAATATAATTGGACAATCAATTCAGAAATCAATTTCAATTAATCCCAACGGTATATAGTATATATACGTTTCATTCTCTTCCACAATCTGAACACTTTCAATTAATCAGAGAATAGAGAACTAGAAGATAAAGTGAAGCAAAAGGAGCTGCAATTACACAAGATAGGTAATCACAAACTTGAATTTCTTTGTGCATAATTGCATATACAACACTTAGCATTAACAAACAGATGGATGTATAGTTCTCGACTAAATTTTTTTTTGTTGGGCCTTCATTTTGCTAGACTCAATAATTCTTTTGAGCTTGAGTAATTTTCGGTCCGCAAAATAAAAGTAAACAAAATGTAAGAGCATTCACAGAAGTCAACGATATCCCTTCATTCCATAACTATACTATTCATGGCCATCTCTACTTTTTGCCCCCCATCCTTCCTTATCTAAGAAACAACATCCACAATCATTCATTTCTTAACAATCCCTTCACTATTCATCAATATCACTATTTTATTTATTTTATTTTTTCATAATAAATTTAATTTTAAATTAAATATTATATTAAAATTATAAAAATAAAATTTCATTGATAAAACCATAATTCCATAATAGGAGGATAAAAAATGAAAAAAAAGGGGGAAAAACATTAATATTTGGAGAAGTGGAAATTTTTTAACCAATTTAAATATTTCTTTGTTTAAAAATATCAAAATTTAAATATGTGGCCTGCCAAAATGGGATCCTCCATCAATAACTGAAGACCATTTGTGACGGTGCACCCTCATCAGCCTCCCTTAACCATCCCGTCCCAACGGGACGGGTCAAGAATGGTTAAGCGACACCATTGTGGATGCTCTTAATGTTTAGGCTAGCTAATTAATTGTTGGAGCTGATTAGTTAATTCCGGAGACGACAATTTAATTTCGTGAGTAATCAATTTAAAGAAATTATTAGTATTTTTGAATTCATTAATTCAATTTATTAAATTTTAAGAAAGAAATTAAGAGAGTGCGGAGAGGGTACGAAACCTGAGCCGCTGCTCTGTTTCCGGCCCAATACTATATAATTTTATGTATTTTATCACTCTTTTTAATATTTCCTAAATTGAGCAGTAATTTGATATTAACGATTTGTTTCCACCCTCAGAAACGTGCTTATGTAGAAACGTTCCAATTTATAACTAGAAAAATCAATTGATGAATTGGCTTTGTCAGGTATGCCAATGCCTAATTGACAGTGTTTGGCGTATATATTAGTAATAATTTTGGTTGAGTATTGAACATTTTTTTGGCTTTGTGGCTCTTTTTTTATCATATCTGGTAAAACTCATCATCGGTATAAAATAAAAAATTGTTGAGTATTATGTTAAGATCTTCGTCTTGACATGATCGAAAATACTCAAGCATCGATTAAACTCATCTTTTTTTACCGAGTATAAATAAATATTTTTTTTTAAATTATAGGGCAGAGAAATTATTAGATGTAAACTGCAAAAAGTAAGCCAATAAGCTCATAAATTATTAATAATTAGTCCAAAATGAATTCTACATCAGTTTACAAGTTGATTGAGCAGCTGTTACTATTAGGGAAAGACTTTATCTTTAGGTGTGATAGTAATCCATTCTAATTTGTCTAGGTTGGACACCAATGCATGCTATTTGCATCTTTGAGATAAGAAATAAATTGTCATAAACTGAGATAAGGCATAAATTATATATCCACTTTTGACGTTTGCCTTAGTTATATGTGATAAGTATGATCTTGTAACTTAAGTAAGATTATTGAAGGATAAATATACATTGGTTCTTCTTCAATTTAACATTAATTTGTTCGTGTTACATGCATTAATTGACCAACTTAATTGTGCAAATTACACTTGTGTTTAAAACTTTTGCCAGTGAGTGTTTTTTTTTTTGCTTTCGTTTTTTTGCGAGCTTTTATTCCGAATAACAAAACTCATGTTAGAATAAATTCACTATATTTTAAATTTTTAAGTTAGGGCCGTGTGTAACTTCAATTTTTCATTTACATTTATGGTATGGGAAAATTTCAAATTACATAATTACAAGTAGTAGTACTTTTCATCGACCCTATGTATAGTAATGTCGTTAAATAATTTGACTCAAAAGGCCCCCCCACGTCTCACACGATCCTTTTTCACTTACGATTAACGTGTGTACATTATTGTAACACCCATGTAATATGTAGAAATTTGTCTGAAAATTATTTCGGACATGAATTTTAATAAAGTAATGTTTAATGAGTTAAAAGGAAATAATATAAAGTAAAAAAATAGAATAAATAAATAAAAATAGAAAATAAAATTTAAAAATTTAAAAGAATTAGTGCTATACTCCCTCCATCCCATAGAATACGTCATTTAGGATTGACACATGTTTTAATACGTAACTGGTAAAGTTTGAGAGAAGGAGAGAAAATAGTTGAAATTGTATAGTGGAAGATGAAGCCCATGAATAATTAAATACGAAAGAAAGGAGAAAAAGATTGTAATAAATAGATACGAACTATTTCTATAGGACATACGAAAAAAGAAATATGCTATATTTATATTAAATAGAGGAAGTAATTTTTATTGAAAGAGAAGAGAAGTCACTATTAGGAATATGAATCGCTTATCTTGGAGTGTATTATGTATTTAATCGCGGCTGCTGCTTACATGTATATTAGCAATGCATTAACAATTGAAAACGCGAAGGATTTTGAGGGTCAAATAACAAGTAAATACTATTGAATTTTAATTTAACTTGAAAACGTGGAGTATTTTGTAGGATATGGAAAATAAACATTTTTAGCTAAGCTAGGCCATGAAGATGATGATGACCAAACGTAAAAGTTCACAAAGAAATTAATAATTCAACTTGTATGTGTGATTGCTTTCAGTATTAATGCCTACATATTTGGAGATTATAGAACTTTATAGTACTAATTTTCAATCCAATTTTAAATAGTGCACACGTATTTTGGAAATGATTAATCTTAACACCATTTTCAATCCAATTTGGTGATAACGAGGAATAGATACAAATATTTTAAATTAATCTTCTATTTATAGATAAGATTAATTAATTTATGGTTGTGGTCATTTTATTTTTTAAATAATCACTTATATTTTATTATTAATTTATCTATTCATTCCAAGTAAACTATTAATTTAAATTAATTTTCTACTTATGTATATGAAGGGAGTACCATAATACTCCGTGTATACTAATTGTTCACCCTACTTTCGAATTTATTAACTTTATATGATAAAAGTGAAAATAAATTCGAAAAATATATTTGCAGAGTCGTTAATTTGGTCCAATAAACTCTTGATAATAAATAAAAAATTCAACTACAGTATAGTACTACTAAATAAAATAAGATAAAAATGGTACATGGATGTTGGACAAAAAAAGTGAACATGTGAATAAAATTGGAACTAAACCAGTACATATTTTTATCCAATTTAGTCCCCTAAACTATAACATACTCCATATAGCTTGGAGATCATTGTCCAACAAAATCAACAATAAAATCATGATTATTCTCACTATTTTATTCTATTTGAATATCATATTTTATCCCATGAATGTCTAGCTTAGAAGTTGGAAAAGTTTTCATATGTATTAAGTTTAAAATATTAATATTACACTAAACCATATACTCCATATTTCTATCAAAATAGTTTACTTAATTGCAATATTCTTATAAATGATTTTAGTCGTAAAATCTGTATAGTTAGTTAAACGACAAAAACTAATAACATTCTGAATGCTTTAATTAAAATCCATAATATAATATTTTATTAAATAGATTATTAATGTTTTTTAAAAGGAATAAATTGTTTAATATAAACTTAAACAACCATTTAGATGCAAAAGTAAACTATCTGTTTATACTATTGTAACTAGCTACTGTATGGTCGGTCACATATAGTAGTTCAATTTAAAATTTTAATTCAATTGAACTGTCTTCCATTATAGTACTCTTCGCATCATGAGAATTGTTATAGTTCATGTTACATAAAATTAATTAATTTGGTTTTACATGTCATCAATTATTAGTCCATCTAGAAAATTAATTTAAACATGAATTCAAATAATTATTTTTAACTGTTAAAAGATTTTTAGTTTATACATAATATGGTGAATTGGTGATTATAAAAACTGGAATACTTGAAATTATTGAAACTTATTATACGTTTCTTCTGAAATAAATTTGTAAGTACGAACCCAAGACATGCAACGTGTAACATTAATAATTTTCAACATGCGTAAGATGGGAAACGTTATCCATATTCCAGAAATCTTAATATAATACTGCAATAAATCAAAACATGAGAGATGGTAGGCTATGTACAAATTTGATTTACAATTTGGTCTCCAACATTATCAAATTTACATCAAATCACCACTGGATTAATTTTTCCATGTGTTAATAACTTAATATAGGGGTCTAATTAAAATTCAACGTTTTTCTTCTGCACTTCAAACTTAAAAGAAAAATGATATACATATGCCTAAAATCAAGAGCTTATCCAAATATTAATTCGGTACGACAAAGCAGGTGTATAAAGATCAATTATGAAACAACAATCTCACAAAGTAAATTAAAAATTGAAAAAAAAATACTTCCTGATTTGAATTTCAAAACAGTTATACTACCAAACAAAAATAAATTTGAATATATAAAATAAGAATAATTGTTGTATTCAAATTTGAAAATCTACGATAAATTCATAGGTTTTTTAAATGAGTTTGTGAGCTTTACATGAGGCGAAAATTTAATTATTATCAGCTCGTCATTTTTCACAAGAAATTTAGTATTGTTTCTATAATAACAAATTCATCTGTTAAAGTTAAGGAAATATCTTCATAACACATAATATCTTCCTAGCTACAAATAGCTTAGAATTTTCATGCATTAGATCACCATATTTCCCTTCTTCAGTTGTGGCTATAAATACATCAATTCTATTCCATAACAAAATCACACTTCTCAAAACACACAAACACAATATACACACACCACACACAAATACAGTAAGAATGTTGCTAAGCAATATCAAGTTTCCCTTGGCAAAGTTCCCCAAAACTATTGATCATAACCACTTCCCCTTTTCCAATATCAATAGTGTTGGAAATAAGAATGTTTTGTCAAGTGGAAGAAAGTTCTTTATGATGGATACACCTACTTCAACTCTCCTTGTCACCCTCTTGAGGCAGAGCTGCATCATCAAGAATTCAATGCAGCAGCAGATACTGGGATAGGAATTCTTCCTTTTTTCCACGGGAAGAACATCCTTCTCACCGGTGCCACCGGCCTTCTTGGAAAAGGTATATTTTTATTAATATTGTGTTTGATATTTTGATATTTTACGCATGCTTATATTGATATTTATACATGTATTACATCTGTATAATATGATTCATATGTCGAGATATTAACGATTTTCAAAATATATTAGCATCCAAAAAATATAACTCCCTCATTCCCACAATATGAGTCGTATTTAGTTGTGGCACGAGTTTTAAAAATATAAAGAAAAGTGAGTTGAATAAGTAAGTGAAGTACCCCATCAATCCCACTTTAGGAGTCCCAGTTGAGTTCGACACGCGTTTTAAGAAATGTAAAGGAAAGTTGGTGAAAAAAGATAGTGGACTGTGGGTTCTACTTTTTTATATTAGTTTTATAATAAAATGTGAGTAGAAAAAGGTTATTGGAATATGGGGCCTAATACTATTTATGGAATATTCTAACCGAGACTCCTAAAGTGGGAAATGGTAAACCGGGACTCCTAAAATGGGACGGAGGGAGTATATGTATTAGTTTTATAATAAATGTGAGTGAAATAAGTTAGTGGAATATATAACCTACTTACCATTTATGATAAAAGTGAATAGGACTCTTATTATGTGACAGACTTAAATGGCAAAATATGATTCTTATTGTGTGACGGAGGGAGTACTTATCAAATTTCTTAATCCGAACATATGCAATAATGATGACATTAGAATCCTTGTAAAATCACCTTCAATATGATTTGTGAAAATAAATTAAATCAAGAATATGTAGAATTAAAAGTTTTGGATTAGTTTTGGTGAAAAAGTCAATATTTTAAAAACAAGACCTATAAGTGAACCAGTATAGATATTAGTACATGGTCAACTACTGCAGCACTATATAATATATATAAAAAATATAAAATCCATTTTTTGATATTTATGTTAGTACTATACACACACAACTTATATCTTACATATATGTACTTGTTTTATTTGATCAGTTCTTGTGGAGAAGATATTAAGATCAATGTCTGTGGGCAAAATCTACTTACTGATCAAGGCCAAGGACAAAGAGGCTGCATCTACCAGATTAACAAATGAAGTGAGTTCTTACCAATTTCAAAATGCTTGTAATAATATTTATATACTACTCCTATTTAACATAATTCCTTTGAATGTTTTTAGATAACAAACTCGGACTTATTCAAAACTCTGAAGGAAGAACTTGGGGATTCCTACGAAACCATGATACGAGAGAAGCTGATACCTATTGCCGGAAATATCTGTGAACCGAATCTCGGAATGGATTCTCAATCTATTGCTCAAGTTCGAAAAGATGTCGATGTCATAATCCAATCTGCAGCTTCCACAGTCTTGAATGACAGGTTCGTTTAGTTCATTTTTCTCGTTTCTTGTCAGAGAGAATCATCTCAAATACGAATGACAATCCCTCCGTTCACAATGAAATGGTCTTTCATTTTGTTCTGTCCACAAAAATGAGTCCATTTTAGTTTTGGTAACATAGGCATAGCCCATCACATTTTTCTCTATAAAAGTTATATCTTGATCAATATGTTAATTTGGTTGATTTTAATTGGTTTCATTTTAGGATTAGGGTTAAGATATAGATTTAAAAGATGTGTATTTTGGAGAAATCACACGTATTTTGGAGAATGAAATAAACTTGTCTATATATTTTGATAATAGGTATGACTTGTTGGTGGATGCAAACATGAGTGCCCCCCAACGATTGATGAGGTTTGCAAAGACATGCAATAATCTCACTCTCTTTGCGCATATTTCTACTGGTACGCGCAATTCTCTTTTAACAGATTAGTCTTTGGAAAATATTCTCTTATTTGGTCTATCACAAATTTACTACTAGTATTAATTTGAAATTGAAATGACAGCTTATGTTAGTGGAAAAAGAGAAGGGTTGATCATGGAAAAGCCATTTATAATGGGAGGGAATGGAAGAAAGGAGGAATATTGTGTTGAATCAGCCCTACTTGACTTAGTTGAGGAGAATAACTTGATTCTCAAATTATCATCTTCTTCCTCTACCCAACATGATCTTACCAAAAATCTCAAAAGGCTTGCCCAAGACAGGTATACTACAATTCATTTATTCTTATATTTACTTATGCAAATGCATCATAAGAGAATGATTGAACTGATTGTAAAACACAAAAACCCCAGTTTCTTGAATTCAAAATTTATTATTAATAATATAAAATTAATTGCATAACAACTAAAATGCTAATTATAAGTGGTTTGAAAACCACAGGAACTCAAAAGGAAATCAAATTCATTGTACATCACGTTATAGCGATGACTTTGATTCCTTGGTCAGTTTTGCAAGCCCATTGCGAATTTCAGGTTATTCTGGCATGGTTAATGTGTCCAGTATTGTCCATTGGAACTTCAACATATATCCAATAAATCTCGATAAACTTCATGTACTTTTTTTTATCGTTGAGATATAAGTATTTACCTATTTTGGATATGATAATGTAACAGAGCAACGGAATTTGGATGGCATAATTCATATCACATGACTAAAGCTATGGGAGAAATGGCTCTTGATGAAATAAGAGGAGATGTGCCTTTGCTTATTATAAGGCCCACTGTTATTGAAAGCACCTATAGAGACCCTTTCCCTGGATGGATACAAGGAAATAGGTATTTATCTAGCTAACTAATTTAATTTCCAATATTTATTTTGCATCATTTTTAATGATAATTGAATTTAGGATGTTTGATCCTGTCATTATGGCCTATGGGAAAGGACAACTACCAGGGTTTTTTGGAGACTCTCAAGTGGTCATGGATGTTGTAAGTTCAAGTCATTATTAAATGGAATTAATTAGAATGGATTTTTTTGGTCAATAGTTTCATTAAGAAATAGTATTAATTTTTTTTATCCTAATCAGATACCAGTAGATATGGTAGCAAATACAACAATTGCAGCTATTGCAAAGGAGGGAAACATGCATAGGCCACAGCCACAACCTAGTGTTTACCATGTTGCATCTAGTGCTACAAATCCTCTATTATATTCTGATTTTTTTGAATACCTTTTCCACTACTTCAACTCAGCTCCTCTTATCCCATCTCAAAAAATTTCAAGAATTAAATATTTTGACAATTTCCAAGATTTCTCTGAATACACAAGAAATTCAATCAATGGTGATGAGAAGATGACTCTAAAATCCCGAAATCAAGCTAAAGCCAAAGTTGCATATGCCAACAAACTTTGCAAGCTGTATGAGTTCATAGGATTTTTCAGTGCAAGGTACATTATCTTGATTAACATTGGGTCTGGATTTCTTAGAGAATTTTGTACATATAAATCAATATATTTAAAATATATATTATTGTTCAGGTTTGACACATCGAACACAAAGAAGTTAATTGAAGCAATGTCAAAGGAGGAAAGAGTTAGCTTTGAAGTGGATGCAAGCAATATAGAGTGGAAGAAGTACTTTGAGGAAATTCATATTCCTGGTTTGATAAAACATATGGTCAATGGCTCTATGTAAATCATTTGTATAAAAGTTATTTTGGTAATATACTTATATGTATGATTGTCTCCGTTGTTTCTCAAATTATTTTGGTAATAATATGTTTTGTGAAACTAATGCTTTGGATTGGATCTTAAACTCTTTCAATTGGTGTTTGCATACTGTTAGATAAGTTTTGACTAGCTAGATAAGTTTTGTAATATTTATTTTTAAATAATCAAGATAATCATTTTTGAATATAGAATATCCGATTTTATAAATATAACACAAATCTATAGTATTGAATTATATAAATAACAATAATGCTTAATAAGCTCATATTTTAATATAATAAAAGAAAAATATTGAGGAAAAAATACAGAAAATTTGGCAGATAAATATTGAAAGCTATAAGAAACCCTAATTCATAGTCTCTTTGCAAGATTACTTCACAAATCTACCACCAGAAATCACGACAGGCATCCTCTCACGCCTCCCTCTCTGAAGCCGTGCAATCATCAAGTGCGTTTGCAAAGCATGGCTCAATCTGCTCGAGTCCGATGATTTCGTCAAATCCCATCTTTCCAAAATCAAAACCCCACCCGTCCTAGTTCGCATAATATCAACCGAGTTTCACTCAACTCGGTGCACAATTTTCGAAATTGAAGACGAAGACGAAGCCAATACGGAAAGCAATGATCTTCACTACCTCATGCAGCTCTCTGATTTCAATATCCCTCATGCATACTTGGATTTAATGGCAGGCATCTCCGTTAATGGATTGCTTCTTCTATACTCAGAGGTAGCACTCCTCTTTACATATGCAATCCGATCACTCGTTAGTATATCCAGCTCTCCTGCCCTGAGGAATACATTGAAGATTCTAGTTGCAATTTGGATTTGGCGTGAGCAAATTAAGTGGACAGTATAAAGTGGTCTGCTTCAATGCGGACGCTAGATCCGACTCTCATTATGTATACACCCTTGGAACACGAACATGGAGGCACGTTGAAGCCGGTGCTGCTTCTGGTTTCAGATTCTATTTCGGAATCGGATGCACTATATGTAATGGCAATCTCCATTGGATGGTAAATGATATGATTGCACCCTACTTATGTGGTTTTGATGTTGAAACTGAATGTTTTAGTATCTTCTCTGCTCCTTTCTTCTCTACTATTCCTTGGATGGATGCACTTGAGGTGACTTTAGGGGAGTTGTTTGTTTTCAGGGACTACTTGTGTTATTTTCACACAAGTGGCGATGATATTGTCATCTGGTCGATGAAGGAATACCGAGTTGAAGAATCCTGGGCCATAGAATATAGGTTGAGTGGTATTGATTTTGATCGGAATGAAATACCATTTGTTTATCCTATCAAAGCTTCCGAAAATGGTGACATTTTGATGTTTCTGGACGACAAGAGGCTCATCTACTATTCCAACAAGACGAGAACTACTAAACAGGTCAGTATGTTTAAGGATGCAGCTGTAGAGTAAGACAATTTCTATCCTTTTATGTTCACTCATAGCCTTTTCTCGTTCAAGAATATCAGAATTGAGAAAGTTATTTCGTTCTAGTTCATTATATTAGTCTACATTTATGTGTTTGTGTCCAGGGTTTTTTTGGTGTTTTTTGATTTTCTTGATTTAACTTGCTTTCACAAGTAAAGCAATGACATTTCTTCTTCCTTTCTGTCCCAAAAAAATAGCATTAATGGCACTTCTCTATACTCTGTTTTACCTAGTCAAGAAATCTTCACAAATCACAAGGTATCTTGCCATCTGACCAGAGCAATCTTGAAGCTCAAACACCAGTTACACCACACGATAACAAAAACAGTAAACACGAACACACCGAACATGCCTATTTTAGAGATTCGGGACGGCTCAATTTGAAGGTGATTTATATCTCTCCGAATCAAATCGATCAATGCGACTATTTTTTGGTACATTGTTCATAAAACATATGCTTGCCCGGCTTAACTGGTTGAACCCGCCGGTCAGGTCCAGTTATTAAAACACTGTTTAAATGGTATTTTAACCCTTTTATGTTTTATAAGTATTTAATTTGTATGTGTATGGTTAATAATTTCATGGTCTTAGATAATTTACTCATAACGACACATAAAAATGAAATTAGAAGTTGTTAATTCCACTTTTGTACCAACTCTGCATAAAATCGCAATGATTCATTCAAATGAATAAATTAAACTACATTTTCGATTCAACACGACAAGACCAAACCCGAACACAAACCTTCGACATGAACCCAAAAATTTTGACTAAATTTTTGGACTAAAATTTCGATATCACGTTCTCGAATCCAAAATTTTTGAGAGGGAGAAGGCTAGGATAAAAAATCAGGGCGGGATTGTAATCCTTCGCATCTCCATTCTGATACATATCGAATTGTTGAGGAGTTCTTGTCTTATTGGAGTAGTAGACTAGAATAGAACGGTCCAGCAACATCAAAACATCACCATCTCTAAAAAGTTTAATTGCTTCAACAGATATATAATGCCTACGAAAAGATAAATCTAATTCGATAGTACTTATCTTGTATTCCATGGTCCAAGATTCAACGACTTGGTATTCCTTCATCATTCAGATGACAATTTCACGGTTGACAATTTCATCATTGCGTGTGTAGTAAGAATAACACAGACAGTCCCTCAAAACAGATAAATTCCTCAAACCCAATCCATCTCCCATAGGGAAGGGGAAAGGGAAGATACTAAAACGTTCCGTTTCAACGTCAAAACCACAAAAAGCCCATATGAAATTCGTTGAATCATTTAGGAGTACATTCCAATGGAGGTTGTCATTACATAAAATGGGTTGGTTGACCCTCGAATCTGAAACCCGAAGCAGCTCCGGCTTGAACGCGCCTCCATGTCCCTGTTCTGAGGGTATATACACAATAAAAGTCGGAACCCGTGTCCGGATTGATCCAAACCACCTTATATTGCCCACTTATTTTGCTCCCACCAAATCCAACTCGCAACAGTCGTTACGGACGGTAGTCCTCAGGGTAACTGAGCTCGGTATATTCACGAGTGATGAGATTGCATATGCAAACATGAGCAATATATTGTATTGATGGTGAGTACAGAAGAAGCAATCCATTAGCGGCGATACCAACCATTGATCTTATGTTAGTGTGAGGGATCTCCAAGTCCGTGAGATGTTGTAGTGAAGATCATGGCTCTCTAGATCGGCTTCATCTCCGTCTTCAATTTCGAAAATTGTGCACCGAGCTAGGAACCTCCTCGTAAAATTAAAGCGAACTAGGGCGGGTGGGGTTTTGAGATTGGATTTGTCAAAATCGTCGGAATCGAGCAGATTGAGCCATGCTTTGCAAACGGACTTGCTGATTGCATAGCTTCGGATAGTGAGGCGTAAGAGGATGTCAGTCGTGATTTCTGTTGGTAGATTTGTGAAGAAATCTTGCATCATTTCTGCTGTTCAAACGAGGAAGAGTAGGAGGAAGAGGAATTAGCTGGTGCGTTGGAGTAGTATCGTGTTAATAAGAATTAGGGCTTTAATATATAAGAGATTTCAGAAGAAGGGATTAAATCCGCTGTGTTGGAGTAGTATCCATTTATGATAATAACTTTTTTTTGTTAAGAAGCTAATTCTTTCCTATATAAAATTGCAAAAATATAAAAAGATTGATTTTATAGCATGATATCTTACCTTTACTTTGGATCTTTTCTTATACTCCCTCTGTCCCATTAAAAATGAAATGTTTTCCTTTTTTGTTTGTCCCATTAAAAATGAAACGTTTCCTAAAATGGAAACAACTTTATCTCTACTTTTTCATCTCTTTTACTTTACTCTCTCTTCATTAACTCACAAAACAACATTACATAAAATTTTGTGCCAATTCCCGTTGCATTTTAAGTGGGAAGGAGGGAGTATGTATCTTTCCTAAGTTTAAATCTTTCCTTTTAGTGCAAGTGGTAGAGTAGCGTGCAAGATTTAGGGCATTAATATATCTTATGATAATAACTCTTTTTATATAAATTAACTACTTTTGCCTTAATAACAAGACGAGAAACCCTAATCCCTAATTCTTGTTATCCATCATCATTAGCCTGTGAGAATCAGAGATTCAGAAACTCTCCACTAATGAAGAAAGATTTCTTCACGAATCTACCATCAGAACTAACCACCAACATCCTCTCACCCCTCTCTGTCCCAAGCCTTGCAATCAGCAAGTCTGTTTGCAAATCATGGCGCGATATGTTTGAGTCCGATGATTTCGTCAAATCCTGTCTTTCCATAATCAAAACCCCACGCATCCTAGTTCGCATAATATCAACCAAGTTGAACTCAACTCGGTGCACGATTTTCGAAATTGAAGACGAAGACGAAGCCAATACGGAAAGCAATGATCTTCACTACATCATGCCCCTCATAGATTTTGGCATCCCTCACACATACTCAGCATACATGGCAGGTATGGCCGCTAATGGATTGCTTCTTCTGTACTCAGAGTTAGGGCATGCTCGAATTTCGCTTGTTATATGCAATCCGATCACTCGTCAATATATCAGGTCTTATGCCCAGAGGAATGCATCTCAGAAGATTTTAAGTTGTGTTTTGGATTTGGTATGAGCAAATTAAGTGGGCAATATAAGGTGGTCTGCCTTAATGGGGACGCCGGATCCGACCCTCATTATGCATATGTATACACCCTTGGAACAAGAATATGGAGGCGCGTTGAAGCCGGTGCTGCTTCTGGTTTCGAATTATGTCGCGATGGATGCGTTATATGTAATGGAAAGCTCCATTGGATTGTAAATGATTTGATTCAACCCGTACAAATTTTTGGTTTTGATATTGAAACCGAATGTTTTAGTATCTTCTCTGCTCCTCCTTTGATAGCTGAACACGAGGACTTGTGTGTTGGGGTGTTGTCTATTTTGAGGGACTGCCTCTGTATTTGTTACTCATATTCCAATAAAACTGACATCTGGTTGATAAAGAAATACCAAGTTGAAGAATCTTGGACCAAAGAATACACGTTGAGTACTAGTGATATTTCTCGGAGTATAATACAGTTTGTTCATCCAATTATAGCTTTCAAAGATGGTGACATATTGATGTTGCTGAACCAGAGTACGCTCATCTACTATTCAAACAAGAAAAGAACTACTAACAAGTCGGTATGTTTAAGGATCCAGCTGTAAAGGAATACTTTACCTATGCTATGATTTTCACTCCTGGTCTTTTCTCATTCAAGAGTTTCGAAATTGAGAATGTTATCTCGTTTTAGTTCATAATATTAGACTACTTATCCTCATTTGTTTTCTACTTGCTTTCACAAGTAAGCAATCGCTATAAATACCCTTCCTTTCAAATTAAAAACAACATTGAGTTATGTTCGACAATAAGCATATTCAACAAATATATATTCAATGAACTACGCCTACATAGCTAGATAACATTATTGGCACTTCTTTTTTCAAATCTCCTTTGACCAACCCTTTTCATTCTATTCTATCACGAACGCAAAATAAAATCAAGAAATCTTCACAAATCATATTAGAAGAAAAAGCAAGATACAGTTTTGTACTCCCTCCGTTCCATAGTAATAGAGGCGTTTCCTTTCAGCGGAGATTAAGAAAAAATTGTGTTGGTGAGTTAAGTAAAGTGAGAATAAAGTGGAAAATGAAAAAAAGTAGATAGATGAAGAGAGAATAAAATAGGTGTGGAAAAATGCGTTGACTTATAGTACTAAAAAGGGAAATGACTCTATTACTTTGGAACGTACTAAAATGACAAAATGCCTCTCTTACTATGAAACGGAGGGAGTACTCTGTTTTACCTAATCAAAGGAATGAAGATGTTTCTCTATTTTCCAACACGATAAGAAAACTTAAACAACATGAACATGATAACAATGTGATTGAATTTTTGTTGCCATGACTCGATAACGACAAATTGTAAATTAACATTACTAACCCAAGCAACACTAGGTATGACATATCAATGCCATTCGACATGATAAAGCCGAAGCCGAAGCCGAACCAGTACACCACATGATAAACAAATCTTAACACGAACACAACCAGATAACGATAAAACACATGTTAGACTAACGTTATGAACTAAAACGAGATAGTGTCTTTCGGGTTGACATGATAACCCCAAACCAGGACACCAGCCCATCACCGAACAAAGGAACCTTACTAGAACGAGACAACATTCTCAACTCCGAAACTCTTGGTTGGCAAAAGGCTAGCCGTGAAAATCGTGGCAAAGGTAAAGCAATCCTCCTTAGCAACCGCATCCTTAAATATACCAACTTGTTGAGTCTTCCTCGTCTTCTTGCTGTAGTAGATAAGCCCCATCTTCTCCATCAACATCATAACATCGCCATCTTTGAAGATTTCAATCGGAAAAACACACTTCATTTTTGTCCCATCCATACAAAAATGGTCATCCAAAATCAAAGGTATAAGTCCCCATTGTGTACTCCTTCGTCCACGAGTCAGCATCTCCGTATTCCTTCATCACCCAGACGAAAATCTCAAAGGCCCGCGAGTTACAAAAGCACAATTTGTCCTTCAAAACGGACAACTTCCGGAAGGGCGTCCCCACAGGAGGAGTAAAGACGAAACCACACTCCCCCACTGGAAGCACGTAGAAGATGCTAAAACATTTTGTCTCAACGTCAAAACCACAAATCTGTAAAGGCTGACGAAAATTAGACACCATCCAATGGAGGTTGCCGTTGCATACAGTGTGTCCGTACCAAAAGAACTTGAGACGAGAACCGCCCCCGCGTGTCGTAGGATTTTACCCATGCTATGATTTTCAGCTGAAGATAACAACTTTACCCATGCTATGATTTTCACTCCTAGTCTTTTCTCCTTCAAGAGTTTCGGTATTGATAATGTTATCTCGTTTTAGTTCATAATATTATTCTACTTTATCCACATTTGTTTTCTTGAATTAACTTGCTTTCACAGTAATCAATGACGTTTCCTCTTCCTTTTACTGTCTCAAAATAATAATATTGACTTATGATCAACAATAAGTTAGCATATTCAACAAAAATATATTCAATGAACACAAAATAAAATGAAGAAATCTTCACAAATCACAATAAAAGAAAAGAGCAAGATACAGATCTGTACTCTGTTTTACCGATGTTTCTCTGTTTTCCCAACACGATAAGAAAACCTTAAACAACACGAACATGATAACAATGTGATTGAATTTTTGTTGCCATGGCTCGATAACGACAAATTGTAGATTAACATTAATAACCCAAACAACACTAGGTATGACATAACAATGCCAGTCGACACGATAAAGCTGAACCAGAACAACACACGACAAAAATATCTTAACATGAACATAAACAGGTAACGGTAGAACACAAGCTGGACTAACGTTATGAACTAAAACGAGATAGTGTGTTTCAGGTTGACATGATAACCCCAAACTTAGACACGAACTAGAACGTGACAACATTCTCAACTCCGAAACTCTTGAGTGACAGAAGGCTAGGAGTGAAAATCGTGGCAAAGGTAAAGTAATCCTCCTTAGTAACCGCATCCTTAAATATACCGACTTGTTGAGTCTTCCTCGTCTTCTTGCTATAGTAGATAAGCCGCATCTTCTCCATCAAAATCAAAACATCGCCATCTTTGAAGATTTCAATCGGAAAAACACACTTCATTTTCGTCCAATCCATACAAAAATAGTCATCAAAATCGAAGGTATACGTCTCCATCGTGTACTCCAGATGACAATCTCAAAGACCCCCGAGTAACAAAACCACAATTTGTCCTTCAAAACGGACAACTTCCCAAAGGGCGTCCCCACAGGAGGAGTAAAGTCGAAGCCACACTCCCCCACTGGAGGCGCGTAGAAGATGCCAAAACGTTCTGACTCGACGTCAAAACCACAAATCTGTAAAGGCTGACGAAAATTAGACACCATCCAATGGAGGTTGCCGTTGCATACAGTGTGTCTGTTAAAAAAGAATTTGAGACGAGAGCCGACCCCGCATTTAACGAGCCTCCATTTACGCGTCCCGAGGGTGTACACGTGGAAACAGTTGACTCCACCGCCGCGACTAATACAGATAACCTTATATTGCCCACTTATTTCGCTCACACAGAATCCGTAACATAACAAATATCTAAGCGAGATGTATTTCTTAGGGCGGGAGAGCACTATATATTCACGAGTGATCGGATTGCATACATAAA
Source organism: Salvia hispanica (assembly GCF_029641045.1). Lineage (NCBI taxonomy): Eukaryota > Viridiplantae > Streptophyta > Magnoliopsida > Lamiales > Lamiaceae > Salvia > Salvia hispanica. The sequence goes on along the minus strand of NC_142697.1, from coordinate 34,633,194 downwards.
AAGGCTCTTCGGGATCGCCATTTTCCGGGTGGAGAAGAAGCAATCCGTTAGCGGATATACCTTCCTTTGATTGCTTATTTCCGTGAGGAATCTCCAAATCTGAGAGCGGATGGTAGTGCAGATCGTGGATTTTCTCCGAATCGGCGTCTTCTTCGTCTTCAATTTCGAAAATCGAGCAGCGAGTTGAGTTTTTCCCCTCCGTTGAGATCAATCGGGCTAGGGCGGGTTGGGATTTGATTTTGGATTCGGTGAAATTGTCGGTTTCGAGGAGATTGCGCCATGTTTGCAAACGCATTTGCTGATTGAAACGGTGCGGAGATCGGGGAGGCGGGAGAGGATGAGTGTGGTGATTTCCGATGGTAGAATTTTGAAGAAATCGCGGCGACGACCATCCATGTTTAGAAGAGGCAAAGCAAAGCAGAGTATATTTTGAAATTTTGAAATTTCTTAATTTGCAAATATATAAATACAATGTTCATGGAAAACGTGTTAATTAAGATGTTAATTATATTATGTAGCGTAATTTTCTGATGTAATTAGCAGGATTTAAATTGATTAAATCTTCCAAAAATTGGTCAGCATTAATTGTTGGGATTTCATGTAGTGTATTTTATGGGGTTTGGATCCTGTTAGGCAGAGGATGTTGTGCATAAGCAGAGGATGTTGGCACAGATTTTGGTTTTATTCCTTTCCCCCTTTAATTAGTTGATGAAGATTAACTAATTCTAATAACCACAAAGTGAAATCAACACTCTACCACGTCCAAGGAAGCGTGACTCTATAAAAAAAAAAAAAAAACGCTCTACCACTTTCACTACCATAGCCTCACCTCACGTGCAACCAATATAGTATTTGAAAAAAAAAATTAGTAAATATCAATTTTGGTTTTGAATATATGATCAAATATGAATTTGGTTTAAGATATTCACTTTTTTAAAAAACAAGTTTATAACAAAACAAAATGTCAATAAAAGTAGTTCTTTAATTGATGATTCTGTAAAAAAAAAATTAACGATCTAACGCTAATTATACTGTACAGTGGTATGACAGTTAAAAAAAAGTACAACTCCAAGATTTCATTTGTGAATACAAAATTCGTGAATCTCCAATTTGCAAAATACTCCATATAAATACAATATTCAAGGAAAACGTGTAAATTAAGCTGTTAATTACATGTGGCGTAATTTTCGGATATAATATTTAACAGGATTTTAATTGATTAAATCTTCCAAAAATTTATCAGCATTAATTGTGGAGATTTTATGTTGTGTATCTTATGGGGTTTGGATCCTCTCTGTTGTGGTTGATAACATAGCATGGTGTGCATAATTTATACTCCCTCCATCATCTATTAATTGAATACTGGTTCACTACGAATTTTAAAAAATTATAGTGAAAGTGGATGGAAAAAGTTAATGGAATGGAGTACTACTTTTATATACTTCATTCGTCCATGAAATGTTGTCCAGTTTTGCTATTGCGGTCTATCTGTGAAATGTTGTCCACTTTGTTTTATATCCATTTTTGATAAATGTTCTCCACTTTCCACTAACTCATTATACTCACATTCTGATATAAAACCAATATATAAATGTGAGACATACATTCCACTAACTTTTTTCCACTCACTTTTATTCACATTTATTAAAACTCGTGCCGAGTCAAACATGGACAATATTTTATGAACACAGGGAGTACTTATTAATTTTGATGTGAGTGAAATGAGCTAGGGTAGTATGGTCCATTAACAGAACTAGTAAAAAATAAGATGTCAATTAATTGACGACATAAAAAATAAAAAAATTTGATGTAAATTAATGGGAGACTGAGATTTTTCTATGTTAACTATTTATATTAATTTTATATAAAATGAGTGTAGACTAGTCAATGGGAAAAGAATATCGTATAACATGGTGACAGATTACAATATATCATGATAAGGCCCAACACAACAATAAAAAAGACTTTTTAACACAAATATCAGGTAGATTAACATTATGAACTAGGAAGGAGATTATAGGAAACTGCCGCAATGGTAATTATCAAGGGTATCCATTGGCGGACCCAGTGATTATTTCTGACGTTGATTTATATGCATTTTAATGGATGGACAGATGGCCCTAAGATTTAAAACGGATCGAATTCCAGACCATTAAGTTAATGATGGGTCTCATGCCTCTTGATAGTTATTTTTGTTATGTATATAGATGGGTTTATTTTCATTTGTAGATAGGATCCCACAATGTATGTAATAGCCCAAGTCCCAACATGATAATAATACAATACGATAATGTCAAACCCGAACATAAACATGATGAGAAAACCTTAAAAAGACATATCCCTGTCAATATATCCCAATCAAAATTAAGAATACTCAACTGTGTACACTATGCTCCAAGATTCCTAGACTTTATATTCCTTTATTACCCAGACCACAACTTCATTGCCGCATTCGTAAGAAATACACAAGCAGCTCCTCAAAACATTCAACTCATCCACTCAAATTCCTACGGGAGGAGGAGCAGAAAGATGCTAAAACATTCCGTTTCAAGATCAAAACCACATATCCGAATCGAATCATATACTATCATACAATGGAGGTTGCCATTACATACAATGTGTCCACCTAAACATAATCTGCAACCAGAAGCAGTGCCGTCATGAAGGCGCCCTCATATTCCTATTCCGATGGTGTATACATGACAGCAAGAGACAGACCGATCGGACCGATTGATACATACCACCTTATATTGCCCAGTTACCAAATCCATAACTCAACAAAAATTCATGTGAAATTTATTCTTCGAGGCAACATAGCTCGATATATTGACGAGAGAGAGGATTGCATATGTAAAAGGGGCATTTCAAAATAAGGTAACTCTAAGTACAGAAATACCAAAATTTGAACTTACTGTAGCAAAGTTATGTTTCTAGTTATATGCTTATGTACGTCCATTTCTATTCATAGACAATAGCCCATGATATATGTACTAGCCCGATACAGCACAACAAGATAAAGTAGAACCCAAACACGACACGATAAGAAATCCTTCAACACAAACGCAATAACAATGGGATTTGATATGTGTAGATACGACTCTGTAGCAAAATGTAGATTAATATTATGAACTAGAATGAGATTATAGGAAACAACCCACAATATATGCACTATATCATGCTTGCCTAGTATACCCGAATACATAGACCACACGATAAAGAAACCTTCTACACAAATACGACTGGATAACGATTAAACACAAATTTAGACTAATGTCATGAACTAGAGCATGATTATAGACAACATCCCATAATATATGTCGGGTCGACACAGATAAGACCAAACACGAACACTACATGACAAAGAAACCTTAGAACTCGAACCAAACCTTAGATTCCGAACACTACACTACCAAGAAAACTTACCCAACACGAAGACAAAAATCTAGACTAAAATTATGAACTAAAACGAGAACACATTCTCTAATCCGAAATTCTTGAGTGAAAAGAAGCTAGGAGTGAAAATCAGGGCGGCACGGTAAACCGCAGCTTCATCCTTAAACATATCTATTCGTTGAAAAGTTCTTGTTTTGTTGGAGTAGTAGATGACATCATCTTCATCAAGCAACATCAAAATGTCACCATCTTTAAAATGTTTGATTGGATGAACACATATATAATCCAAATCAGAGTCAAAATCAAAACCAATAATACTCAACTTGTACTCTATGGTCCAAGAATCCTCGACCTGGTATTCCTTCATCATCCAGATGACAACTTCGTTGTTGCGTGTGTACGGCAGGAGGAATAGAGAAGACTCTAAAACATTCCGTCTCAACATCAAAACCACAAATCCGTACGTTATCACTCAAATCAAATACACTCCAATTGAGGTTGCCATTACATGTAATGCTTTGACCAAAAAACCTGAAACTAGAAGTAGCACCAGCTTCAACACGCCTCCATATTCCTATTCCGAGGGTGTATACGCGATGTTCAGAGTCGGAGCCACGAAGCTTATTGATACTGAGCACCTTATATTGCCCACTTATTTTGCTCACGCCAAATCCGAACTTGAAAGGAAGAGGTGGGATGTAAACCAAGGGGCAACGGAGCTCGGTGTATTCACGAGTGATCAGATTGCACATGTAAAGAGGAATGGCTTTTTTTTAATGGTGAGTAGAGAAGAAGCAATCCATTAGCAGTGATACCTTCCATAAATCCTCTGTTTCGGTGAGGGATATCGAAATCCGTGAGCGGAATGTAGTGAAGATCATGGCTCTTATCCGCATCGACTTCGTCTTCGTCTTCAATTTCGAAAATCGCGCACTGAGATGGGTCCCTCTCCTTCGTCGTCAGGAGAGCTAGGGCGGGTAGGGTTTTGAGTTCGAAATAGTCGGAATCGATTAGATTGAGCCATGATTTGCAAACAGACTTGCTGATTGCAAGGCTTCGGATGGAGAGGCTTGAGAGGATGTTGGTCGTGATTTTAGATGGTAGATATTCGAAGAAATTAAGCTCCATTAATGGACTGAGGAGAAGAAGCAATTATTTTTCCTTTGTACATATTTAAGTTTGTTAAATTTCGTAAACATGTATATATGCACATTAATGATAACTTAGTAATCTCTAGAAATAAATATGCATGTATCTTAATATTTCAATCTATTTGATAACCTATTTTAGCATCTTCTCCCCTCCTCCGGCGATGGTTGGAGTTAGGGAGTTGTCTGTTTTGAGGGACTGCCTTTGTTTTAGCTATTGCACATGGTGTGGCGATGAAATTGTCATCTGGTTAATGAAGGAATACCAAGTCAAGGAATCTTGGACCATAGAATACAGGTTGAGTACTGTTTATATTGATCGGAATAAATTTTCGTTTGTTCATCCTATCAAAGCATTCAAAAATGGTGACATATTGATGTTGCTGGACAAGAAGGCGCTCATCTACTATTCCAACAAGACAAGAACTATTCAACCAGTCAATATGGGTAAGGATGCAGTTGGAGAGCATTACTTTACTTATGCTGATTTTCACTCCTAGCTTTTTCTCGATAGAGAGTTTTGGATTGGAGAATGTTATCTCGTTCTAGTTTATAATATTAATCTACATTTTTGTGTTCCTGTGTTATACGAGTTGTGTCCGTGTCTAAGGTTTCAAGTAAGTCTTGGCTATTTATCTTCCTTAAACATTGGCTAATATCTAACAATATTAGTACTTACTAATTAGGTGCCACAATTACTGTATAACAATATTAGTAGATGCCGGAACTAAGGTGGACAATTATTGGGTGACAGAGGGAGTAAGAAAATTACTTTATATGAATATTAGTACTAATTAGGTGCCACAATTAAATACATCACTTGTATATAATTTATTTTATTAGTCTTTAACATGTTTTCAATATTTATAATATTTATATGAATATTAGTCTTTAACATGTTTTCAATATTTATAATATTTTATTACTAATTTATTTTTAAAATAATGTATATCAGATTAAAGTTATTGCTGGGATCTATAATTTTACGAGTACATAGAATATTTATTTTTTGAAATAAATGAAATTAAGAAAAATAGAAAATAGCGAGAGATCAGAGGGAAAAGGGGGGAAGACGGAAGGAATCAGAGAGAGAAAAAACAAAATATAAAGATTAAAATAACAAAAAAAATGATAAAATAAAAGAGTAAAGTAGTGCCAAAATAGTAAGAAGCAAAAATAGTGCAAAATTGCGCAAAGTAGTGCAAAAATAGTGCGAAAAATAGTGAAAAAGCACGACAGTTATTATTATACAAACATGAAACATCCATTTGAAAATAGAATGCAACATACAAAACCATAGATAGAAACATTCCGTGAAGATAAATATCAAACTTAGTCCCAAATTAACATTAAACTAAACGAGAGAAGAGTAAGTTTGATGCCAGCATAGTTAACCTGGATCAGTTGTATGAAAATGATTCTTTATATTTCCCTACAAACTCCAACATCAGATCTCGCAAGTGCTTCTTGTCGCCGGTATACTCCCTAGTCACTACATCACCACCATTTAACATGCCGGAATCCTGATCTAGTTCATCCAACGTCCCATAATTCACCACTTTCACCACGTATCCTGATTCCGGGATTTTCGAGTCACACATCCAAGCAATTGTCTAATCCAATGAGCCTAGTTGTGCTTCTTTCAACTTGTTTCTCCTAGCAACAAGATTTATATTGCTCACAAATAGTCTCCCCGCTCTCTTGCGATTTGTGATGGTGACACTCACAAGCGAAGGGTTACATTTGATGAGCAAACATAGCACAAGTAACCAAATACTGCAGCATCCAAAGAGAAACAATGTGTCCTTGCGTATTGTACTTGGAAGAGTCAAATGAACACATCTCAATTCATAAATAGCCAAAGCAAAACGCTTCGAGACAAGGGAGTATCTGCACAGATGCTTTAGGTCTTCAAACCGGCTTAATATCAACAAGAGTAGTTCCTCCGGGATGCAAGCAAAGTGATCGACCCCATTTCCTTCTTCCGTCTTTCCTTGTTTCATTTTTCAAGTAACGGCCTAAAAGGATAGATTGCAAGGTCAAAATCTCAATAATCTAACATGGCTTAAATACAAACCCATACAATGAATTGTGCATGAATTCTTCATTAGTTGTCCATGAATTGTGCAGCAGAGCTCGATATATTCACGAGTGATTGGATTGCATATGTAAATATGAAGCTCTACTGATGAGTATAGAAGAAGCAAACCATTAGTTTGATGAGCTCGATACGGTGCACCGAGTTGAGTTCGTCGCGGGCATCAATCGAGCTAGGGCCGGTGGGGTTTTGATTTCGGATTTGGCGAAATCGTCAGATTGAAGGAGATCGCGCCATGGTTTCAAACGCATTTGCTGATTGAAATGATTCGGAGAGGGAGTGGTGAGAGGATGTTAGTGGAGAGTTCTGATGGTAGATTTATGAAGAAATCACGCCTCCCCATTTAATGATGTAAGAAGCAACCGCTGCGTTGTGTGAATAAGAATTAGGGCTTCTTCTTATCACTATTTTTTTGTATATATTTTTAAATTTTTGTATTTTTAAATTTGAAGCAGACTGCAGACATTTTATTCAAATGACAATTCAAATCAAAATCAAAGACAAACACACAACTGTGGGATAAATATAAGAACTTAAACGAGATCACATTCTCAAGTCTGAAACTATGAACTCTGAGTGACAATAAGCTAGGAGTGAAAATCAGGGCACTAACGTAATCCTTCGCATGCAGCTGCATCCTTATACATGCCGACATGTTGAATAATTCTTGTCTTGTTGTAGCAGCAGATGAGCAAATTTTGGTTGATCAACATCAAGACGTCACCGTCTTTGAAATGTTTAATTGAATCCACATACATATAAAAATCAAAATAACAAAAAAGTGATAAATAAAATATTAAAATTATGCCAAATTAGTGCAAAAATAGTGCAAAATAGTGGGAAAATAGTGCAAAAGCACGACAGAGATATTATTATACAATAATGAAACATCCATTTGAGAATAGAATGCAACGTACAAAACCATAGTTAGAAACATTTCCAGAGGGGAGTGATCAATTGCTAACTTTCTTAAGTTGCCAACTTGCTAACTCATCAACGCAGTGTATTAAAAATGTCAACACAATGACATAATTTTGTTGAATTTCAATATAATATGTTGATATTATGTGTTGATATTTTGATGTCACTGTGTTGACATTTTTAATACACTGTATTGATGAGTTAGCAGAGTTAGCAATTTAAATAGTTAGCAATATAACACACCCCCATTCCCAGATGAAGATAAATATCAAACTTAGTCCCAAATTAACATTAAACTAAACGAGAGAATTCAGTTTGATGCCGGCAGAGTTAAACCTTGTAAGGAAATGATTCTTTCATATTTACCTACAAACTCCAACAACAGATCTTGCAAGTCCTTTTCGTTCCCGGTATCTCCCAAGTTACTACATCATCGCCATATAACATGCCTGAATCATGATCTAGTTCATCCACCGGATCCAACGTCCCATAATTTACCACTTTCACTGTGTATCATGATTCCGGGATTTTCGAGTCACACATCCAATCAATTGTGCATGAATTATGCATTAACTGTGCAAGAATTGTGCTTAAATTGGGCATAATCCTCAACAAGACATCAAGATAGCAAGATCTAAACAAGACAATATCAAACATGAATACAGAAGAAGGAGATTATGAAAAGGCACAAAGTGGATAAGACAAAACATGAAAAGATGATACAAAACAAAACGCGACATCATGAATTGCCAGATCTAACTAAGATACACGTTAAAATTGTTAATATTGCATAGATCAATTATTACAGCCGAGTGCAATAAATTATTACAGCCGAATTTAAAGAAACCTCTCTGTAAGAAGTGAACAAAACCTCCGATTACAAGATCCCGTGCTTGAACGCTTCTACCCAAAAATAGAAATCATAAAATAGATGACCAGTTATTTCGATAGGAAGATCAAGTTCTTGAGCAGTTCTTGTCTTGTTGGAGTAGTAGACGAGCTTCTAAACAGACATATCACAATCAATATCAAAATTCCAACCAAAATCAAGAATACATAACATCTACAATATGTTCCAAGAGTTCAAAATTGACATTATATATGTTTATTTACTTTTTCTGGAACAGGATTCTTTACCCATGTTTCTGGGACAAGCCTTTCCTTGTTTCACATTGGTAGTAATCTTATTTCAAATTCAATACATAAGTATTTACTCAATTTAAGTATTTAATTTTCAATCTAAAATTATTAAATTTCATACAAAATTCATTTTTCTCTTCTTTTCTTCATATCTTCATTTCTTCATGCTCATTTAGATTAGGCTTATGAACTAGTACAATGAGATTATAGATAACAGCCCAAAATATATATACTAGTGTGTGTCGTGTTGACACGATACGTTAAAAACCAAACACTAGATGACAAAGAAACCTTAGAACACAAAACCTACACCACAAAGAAACCTTACACACGAACACACAAATGTAGACTAAAATTATGAACTAAAACAAGATCACATTCTCGAATCCAAATTTCTTGAGTGACAAAAAAGCTAGTACTGAAAATCAAGCAGTTAAGGTAACCCGCAGCTGCATCCTTAAACATACCGACTCGTTGAAAAGTTCTTGTCTTATTGGAGTAGCAGATGAGTTCAGTTTCGTCCACCAACATCAAAATGTCACCATATTTAAAATGTTTAACTAGATTTACACTTATATAATCCAAATTAAAATCAAAACTAATAGTACTGAACTTGTACTTTAAGGTCCAAGAATCCTCGACTTGGTATTCCTTCCTCATCCAAATGACAAGTTCATTGGCAAGTTTGTAAGAATAACACGGGTAGTCCCTCAAAACAAACAAATCCCCATCTCCATGTCCCATCGGAGGAACAGAGAAGATTCTAAAACATTATGTTTCAACATCAAAACCACAAATCCGTATTTTATCATTCAAATCAAACACTATCCAATGGAGGTTCCCATTGTATAATACAATGCTTTGACCAAGAAATTTGAAACCGGAAGCAGCGTCGGCTTCAACACGCCTCCATGTTCCTATTCCGAGGGTGTATACATAATGAGTGTCGGTGCCCAAATTGATGCATATGACCTTAAATTGCCTACTTATTTTGCTCACACCGAATCCAATTTCCAATGAATGACGCGGGATGCAGTCCACAGGGGTAGCAGAGCTCGGTATATTCACGAGTGATCGGATTGCATATGTAAAGAGGATTATCTATTGTTGATCGTGGGTAGAGAAGAAGCAATCCACCAGCAGTGATAACTTCCATAAATCCCCTGTTGCAGTCGTTTCGGTGAGTGATATCGAAATCTGAGAGCGGAATATAGTGAAGATCATGGCTCCTTACCTCATCGACTTCTTCTTCGTCTTCAATTTCGAAAATCGTGCATTGAGTTGAGTCCCTCTCCTCCGGCATTCGCATCAGAAGAGCTAGGGCGAGTGGGATTTTGATTTCAGATTTGTGGAAATCGTCGGAATCAATTAAATTGAGCCATGGTTTGCAAACGGACTTGCTGATTGCGAGGGTTCGGATGGAGAGGCGTGAGAGGATGTTGATCGTGATTTCTGATGGTAGATATTCGAAGAAATTACACCCCATTAATGGACTCAGAGTTAGACTGAATCACTGCTCAATCACAGAGAGAGGAAGAAGAGGAGGCAGAGCTGGGAATACTCCAAATGTTTAATTGGATGAACAAATGAATACTCCAAACTAAAATCAAAACGAATAGTACTCATCTTGTACTCTATGGTCCAAGAATCCTCGACTTGGTATTCCTTCATCATCCAGATGACAAGTTAAAAGTTGAATGTGCAAGAATAACACAGACAGATCCCTCAAAACAGACAAACCCCAATCTCCATCCCAGGTGGAACGGAGTAGACTCTAAAACATTATGTTTCAACATCAAAAAACCACAAATCCATACTTAATCACTCAAATCAAACACTATGCAATGTGTTGGATATTTGACACACAAAATATAGAAACTCTCAACAAAGATGAAATATGGAGGATAAGTATTTATAGATTTCTCACAAAAGGATTACAAAATACAATCAAACGTGCTTCTGCACAACAACAAAAACTCTCACAATTTTCCCAACTTAGAGCTACGGCTCTTTTCCACTCCAACTCACACAATTCCTTTTCTTTCTTTCTATCTAAAGAGCTTCGGCTCTTACAAACACTCACTCTTCCTTTCTCTCTAGCTACGGCTAATTCTCTCTAAATCTCATTCACTACATTTCTTTTTCTCTTATAATACAATGAAGCAAGTACTACTATTTATAAGTAACTAAAGTTGATATATAGCTAACACATGCATGCTACGTGTCCTAATTAGTTTAATTAGGAAGATATCATATAATGACTACATACTCCACCGCCTTACACGTAATGCAATTGTGGCTTCCTTTTAGCCATGAAAACTTCACAAGATTTCATCAACTAAAATGAGGTGGTGATGCACCTACTTCATCATTTTTTCTTAATCTTGAAGCAATTGAGTTTAATAAACTCAACACAATGGAGGTGCTTTCACCACGAAAATCAAAACCAGAAGTAGCGCTTGCTTCAACGCGCCTCCATATTCATGTTCCGAGGATGTTGCTGGTGTGGTGATTTCTGATGGTAGATTTGGAGCTATTCATAACCTTTAATAGATTCTTTAGTTTTTAACTTTTAATTAAATATTTCTGATAAAGCATTCGTAAAAGGAAATAAGTACCCAAACTTTATTTATCTTCCAAACTTGGTGAATAGTTAATGTATTTGCAAAATAATAAAGCATTTTTTTTTGTTGACCGCAGGTGTTCGGTGTTCCGAACCCAGATTTAGCATAATCTAATTAATTTTGCTCTACCAGGATTGCAGACTAAAATAATGTCTTTTTTTTATACTAATCTATATTACTAATTTGATCTTTAATCTAATTTCTTTCACTATTAAATTAAGAATGAGTAAACTTAAGTACTACAAGGAAAAAGCACTCTACAATTTTTTAAACCTATGAATTAGAAAAAAATTCTCCACAAGTTTTCTACTTATGACTTACCATCAACACTTTAATACCCTTATCATTTTTATTTTAGTACTACTAGCTATTACCCCATCCCCAAAGAAGATGTACTTTAGATTTGACACATGTTTTAAAATAATATTAATAAAGTAAGAGAAACGTAGAAAGAAAAAATAATTAAAGTATTGTTAACAGAAAATGAGTGTCATCTTAGTAGAGAGAAAAAAAATCCAAAATTAAATAGTGGATATTTTTGTGGAACGAACTAAAAAGGAAAAATTGTATACTCTTGTTGGACAGAGGGAGTATTATCTTTCTTGTGCATGAGCATTCTAAAACTGGACTTATCAAATTACTTTCATATGTTTATATTTTAAAAAAAATATCATTTAAATCACAACTTTTGATTGACTTCTAATTTATTTCACAATTTTTAAAATTAGCTTATTAACATTTCTTAATGTTCTAATACAATAAGAATTTTAACAAAATTTGTTATTTAAATCATGAATTTTGATTAACTTTGGATGTATTTAAAATCATTCAATATTATGATGGTCAATTTTAGATAAAAAATTTTGATTATAACATTTATATGAAGTTTTTTTTTTTTTTTTTTACCTTTCTAGGGAGAAAGGGCTTAGAGGAAATTTTGACTATCAAAATGAGTCTCTTCCCATTTATAGGCCGCACCCCACCATTTATATTAGCCCGACACAAACACTACACAACCACGATAACATTGTGATTTTATTCTAATAACACTGAATGTAGATTAACATTATAGACTAAGATTAGATTATTGTTAGCAGCACACGATACATGCACTAGCTGGGCCTAACATATCGCGTGTGTCAGACCAATGCAATAAGGCATACCCAAACACATAGACCACACAATAAGAAACCCTCTACACGAGTAGGACTAGATAACGATAAAACACAAATGTAGACTAACATCATGAACTAGAGCAAGATTATAGACAACATCCTAAAATATATATACTAGCTTGGCCTACCATATAATGTCTATGCCGGGTCAACATGATAAGACCAAACTAGAACACTAATATAGACTAATATTATGAACTAAAACGAGATCACATTCTCGAATCCAAAATTCCTGAGTGAGAAAAGGCTAGGAGTGAAAATCAAGGCGCTAAGGAAACTCGCAGATCCAACCTTAAACATACCAACTTGTTGAAAAGTTCTTGTCTTGCTGGAGTAGTAGATGAGATCATATTCAACCAGCAACATCAAAATATCACCATCTTTAAAATGTCTAATCGGATGAAGATACATATCATCCAAATCAAAATCAAAACCTACAGTACTCAACCTGTACTCCATGGTCCAAGAATCCTCGACTTGGTAATCCTTCATCTTCCAGATGACAATTTCACTTTCACGTGTGTAAAAATAACACAGGCAGTCCCTCAAAACAGACAAATACCAATCTCGGGCTCCATCTCCCACGGGAGGAATGGAGAAGGTTCTAAAACATTCTGTTTCAACATCAAAACCACAAATTCACATGTCACCACACAAATCAAATACTCTCCAATTAATGTTTCCATTACATTCAATGCTTTGACCACCAAATTCGAAACCAGAAGCAGCGCCAGCTTCAACACGCCTCCATGTACATAACGAGAGTTGGTGCTCTCATTGATGCAGACGACCTTATATTCTCCACTTATTTTGCTCACACCTAATCCAAATTCCAACATATGACCCGGGATGTAGTCCGCAGGGAAACAGAGCTTCGTATATTCACGAGTTATCGGATTGCATATGTAAACTGGAATAGCTTTAGTTGAGATTGGGCAGAGAAGAAGTAATCCATTAGCAGTGATACCTTCCATTGTTGCTCTGTTTCCGTGAGGGATTTCCAAATCCATGAGCGGAATGTGGTGAAAATCATGGCTCTTCTCCACTTCGACTTCGTCTTCGTCTTCGATTTCGAAAATCGAGCAACAAGTTGAATCCATCGTCTTCCCTGTGAAGAGGAGTAGGGCGGGTGGGGTTTTGATTTCGGATTTGTGGAAATAGTCGGAATCGATTAGATTGAGCCATGGTTTGCAAACGGACTTGCTGATTGCGAGGCTTCGGATGGGCAGGCGTGAGAGGATGTTGGTGGTGATTTCTGACGGTAGATCTCCGAAGAAATCACGCTCCACTAATGGACTCATCAATCACACTGAAGAAGAAGAAGAGGGCAGAGCTGCAATTTGGAGAATAGTTAATGTATGTGTCAACTAATAACGCAACTTTTTTCACGAAATGTACATGACAAATTTGGACTTAAATACTTTCTCATTTCCTAAAAAATAGATCCCACCTGACTAGAGAGAGAAGATTTTTCCAAAATTAGAAAGTGAATATTTTTGTGGGACCGACTAAAAAGAAAATAGTGTATATTCTTGTAAAACGGATGGATTATTATCTTTCATGTGCACGACCATTCTGAAACCGGACTTACCAAACTACTTTCGTCTTTTTATATTAAGAAAAAATTTCATTTAATTCACAACTTTTGATTAACTTCTGATTTATTCCATAATTTATAAAATAAACTTATTAAATCATAACTTTTGCACATTACTTAATGTTCTAATATAATTAAAATTTTAACGAAATTTTTTATTTGAATCATGATTTTTGATGGTCAATTTTAGATAAATTTTTTTTGATACTTTTGGGTAAAGTTTTTTTTACCTTTCTAGGGAGAAAGGGCTTAGGGGGGAATTTTGACTATCAAATTGAGTCTCTTCCATTTATAGGCCGCACCCCACGCACCATATATATTAGCCCAGCACGAACACTACACAACCACAATAACACTGTGATTTTATTCCAATAACAGTGAATGTAGATTAACATTATAAACTAAAATGTGATTATTGTTAGCAGCACACTGCACACATACATACACTAGCTGGGCCTAACATATAGTGTGTGTCGGACCAACGCGATAAGGCAAACCCAAACACAACACGATAAAGAAAACTTTGACACATACGCAGCGAGAGGATAACGACAAAACACTTATGTAGACTAGCATTATGAGCTCATTTACAAGATTACAGATAGTGCACATCGGGTTTACATGATAAGGCCAAAAGCGAATACTACACAGCAAAGAAACTCTACAGAAACACAAAAATGTAGAACTAAAACGAGATAGCCTTTTCAGTTCCAAAACTCTTGAATGAGAAAAGGCTAGGAATGAAAATCTTGACATCGGTAGAGTAAACCATCCCATCAGTATCATTGAAGATACCTTCTTCCTGAGCAGTTCTTGTCTTGTTGGAGTGGTAGACAAGTCCATTTTCCAACAAAATCAAAACGTCACCATCTTTGAAAATTTTAATAAGATGAACATGTCATGCTATGCTTTGACCTAATCAAAGGAAAACGCTTCTCTCTGTTTTACTCTTTAAGCAGTTTATAAGGTACGATAATCAGCTCACTACGTCTCTGACGTCAACAACACGATGAAGTTCACCATTTCCCGTGTTTCCCGAAGGTGGACTACGATAGTCTGGCTGTCTTTAGTGACGAGGTTGACGAAGAGGGCAATAAACAAAAGTCTAATAAAAAAACATTTAATAGTCCAAATATAAAAAAAAGAGGCATTCGAATTTGATGACAAATACTAGTAACACATTACAGATGCATCTACACTGATTTATAGAAATTTAACCCATTGGCAAGAATTGAAATACATAATAACCGAAGAATTCATTAAATTAGCACATGATTCACCCCTTATACATGCTATGGGTGATGGTAACAATTTAGCTACTCATTATAAAACAAAATACACCAATGCAACACATTACAGATGCATCTACACTGGTTTATAGATCTTTAACCCATTGACAAGAATTGAAATACATAATAACCGAAAAATTCATTAAATTAGTGCGATAGGGTGATGGTAACAATTTAGCTACTCATTATAAAACAATATACACCAATGCATTGTCGACACATATATACTAGATAGGGCGGCTGGGTCGACAAAATGCACTGCACGAAAAATAAACCTTTGACACAGACACGAACATACAACAACAAAACACACATGTAGACAAACATTATGAACTAGAACGAGATCACATTCTCGACTCCAAAATTCTTGAGTGAGAAAAGGCTAGGAGTGTAAATCATGGCAGAGGCAACGTCATCATCTAGTGCTCCATCCGTAAGCATACTGAGTTGTTGAATACTTCTCGTCTTGTTGGAGAAGCAGACGAGGCTATTCTCAAACATAAACATCAAAACATCGCCATTTTTGAAAACTTTGATGGGACAAATATCCATAAGATTCCAAAAATCAAAGCTAAAATCAAAGGCAGTCCCTCAAAACATCCAACTTCACATCCACTGATCCACAGCAAGTCCAGGCTCAGCAAAACCATCTTAGCAGGAGTAGAGAAGATGCTAAAACATTCTGTTACGAGATCAAAAGCACGAATCCATAAGACATGAGCGGAATCAAACACTGTCCAATGGGGGTTTCCATTGCATACGATGTAAGCATTGAAACAGAATACGATAATGACACCTTAGACCCAACATAACTAGATAACGACAAATCTAAAATGGTGACTAGCATTATAAACTAGAATGAGATCACATTTTCAACTCCGAAACTCTCAAGTGAGAACAGGCTAGTAGCGAAAATTATGGCAAAAGTATGATGAGTAGTACTTGTTTTGTTGAGTAGAAATAATTTTGAGTAGTACTTGTTTTGTTGTAGTAGTAGATGAGCCGCCTTTGCCCCAACAACATCAAAACATCACTATCTTTGAAAACCTTGATAGGATAAACAAGGGTATATGCACCCCAAACTGAAAATAATTTGCAAACAAAACCAGTAGTCCTCAACTTGTAAACTTCAGTCCAAGATTCCTCGACTTGGTACTCCTTTATCAGCCAAATGACTATTTCATTGTCCCATGTGTAAGAATAACACAGGCAGTCCCCCAAAACATTCAACTCCTCCTGTGGAACTACCCCAGGATGAGGAGGACTAGAAAAGATGCTAAAACATTCTGTTTCAAAATCAAAACCACATAAAATGTGCATACACCGAGTAGAATCATATGCTGTCCAATGGAAGTTATCATTAAATACACCATGTCCATCTAGCACGAAATCACATTTTAACAACCAGAAGTGGGGCCGGCTTCAACGGGCCTCCATGTTCGTGTTCCGAGGGTGTATACATGATGAGAGCCATCACTGATACAGATGATCTTATATTGCTCACTTATTTTGCTGACACCGAATCCAAAAGTAAGCAGTTAGATTGAGATATATACCACGGGGCAGCATAGCTCGATATATTCACGAGTGATCGGATTGCATATGTAAAGAGGAACTTGCGGATATCCTGACTCTGAGTATAGATGAAGCAATCCATTAGCTGCGATACCTGTCATTGCTTTTGAGTATACGTGAGGGCTATCGAAATCTGTGAGCAGAGCTAGAGCGGGTGGGGTTTTCATTTTGGATTTGACGAAATCATCAGACTCCAAAAGATTGAGCCATGGTTTGCAAACGCATTTGCCGATTGAAATGCATCGGAGAGGGAGGCGTGAGAGGATATTTGTGGTGATTTCTGATGGTAAATTTGTGAAGAAATCTTGCTCCATTACTGCTAAAAATGGAATGCGTTTCTGCTATTTAAATTTCAAACACACTGAAGAAGAAGAAGAATGAGTGTATTTTGATTTTAGATTTATTATGTTTTTGCTTTGGTGAATTGAACAGCACTGGAAACTCAAAGGTCATAACAAGATAGAACGTCTGCATTTATAAAGCATTTGTTTGATATGAGCAGTACTTAAAATTTATTTAACCTTGAAACTTGGTGAATTTTTAATGTATTTATTTTTGAGAGACTTTTCACTTTTCAAATATTACTAATTCATATTTTTATATACAAAGTAATATAATAAGAATAACATTAGGATATTATTGTTACTCCTTTTGTCCTTGAAAAGTATGAACATTTGGCTAGACATGAATTTTAATGCATAATTGATAAATTAAGAGTGAGTTAGAAAAAAAAGTACTCCCTTTGTCCCACTATAGGAGTCCTGGTTGAGTTCGGCACATGTTTTAAGAAATGTAAAGGAAAGTTGGTGAAAAAACATAGTGGAATGTGAGTCCTACTTTTATATATTAGTTTTATAATAAAATGTGAGTGAAAAAAGGTGAGTGGAATATGGGGCTTATTACCAATTATGTAATATTCCAACCGGGACTCCTAAAGTGAGACATTCAAAAATGATAAACCGGAACTCCTAAAGTGGGACGGAGGGAGTAATTAATTAATTCTTTGAGCATCTCAAGGTAAATGGAGAGGTAAAATCATATAACTATCATATTTACCTTTTCTACATGAAAAATCATTCTCCCTAATGTGAGAGGTATTTGAAAAGGTATTTCTACCTCTCTATCAATGAAGAGATAAATCTTATAACCATCATATTTGTTTTCTTTTCATGAAAAACTATTCTCCAATGGAGAGGGAATTTGAGAAGGTGTTACACTTTATGGTTTTTAATATGGTTTTTAATGCATTTTGTACTATTGTTTTATTATTTAAAAAATAATTTACCTTTCTATATAGTATCCTTTTTCCTTTGGAACGTGTTACTTTTTGAAAAGCTATATTTCATTTTTTTAGAAGATAAATAGATGATATCTTCTTTCATTTACCTTTCCTTGTTGGAGAAGTTCTTAGTGGATAATGGTTCCCATCTCATTAGAGAGAAAAAAAGTTTTTCAAAACTAAAATGTTTATACTTTTCAGGGGCGGACTAAAATGAAAATTGTTCATATTATATTTCACTTTTTGAGAAGATAAATAGATGATATACTTCTTTCATTTACATTTCCTTGTTGGAGATACTCTTAGTGGATAATAAGTCCCACCTCATTTGAGAGAAAAAAAGTTTTTCAAAACTAAAATGTTTATACTTTTCAGGGGCGGACTAAAATGAAAATTGTTCATACTATATTTCACTTTTTGAGAAGATAAATAGATGATATACTTCTTTCATTTACCTTTCCTTGTTGGAGATGCTCTTAGTGGATAATGGGTCTCACCTCATTTGAGAGAAAAATGTTTTTCAAAACTAAAATGTTTATACATTTCAGGGGCGGACTAAAATGAAAGTTGTTCATACTATATTTCACTTTTTGAGAAGATAAATATATGATATACTTCTTTCATTTACCTTTCCTTATTGGAGATGCCCTTAGTGGATAATGGGTCTCACCTCATTTGAGAGAAAAATGTTTTTCAAAACTAAAATGTTTATACTTTTCAGGGGCGGACTAAAATGAAAATTGTTCATACTATATTTCACTTTTTGAGAAGATAAATAGATGATATACTTCTTTCATTTACCTTTCCTTGTTGGAGATGCTCTTTATGGATAATGGGTCCCACCTTATTAGAGAGAAAAAAAGTTTTTCAAAACTAAAATGTTTATACTTTCCAGGGGCGGACTAAAATGAAAATGGTTCATACTATAATTCACTTTTCGAGAAGATAAATAGGTTATATACTTCTTTCATTTACCATTCCTTGTTGGAGATGCTCTTAGTGGATAATGGGTCCCACCCTATTAGAGAGAAAATAAATTTTTCAAAACTAAAATGTTTATACTTTCCAAGGGCAGACTAAAATGAAAATGGTTCATACTATAATTCACTTTTCGAGAAGATAAATAGATGATATACTTCTTTCATTTACCTTTCCTTGTTGGAGATGCTCTTAGTGGATAATAAGTCCCACCTCATTTGAGAGAAAAAGAGTTTTTCAAAACTAAAATGTTTATACTTTTCAGGGGCGGACTAAAATGAAAATGGTTCATCCTATATTTCACTTTTCGAGAAGATAAATAGATGATATACTTCTTTCATTTACCTTTCCTTGTTGGAGTTGCTCTTAGTGAATAATGGGTCCCATTAGAGAGAAAACAAAGTTTTTCAAAACTAAAATGTTTATACTTCAAGGGCGGACTAAAATGAAAATTGTTCATATTTTTCATGGACGGAAGACATCAACAAATGCAACGAGGATCACCTGTGATATTTCCTACTCCATCTAAAAATAGTGCATATAAACTTTAAACGAGTTAGTTTTGAATTGAGAAAATACCCATGAATTCAAATAATTCTGCCCTCAAATGAGTCATGGGCATAATGATTAAGAAAAAGTTGGAATTTGAAAAGTGATGTGATGATTTTGTAGTACTTCCTCCGTTCTGCGATAGTTGAGTCATTTCTTTTTCTACACTCGTTTTAGATAAATGATAATAAATAGTTAAAGTAAAGAAATAGTAAAGTAAGAAAAAGAATAATGTAGAAAAGACTCTTCTCTACATTATTCTCTCTCTTACTTTATATTTTCTCCATTTTAACTATTTATTATCATTTTTTCAAAATTGAGTGCAGAAAATGAAATGACTCAACTACCGTGGAACGGACGGAGTAATATTCTTCAAAGTTCATTCTTGTTTTTTTACTTAAGTTTAAGCCTGTGTTTATTTATTAACCATTTAATATTATGTTTAATATATTTATTGATTTTGCACGGAATAAGTCATAGCGATATACTGATAGAGTTTGTTTGATTTGGCTTTGCAAAATTCATGTAGATTAACATTATGGACTACAAAGATTATAGACAACATCCCAAAATATATATACTATAAGATGAAGCCAATTCCGAACATGACATAGAAATCTTAGATCCAAACCAGTACTCAAAGTCCAAGATTCCTCAACTCTAGTACTTCATCGTCCAGATGACAAGTTCACCACCCCACATATATGTATAGCACAGGCAGTCACTCAAAACAGCCAAATCCCCAATAGGATCACCATCTCCCTCGGGAGGAAGAGAGAAGATGCTAAAACATTCCATTTCAACATCAAAACCACAA
Organism: Salvia hispanica; assembly: GCF_029641045.1. Classification (NCBI taxonomy): domain Eukaryota; kingdom Viridiplantae; phylum Streptophyta; class Magnoliopsida; order Lamiales; family Lamiaceae; genus Salvia; species Salvia hispanica. Next base: position 34,612,611 of record NC_142697.1, on the reverse strand, counting down.
ATCGTAAGACAAAAGGTTTGAGTTGAATCATATAGCTTCCAGTGTAATTTGCCATTATATAGAATGAGTTCACCATTATAGAATCTAAAACCAGAAACCGGGCCAGCTTCAAGGCGCTTCCACGTTCCTGTTCCGAGGGTGTATGCATGATAGCAATTGCGGGGCCCAATGACCTCACTAACACAGACCACCTTATATTGCTCACTTATTTTGCTCACACCCAATCCAAAACTCGGCGCCTCAAGCGGCCTGACCTCCGCAGGGAAGCCGATCATAATATATTCACGAGTCATCAGACTGCATATATAAAGAGGAGTAACTTGATCATCTGAATAGTTGTTATAAAATGAGCAGTACAGAAGAAGCAATCCATTTGCAGTGATAACTTCCATGAATACATAGTACGCGTGAGGGATATCGATATCTGTGAGCGGAATGTAGTGAAGATCATGGCTCTCGAGATCCGCTTCACCTTCGTCATCAATTTCAGAAATCGTGCACCGAATTTTCCGCCTCACCCACATCAAGCCTCCTAGGGAAGCTGGGGTTTAGATTTTGGATTTGGCGAAATCAAGAGAGCCGAGCATATTGAGCCATGGTTTGCAAACGCACTTACTGATTGCAATGCCTCGGATGGGGAGCCGAGAAAGGATGTTTGTGGTGATTTCTGATGGTAGGTTTGTGAAGAAATTTTGCTCCAATAATGAACACATACTTAAAAAATCTGATGAAGAAGAAGAGTCAGAGAGAGCTGCTTATATATACTGTGATTGTGATTCTCATAATGTATTGGAAACTTGAAAGGTCGCAATAAAGGGTTTTGATTTTATACGCCTTGGAAACTAGAATAGTCACAAGGGAAAGACCAACTAATCCTTACAAGTTACAATGCATTTGTTTAAACTTTGAAATTAATACTCCCTCCGTCCGTGAATAGGAGCGGTTCACTTTTACCATAAATGGTAATAAGGTTCCACCTTCCACTAACTCATTTCATTCACATTTCATTTAAAACTAATATATATAAGTGAGACATTTATTCCACTAACTTTTTTCCACCCATTTTTCTCAATATTTCTTAAACCTCGTGCCACCAAGAAATGAGACTCCTAATGGCGGACGGAGGGAGTACTTGTATTTGAAAAGATGAAGGGTAAATGAAGAGTTAAAAGAGATATAATCATTATATTTATTTTTTCTTCATAAAATTTAATACTCCACTGGATATAATATTTGAAGAGATATAATACATCTTTTATTTTAAGAAGATATCTTTAACTCACAAAAGGTAAAAAGTATTTGTTTGTCCTTTTAACTTACCTTCTTTTTTGGAATCCATTACTTTTTAAGAATATGTATTTATTTTATTTAGAAGGTAAATGAAAAAATATGTTCTCAATGTACTTTTTCCCTCGGAAAAGCTCTTATTAGTGTTGATATGAGTATTTCTATTCGAACTGTCCTATATTTCTCTTTTTGCGAATATATTTAATCTTTCTTGTTTTACTCTTTTTTTACATTATACTCTTTGGGGATACTCTCATTAACGTTGATATGAGCATTTGTTTGAAATGAATACTCAAATTTTGTGAGGGAAACGAGAAAAAGGTCACATATATAGAGAAAGACTAACTGCATCTCATAAAGCACTTGTTATAAAGTTGAAATGAATACTCGAAATTGTTTTATCCTCAAAACTTGGTGAATAAATATGTATTTGAAAGTTGAAACTACTTCGCCGGTGAATCATCCCTTTGGGGTAATATTACCGTTTTAAAAAAGAAAAATAAATAAATAAAATTTAAATTCAAACGGTAATATTACCGTTTTAAAATTTTAATTTTTAAATTATATTTCTCGGAAAATCGATTTTTTTTAAAAAAAGTTATTTATTGCATCAGCATGACGACGCCCTGCGGGCCACGCTTCACGCAAGAGCTCGCCACATGGCGCTGGCGCGTGGCGAGCTGGCTTGCCAGCTTCATCAAGGCGGAGGGACACGTGACCCGACGAGAGGACTGCATCGCTATTCTCGATGCTGGCTCGTCTCGCCGAGACGAGTCCGAGCCTGCATCGAGATGGCGATGCGGATGCTCTTAATTGGCGGAGAGAAAGATGGCGAGCCATCTTGTCCCTATGGAGACGGTGTGTAAGAGTGTAGAAAGTAATAAACCCACAATATTTTCTCTATATAATTCAAATCAGTCCTTATTTATTCAAGTCTCATAAAATCCTACATTACTTTTCATATTAGAGGGTTTGTTTCCCTGTTTAGTTTTTAGTTACTTTACTTTCCTAAGTTAGAGTGGCTTCCTATAAACATTTCATATTTAGAAGAGCTTGACATCTCTTAAAACAACAATAAGCTTCTTCGGAGGATTGTTCTTGTGTAAGTTTTAATTGCAGTTTTTTTCTTGTGTTTTTCGCTGTTCACTCTAATTTTGTGTTGAAGAGCCTTTCCTTCATGACAAACCCACGTATGACAAGATAAGAAAAGTCTTTCCACAAAAACGAACATGATTAAAATGTGATTTATTTTTTGTTGACACGACCGATAATACAAATCGTAGATTAACATTAGACTAGAACGAGATAATAATCAACAGCCTACATTAATATATACACTACCCTGACACGATAAATTCATTCGAATGAAAACTTTAAACAACAATTTCTATTTGACACGATAAGGCCAAACCCCAATACTAAAAAACAAACAAACATTCGACAAAAACACATAAATTTAGACTAAGATTATGGACTAAAACAAGATCACATTCTTGAGACCCAAACTCTTAAGTGAAAGAAGGCTAGGATTGAAAATCTGGGCATAACCCTTCTTTGCATCTGCATCCTTCAACATATTGACTCGTCGAAGTGTTCTTGTTTTGTTGGAGTAGTAGACTAAAATAGAATGGTCTAGCATCATCAAAACATCACCATCTTTGAAAAGTTTAATTGCAGCCACATGCATATATCGCGTATTAAAATTAGATATATCTAAACCAGCAGTGCTCATCTTGTACTCTACGGTCCAAGATTCATCGACTTGATATTCCTTCATCATCCAAATGACAATTTCATTATTGCGTGCATAATAAGAATAACACAAGCAATCCCTCAAAACAGATAAACTCCCTGATCTATCTCCCGTAGGAGGATAAGAGAAAATGTCAAAACATTCTGTTTCAACATCAAAACTACAAAATGTCCATATATTATTCCTCGAATCATATGCTGTCCAATGGAGGTTGTGATTACATGAAATAGCTCGACCAAGAAGACTGTAAACAGAAGCAGGATCGGCTTCAACGCGCCTCCATGTTCCTCTTCCGAGGGTGTATACACAATGAAAGTCCGAATTAATCCAAATTACCTTATATTTCCTACTTATTTTGCTCACACCGAATCCAAATTGCAACGACTGATACGGAGTGTAGTCATCAGGGTAACTGAGCTCAGTATATTCACGATTGATCAGATTACATATGTAAATACCTCTCAGTAAAGGTGAGTAGAAAAGAAGCAACGCATTAGCAGTGACACACTGAATTAATCCTGTGCTTCTGTGAGGGATCACCAAATCTGTGAGCGGATGGTAGTAAAGATCGTGGCTCTCAAGATCGGCTTCGTCTTCGTCTTCGTCTTCAATTTCGATAATCTTACACCGGGTTGAGTCCTGCCCCCGGTAAAATAGAACTAGGGCGGGTGGGGTTTTGATTTTGGATTTGACAACATCGAACAGATCGCGCCATGATTTGCAAACAGATTTGCTGATTGCAAGGCTTCGGATAGAGAGGCGTGACAGGATTTCAGTGGTAATTTCTGATGGTAGATTTGTGAAGTAATCAACCTCCATTAATGGACGCAGATTTGGACTGAATAAACTGCTTAAACACACTTATGATGAAGAAGAAATTAGAGGCGTGTATTTTGTGATTAAGAATTAATTAGGGTTTTAACTTGACTTGAAAATTAATCTACATTATATATAATTTAAAATACATTTAAATATATTACATAGACATAAAATACATTTAAATAATCTATTTTTTTTTCTCTTTTTATAGTAAAATCTAAGTCACCTTAGAGCATTAGCAACTCAGCTCGTCGCCCGTCTTGAGCTCCTCTCGCTGAGATGATCCAACGGCGAGCCGAAAAATCCTGTGTCATCTTGTGGAGAGAAAGATGGCGAGCCATCTAGTCCACATGGCACGTTCCTATAGGGCGGTATATAGGAGTGTAGAAAGTAATAATCGCTCCAAATTAGCTCTATATAATTCAAATCAATCCTTATTTATTCAAATCTCATAAAATCCTATCTTTACTTAATTTAAATGATAGAAAAGATCATGCATATCAATAATTAAGCCTACAGGCCTGCAATCACTTGACATCCAATCTTCATCCTTACCAAGCATGGTGATGCTGATTGATATCACAGTCCCTGCTACCTTATCTGGTAGATCCTCGAATTCGAAACCTACCACACATGTGTGCAAAATTATGAACTAAAACAATATCACATCCTCGAATTCAAAATTCATGAGTGAGAAAAAAGGCTAGGAGTGAAATCAGGGGCCGTAAAGGAAACCCACAACTGCATCCTTAAACATACCGATGATAAGTTTTTAGTTAATTTACTTTCCTAGGTTAGAATTGCCTCCCATAAACATTTCCTATTTAAAAGAGCTTGACATCTCTTAAAACAAAAATAAGCTTCTTCGGAGTTGTTCTTCTTAAAGGTTTAATTGTAGTTTTTATCTTGTGTTCTTCTCTGTTCACTTAATTTTGTGTTAAAGAGCTTTCCCTTCAAAATAAACCCGTAGATGAAAAGATAAGAAAAGTCTGAGCACGAAACCAAACACGATAACAATGTGATTTAATTTTTGTTGACACTACCTGATATCAAAAAAGGTAGATTAACCTTACTGACTAGAACGAGATAATAATCAAGAGCCCACGTAAATATAAACACTAGCTAAGCCTGACCCAAAAACCGAACCCGAACACTAGACGACAAAGAAGCATTAAAACCCAAAAACTACACCACAAGTCCACAAACAAACCTTCCACACAAACACACAAATGTAGACTAACTAAATAGAGATCAAGTTTTCAAATCTGAAATTCTTGAGTGAGAAAAGGCTAGGAATGAAAATCAAGGCACTAGCGTAATCCTTCCCAGCGGCATCCTTATACATACCAACTTGTTGAACACCAACTTGTTGAACAGTTCTTGTCTTGTTGGAGTAGTAGCCGAACTGATTATCGTCCAGCAACATCAAAATGTCGCCATCTTTGAATAGTTTAATTAGTTCAACACACATATAATTCCAATCAAATCTAGAAGCCCAACTTAAATTAGAAACATTACTACTTATCTTGTGCAATATGGTCCTAGATTCCTCGACCTGGTATTCCTTCATCAACCAAATGACAATATCATCTTCCCATGCCTATGAATAACACAGACAACTCCCCGGTTAGATAGCCACGTCCATCATCTACAGGCGGAGGAGGAGAGAAGATGCCAAAACATTCGTTTTCAAGATTAAAACCACAAACCCATAAGGTATGAGCCAAATCATGTTCTCCTCCTATCCAATGGAGGATGCCATTATAAACAATGTATCCACCTCCATAGATTCGGAGACAAGAAGTAGCGCAAGCTTCAACGCGGTTCCATGTTCATGTTCCAAGGGTGTATACATGATGACAAGAGTCGGATATCGCCTCTACATTGACACAGAGCACCTTATATTGCCCGCTAATTTTGCTCATTCCAAATCCATAACTAAGCACATCATATACATCATCATCATCATCATCATCATCATCATCATGTTCTAAGATGTACCCCCTCCGTCCACGAATAAGAGTCCCGTTTTTCCATTTTGGTCCGTCCACGAATAGAGTCCCGGTTCATAATTACCATAAATGGTAAAGAGACCTCACATTCCACTAACTCATTCCACTTACATATCATTTAAAACTAATATATACAAGTGGGACCCCTATTCCACTAACTTTCTTCCACCCACTTTTCTTAACATTTCTTAAAACCCGCGCCATTTAGAAATGGGACTCTTAATCGTGGACGAAGGGAGTATTCCTCAGGGCCCAGAGCTCGATATATTGACGAGTGATCGGATTGCATATAAAAAGAGGAATTTGAGCAAACCCTAACTTTGAGTATAGAAGAAGCAATCCATTTGCAGCCATACCTAGTGTTACTGAATTTTGGTCTCTAATTTCGAAATGTGTGAGCAGAATGTAGTGAAGATCGTGGATATCTAGATCGGCTCCGTCTTCGTCTTCAATTTCGAAAAATGAGCACCGAGTTGAGCTCATCTGCGTTAAGAGAGCTAGAGCGGCTGGGGTTTTGAATTCGAAATCGTCGGAATCGATCAGATTGGGCCATGGTTTGCAATCGTCAGAGGGAGTATTACTATTGTTTTCCTTATTTTCGAAATTAACTATTTTGTACTCTTAATTTAAAAAGACATCGTTATTTTTAAATTCTGAAAAATGCAGAAAAATTCAGGTTTCGCTGCCATGTTGGAACAAGGGCGCCATGGTTAAAGGCAACCAACGAGACGGCGGGCAATTGAGCTCCTTATGTCTCGTTTAGGCAATGCTTGAAAGCACGACGCTCAAAATGCTAAGCAAGCACACAATCGAGCATAATGCATCAAAAAACGGACAATGTTAGTTCGATGATTAAACGCTTGATCGAGCATACTCGACCCCTCAATGGTCGGTAAGCACGATCGAGCATCTTGAATCAATTAATAGTTCAATGCTCAATACTTAGTTGTAAATTTGGAATTTTTTATTCTTATCGTTCGTTTGCAAATAAGGAAAACAGAAACATTAAAGCTTAAAGCTAATGATGTTCTATGAATGAACTTTGCCGATCGCGTAACATTTACATACTCAATTAGGTCAATGATACCATATGTCATGAAAATTTACGTATAGATAAATACACATATGGAAGATTAGTTAACATTCTTTAAACGATTGGACGACCAAGATATATAAGTAAACTAACAATTGACGAATAAGTTGCAATTTTTTTTTACATTCTAGCACATTATCAGAAGAATCTTTCAATGAAAACTAATTTCATGCGGTCAAGAGAATCGGTTACTATCAATCGTGAAAGGAGAAGAGAGGCAGTGGTAAACAATAATTAATTTCTATATATAATTATTTGCATTTAAACGCATAAAATTGCTGTTCACGGCAACCAGGCATGAACCCATGCTTCGTCAACCCAAAAATTACGCAGAAGTTTCTGGAGAAGAATATCCCCTCGATGCAGGAAAACCCAACCGGCCTCTCTACAAAGCTCTCATCAGATATGTATAATATCTGAAGTCTCACAATTCCACTATTGTAACAACTATGTGTATAATATCACAATAAATTCATTTGAATGAAAACTTTGAACTACAGTTTCTATTCGACACGACAAAGCCAAACCCGAATACTAAAAGAGAAACAAACTTTCGACGAAAACACATAAATGTAGACTAATATTATGGACTAAAACGAGATCACATTCTCGAATCCCAAACTCTTGAGTGGGAGAAAGCTAGGATTGAAAATCAAGGCATAACCCTTCTTTGCATCTGCATCCTTCAACACATTAACTTCTTGAAGATTTCTTGTCTTGTTGGAGTAGTAGACTAGAATAAAACTGTCTAGCAACATCAAAACATCACCATTTTTAAAAAGTTTAAGTGCTTCAACAGATATATATTGATTAAGAATAGATAAATCTAAACCAGTAGTACTCATCTTGTACTCTATGGTCCAAGATTCATCGTCTTGGTATTCCTTCATCATCCAGATGATAATTTCATTGTTTTTGTGTGTGTGGTCAGAATAACACAGGCAGTCCCTCAAAACAAACAATTTCCATATCTAATGGGAATAGGAGGAAGAGAGAAGATGCTAAAGCATTCTGTTTCAATGTCAAAACCACAAACTTTCCATATGCGATTCCTCCAATCATACGCTATCCAATGGAGGTTGTCATTACATAAAATGGGTACACCCAGGAGACTGAAAGCAAAAGCAGCTCTGGCCTTAACGCGCCTCCATATTCTTGTTCCGAGGGAGTATACATAAAGAGAGTTGGACCAAGCGGCCGCATTGACCATCTTATATTGCCCACTGATTTTGCTCACACCGAATCCAAATTGCAGCACACAAGTCGGGTTGTACTCAGGGTAACTGAGCTTGGTATATTCATGAGTGATCAGATTGAATATGCAAAGAGGAATACCTTGTGTAGATTACGAGTACAGAAGAATCAATCCATTAGCAGTGGAACCTACCATACTTCCTGTGCTTCTTCCGTGAGGGATCACCAAATCTCTGTTCTTCTCCACATCAACTTCGTCTTCGTCTTCAATTTCGCTAATCTTGCACCGAGTTGAGTTATTACCCTGGTAAATTCGAACTAGGGTGGTTGGGGTTTTGATTTTGGATTTGACGAAATCGAACAGATCGCGCCATGCTTTGCAAACGGATTTGCTGATTGCAAGGCTTCTCATAGTGAGGCGTGACAGGATTTCGGTGGTGATTTCTGTTGGTAGATTTGTGAAGTAGTCAAGCTCCATTATTGAGAAGTAGCTGCGTATATTTGTGAATCAAGTATTAGGGTTCTTATCAACACAATTTATATCTGTTTATTTACATTTTTAAGTCAAATAATATATTATACATTTTGAATATAATTTATTTTTAAAGTTGTTAATTAAAGCTTCTGAATCCTTTTTATATCTTAGTAAATATTGTCTTTCCTTCTTTCTAAGAGTGTCGTTTTATGACTTAATTTGGCTGAGATATTCCAAAAAAGGATTACGACTCAATTTGGCTGGGATATTCCAAAAAGAAATACAACTCAATTTGGTTGGAACGGAAGGAGTATAATAAATCTATTATTTTATGTTTTATATTTATTTTGTATATGCGATCAATGGTCAGAATGACTCTTCAAATTATGCAAAAGTATTCGAATCTATTATCCAAATTGTCTCATGAATAATTTTGCTCTTTTAAGTTGAATTCCTGGCTCAGCCACAAGCACAGTATACAGCTGCGTATCCACCACCACTCGATGCAATAAGCAGGTGTGAGATGGCATCAAGAGATTCACGTTGACTCGATTAGATAATAGCAAAACTACAAATGTAGATTAATATTATGAACTAGAACAAGGTTATAAAAAGCATCCCACAATATATACTAGCTAGGCCCGTCAAATAATGCATGGCAACGACACAATAAAGCCAAGTCTGATTGCGGTTTTGATTATGGGAAATCTGAAGTAAATGCTATGACTTTTGGAAAATGTTGTGAAGATATGAATTGGAGACACTATGGGAATATAATTGCTTTTGTTTAACCATGAGGCATGATGGCGATTGGCGAATGTGATGAATATTGAAATATGATTGTGAACTTGTATTGCTTGGGATAGCAGAGCTCGATATATTCACGAGTGACATGATTACATATCTTAATAGGATTATTGTCATATGAGCGTAGAAGAAGCAATCTATGAGTGGATACCTCTTATTAATGAATTGTGAGGGATAAAATATGATGTGAGCGGATGGTAGTGAAGAACATGGTGCTCCACATCGGCTTCGTCTTTGTCTACAAATTCCAAAATTGTGCACCGAGTTGACTTCATCTCCATCGGCATCAACCAAGCTAGGGCGGGTGGGGTTTCCACTTGGGAAAGATGGGATTTGACAAAATCAACGGACTCGAGTAGATTGAGCCATGATTTGCAAACGCATTTGCTGATGGCAACGCTACGGATAGGGAGCAGTGAGAGGATTAGACTAAGCACTTCTCAAACACACTGAAGAAGAAAAAACAAGTGGAAGCAGCGGATGTGTGTATGTTTTGTGAATAACGCCCAATAACTATGATCTACTTCCTAGGATACATTCATCAAATTCCCTTATGGAATATGTCGGGGTGTGGAAGGTAATAATCCTACCGAATTTGCACTATGGTTAAATCAATTTCTAATTAATTCAAATTTCATAAAATCTTAATTTAATTTAGTTGAAAGAAAGATCGTGCATAACTACAAGACTAAAGTCCAAATTTGATCATTTACATTTGTGATGATTTTATAACTTAAATTAATTAGGCCTAATTAGATTCATAATTAAATATCTAATTTTGTCATACCACGTTTGACTAATAAATTTTTAACAAAAATGCTAATTATGGACCAAAACATATATTTGGATCCAAAAGGTATAGGACCAAATTTTTTTAAAAGAAAATGTGAGAGACCTAATTTGGACATAATCACCATGGTGACTTGCAATCACTTGACATCCAATCTCCATCATTTCCATGCATGATGATTGATATCACCATCTCCACTCGTCCCCATTTTTGTTGCTTACCAGTTCACACCCACCGGTTGGAGATAGTCTTCACACTCTTCTGCATCCCGGCAAAGACCTCAGCACTGAAAAAATTGCTCTTCTGGCGACAGTTTCCATCACGATAGTCCGTGGGCTCAGTTCCTTGAAGTTTTCAGGCATATTCTATCAGTTAACGAGTTGAGTTACTCCCCCAGTAATTAAATCGAACTAGGGCGGGTGGGGTTTTGATTTTGGATTTGACAAAATCGAACAGATCGCGCCATGATTTGCAAACGGATTTGCTGATTGGAAGGCTTCGGATAGAGAGGCGTGTCAGGATTTCTGATGGTAGATTTGTGAAGTAGTCAAGCTCCATTATTGAGAAGTAGCTGCGTATATTTTGTGAATTAAGAATTAGGGTTCTTATCAACCATATTTATATCTGTTTATTTACTTTTTAAGTAAATTAATATTGCATACATTTAAATATTATTCATTTTTAAATATTATTGTATGCAAAAATCTGGTCGACATGATAAGGCCGTACCCGAACACTACATAGCAAATGAACCTTAGAACCTAATCCCTACACGACAAAGAAACTTCACACGAACACATAAATGTAGACTAATACGAGATCACATTTTCAATTCCAAAACTCTTGAGTGAGAAAAGGCTAGGAGTGAAAATCTTGACACAGGTATAGTAATCCGTCGAAGCAAGACCCTTAAATATCCCGACTTCTTGAGTAGATTTTGTCTTGTTGGAGTGGTAGATGAGTTGCATGTTTAACAACATCAAAAAGTCACCATCTTTGAAAAGTTTGATAGGATAAACCGCCTTTTCCTCCAAAGTACCCAACTTGTATTCGATGGTCCAAGATTCATTGACTCTATATTCCTTCATCAACCATACAACAATTTCATCTTCCCACGTGTAAGAAAAACACAGGCAGTCCCTCAAAACACTCAACTCCACATCACACACATCATCCACAGTTAGAAAAGGTCCATCGTCACCAATAGTAGGAGCAGAGAAGATGCTAAAACATTCTGTTTCAACATCAAAACCACAAATCCGCAAAGACGGTCGAACCAAATCATGGAGATTGCCGTTACACACAACGTGTCCATCTAAATAGAATCTGAAGCCAGAAGCAGCACCGGCTTCAACGCGCCTCCATGTTCCTGTTCCGAGGGTGTATACAAAATGAGAGTCGGAGCCAGCGCCCGCATTGATACAAATTACCTTATATTGCCCACTTATTTCGCTCACACCAAATCCCAAACTCAACATAAAATCATCTGAGATGTATTCATCAGGGCAGCAGAGCTCGATATATTGACGAGTGAGAGGATTGCATCTGTAAATAGGGGTTACAGGTTTAACTAACTCTGACTGAAGAAGAAGCAATAGCAATAGACGGGCCAGCCACCGCCGTGCGGTTCGGCAGTCAGCTGGGAACCTATTGGGGTTGGCCGAGAGGCGCTCGGCGATGGCTAGGCGGTCTCTCGATTAAGTATTTATGCTCAGCCGCACACCACTCTATGCTCGATCGGCATTAATAGAGCTAAGTGAGAGAGGTTTGAGCCACATAAAGATGGGAACTTCATGAAATAGGAGAATGAATAACATCTATAGTGACAAAATGAGTGTACAATGATAGTTGAATGTTTTTAAGAATCCATGTGACTCAAGAACTTGTTTAACAATTCCTTTTTCAAATTACCTTTTCCCAACCATATTCCATTACAAACACAAACTAAAATCAAGAATTCATCAAAATAAAAGAGAAAAAGCAAGATACAACTGTGTAAATCTGTTTTGACTTAATCAAAGGAAAACATTTTTTCCTCTGTTTTCCTATGTGGTCAATCTACAAGATACTAAAATCAGTTCACTTCGTCACCAACGTCAACAGCAACGAGAAAGTTTCCCGTTCGCTGTGCTTCATGGACGAGAACTACAACCATCCGGTTGTCCGCAGCGACGGCCAGGAAGTTCTTAATAATCGCCGCTGCGATGGCTGCTCTTGTATATGCCAAAAGCACACAAAAACTGCCTCCTCATTTAGTTATGAAGATTGAATGAAATTATAAACTAAAGAATTTGAATAATCACACAAATGGAAGCACAAATCAGAAATAGATGTTTCAACTCAGAATCAACATTGCTCTTAACAATACACAATAAAGAAACCTTCAACATAGACACGACCATATAAACACATAAGTAGAGGAACATCATGAACTAGAACGAGATCACATTCTCGACTCCAAAATTCTTGAGTGAGAAAAGGCTAGGAGTGTAAACCATGGCAGGGGCAGCATCATACATTGAAGGTCCACCTATAGTCATACCAACTTGTCGAATAGTTCTTGTCTTATTGTGGAGTAGTAGATGAAGTACTTCTCGCTAAGAAACATCAAAACATCACCATTTTTGAAAACTTTGATTGGACGAACAGGCATCAAATCTAATTCAAAAACAAAACCAAAATTTTATGATCCAATCATGTCTTATATAGCTATAAGACAATAATTACAATTCCTTTTCCAAATCACCTTTTTCGAGCCCAATTCCATAACAAACACAAAATATAATCAAGAAATCATCACAACAAAATAGAAAAAGAAGAAACAAATGTGTAATCTGTTTTTACCTAATCAAAGTAAAACAATTTCTCTCTGTTTCCCTCTGTTGTCAATCAACAGGAAAATCTGTTCACTTTGCCTGCGACGTCAACAGCAACGAGGTAGCTCCCCGTTCGCCATGCCTCCCAGGGGCAAATGACGAAACACAACAACAAGGATCAAGAGAGCACCGGCACTGAAATCGCGAATGTAGACTCAGTGACACTGGTGCTACCAACAGATCCCTCCACATCAGCTTTAGGCCTCGGGGCCGTTCAATGGCCATGATCCCTTCCAACATCTGCACAACTGCTAGAACTGTTCTTGATTGTGAAGTTTGAATAAAATTGTAAACTAAAGAATTTGAACAATCATACAAATGGAGGCACAAATCCCAAATAGATATGTCAACTTAAAATCAACATTGTCAGGTCGTCACGATGCACTACATAATAAAGAAACCTTCGACACAGACACAACCATACAACAACAAAACAATATGTGGACTAACATTATGAAACTAGAACGATATCACATTCTCAACCCCGAAACTCTTGAGTGAGAAAAGGCTAGAAGTGTAAATCATGGCACATGCCTCGTCATCCTCTGAAGTTCCTTCCGTAAGCCTACAGACTTCTCGAAGATTTCTCGTCTTGCTGGAGTAGTAGATGAGGCACTTCTCTTCCAAAAACATGATCACATCACCGTTTTCGAAAAGTTTGATTGGATAAACATTCATAAGTTTCCAATGACAATCATCAATACCACAATCAATATCAATACTAATATGGTACATCATGGTCCAAGATTCCACGACTCGGTGTTCCTTCATCTGCCAGATGACAACCTTATCGTCCAATGTATAGGACAAACACAGGCAGTCCCTCAAAACATTAAACCTGAAATCGATAGCATGTCGATCTTCGGTAAGTCCATCTATTGCAGGTGCAGAGAAGATGCTAAAACGTTCCGTATCGAGATCAAAAGCACAGATAGACATGTTTTCAGCAGAATCTTCCACCGTCCAATGGAGGTTGCCGTTACACTCAATATAAGCATGGAAACAGAATATGAAACTGGAAGTGGCGCCAGCTTCAACGCGCCTCCATGTTCCCGTTCCATCATCCGCGTTAACGCAGACAATCTTATATTGCCCACTTATTTCGCTCACACCAAATCCGAAACTCAACAAATAAGCCGAGACGTATTCAGCAGGGATAAAGAGGTCAATATATTCACGAGTGATCGAATTGCATGCATAAATACGAAGCTCTACCAACGTCTGTATAAGGAGCAATCCGTTAAGTCTCCTGATCTCGACATCTTTCAAATTTGTTTCCGAGAGGGATTTCGAAATCTGTGATTGGGCGGAATCGAAGAGCGTGGCTCTCAACATCGGATTCGTCTTCGTCTTTGAATTTGAAAACGGTGCACTGAGTTGACTTCGTCAAGGACATCAATTGAGCTAGGGCGGGAGGGGTTTTGATTTTGGATTTGGCGAAATCATCGGATTGAAGGAGATTGAGCCATGGTTTGCAGACGCATTTGCTGATTGAAATGCTTCGGAGAGGGAGACGTGAGAGGATGTTGGTGATGAGTTCCGATGGTAGATTACTGAAGAAATCACGCCTCCCCATTAATGGTGGAAATTGACTAAAGAAGAAGTGGCCGCTGCGTTGTGTGAATAAGAATTAGGGTTTCTTCTCTTCATTTCTTATATACTACTAACAAAATATATGAACTATTTCAACTTGAACGAGCTTTCTAATTTAGAAATCCTTTTTCTGATATATATGCCATTTTTCACTAAAAATACCTCAATTACTTTTTATCCAAAAATTTAAAATTATATTTAAGAGGCTAAATTATTTAGTTCAACGATTCAGGTATTCAACAATTTTTATGTCCGAATCAGATCAGACAACAAGCACATTATCCATCGAACCAGATGTAAGCTGATCAAGTTTTCAAAACAGAAAGACAAGTGTTTCTAACTACATAGTTCATTTTTGTTAGTTCCACTATAGTTTCCAACAATTATATATATAAGCCTGACGACATGATAAGGCCAAACTCGAACAACACACGATAAGAAAACCTTACAAACGAACATGGAGACGATTTAGATTGACATTATCAACTAGAACGATATAATTACAAAGAGCATTTATACTAGCCTCGTCAGTCATATAGAATATGTCAGATGATAAAGCTAAATCTTAACACCAAACGATAAAGAAACTTTAGACACAAGCATAACTAGATAACGACAAAACTAAAATGCTGACTAACATTATACACTAGAATGAGATCACTTTTTCAACTCCGAAACTTTTTAGTGAGAATTCGACAAGCAGATTGAGCCAGGTTTGCAAACGCACTTGCTGGTTGCAATGCCTCGGATGGGGAGCCAAGAGAGGATTTCTGCGGTGATTTCTGATGGTAGATTTCCCAACAAATCACATTCAATTATTTGACACAGATTTGGACTTAATCACTGCTTAAAAAATCTGATGAAGAGAGAGCTGCTTATATATTGTGATTGTGATTCTCATGATGTAAGCCCTTGGAAACTAGAACAGTCAAAAGGGAAAGACCAACCAACTCATTTCTTTTAAGTTACTACAATGCATTTGGTTGAACTTTGAAATGAATACTTTTTGTGTTTGAAAAGATTAATAATCTTCCAGTCTTATAGCATTTCCAAGGAAAATGGTAAATTAAGAGGTAAGGAAAAATTACTATTATATTTATCTTTTTCTATAAAAGTTAATGGTCCAATGGAAATAATAGTTGAGGAGGTATTATACATCTTTCATCTTTTTCATTTTAAGAATTATTTTACCTCTTCTTGATACAAAAGATAAAAAAGTTATTTGTTTATCTTTTTAGTTTATCTTCTTTCTTTGGAATCCATTACTCCCCCCGTCCCGCTTCAGCAGTCCCATTGACTTTTCTGCACTCATTTTGTAAAAATGATAATAAATAATTAAAGTGGAGAAATAATAAAGTAAAAAAGAGAATAATATAGAGAAAAGTCTTATCTACATTATTCTCTTTTTTACTTTATTATTTCTCCACTTTAACTATTTATTATCATTTTTACAAAACGAGTGCAGAAAATCAATGGGACTGTTGAAGCGGGACGGATGGAGTACTTTTTAAGAAGATATATTTAACGTACCTTTTCCCCTTGGAAATGCTCTTATATTGTTGATATAGTATTTGTATTCAAACTATCCTATTACAATTCATTTCTCTTTTTGCAAATATATTTAATCTTTCTTGTTTTGCTCTTTTTTTACATTAGATGCTTTTATTAGTGTTGATATGAGCATCTTTTTTAAATGAATACTCTTATATTGTGAGGGAAACGAGAAAAAGGTCATATATATAGAGAATGACCAACTGCATCTCATAAAGCACTTGTTTGAAAGTTGAAATGAATACTACAAATTGTTTTATCCTCAACACTTGGTGGATAAATAATGTATTTGAAAAATAATCTATTCATTTCTCCTTTTAGTAAATAATGTATTTAGATAAATAATGTGTTTTTCTCTGTTCACTCTTTAATTTTGTGTTAAAGAGCCTTTCCTTTATAACAGCCCGTAGATGACAAGATAAGAAAAGTCTTATCACGAAAACGAACGCGATAACAATGTTATTTCATTTTTGTTGACACAACCCGATAACACAAAATGTGGACAAACATTACAGACTAGAAAAAGATAATAATAAACAGCCCACATTAAAATATACACTAGATAAGACTGACATATCGTGCATGTTGGCTTGACACAATAAACATTCTAAACGAACATGAACAGACAGGGATAAAACATAGACGTAGACTAACATTATGAATTAGAACAAGATTGTAGACAACATTGCAAAATATATATATTAGCTAAGCCTAGGCCCGCGCAAACAGTGTGTCGGATCAAACAACAAGACCAAACCCGGACAGCTAATTGATTCCCATTTTGCAAAATCGCAAAAGATATTATAGGTGCAGTAGCGACAACAATATTACATACAACATCCCAAAATATATATAGTAGCCAGGCCCCACATATAGTGTGTTCGGGTCGAAACGGTAAGGCCAAACCGAACAGTAAACAACAAAGAAGACTTATAACCCAAAAACTACACCACAAACAAACCTTCCATACAAACAAACTAACTAAAATGAGATCACATTCTCGAGTGCGAAATTCTTGAGGGAGAAAAGGCTAGGAGTGAAAATCATGGCACTAACGTAATTCTATGCATTTGCATCATTTAACATACCGACTTGTTGAATAGTTCTTGTCTTGCTGGAGTAGTAGATGAGCCGCTTTTCGTCCAGCAGCATCAAAATGTCACCATCCTTAAAAAGTTTAATTGGTGTAACACCCATATATTTCCAATCAGTTGCAAAATCCCAATCTATATCAAAACCATTTCTACTTATCTTGTACAATATGACCTTCATCAACCAGATGACAATATCATCTTCCCATGTGTACGAATAACAGAGGCAGTCCCTCAAAGTAGACAACTCCCTGGTTTGATGGCCACGTCCGTCTACAGGCGGAGGAGGAGGAGGAGAGAAGATGTCAAAACATTCGGTTTCAAGATCGAAACCACAAACCCATAAGGTAAGAGCCAAATCATCTTCTCCTCCTATCCAATGGAGGATGCCATTAAAAACAATGTATCCAGCCGAACAGATTCCGATACCAGAAACATCGTCAGCCTCAACGCGCCTCCATGTTCCTGTTCCAAGGGTGTATACATGACGATAAGAGTCGGAACTCGCGTTTACATCGGTACAGAGCACCTTATATTGCCCGCTATTTTTGCTCATTCCAAATCCGTAACTAAGCATATCATATTCATCATCATCATCATCATCATCATCATCATCATCATCATCATCTAAAATGTATTCCTCAGGGCACCAGAGCTCGATATATTGACGAGTGATCGGATTGCATATAAAATGAGGAATTTGAGGAAACCCTCCCTGTGAGTGTATAAGAAGCAATCCATTTGCAGCCATACCTACCAGTAGTTCTGATTTTTCGTCTCTAATTTCGAAATGTGTGAGCGGAATTTAATGAAGATCATGGATCTCTAGATCGGCTCCGTCTTCGTCTTCAAATTCGAAAATCGAGCACCGAGTAGAGTTTATCTGCTGCAAGAGAGCTAGGGCGGGTGGGGTTTTGAATTCGAAATCGTCGGAATCGATTAGATTGAGCCATGGTTTGCAAACACACTTGCTTAACGCAATGCTTCGGAGAGGGAGGCGCGAGAGGATGTCGGAGGTGGAAGAAATTGCGCTCCATTGATGGTAGAAATGGAATGCTTATAGTGAAGAAGAAAGAGTAGCAGCGGCAAAAATATTAGAATTTAGGGCTTCTTCACATTAAATACTACGGATTATTATTTTCTTTATTTTCGAAATTAATTGCACTCTTAATTCTAAGGAGACATCATTATTTAAAATTGTGAATAACAGAGAATTTTCTTTTAACCTCAATTTTTAAACTCTGTCTTCGTTGCCTCCGTTGGAACGAGGGCGCCTAAAGGGTAAAGGCAAGTGAAGAGACGACGGGTTAAGCCGGCGGCCCTTAACCAAGTAACACCGTTACCAAGCAATTGAGCTCCTTATGTCTCGTTTGGGCTTAAACCTGATCATGTCTACGATGCAGCTGGCTATAGTAATTGAACTGGGTAATGCCACGATGCTCAACCCCAAAATGTTAAGCAAGCTCACAATCGAGCTTTTCCGATTGCGTTACATTTACTTACTGAAGTATGACAATGATACCATATGTCATTAAAATTATGTGAAGATCTATAAATAACTTAACATTTGATGAGTGAGTTGCACTTTTTTGTACATTATCAAAAGAATCATACAATTAAAAATGTTACTAGATCTTATAACTTGAAACAATTAATGTAATTCACAACACGTCCCTTCTCCGTCCCCTTAATCCTATCCTCTGGGACATCACTGAAGCCAACTAGGGTCAACCATTGATCGTTTCATGATCGAAAAAATTGATTTTTCCTTTTCAAGAAGATTTAAATGTTCAGTCTGATTTTTAAAATGTTGGGTGAAATACCAAAACTTGAACCACTCCAGCAAAAATGAGTCTATTCCATATATATAGACAGTGCCCCACAATATATATGCTCCTAGTAGTCAGACAAGATAACTACACAGTATCAAAAGGATAAATCCTAAAACATTCAGCACAAACACATCTTGTACAAATGCAAAGCCAATCAAATATAAAAATGTTAAGAACGAATAAATAATACAAAAACAAGAAAGAGATATATGGTGATTTTTATAAGAATATTTGTAAAGAAATGAGAGAGAGAATTAATAAAGTAAGGGACAGAGAAAATACTGAACATGGTGAAATACCAAAGATAAGGGCTTCTTAATGTACACATCCTTCCTTTATAAAAATTATACTCATCTTTGTTATTTTGGTGCATCCACAAAATGAGTCCGATAACTTAGAAAGACAGTATCAATCCACTACGTATATAATAGCACAACATGATAACAAAACATGATATGGTCAAACCCGAGCACCGCACAACAAGAAAACCTTCAACACGAACACATCTCGTACAATTAAGACAACAAAGCGATTTAACAATATAAACTAGAGTGAGATTATAGACAATAGACCACAATAGTTCATATTTGGTACATCCTCATAAAATCAGTCCATTTCCATTTATAGACATTACCCCCATTAAGATATATATAATTGCGCGACACGATTAATCAAACACAAACATAAACTCATAAGAAATTTAGGTTGTGTTGACACAACACGACAACAAACAAACACTTAAGTACATTAATATCAACTCAGTCCGAGATTACATTCTCAATTCCAAAAGTCTTTAGTGAGAGAAGGACAGGAGTGAAAATCATGGCATGGGTAAGGTGATTCCGCACATACAATTCCTCAAACTTACGGAGTTGTTCCGTAAGCCTATTGGAATACTCAATCGTACTGAGTGATTCATCAATCGGACCGAGATGTTCATGAACCAGACCGAGTTGTTCAATAGTACCTGTCTTGCTGGAGTAGTAGATGAGACGCGTCTTCTGGTAGTAGAAGTCAATGTGTTTTGTCACCATCAACATCAAAATGTCACCATCATTGAAAACTTTGATAGGATAATCAGACTCTATTCCATAGCAATCGCCAAAATTTAAATCAAAACCATTATAACTCAACCTGTACTCAAAGGTCCAAGATTCCTCGACTCGGTATTTCTTCATCGACCAGAGGAATATTATCGTTCCACGCGTAAGAAACACACAGACAGTCCCTCAAAACACTCAACTCCACATATGGATGCTCAACAGTGGCAGGAGGAGCAGAGAAGATGCTAAAATTCAACGTCAAAACCACATATCAACAAGGGTCGAGTGGAGTCATACACGTTCCAGTGGAGGTTTCCGTTACACACAATCTGTCCGTCTGAACGGAATCCGAAACCAGAAGCAGCGCCGGCTTCAAGGCGCCTCCATTCTCCCGTCCCGAGGGTGTACACATGATGAGCAGATCCGTCGTGATTGATGCACACGACCTTATATTATTGCCCACTAATTTGACTCACACAGAATCCAAAACTCAACCTATAATTAAAATTAATCGACATGGATTGTTTGGGGCGGCAGAGCTCGATATACTGACGAGTGAGAGGATTCCATATAAAGAGATGGATGGCAGGATGCCCAAACTGAAAGTATAGAAGAAACAATCCATTAGCAGCGATGCCTACTATTGATTCCGGTACTGAGTTTCCGAAAGGAATATCGAAACGTGTGAACTGATTGTAGTGAAGCCCGTGAGGAATTGGATCTTCTTCTTCGTCTTCGTTTTGAATTTGATCTTCTTCTTCGTCTTCGTGTTTCTCTTCATCTTCAATTTGGACTTCCTCTCCGACTTCGTGGAGATTTTGATTTTGAATTTGGTCGTCTTCTTCTTCTTTGTCATCTTCTTCATCAAGGATATCGAATAGGACTTCCTCTTCGATTTCTAAAATTGTGCAACGAGTTGAGCCAATCGTATTTTCGTCCCTCCCCGGCGTCAAGCAAGCTAGGAAAGGAGGGGTTTCGGAATCGGAAAGAAGGGATTTGGTGAAATCGAGGGAGCCGAGGAGATTGCGCCATGGTTTGCAGACGCATTTGCTGATTGCAAGGCTTCGGAGAGGGAGTCGTGAGAGGATTTTAGTGGTGAGTTTATGAAGAAATCACGCCTCCCAATTGATGGATTTGAATCACCGCTTGAAGAAGAAGAAGAAGAAGAAATGAAAATTGCGGCAGAGCTGCGTTTGCTTTGTGAATTGGTAATTAGGGTTTCTTCTCAATAGAAATCTTATTTATTCTTTTTTTTGCTTTTTAAATCCAATTAATTTTGTATTTTTTAAATTTGGTAGAAAAAGCAATCAAACACAGTATCTCCGCAGATGCAAGAGATAGTAAGGGTTGTTTTGGCTCTGTGTTGTTGGTGTGTGATTAATGTGTGGTGCACGAATCTCGAACACTAGCATCGAACTTGTTTATGATACTGAACTTGGCGTTAGCTCCAACGCGGCCTTCTCCAATCCTTTCCAGACGCAATGGCATGTCAACTGAGCATGCTTCTAAAGAGCAAGTAGAAACCATCACTCACTGTTACCGTTGATATGGAGTAAAGACAATTTGACAAAAAAAATAACGAAAATAGAGAAAAGCCAAACTCAAAAGAAGAACAATACTCCGAAGAAACCCAGACTATCCTCTGAAGAGGCCTAATAATCCCCTCTCTCCGAAGGCTACTATTTATAGTTTTATACCATCATATACACTTTATTTTTCGAGATATTTGGCTAGGAGTATAAAGAGAAGCTATTTATAGGACTTCTACGAACTCTATTCTAGGAAAGTAAGTCAACATATAAAATAAATAAGGAAACAATTCCTCAAATTTAAAGTCATCTTCAACAAAATGAAAATAATCTCAAGAGATAATGAATATCACTAGCTTGATCTATGTCAAATCCATCGAGTCATTGTTTTCTGTTGCAAAATGAAATAATTGATATGGAATTGAATTTTAAAAATTGCACGAGAACACACTAAACACATTGCACAATCATTAAATATACACACATACTTAGTAAAAACACAATGCCCGCGCACATACACTACACATAGTCATTAAAAACATACTACGCACACATACACACACACATACATAACTCACTACGTGGCGGATCTAGGGGGCAAGAGGGCGGCAGTTGCCCCCTCCCGGCCGTTTGGACAACCTAAACTTTCCTTTGAATCGAGCCAAAAATAGCATATCCGCCCCCTCCGTGGAATGTAGAAATATATTTGTTTTCAAAAATTCATATATAAAATGTAGTAATCCAATGGTTTGGTTGTTGGAATTTTAACTAAGAGGTTTAAGGTTCAACCCTCATCAAGAACAATATGTTTAACATTCTTTACTTTTTTTATTTTACCAATTCATATTTCTTCTTATTATCAAAATTATACCTTTAAATACTTTATGAAATCTAAACTTTTACTAATTTGCATATATTATGTTGTTATATTTATTAATTAATTAAAATCATTTTTAATCTTTTGTTAAAGTTTTTTTGTCCTAAAGTACTTATAATTTGTGATCTACGCATCTTATTCTCTATGTAACAAAATATACATTTTAAATATTTTTAAAATCTGAATATTTACTACAGTCCTTATATCACTTTGTATATAATATTTACAATGGTTTTGAATGCATATAATAATTAAAATAATTTTATATTTTAAAATGAATAATACATATTTGCATGCTAATAGTACATGTTTATATTTTACTAACAAAGCTAGTGCTACTTAAATATTTATATAATATTATTTAATTTATTATTAAAAATAATTCTATTAAATATAATATTTAAATATTAAATTTATTAATATTTAAAATACTAAATTCCGCCCCAGCCATTTCCGGGGTCTGGATCCGCCATTACACACACTATTGACTATACCACTCACAATCAGGGACGGAACCACCAGCGGCTAAGCCACCACTCTAGCGGGGGCTTGGCCGGTCCCAAAAACCTCTCACCTATGGTCTCCCTCCGCGCTGGTGCCCCGGCGCCCTAGTATTGAATCCAAAATACTTACAGTAACCGGCGCATAAAATTTTAGGGAAGAAGATGATTTGTAATTGGGCTTCAAATCACGTAGTATTATTAGTTGTTGGGCCTTAACTTATATCATATTTTTAGGACTATTTTCTAGTAGTATTAAATTTTAACCAACCCCAAGTGTAAACATTTACACCGTTGTCAAGCTGAGAAATTCTTTTTCACCAATTTTGTTCTTTTCTTTATAATTTACTTTTTTTTTCTCATTTTATTTTCATTTTTTCAACCACGAGTGGGAAACTTGTCACCAAATTGTCCAAATTTTAAATCTTAAAAGCATATAAAGTTTGCAAGCACAATAATATCAATCTCCTCACCATAAACTTAATGTTTCATGTTAAAATTTAAAGTACAATGCACACAATATTCATCGATTTAATAATCAATTTTATATATTTCATTATTTTAATTTTTTCATGACGTAGAATCAATTAAAAGATGAATAACTAATTTACAACAACTATTTTAGTTTTGATTCTAAACATCTCTTTATAGATATATTTTGATTTTAACGAAACAATAAATCGAATTATATACATAGTAGTATATTAACTATTTTTTTTTATATTATTATTATTTTTAATATTGTAATAATATTATTATTTTATTAAATTTCAGTACTGGCTAATTTGTATTTCTGGTTCCGTCCCTGCCACAATACACACACTACATACCACTGGCGGATCCAGTTCATAACAACAACGGGTACCCAAATATATCTCTTCATATATATTAATTGAGTTACAACTTTCAAAATATGCATTGTTCTAGTGGTTGCTAATGTCTCTTTCCTACTTGGAGGCAGGGCTTCGATTCTTCCCCACGTTTATTTTTTTTGCTTTTTATCATTGCAGTTCTTTTACTATACTTTTTATGTTTATCATTCCTTATGTTTTTTTTACCATTGTACTCCTTTTACATACTTATTCTACTTTTTTATATTTTAAATTTTATTGCTTTTTATCTTTATCATTGCTTATGTTTTTTTACCATTGTACTCCTTTTACATACTCATTCTACTTCTTCCCCACGTTTTATTTATTTTTTGCTTTTTATCATTGCAGTTCTTTTACTATACTTTTTATGTTTATCATTGCTTATGTATTTTTACCATTGTACTCCTTTTACATACTTATTCTACTTCTTTTATATTTTAAATTTTATTTTGTTTGTATGAATTTGATATCTTCTGTTTTAGATATTAATTTATTTTGTTTGTTATTAATATTGTATTTGGTAAAACATCGAAATGAAATTATACATTCTATAAAAGTATTATTTTTTATTTTAATATATGTGATTTTAAATTGAAGATTATTTTTAGATATAATTTTAAACATATTTTTTTGTTATATACTATGTATTAATTTATCATGAAAGTCGCACACCCAATTGAAAAAGTTTGGATCCGCCACTGCTACATACCACATGTGTGTATGAGTGTGCATGTGTGCAGCGTGTGCGAATGTGTGTGTGAGTGTGAGTGTGTGCAGTGTGTGTGTGAATGTGTGCAGAGTGTGTAAGAATGTGTGAATGTGTGTAGTAAGTGAATGTGTGTGTTATTCTACTTCTTTTATATTTTAAATTTTATTGCTTTTTATGTTTATCATTGCTTATGTTTTTTTACCATTGTACTCCTTTTACATACTTATTCTACTTCTTTTATATTTTAAATTTTATTTTGTTTGTATGAATTTGATATCTTCTGTTTTAGATATTAATTTATTTTGTTTGTTAATCATCCATTCTATAAAAGTATTATTTTTTATTTTAATATATGTGATTTTAAATTGAAGATTATTTTTAGATATAATTTTAAACATATTTTTTTGTTATATACTATGTATTAATTTGTCATGAAAGTCGCACACCCAATTGAAAAAGTTTGGATCCGCCACTGCTACATACCACATGTGTGTATGAGTGTGCATGTGTGCAGCGTGTGCGAATGTGTGTGTGAGTGTGAGTGTGTGCAGTGTGTGTGTGTGTGAATGTGTGCAGAGTGTGCAAGAATGTGTGAATGTGTGTAGTAAGTGAATGTGTGTGTAAGAATGCGTGAGTTGTGAATGAATATGTGCAATGTGTGTAATTTAATAAATATTTGGAACTCTACTATTTGGAAATGAGGGGTTTCGGAATCGGAAAGAAGGGATTTGGCGAAATCGAGAGAGCCGAGGAGATTGTGCCATGGTTTGCAAACGTATTTGCTAAATTGCAATGCTTCGGAGAGGGAGGCGTGAGAGGATGTTAGTGGTGAGTTCTGATGGTAGATTTGCGAAGAAATCACGTCGCGCGATTGATTGATTGAATCACTGCTTGAAGAAGAAATGGTAGATTTGTACAGTAATCACACCCCATTGATGGATTGAATTGAATCACTATTGCTTGAAGAAGATATGGTAGTCGCGGCAGAGCTGCGTATGCTTTCTGAAGTGGTAATTAGGGCTTCTCCTCAATAGTATTTGTTCTTTTTTTACTATTTAAATCCAATTAATTTTGTATTTATTTTCCTCAATAGTGGTAATCGGAATTCTATGGAATTGAACTAGAATTCAATTCCAAATTCTATGACAAAATGAAATAATTGATATGGAATTGAATTTTAAAAATTGCGCGAGAACACACTACACACGTTGCGCAATCATTAAAATACACACACACATACTCACTAAAAACACACTACGCGCGCGCGCGCACTCATATACCATACATAGTCGCTAAAAACACACTACACACACATACATAACTCACTATATACACACACTATACCTGACTCGATTTATTTTAAACACGAGAAATACCCGCAAGTGTATGGGGCTAGTGTAGCAATAAACAAGTATGAGTATCGTATCCACGAAGACAAATTGTGCAGCTCAAGTACCACGAACCAATTTTGACTACTATCTAGAAAATCCAGAAGAGTTGGTTTTGATTTTGAAAAACAATTGAACACAAACAAGACAAAAGTATGCAACAAAAGACGAGTTTCAAGTAAGAGAACGAGATAGAGTCTTGGATCCAACTACAACGAACACGATGTGAACAACTCAACAACTTCGATTACCCATTTGAAGTCTCTAGGATTACTAGGAAAGCCGCTAGTCTAGACTAAGCCCTCTCTCGAGTGCACTTAACCAGTTGATTAATTATTAATATTGAAGTCTCCTTCTAATACGTCACAATTAACTCCTTAAAACAAAAGGCTCAAGCCCTCACTCTAGAATTCCTTCTCTCGAATGCAAACTATCTAGGTGTTGTTCATTCTTTTATCAATCCTAATTGGGTATCTCTCGATTACTCAAACTAGGACAACAAACCCAATTGGTAGCTAAGCAATTGAATTGAAAAGGCACAAGAACGAAACAAAGAAATCACAAGAGCAAAGGTAATCAAAAGTCCTTGAATTAATCAAAAGCATTCATTGTAGTCTTCACCAAAACTCTACAAATGATTCAGCTACTCATATCCAAAGCAAATTCACAAGAGAAATCCATAGAAAGAGATTTGAACATAGTAAACTAATAAAGATACTCCCAAGGGTGAATTGAATGGGCAAATCGTCTTCGTCTTCAAACTTGTTGATGAATCGGACTCTTTGTCGCTTCAATCTGCTCTCAAGAAGTGGAAACTGCTTCTGGGGTGTGTGGAAAGTGTCCTGGAGTCGAACCCTAGGTCCTATTTATACCCGGGGCGAAAATAGAAGAAATTCAGCAGTTACGAGCAATTCGCCTGGCCGGGCGATTTTTGAGTAGCAAAACGCCCGACCGGGCGTTCTTCTTATCACACGGCTTGGGCAAAATGCCCGGCCCGGGCGTTTTTCCATGGAGAAACGCCCGGTCACAGAGGATACGCCCGGGTTGGGAGACCAAACGCCCGGGCTGCAGTAGAAAAACGCCCGACCAGTGTAATGAAACGCCCGGCCTCCTGCTTTGGTACCAGTTTCGTCCGTTTCCACCTGTTGTGACTACAAAAACTCGACAAACTCATCAAAACACTAAAATAGGGGATCATAGATGAAAACTCAAGTAAAGTACTACAAAATACTCAATTATGCACTTTCAAACATCCTATACACTTGCTAAACTACGAGTTTATCAACTCCCCCAAACTTAAACACTTGTGTCCTCGAACAAAAAGAAACAAAGAAAAATAAACTCTTGCAAGTGTGTTGGATTTTCATCATTGCCTCAGTACAAGAAAACAAGTCATCATGCATCATTAACTTCGCAAACAAGTAGAACCATATCGAACATTGCTTCAAGCTACTAACACGTATTCCAACTTGTCAATTACCCTCACTGGATGTGTATAGTCTAATTTTTTCAATATGCTCTCGCGCTCAAAGTGTATGGGTCAAGTATGTAACTCTCAAGTCAATCAAACATGTATAGATTACCATAGGCTTGCTCGAAGTCTAGACTCTCCTCTGCTATGTTGTGACTATAGATTTAGGATCCGAGAGGTCTTTTCTTAAGGTTGTAATGTAAGGCTTTTTGGTTAGGTGAGGAACATTTGGCCAAAGTGACTTATAATCCCAAAGATGAAACTACAACTACTCTGCCCATGGGTTTTACCATTCTCCATAGACTAGGCTTTGCCTAAACTCTTCTCAACTTCCCAATCCTCATATTTTTCTTCAGCTAACTCTTATTCAATCTCAACTCAACCTCCTTATTTAATCAACCCAGACTTTCCCTTTTCTTTCTTTCTTTCCCTTTTTTTTCGAATTTTTGCATGCTTTGCATGTCATTTATTTTTTTCTTTTTCTCTCTTTTTTTTTTTTACTTTCTATTTCGAAACCTTCTTGCTACAACAATATCCTTTCCCAAAAATTTCTTTTTCTATGACCCAACAGAGATTCAACCCATATTTTGGCTATCAAAGAAAAAGGCTTAAGCTCAAAATTGGCTAGCAAAGAATTATGATTCGCAATTTGGTTCAAGGTTAAGATAAGGCTCCAAAGAATGGCCTAACGTCCTCTCCTATCACTATAACCACTTTGCAGATTCAAACAGACCGCGAGCAAGTTCTAGAAACATATAGCATAGTCGATGAAAAAACACACATAAGTTTTTTAGATGTCTCAATCCTCACAAGGTGGTTTTTGGCAATAGACAAGGCAACGAGTAATTCACTTTAGGCAAATCACAAACAGGAACACAAGTCACTTAGCTAAATCAACAACTTTTCGCAAATATATATTTTTTTATCATAATCATCATAGGCAACTCATCCAACAAACATGCTTAGTTTATCTTACCAACTCACCCATTTCCCATTTCAAATTCACCCAAGGAAAGACTCGACCAACAAAAAAAAAAAAAACCACAAAAGCTAGACACCAAAAGAAGAAAATCAAATAAAAGCAGATAGACTGTCCTACTATCACTACATAAGATGCCATCATATCAAATTAGGGTACATGCCAGAATCACTCAAGTCACCACAAATTACATCACGGGGAACACGAATTAGGGAGAGGGGAAAGAGAAAAAGGTCCAATTCCACTAGACACCCCCCCAAACTTATTCCAAGCCAAGGCAAGGATAAGTTTGAAAGAATGTGGAATTGGGGCGGACCTCTACTGATTCGGTGGGTGATGAGGTGGTCGCCACATGGCCATGAAATCTTGCTGCTGCTGCACAAAAGTGGCCCATCTTTCATCCTGCCGGGCATAGAAATTCCCAAATTGGGCATTGATGTTCGCCCACTGATCATTGCTCTGCTGGTGCCACTGAATCCATTGAGCGTCGTTGTGCTCCCGCAGCTGCTGCATGTTCAGCTCCACGCTGTCCAGCCTATTGTTGATGGCATCAATATCCTCCTCAATCCTAACCCCACGGTTCCTCCGTCGTGAGGTGCTTGGCTCGGCCCCATCTCTTCTTTGTTGGGTCGGTCCCTCTTCATTCTCTTCTTCCTCCTCTTCCTCGTCCTCATCTGCTGCTTCATCACCGCTTGGCTCTGGGCTCGCCACATATCCGGGTGGGTCCCTGCTGTGATGTGGTGGTGGGCTGGGCTGTTCATCAACCAGTTCTCCCGTTGCTCCGGTCCGTGGACATGAGTTGTGTCGGAATTGGGGAGTGGGAAGTGGTCGCCGGCCTTTTGTTTCAAGTAGATCTGCCCATGTTTGTCTGAGGCGATCACAGCCGTTCTCTTTAAGAATGTGATGTCCAGGACCGGACTCCACGACTCTCCAATGTCTGCTATCATGCCATTCAGTGGCACCTCGAGATGGAGGGCAATGGCGGCCACCACCGCACCAACACACAGAGTCCCGCTCTTCTTCTTTGCGGCCCGTTCGAGATGTTTAATCATGAAGTGGCCCAGATTCAGCGCTGGTTGTCTATACAAGATTTGCCACAACAAAAATAGCTCGTCTCTGGTGATGCTCCCATGCTCCACTCGGGCGAAGGGGAAGCAGACGCATGCCTTCTGGAGGATGCGTAAGACAGGGTTCCGGATGGAAGAGCTCTTAGCCCTGTTGGCAGAAAACTTCCTTTCGCCCGTGATCTCCTGCCAGAACCTGTCTGTACTGTGGCTGAACTCATAGGGCATCTTGGACACCTCCCCCGTAGTTCCAAATATCTCATTAAGCAGTGCTAACGGCTTATTGTGTACGGTATTCCGCAACTGAAACGTGATGGACTCGATTGCGTGCCGAGTCTTGTTCACCGTCAGCGTCGAAAGGAACTCCAGGGTGAGCCGATGGTATGATGGGCGGCCCTGTGCAAGGAACAAGCCCGAAAGCTGTCCGACCTCACACAACTCCAAGAAAGATTGCTCGATCCCGAGCTGACGGAGTGTGAAGAGGCATGGGAGCCTAGCTACTTGGTAAGGCAACTTGGCGAGGGATTTCCACGTCTTCTTCTGGTCGGAGGTGAGGTTGACACCGGAGGGACTGGGACCGGGAGCCATGATGGTGCTACAAAGTGGCCTATTTTGGCCAAGCATCACCAAAGATTGTCAAGAGTTCGTGAAGAAGTGTGATGAATGCCAAAGAATAGGGGGCATTTCTAAGAAGAAGGAGATGCCGATGACGACGATCGTGGAAGTTAAGCTCTTTGATGTGTGGGGCGTCGACTTCATGGGGCCCTTCCCTCCATCTAATGGGTTCCAATACATCCTCTTAGCCGTGGACTATGTATCAAGGTGGGTGGAGGCCATTCCTACCTCAACCAATGATTCGAAGGTGGTGACGAAGTTTGTTCAAAAGAACATTTTTACGCGATTTGGCGTACCACGAGCTATTATTAGTGATGGAGGTTCCCACTTTCGCAATAGGTGGCTAGAGGCGGTGTTAGCAAGATATGGAGTAAAGCATCGGGTGACAACTCCGTATCACCCTCAAGCCAATGGCCAAACTGAGTTGGCCAACAGAGAGATCAAACAAGTTCTTCAAAAGAGTGTTAAGGCGAACCGGAAGGATTGGGCACTCAAGCTTGATGATGCTTTATGGGCGTATAGGACGGCCTATAGGACTCCCATCAGAATGTCACCTTACCAATTGGTGTTTAGGAAGTTGTGCCACCTCCCGGTTGAAATGGAGCACTCATCGTATTGGGCGGTGAGGCAATTGAACATGGACTTCACTAAAGCCGGCAAGGGAGGATGCTTCACCTCAATCTACTTGATGAGTTTAGGAATGAAGCATATGCTAATTCCTCCATCTACAAGGCAAGGATGAAAGCTCACCACAACAAGATGATCGAGAGGCGTGAGTTCTACCCAGGAGACGTCGTTCTACTCTTCAACCACAAGTTGAGGCTCTTCCCGGGCAAGCTGAAATCTAAGTGGTCCGACCCCTTCACTGTTAAGGAAGTCATGAGCAATGGAACGATGGAGCTCTTTGGACCCGATGGCACCACCTTCAAGGCCAATGGTCAAAACTTGAAGAAGTTCTATACTAGGGAGCAACAAGACGAAGTCTTTGTTGTCGGCTTGATTGAGTAGGTGGAGATTGAAGAGCGTCGAGCATACGACGGTAAAAAGTTGCGCTATAGGGGAGGCAACCCCTAGTAGGTACATTTATTGCTTTTGTGTGTGTTTTAGCTTATCTTCTTAGTGTGTTTGAGTGTTTACATGGATAGTGCTAATTTTCTTTCCCTAGGTTTGTTTGAGCTGAGTTTTTGGTGTTTTTGACGTTTTGTGTTCTGAGTTTTGTTGCAATATATATATATATATATATATATATATATATATATATATATATAGGGGTGTATTCAGATGAAAACCATAATGTATATTAAAGCATCAAACCATGTAAATAATGTACATTATACACACTAATAATGTACATTTTATTCATGTATAATGTATTGTTCTAAATATTGTACACACTAATAATGTACATTTACATTATATGAATTATGTACATTATGCTGACAGTACATTATACATGAATAAAATGTACATTATTAGTGTGTATAATGTACATTATTTTACATGGTTTGATGTTTTAATATACATTATGGTTTTAATTAAAATGACAACACTCTTAAAATGACACTGTGACACCACGCTAGACTGCAATATTAAATATGCTAGACTGCAATAGTATAAACGCTAGACTGCAATCTATAGATTGCAGTCTAGCGTATTGGATATTGCAGTCGGGAAAAATTGCAGTCTAGTGTATTGGATATTGCAGTCCGCGAAAATTTACCCTTGAGCAATTTTTATGATTGCCACATGGCAGCTTATTATTCGTCCACATGTACTAATGATTGGCTAGGAATGGTGGTATGGTGTTACTTTAAGAGGTGTTGTCATTTTAACACAATCCTATATATATATATATATATATATATATATATATCCGCGAGAAACGCCCGACCGGGCGAATTGCCCAGGCGTTTGGAACACAGCCCGAGCGTTCTCACTTGAGCCGGGCGTTTTTAGTGCTCAAAACGCCCGGCCGGGCGTTTTGCTTCTTCCACCCGGGAGTTTTTTCTGTGATTTTTTTTTGGCGTCGTTGCCGGGGACAATTTGTGTTTTTTTTTATTTTTTTATTTTTACCTTGCAACAGAACTTAGAACACAAAACGTCAAAAACACCAAAAACTCAGCTCAAACAAACCTAGGGAAAGAAAATAAGCACTACCCATGTAAACACTCAAACACACTAAGAAGATAAGCTAAAACACACACAAAAGCAATAAATGTACCTACTAGGGGTTGCCACCCCTATAGCGCAACTTTTTACCGCCGTATGCTCGACGCTCTTCAATCTCCACCTACTCAATCAAGCCGACAACAAAGACTTCGTCTTGTTGCTCCCTAGTATAGAACTTCTTCAAGTTTTGACCATTGGCCTTGAAGGTGGTGCCATCGGGTCTAAAGAGCTCCATCGTTCCATTGCTCATGACTTCCTTAACAGTGAAGGGGCTGGGCTACTTAGATTTCAGCTTGCCCGGGAAGAGCCTCAACTTGTGGTTGAAGAGTAGAACGGCGTCTCCCGGGTAGAACTCACGCCTCTCGATCATCTTGTCGTGGTGAGCTTTCATTCTTGCCTTGTAGATGGAGGAATTAGCATATGCTTCATTCCTAAACTCATCAAGTAGATTGAGGTGAAGCATCCTCTCCTTGCCGGCTTTAGTGAAGTCCATGTTCAATTGCCTCACCGCCCAATACGATGAGTGCTCCATTTCAACCGGGAGGTGGCACGACTTCCCAAACACCAATTGGTAAGGTGACATTCCGATGGGAGTCATATAGGCCGTCCTATACGCCCATAAAGTATCATCAAGCTTGAGTGCCCAATCCTTCCGGTTCGCCTTGACACTCTTTTGAAGAACTTGTTTGATCTCTCTGTTGGCCAACTCAGTTTGGCCATTGGCTTGAGGGTGATACGGAGTTGTCACCCGATGCTTTACTCCATATCTTGCTAACACCGCCTCTAGCCACCTATTGCAAAAGTGGGAACCTCCATCACTAATAATAACTCGTGGTGCGCCAAATCACGTAAAAATGTTCTTTTGAACAAACTTCGTCACCACCTTCGAATCATTGGTTGAGGTAGGAATGGCCTCCACCCACCTTGATACATAGTCCACGGCTAAGAGGATGTATTGGAACCCATTAGATGGAGGGAAGGGCCCCATGAAGTCGATGCCCCACACATCAAAGAGCTCAACTTCCACGATCGTCGTCATCGGCATCTCCTTCTTCTTAGAAATGCCCCCCATTCTTTGGCATTCATCACACTTCTTCACGAACTCTTGACAATCTTTGGTGATGCTTGGCCAAAATAGGCCACTTTGTAGCACCTTCATGGCAGTCCGGTTGGCTCCAAAATGCCCACCGCTCGGTGCGGCGTGGCAATGCATAATGACGGACTCCCACTCATGTTGTGGGACACATCTTCTAATCACCATATCGGCACACCTCCTAAACAAGCACGGGTCATCCCAAAAGTAGAACTTTGCGTCATGGAAAGATTTCTTCTTTTGGTAATCTTCAAGTCCTTCGAGAACCACCTTAGCAACGAGGTAGTTCACAATGTTGGCATACCATGCCACTTTCCCCTTAGCCACAAAGAATAGGTGCTCGTCCGGGAACTCTTCATTGATAGCTAACTTCAACTTCTCTTCCTCATTCATGTGCTCCATTCTTGACAAGTGGTCTGCCACCACATTTTCACATCCTCTTCGGTCTCGGATCTCCAAGTCAAACTCCTGTAGGAGCAAGATCCACCTAATAAGCCTTGGCTTCGCGTCCTGCTTTGCAAAGAGGTGCCGGATTGCGGCATGATCGGTGAAAATGATGGTTTTGGCCCCGAGGAGATAGGGGCGGAACTTATCAAAGGAGTAGACCACTGCTAGCATCTCCTTCTCGGTGGTGGTGTAGTTGACTTGGGCAGGGTCCAAAGTTCGACTTGCATAGTAGATCACCCGGAATATCTTATCCCTCTTCTGTCCCAAGGCCGAGCCAACCGCCACGTCGCTTGCATCGCACATGATCTCGAAAGGTTGAGACCAATCCGGCGAGATAAGGATAGGAGCGCTCACCAATGCCTCCTTCAGCTTCTCAAAAGCCTGCAAACAATCAGGGGAAAAGTTAAATTTCACATCCTTAGCTAACAAATTGCAAAGAGGTTTGGCAATTCTCGAGAATTCCCTGATAAATCTCCTATAGAAGCCAGCATGCCCCAAGAAGCTTCTTACTGCCTTCTCATTTGTGGGTGGAGGCAGCTGTTCAATTGCAACGATTTTTGCTCTATCGACCTCCAAGCCACCTGCAGAAATTTTGTGCCCAAGCACAATGCCATCCCTGACCATGAAATGACACTTCTCCCAATTGAGCACGAGGTTAGTCTCCTCACATCGCTGCAACACTTGAGATAAATTGTCAAGGCAGTTATCAAAAGAATCACCAAATACAGAAAAGTCATCCATAAACACTTCCATAATATTTTCAATCAAGTCATGAAATATGGACATCATGCATCTTTGAAATGTGGCGGGAGCATTACACAAACCAAAAGACATTTTCCTATAGGCATAGACTCCATAAGGACAGATAAAAGCTGACTTATGTTGGTCTTCGGGTGCTATGTGGATTTGGTTATACCCCGAGTACCCATCTAAGAAACAGTAGAACTCATGCCCAGCCAACCTATCTAACATTTGGTCAATAAAGGGGAGTGGGAAATGGTCCTTTCTAGTTGCGGCATTTAAGGCACGGTAGTCAATACACACTCTCCACCCAGTGACCGTCCTAGTGGCTATCAACTCATCATTCTCCCCCTTCCCTACAGTAGTACCCCCTTTCTTTGCTACCACTTGGGTGGGGCTCACCCACTCACTATCAGAAATGGCATATATGATGCCGGCATCTAGCAATTTTATCACCTCCTTCCTTACCACATTTTGCATAATAGGATTAAGTCGACTTTGGTTTTGGGCCTTAGGCTTATGGTCATTCTCTAAATGGATCCTATGCATACACAGTGATGGACTTATTCCCTTCAAGTCCGAGATTGACCACCCTATTGCTCCCTTAAATTTCCTAAGAACTCTCAACAATTTATCTAATTCAGAAGCAGAGAGAGATGATGATACAATTACCGGTAGGGTGTCATCTTCTCCTAGGAATGCATACTGCAAATGTGATGGAAGAGGCTTCAGCTCCACTTTCTTGCTCTTTTCCTCATCCTTGCCGTCTTCTTCTTCATTCCTAAGAGGTAGGAACTGTTGACAGTATGATCTCGGGATCTCCTTCCCTGAATCCAGAGCACCTACAAACTCAATAAGCTCATGATTAGCCTCCATAATATCAATAAGATGAGAAGAATGAATAGAGTTAACGATACACCCCTCTAGTTGATCTTCTGGTGCGTTGGTGTAGGCCATCTTTCTGACACAATCATCCACTATAGTCACTACATTGCAATGCTGCAGGCTTCCTCCTGGTTCCACACCGTGCCTCTTCAAGGCTTCATAGATGGAGAAAGTCACGCTCTCGCCATTGAAGCGAAAAGTAAGCTCTCCATTGTCAACATCGATCAGGGCCTTCCCTGTGGCTAAGAAAGGTCTTCCTAAAATGAGAGGCACCTTCTTGTCTTCCTCCATGTCCAATATCACGAAGTCAGCTGGGAAGACGAACTCATTCACTCTCACCAATATGTCCTCCACTATACCCACTGGACGGGACACCGATCTGTCAGCCATCTGCAATGTGATAGATGTGGGCTTCATCTGGCCAATCTTCATCTTGTTATAGAAAGACAAAGGCATGAGGTTAATGCTCGCCCCAAGGTCGCATAAGGCATTCTCCACAAAGTAGTCTCCAATGGTGCACTCAATAGTAAAGCTTCCCGGATCCTCCATCTTGGCTGGGAGCTTCCTTTGCAGGATCGCACTACAGTTTTCCGTCAAGTTGACGGTCTCATGATGCTCCCACTTCTTCTTTTTGGCGACAGCTTCCTTGAGAAACTTGAC
Organism: Salvia hispanica; assembly: GCF_029641045.1. Taxonomy (NCBI): domain Eukaryota; kingdom Viridiplantae; phylum Streptophyta; class Magnoliopsida; order Lamiales; family Lamiaceae; genus Salvia; species Salvia hispanica. The sequence continues at coordinate 34,576,396 of NC_142697.1, read as the reverse complement.
ATATCCGGGCATCTGCTGCAGTGCCTCAATCAGCGGAATGTTAATCTGCACCTTCTTGAAGATCTCCCAAAATTTAGCGAACTGATCATTCTTCTTCTTCCTTTGCAGCATTTGGGGGAATGGCACTCTAACCTCTGCTGGCTTGACGAGTGTATTCACCTCAGGGTGAACTGCATGAGATGATGTCTCGAGTTCCTCCTCTTCTACTTCAGTCACTACTTCCATCTCTGGCTCAGCTGCAGGTTTTGATGGAGTCTCTGGCATGGAAGGACCCTCATAACTCGTCCCACTCCTCAAGTGAATCGCCTTGCAATCCTTGGGATTTATCGTTGGCTGCCCTGGGAATTGCCCACGCTTATGTTGGCCGCTCACAGACTGAGCGATCTGACTCATTTGTACCTCTAAGTTCTTCATATGTGTCGTCATGTTGTGCACATCATTCTCTACCTTCTCGAGCCTCTTGTTTGAATGCTCCATATTCTTCTGAGATTGGGTCATGAAGGCATTCAGTATGTCCTCAACTCCTCTTCTGCGGCTCATTGATCATTCCATGTGACACTGTAAACCCCGGAGGTGGCTGCAAGACATTGTTGATGTTCCCATAGGAGAGATTGGGGTGTGGCTTACTCCCAAAATGGTTGAAACCTCCACCCCCTTGATTGGGGCGGGAGTTGTTATGGTATCTGTTGCCCCCTTGGTGTATGTAGTTGACATCTTCTACACCTTCTAGGTTATCTTGCACCGATGATCCCACTCCCATGAGATCCAGCTTCCTATGGATAAGCTCCAATTGATTAGCCAAGCTGCTATCGGGACTGACTTCTTGGCAGAAGCTATTCTGTGCACCTTGCTCCTCTCGTTAGTCCAAGTTCCATCATTCGAGGCAACCCTCTCGATTACCTCCATTGCTGCCGCCTCACCAATCTTTATCAGTGATCCTCCTGCGCTCCAGTTTAGCTCGCTCTTTGTATCAGGCAAGCACCCCTTGTAGAATGCGAGGACTTGATGTGTTGGATTCAAACCATGATTAGGACACCGCTTCAAAAGGCTCTTGAACCTTTCCCAAGCTCCTCGGATACTCTCTTGAGGAGTCATCTCAAATGCTAGAATCGCTGATTGCCTATTCAAAGCTTCACTCGGAGGGTAGTATTTTGCTAAGAATTTGGCCACCAATGCATCCCACGTACGGATGGAGTTGGGCTCCAAACTGTCCAGCCAATCCCGGGCATCATCCTCTAGAGAGAAAGGAAATGCCCTCAATCTGATCTGTTCATCCGGTACTCCATTGATTTTCGTCGTGTTGCAGATCTGGATGAGCTTGGTGATGTGTTTGTTAGGATCCTCCGTGGATCGGCCTCTAAAAACATTGTTCTCTACCATCTGAAGGAGCCCCCTCCTGAGCTCAAAGTTGTTAGCATCCACGTTGTTGCTAACGATTTATTTTAAACACGAGAAATACCCGCAAGTGTATAGGGCTAGTGTAGCAATAAACAAGTATGAGTATCCTATCCACGAAGACAAATTGTTCAGCTCAAGTACCACGAACCGATTTTGACTACTATCTAGAAAATTCGGAAGAGTTGGTTTTAATTTTGAAAAACAATTGAACACAAACAAGACAAAAGTATGCAACAAAAGACGAGTTTCAAGTAAGAGAACGAGATAGAGTCTTGGATCCAACTACAACGAACACGATGTGAACAACTCAACAACTTCGATTACCCATTTGAAGTCTCTAGGATTACTAGGAAAGCCGCTAGTCTAGACTAAGCCCTCTCTCGAGTGCACTTAACCAGTTGATTAATTATTAATATTGAAGTCTCCTTCTAATACGTCACAATTAACTCCTTAAAACAAAAGGCTCAAGCCCTCACTCTAGAATTCCTTCTCTCGAATGCAAACTATCTAGGTGTTGTTCATTCTTTTATCAATCCTAATTGGGTATCTCTCGATTACTCAAACTAGGACAACAAACCCAATTGGTAGCTAAGCAATTGAATTGAAAAGGCACAAGAACGAAACAAAGAAATCACAAGAGCAAAGATAATCAAAAGTCCTTGAATTAATCAAAAGCATTCATTGTAGTCTTCACCAAAACTCTACAAATGATTTAGCTACTCATATCCAAAGCAAATTCACAAGAGAAATCCATAGAAAGAGATTTGAACATAGTAAACTAATAAAGATACTCCCAAGGGTGAATTGAATGGGCAAATCGTCTTCGTCTTCAAACTTGTTGATGAATCGGACTCTTTGTCGCTTCAATCTGCTCTCAAGAAGTGGAAACTGCTTCTGGGGTGTGTGGAAAGTGTCCTGGAGTCGAACCCTAGGTCCTATTTATACCTGGGGCGAAAATAGACGAAATTCAGCAGTTACGAGCAATTCGCCCAGCCGGGCGATTTTTGAGTAGCAAAACGCCCGACCGGGCGTTCTTCTTATCACACGGCTTGGGCAAAATGCCCGGCCCGGGCATTTTTCCATGGAGAAACGCCCGGTCACAGAGGATACGCCCGGGTTGGGAGACCAAACGCCCGGGCTGCAGTAGAAAAACGCCCGACCAGTGTAGTGAAACGCCCGGCCTCCTGCTTTGGTACCAGTTTCGTCCGTTTCCACCTGTTGTGACTACAAAAACTCGACAAACTCATCAAAACACTAAAATAGGGGATCATAGATGAAAACTCAAGTAAAGTGATACAAAATACTCAATTATGCACTTTCAAACATCCTACACACTTGCTAAACTACGAGTTTATCAATACCACTCACAATACACACACTACATGCCATGTGTGTATGAGTGTGCATGTGTCTTGTGTGTTTTTTCAAGGTGTGTGTGTGTGTGTGTGCACGCGCGTGTGTGAGTGTGTGCAGTGTGTGTGTGTGTGAGAATGTGTGTAGAGTGTGTGTGTGGATATGTGCAGTGTGTGTAATTTAATAAGTATTTGCAATGCTACTACTTTTGCTATAGAATTCAACTTGTGGAATTGGAGGATTTGGAACTATAATTTAATTCCAAATCAAAGAATTTTATGATACCAACCAAACACTGGATTTGGAATTGAAGACTTCAATTCTAATTCCACACCTCCAATTTTGTGTACCAAACTGTGCCTATAGAAGTGTACCAAACTGTGCCAATTTCGTGGTTCGGTTCAAGAAAAAGAGACTTGATCTTTATTAATCACAGCTACACACATTACCAACAATTGAGCTCATTGCTAAGCACTAAACACTACTTCGAATCACAATCTGATTCGTCTCCCTCGCTTGAAAACTGATCATAGTAGGGAGAAAAAATCTCTACATATGATACAGAGTGAAAGGCGGAAGGACTGTATGCCCTCGATAATATGTTGGTATAAGTAGCATATTGCCCGGCAGGCATGATAATTTTGAAGAATAGTAACAGTAACGAGAATGTAAACAGACTACTACAGAAATTAGAAGTCTGGTAATTCCACTATTGAACAACTATGTTGTAAAATATATCAATGAATTTATTCGAATCAATAAATTAAACTGCGATTTCTATTCGACACAACAAGGCCAAACCCAAACACTAAACGACATAGAAGCCTTAGAAACCGAAAACTACATAGACAAACAAACCATCGACACGAACACATATATGTAGACTAAAGTTATGGACTAAAACAAAATCACATTCTCGAAGAAGCGGCAGAGCGGCGTAAGAAATTACTAATGATAATAACTTTTTTTTTAGAAAACTACTCTTACCTTAATAAAATTGCATAAACATAAAAGAAAAGATACTTAAAAATATAAAATTGAAAACGTAAATTAAAAAAAAAAAAAACATAAAAGAGGAATTTATAGCTTGATATCTTTACTTTATTTTAGATATTTCCTAAACATAAATATTGTTAGCGTAAGATCATAAAGTAGTTATGAACTTTGTAATCTAGGGACAAAATATTATTCTCTACTCCCATAAATATGAATATACTATATATCTAATACTAGTAAATTTGATTTTACAGTTATGCTTTTTATTTAAAAAAATATATTCTTCTATTTCAGATGTTAAATTGTCCTTTATAAAATTGTAAAAACATTCTCCCTCTGTCCCACGTTACTTGAGTCACTTTTTTTTTGCACTCATTTTGAAAAAATAATAATAAATAGTTAAAGTGGAGAGAAAGAAAAGTAAGAGAGAGAATAATGTAGAGAAGCGTCTTAACTATAGTATTCTCTTTTTTACTTTATTTTTTCTCCGCTTTAACTATTTATTATTATTTTTTCAAAATGAATGCGAAAAAGAAATGACTAAAATAACATGGGACGGAGGGAGTAAAAGAAAAGCTAAATTAAAACGCAAAACATCAAAATTAAATTTAAAAACACAGAACGGAAAATAGTGAGTTTATAGATTGATATCTTTCTTTTATATCATTACTTAGTTCGTTTAAATCTTTCCTTTTATTAGATCTGTCCTTTAAACTATTTTTCATTAGTATGTAGATTATCTCAAGATTATGTTTCATACTTGAAGATTAATTTCCTTGTTTATTTTTAAGTGTCCCTCTTAAGCAGCCTTAGGTGCCAGGGGCCTTTCGATCTCCATGATCCCTTCCGACACGAACAAACAAATGTAGACTAGATTATGAACTAAAACGAGATCACTTCCTCGAATCAGAAATTATTGAGTGAGAAATGGTTAGGAGTGAAAATCAAAGAGGTAAAGAAACCCTTCTCAACTGCATCCTCAAATATACCTGACATGTTGAATAGTTCTTGTCTTGTTGGGGCAGTAGATGAGCCGATGTTTGTTCAGCACCATCAAAACGTCCCTATCTTTGAAAAGTTTAACTGGATCAACACACATAATCCCAATAAAAATCAAACTCAAAATCAATAGTACTCAACTTGTACACTATGGTCCAAGATTGCTTGACTTGATATTCCTTCATCGTCCAGATGACAATTTCTTCGTCCTCCTCTATACAAGAATAACAAGATAGTCACACAAAACAGGCAAATCTTCATCTCCCACGGGAGGAAAAGAGAAGATGCAAAAACATTACTCCCTCCGTCCACGAAAATTTGTCCCAGTTTTCCATTTCCGTCCATCCCCCAAAATTTGTCCCACTTCACTTTTACCATTTTTGGTAGTGGACCCCATATTCCACTAACTCATTCCTACTCACATTTTATTATAAAACTAATACTTTAAAAGTAGGACCCACAATCCACTAACCTTTTCAACTCACTTTCTATTACATTTCTTAAAACCCGTGCCCGGTCAAACCGGGACGAATTTTCGTGGACGGAGGGAGTATGTTTCAACGTCAAAACTATAAATCCATGAGGTTACCTAGAATGGGTCCACCATAACAGAATGTCAAACCAGAAGTAACACCAGAGGCAGTTGAATCTTCGTAATCTCTCCATAATCGGCTGCTGCAAGGGATATTCTTGGATGCACCAAAAGTTCACAACAACTGAACTGATCACTTTGTTCCATTTCGGTCTCATGATCCAAGAGCAGCACCATTCCGAAGTTCCTCTTACTGCTCACAATATCGAGCAACGCCATTCCAAAACTGTACAAGGATTTGGAGGCGATGGAGAGGTTGGCAAGCAGCTTTCGAGCCAACTAGCCTCGCGTGCCGCTCACACAAGTTAGGGTTCTATACCGGTGATCCCTACGGTTATCGAGCATCACAGAGCCAAAATAAGAAACATTTGCGCTTCTCATTTGAGAGGGATGTTCTCGGGTTTGATGTCAAAGTGATAAATGCAATCCCTACATTCGAGATATGCACTGCTGTACAGATTCTCTCACGATATATAAAATAGCCCATCACGATGACATAACGCAACAATATAAGGTCTAACTCGAACACCACACGATAAGAAAACCTTAAACATGATCACATACACATCCCGTGCAAACATGAACATGATAACAAGTTAACAACACAATTTAATTCATGTTGGCACAATCTTATACGACAAAAAACAAAAGTAGCTAGGCTGGACATAAAGTGTGTGTCAGGGTCGGCATGAACACGACCATATAACAACAAAACACAAATGTAGACAGAAAAATATCAACTAGAATGACGTCACATTCTCGAATCCGAATTTCCTAAGTGAGAAAACACTTGGAGTGTAAATCATGGCAAAGCTAATGTCATCCTCATCCGCATCCTCTGGATTTCCATCCGTAAGCATACCGACTTGTTGAGTAGTCCTTGTCTCGTGAGAGTAGTAGACGAGGCACTTATCTTCAAACAACATCAAAACGTCACCATTTTTGAAAAGTTTGATTGGATGAACAGTCGTATCATGGCAATCAAAATCATAACCAAAATCAATATCAAAATCAACACTAATCTTGCACTCTATGGTCCAAGATTCCCCGACTCGGTATTCCTTCATCATCCAAATGACAAGTTTATAACCTTGCGTGTAAGACAAACAAAGGCAGTCCCTCAAAACATTCAACTTCACATTCGCAACACGTCGATCAACAGCAGGAGCAGAGAAGATGCTAACACGTTCTGTTTCAAGATCAAAACCACAAATCCATAAGGTATGAGTCGAATCATATACCGTCCAATGGAGGTTGCCGTTGCATACAATGTGTGCATTGTAACAGAATGTGTAACCAGACACAGAGGCGGCTTCAACGCGCCTCCATGTTCCTGTTCCGAGGGTGTACACATGAAAAGAGCCGGATCCAGCATCCACATTGGTACAGACGACCTTATATTTCCCACTTATTTCGCTCACACCAAATCCATAACTCATCAAATAATTATCCGACTTGCATTTCCTGGGGCAGCACAGCTTGATGTATTGACGAGTGAAAGGATTGCATATGTAAATATCACGCTCTAACACTGAGTGCAGAAGAAGCAATCCACTAGTTTGCTGACCTCGATATATTGATTCTGATTCTCCGTGAGGGATTTCGAAATCTACGAGCAGATGAAAGGGAAGATTATGCCTAACCAGATGGGCTTTCTCTCCATCTCCATCTCCATCTCCATCTCCATCTCCCTCTCCCTCTCCCTCTCCCTCTCCCTCTCCCTCTCCTTCTCCTTCTTCTTCTTCATCTTCATCTTCTTCTTCATCTTCATCTTCATCTTCTGCTTTGTTTTCAAATTCAAAAACCGTGCAGCGAGTTGAGTTCCTCTCCGTCGGAATTAAGCGAACTAGGGCGAGGGCGGGAGGGGTTTTGATTTGGGGAAGATCAGACTCGATATCGGTGGTGATATTTGAAAGTAGATTTTTGAAGAAATGACGCCCCATTGACTAACTATTGAAACCTTCCCAAGAGTAAATTTTCGCTGTTGGCATGTTCACATTTTACTCAGGGATTTCTTCCAACATCTTCTGCACGTTCTTGGTAATGGCAACTCTATCAAACAGATGGTCGGCACCTTCAAAAACAGAAACCATAAAGAGATGAGGAATGGGAACCACTTACCACTGCCTTGAACCTTCGATTAGCTGCGATTGACTTCAGAAAAATCAAAGAAAGATGATAAAAATAAATCAAAAGATATGACAGAATATTATTCAAACACATGAAACTGTTGTCATAGATAAAAAGATTACAAAATATTCAAAGACATTAAAATAAAGCTAGTTTAGTTGCTCCATTTATTTCGGGAAAAAAATCAATCAAAGATAATTGATTGTATAAGATGGTTCTTCCTTTCTATTTAATCATATAAGATTTGTTAAGATATTCCAGATATATAAGCTTATTTTCATAATAATTGTGTTTAGTTCTCTTCAAAAGAAATATGAGTATATTAAGAATTAAGTACTCTGCCCCAGGAACAGGAACCAGAAACTTAAAAGGCCTATTTTTAAAGTTTATAATATTAAACATGTACAACGTATAATATGTCATACATGTATTATGTATAAGATAGAAATTAAAAAATGAAACAAAAAAAAAACTGGTATTTTACTTGAAATCTAAAATATGTTATCACGGATATAAAATAAACTAAACAAATACTAGAATCAAAATAAATCTATTATAAAATAAGGTATTAGAATTCAAATTAAATGGACCCATCTTTAGTAAACGATACAATTAATTAAAATAAACTAATACCAAACCCATTTACATTGTTTTTCAATGAGATTGATTAATGGGCTGGTTCTATATGACCGAATGAAACAAAACCCATTGGTATGAGCCCACAACCAATTAACTAAACACAACCCAGGTTATTGATTGGGCTAATTAACATTGGTTCATTAATCCTCTCTCCGTCCATACATATGCGAGACTCTTCTTTTTCGTACTCATTTTACAAAATGATATAAAATAATTAAAATGGAAAAAGAGTAAGTAAGGGAGAAGAATGTAGAGAACATTATTCTTTCTCTTATACTCTCTCTTCATTTTAATTACTTTATACTCCTTCCGTCCCACTTTAACAGTCCCATTGACTTTTCTGTCTTCGTTTTGTTAAAAAGATAATAAATAGTTAGATTGAAAAAATAGTAAAGTAAGAGAAAGAATAATGTAGATAAGACTCTTCTCTACATTATTCTTTCTCTTACTTTACCATTTCTCCACTTTAACTATTTATTATCAATTTTACAATACGAGTGCAAAAAAGTCAATAGGATTGCTAAAATAGGACAAAGAGAGTATTATTATTATTTTTTCAACATGAGTACATTAAAAGAAAATTATGCCTTGCAAAGGAAATATCTAACCTAATACACACATGCTGCCACTATCTTATTCTATTTTCTGGTCTTCTATTTTCTTTTCTTCCTTCTACACCAGGGACGGAGCCAGAAATTCTACATAGATGGAGCAAAAATATACATAAAGATATTTTAATACATTGAGAAGGGGCAAAAATAAGGATATTTTAAAAAAATTAAAATTAACTTATTAAAAGTAGTATACATAAATTATTTCTAGGTGGGGCATTTGCCCCTTGTGAACTCCAAATAGATCCGTCCCTGTTCTACACTGATACTAGAACATCTGGACCAGGGGCGGCCATGGCGTACAGGGTTTGGCACCAGCCAAGCCTCCACTGGTGTGGCGGCTTGACCAGGCTGGGTCAGCCATTCATAAAGATAGAGAATTTGATAAATGACACAAATTTAATACTCCGTATGAAATTATTAAAGTATGAGGGATGAATTAAAAAGTAATTGAAATATTACAAATGTATTGAAGGTATATTATAAACAATGTCTGAGTATATTATAAACTTTTTTTAACGATTTTTCTTGATTCTTGTGAAAAATTCAATCAAACTTATATAACTTGTAGTATTTTAATTTGGAACAATATCACTATATAGGGAAAATTTATATTTTGAGATCGTTCGATTGTTACGTGTACTTGTAACCAGATGTTATGTATATTCTTATTTCTTGTTCTATTGAATTATTTTAAAATGATTCGATTCTGTTACAATATATTTTCATCTGTATCTATAATATCAAAATTACAGTATACTATCTCACAATTATACCGTCTCACTTTCGCTACTATGATCAATTTAATCTAAGATAGATATCATTTTTATTTGTTCTATATTATCTTCCACTATCAAGTCAACCGTTACCTTTGTATATTAACGACAAGGTTTTGGTTAAAATTGCATTGTTACTCACCCTTCATATCCCCAGTTAATTATCCACTTTTATTATTTTCATCTATCTCTCATTAATTGTTCACTTTCGATTTGGATTAAATAAGTAAATGAGCCTCACATTCTACTAATTCATTTCACTCATATTTTATTATAAAATTAATACTCTCTCCGTCCCAATAAATATGCAATATTTGCTTTTCGGCACAAGATTTTATGCAGTGGTGTTTTGTGAATTAATGAAGAGAGAGTAAAGTAAGAGAGAAGAAAAAGTAGAGAGAGTGTTGTTTCTATTTTAGGGCATGTTTCATTTTTATTGGGACAACCTAAAAAGGAAAACGTTTCATTTTTAATGGGACAGAGGGAGTATATAAAAGTGAGACACATATTCCAATAATTCTTTTAATCAATTTTCTTTATGTTTCCAATAATTCTTTTAATCAATTTTCTTTATGTTTTTTTAAAATTTATGGCAGAATTAAATGGACAATTATTAAGAGACGTATCTAGTATTATTTTGATTATAGCTATATATTCGAGCATATGTATATCAACGACTAGTCCAATAATTCGGCGTATGTAGTTCATCAATAATTTAGATTTCAAAGTGTTATATTAAATTCATTTTTTTAATACAATTTATTTGTCTAATTTTCATAAAGTTGTGAAATGACTTTACCTTTTCTTTATTTATCACTTATTCCGTGACTCATCTATTCACTTATGAAACTTAACTTTTCTTTTCTTTTCTTTTTCTGATCCCTCAATAAATCACGAACCCCACTCTCGATTTTCTCTCTTTCCCAATGTGGAAAATTTGTCCTACATTTAAATAAATTAAATACTTTTTCTCCTAATAGACTAATATACTGGGACGAGCTCTCATATTATTGGTAATATTAGTGCTTTCCGTGAATGACCAACTAACACGGCAGAGCCAGAAATCCAATATGAGTACGACGAAAATATATATAAAGATATTTTCAGGATTTAAGAAGGATCGTACATATATATAAGGACATTTAAAAAAAATTAGAAACTAATGATCAAAATGGATATGATTTTTTTTGAGGTGGCGCATTTGCCCATTGTGGAGCTACATTAGATATGTCCCTGCCGACGAAGACGGTTGGAAGTCAACTCTGAGTGGTGTCTTGAATAATTTGTTTCCTTGTTCATCTTTTAAGTTCATTTACATTCCCAGATTAGAGTAAATAGAAGTCTTATAATTTATAAATAGGTCTTTCTAAAAACTAGATATCTTGAAAAAAAAGAATTTGGGATGGTATAAACTATATGTCTCTTTTGATGATTATTAGGTCTATTTTATCATGGACTTCCATTTTCTCTTTTTTGTTATTTTTCGTGTTCAAGTGCCCTTATTCATGTCTTTCATTAATTAATAGGGGGGTGTTCGGTTTGCAAGATTGTATCCGGGATTAAATATATAGCGTGTTTAGCTCATGAGATTCAACCTCACAATTCAATCCTAGATGAATAATTATAAGATAATTAGTCATAACTAACCCCTTACGACTAAAATAATCTCACGAACTCAATCCTAAATTATATCTTTATGATATTTTATCAAGAAAATCGAACATTAACTAATAGACTGAGTTCAACGATATAAAGTTTTATTTAGTGTAAATATCTATCTAAATTTTTGTTCAGAACAATGATTGGAGAGAACAAGACTAATAATATAATTTGTATGTCTTTGTCAATTAAACTCTTTCAAATCAAAAGCTCTTTCGCTTTATTGTAGTATAATATACTTCCTATAAAAGATTAATATATAAATACTGTGCATTGAATGTTCCAATAAATGGTGACCAAAATGAACTGAATAATCCAAAGCACTTATTCTTTTTACTAAAATATTTATTGATGATTAGTATCCTTTACACTTAACATCATAAATGGTCACCAAAATGAACTGAATAATCCAAAGCACTTATTCTTTTCACTAAAATATTTCATGATGATTAGCATCCTTTACACTTAACATCAGTAATCATATATTCATATATATTATTTCAGAATCCAAAAAGGAGGACCAACATCTACTATCCATCAAAATCTGTCCTACTTTGACCTAACACAAATTTTAAGAAATATAATAGAAAATAAGTTGAAAAAGTTAAATGGATTGTGGATCCTACTTTTATATATTAGTTTTATAGTAAATATGAATAGGAATGGGTTAGTAGAAGATGAGCTTCACTATAAAAAATGATAAAATTGAAATGAGACAAATTTTGGGAGACGGACGGAAATGAAAAAATGAGACAAATTTTGATAGACGGAGTAATATTAATCAATAATCATTGATAGCTATTTTGACGCATCCACTATTTAATTCACTCTCTTTTTTCCTCCATTAAAATATGGACTTCCATGCAGGGACCCAATGAGATGTGCGATTGGTCAATGGAATTTTAGAAAAAGTTTGTGGGTGATTTTGTAATTAATATCACATTTTACTAGTATAAAATATATTTCTAGTTCATAAATAAATAATCCAATAATTGATCCCTTTTTTTAACTTTGTTTCATTTGATTCTTTTTTTAACTTTATATATTTATTTTGAGAAAAATACAGTAAAATATCATCTCCTATTTCAAGAATAATGACGGAGTCAATTGGCTTCAGGGGACCTTTTTTGAGGGGTGTATAAGTAAATTTGTATATTTGATGGTTTAAGTTTGTATTAACAATATATTTTTTGTTATGTTGAGGAAGGTGAATAATGGAGAGTATGGAGTAGTATAAAACAACAAATCCAAAGGCACAATTCTCACCACTAGCTGATCGATGAACTTCACATTAATAAACAACAATGCGTAGAAGTTAAAACTAATTAATAAGGAAACATGTTGTGTGTGTGAGTTGGTATATTAATATAAGTCCACTATTATGGAGACTTTAAATTTCTATTATTTACCTATAATTAAAACATGTTATCTCTCTCGTTTGGCATATTAATTATTATTGAGTTGGACTTCATATATACACTTATCAATTTTTATTTATTTTTAAAAAAAATATAGACTTATCAATTTAATCCGACAAATGTTACTTTAAACATATGTTAAAGTTGTGGCTTATGCTTCTTTGAATTTGCTTTTTAACTTTTTACCAGGTGATAAGGGGCCACTAATCAGAACACTACTTTCTTCTTCAGGCAAGTATAGATAATGTATAAAGTTTTATACCATTTTAAAGTTGAAGCACATTTCTCTCTTCTTTAGTTAAGTGGAGATAATATATAAATTCTTGAGATGGTCTTGGTCGGGTCCGGCCGCAACATACAGCTGGACTGGCTACATTTCTTATTTATTTAATTATTTTTAATTAATTGGTAAATATATTTTGAAAGAAAGAAACATAAATTTGAATTAATGGTTATTAAATTTTAAATAGGAATTCATGGATTTTTGGGGTTAGAAGCGTTTAACCGTTGATTAAAATTCACAAAATATTGGGGAAAAAACATAGATGAAAGTGCATTTTCGTTTATCCTCTATCGGAATAACAATCAAAATAACAAATAACCAAATATAAAACACTCTTTATCATTCTTAAAAGTTAGTATTAATATAATGATAATATATATAATACCCCCCCTATCCACAATAAGTGTTCTAAGTTGATTTGACACAGGTTTTAAGAAATATAATGGAAAGTAGAAAAAGTTAGTGGAGTGTGATTTCTATTTTTATATATTAATTTTGAAATAAAATGTGAGTGGAATGAGTTAATAGAATGTGGGGTCCAGTTGGCGAGGTCCATCCGCGAATAGGAGTCCCGTTTTTCCATTTTAGTCCGTCCGCGAATAGGAGTCCCGATTCACTTTTACCATAAATGATAATAGAGTCTCATCTTCCATTAACTTATTTCACTCACATTTCATTTAAAACTAATATATATATGTGGGACCTCTATTCCATTAACTTTTTTCCACCCACTTTTCTTAACATTTCTTAAAACTCGTGCCGCCAAAAAGTGGGACTCTTAATGGCGGACGGAAGAAGTAAAAAGTAAATGAGACATTTAATTGTGAACTGACGAAAAAGAAACTTGATACATTTAATCATGGACGAAGGGAGTAATACATTTAATTAGAGACTAATACATCTTAATTAAATAAGTAGGAGAGATGCATCGTGCATCTAGATTGCTATAAAGAGGAGTTTTGGGGGAATTATTTATCCATTGCACACAAAAACACTATACCTAAATGGCTTCAACCGACAATCACTTGAAGCTTACAGTGCTCCTATTGGGGTTGCTCTTCGTCACCTCTCTTCATCTCACAGGTAATCTATTGCTCTTTTTAGATACACACAAACACAAGTGTAAAGTGGATGCAATTTGTCAAGAGTGTAACTAACGCATGTGTTTCATACGACATAAGCGTAAAATTTTGTTAGGACCGAGTCTTGATCCTGCTTCGCAATGTTCATTGTACAGCAGGATCGGAACTCAGTCCCAACAAAACCTTTGCTTAAACTATGTTGCAGGAAACACATATAGTCAACAAATGTTGACTTGTTAGACAGTCTTACACGAGTATAATGATACTTTCATTGTTGTATGTGTTTCATGCAACATAAGCTCAAATATTGTTAGGACTAAGTTTTGATCCTGCATTGCAACGTTAACCGCAGCGTTAACCGCGTTGTAGGATCGAAAACTAGCCCTAACAAAATCCTTGCTTAATTATGTTGCATGAAACGCATTTATATGCATTTAGACATTCTTACACAAGTAGAATTATGCAGCTGGCCAGGTTGGCACTTTCTTCGGACGGCTGGGCACCAACTTGCCCGGCCCGGCCGCAACCGTGACCCTGTACCAACAGAATAACATCCGCAGGATGCGTCTCTTCGACCCCCACGCCCCGACTCTCCGGGCCCTCAGCGGAACCAACATCCGTCTCATGATGGGCGTATCCCACTCCGACCTACGCGATCTCGCCAACTGCCCCCAGGCGGCGACCGTCTGGGTCCGCCAAAACATACTCCGCTTCCCGAACGTCACGTTCCGCTACATCATTGTCGGGAACGAGATTGACCCCAATTCTGAGCTGGGGCCGTTCGTGTTCCCGGCCATGCAGAACGTGTACCGCGCGATCCGCGCGGCCGGGCAGGGAGGCCGCGTCCAAGTCTCGACGTCCATCCAGATAAGCCTCCTGAGCCAGTGGAGCCCGCCTCAGGCGGCCGCGTTCAAGTGCAGCGTGAACTGGTTCATCCGGCCGATCCTCGAGTTCATGAGGGACACCAGAGCCCCAATGCATATCAACGTGTTCCCGTTCTACGCCTACCTCAACGACCGGAGGAACATCAACCTCTCCTTCGCGCTTCTGCAGCCCAACAGCGGTGTCGTTCTCGGCGGCGTGTACTACGACAACCTCTTCTACGTGATCCACGACGCCTTCATTGCCTCCATGACCAAGATCCTTGCGGCAGCATCGCCATTATCCCTTCAACAAACACCTGAAATGAAGTCTGGGATGAAGGTTTCGGGAACGACTGGTATTTCGTCAGGTGGGAAACACGCGGCACCTCCACCGAAACCAAGCATTCCATTCGAGCGCAACACAACAGCGCTCAGCGATGGACCGATCAACACGGTTAACAACGCGAGAACCTACATCAACAATTTGATGCGCGTGGTGAGGACTGGAACGCCAATGAGGCCTGGCCAGCCGATAGAGACGTTCATATTTGCTATGTTCGATGAGAACCTGAGGCCCGGCCCGGAGTACGAGAGGCATTTCGGGATCTTCCTTCCCAACAGCCAGCCAAAGTTCCCATTCCGATTCCGGTGATTTGTTAAGCGTGTTTTTCCCTCTATGGTTGTGGTGTGAATTAGTTTGCAGTGTGTGTTTAGATTGTATCGTGAGTGCAACAGGATATCCATATCCTACTATTATTGTAATTTCAAGTTGTTGAATTTAGTTGGATGTGTTGTGAGTGAAAATGTGAAATAAGAGCCTACTTTAGTATTAAGTTTTATACTTTTTTAGATAACACATATCAAACTAAAGATTATATAATGATAGCATATAATTTCATAATTTTAATGAAGAAGCTTTAAAGTGTAAAATCAAAGAACAAGAAAAGAAAAGTCAAGAGTTATGCAAGAAGTGACCAAGCGGTTAAACATCTTACATAGTTGTGACTTTGCTCATATTGGGGAAACATACTCCACACTATATATACAACCATTCACAATCTATAAATATGCACAAAATAAACATACAACTCCACACTACGACCATTCGCAATCTATAAATACACACAAAATCAAACATACTACTTGTCCACACTACAACAATTCGCAATCCTTAAGTACACACAAAATAAACATACTGCTACTCCACACTACAACCATTCGCAATCTATAAATACGCACAAAATAAACATACTACATCTCCACACTACAACCATTCACCATCTATAAACACACACAAAATCAACAAACTATTCCCTCCACACTATACATCCATACTTGCCACACCAAATACCTCAACACGCAAAACATACAAAACATTCATTATTATTTAACTAAAGCTACAATCTATCACCTGCGATGTTTCTTCTGCATATCTTCCACTGTAAACTTGGCTTTGATCTTCTGTAAAGCAGCTACGACTTGCTTCATGTTGATTCTTTCATGTGGTAAAAAGGCCAAACATTTCATCGCCAATTCGAAAACAGATGTCACACATTCTAACTTTGGAGAGAAATGTCCATCTTCTATTGACACCAAAACAGAGGCCACAACTACACTAATTGCATTTTCGTTTAACGCTTTACCCACCCACTCCTTTATGCTCATTTCGCCGTTGAACATATCATCTGTCGGCTTCTTGCTTGTGAACATCTCCAACAACAGTATCCCATAACTGTATACATCTCCCATTGCAGATACCGTTCCTTCTGATCCAAACTCTACAATTTATAATTCAGACGTTCAACACCAATCATCATCATCATAATAACATAATAAAGAAAGCGGAAATTCAAGATTTTATAAATTACACATCACCTGGTGCTGCATAACCGATAGTTCCCATGGCTATAGTGTGAACTGCAGCCTCGTGGTGGTCAAAGAGCTTGGCGATACCAAAGTCCCCAACATGAGCAGTCATATCTGCATCAAGCAACACATTGCTTGGCTTTATATCACAGTGAATGACAGGGTATGTATGGTCATGATGAAGATATTCCAAAGCTAACGCCACATCTATTGCTACTTGTAGTCTTTGCACCAGATCAAGACAATTCTTGTCCGAATGCAGCCATTTCTCCAAGCTTCCATTCGGCATATATGTAAGAATCAAGGCTTTGAATTCAGGGTTACTGCAGCAACCAAGTATCTTCACCAAGTTTCTATGCCGAATAGTGCTTAATATATGACTCTCAGTTTCAAAGATCCTGATGGCTCTTTCTACTTCTAAGTTGAACACTTTCACCGCAACTTCTGTCCCATCTGCTAGTGTTGCTTTGAAGACTTTACCGATGCTTCCTTTACCAAGGAGATTCGTCTCACTAAAAGAACTTGTTCCCTGCTCTAGTTCCTTCTCCGAAACTATTTTCCAGCTCCTAAGTTTTGATGAATTCTCCGTAGTAGGCGGTTTGTCTCGTGGCTGCCTCCATCTCCTTATCAGAATGAGTAAACCAACCACCACAAATAAGAATGCAACAAAGGGTGGAACAACATATTTCATTACAAGAGCAACAACCTTTGATTTTGGATGATTCTTCGGACAAGATGGCACTTGAAATTTCTCCGAGCCACATAGCTTAAAGTTGTTGAGAAATGACTGAGCATCAAACTCAGAAAAACAACCTTCATCTGGTATTTCTCCTTCCAGATCATTATAAGACATATTCAACTTCTCAAGCTTGAGCTTTCCAAGCGACTCGGGTATCGAACCAGACAGGTGATTATAGGACAGATCCAATTTACTCAATCCTTTGGCCTCTCCCACTGACTGAGGGATGGAACCATTAAACGTATTTTTCGACAAATTTAGGTATACAAGTGACTCACATCCGCCAATTGATTCAGGAATAGAACCTGAAAACTCGTTAGAGGATAAGTCTAACTGGTTAATAGTCTTCAACCTTCCAATATACGGAAGTTGACCACTCAGATTGTTCGAAGACAAGTCCAAAAATATGAGGTCTGCAAGACCAAAGATTTCCGAAGGGAGAGTGGAACTCAGCTTGTTCGAGCTCATCATGACCATTCTTAGAGATTTAACTTCCCCCAAACATTCCGGTATCGGACCTACAAGCATGTTGCCATGCAATCCCAAGTTCATCAATTTACTCATTAGACAAAGATCACGAGGGATATATCCGCCCAGCCGGTTATTATAGAGGTTTAACTTCCACAGTTGCTTCAACTTCCCCATTGTTGCCGGGATGAATCCTGTGAGATTATTTGTAGATAAATCCAAAGTTTGTAAATTGCTCAAATTTCCAAAAGCAGAAGGAATAACTCCTTGGATGCTGCAGTTAGATGCTAGAAAATTGATGAGAGAAGCAGATAAATTCCCAACCGAAGGCGGGAGGACACCATTCATCCGCGGATTATCAGATAACTCCAAGTACTCCAAATTTGGGCAGTTAGTTAGGGAAGAGAGAAATGTGAGTTCTTGATCCGGAGAGTCAGCTCCTGTCAGATTATTTCCCCAAAGTCGAAGGACCAGGAGTGACCTTAAGTTATCAAAGTGGGGAATGGAGCCAGTGAATGAGTTATCATTCAACTGCAAATAAGTAAGCATGGAAGCATTGCTGATAGTGGTTGGGATTTCTCCTGTGAGTCTATTGGAAGATAAATGTAGCTCTTCGAGATTGACAAGTGAGAGGCCTATGTTTGGAGGAAGACTGCCGGAAAGTTGATTTAACTGAAGAGATAATACCGACAATGTTGAGAGATTAAGTATGGAATGTGGGATGGAACCACTCAAAGCATTCATGTATGCTTGAATAAGTGTGATGTTTTTGAGATTACCAAGCTCTTCCGGCAGTTCACCTTCCATCAAGTAATTCATATTTAGTAACAAATCTCATTAATAAGTAATGTAACTTGCATGCTTCAATGTTTTCTTTTGAGAACATACCTGTCAAATTGTTGGAATCAATAGATAACGTTCTCAGCATAGTAAGGTTCCCAATTTGCTTTGGTATGTGACCTGAATAGCATAAAACACTTTTTAGTAAAATACCTAAAAGGGGATCAAGTTAGAAGGGTACTATTATTATATGGAAAACTACATCTTTCATACAAACTACAAACTAAAATCTGGACCATTAGATTTTCAAATTTTGGAAATTTGCTTTCTCTACTTTAGGCAACATGTTAATTATACCTGTCAAGTTGTTTTCACTAAGTATTAGATGCTGCAAGGAGGTGAGATATCCAATTTCTTTGGGTATGCTACCTACAAATACAAGTACAACATAGTTAGCCAAAAAGAAGCCTTCCAAAATATAACTTCTACATATAACAGATATACGCTCTCAAATTGTTATTTAATTACCAATCAAGTTGCTGTCAAGATACAATCTTTGAAGCCTGGTTAAACTGCTGAAAATGGGGATACTTGTAGTAAGAATGTTGTCACCAAGGTACACAAATTCCAGAGAAGAAATGTTGAAGATAGATGAAGGAATTTCTCCTGCTCAATTAGAATCATTATATCAAAAGGTTAATGAATACTATTTAACTAAACATGATAGTAATTTCAAATAAAAAGAGATGATGATACCCTCCAAATTGTTAGAATACATGCTTAATTTGGTAAGCTTCGTCAAGTTCCCAATTTCAGTTGGTATGTTGCCATTGAGTTTGTTAGAGGATATTCCCAAATCTTCCATCTCTCTGCACTTGTATATACTCTTCGGGATTTTTCCAACAATTTTATTTCCGCTCAGAAGTAATATCTTGAGTTTCGGAGTATTGCTGCATATATCACTTGGGAGCTCGCCCGATAGGTTGTTAAACATGAGGTTGATCTCTACCAGCATAGACATGTTGGTGAAGACTGCACTCGGTAGACCTCCCACGAGCTGATTACTCGCTAAGTTCAAAGTCTGCAGCGTTTGGATGTTGGACAGCTCTGAGGGTATGGAACCTGTGAAATTGTTGGAGCTCATGTCCAGAGACTGAAGGAACGTTAAGTTTCCAAGATGTGGAGAGATGGTTCCGTGGAGGAGGAAGCCGGAGAAATTGAGGGCCGTGACCCTTTGGTGGTCGAGGCTGCATGAAACGCCAGTCCAGCTACAGATGGAAGCATTGGTCGACCAGTTGCTGACCAGGATGGAACCGGACTCCAAATTGATGGCGCTTTTGAAGGAAAGGAGAGCGTCTTGATCAGTAGTTGAGTTGGAAAACGGGGAGGAGGAGGTGATCAGTGTAACGCTGGTTAATGTCAAGAGCACGAGAACGAGAGAGAAGGGAGGGGAAGAGGTCTCCATTAGTAGCTTGAATCTTTCGAAAGCTCAAATGAAGATGAAGATGAGACGAAGACAATCATTTAATTTCCAAATTTGGTTAGTGGAAACAAAAGAAAAAGCAATCTACTTTCCTAAAGCATCTTTCTGTACACATTATCTTTAAACAAACTACTTTTACTCTTTTATCCCACAAGCATTATATCTTTGCTATGTTCCACTTTATCACAATATCGGTAAATCTATTTTACTTCTGTTGACCTGCATAAATTTTAGGTTCGATAAATAGGTATCAGTGAATTATATTCCTAGACCAATTTTCAGCACCAAAAAAGTACAATTGCCAGCCAGAGATGGTACATGGCATCCAAAGTGGATGAAACGATGTCGTTTCGAATCAGATGGAAGATAAAATATAAACTTCCATCTTATTGCAACGACGTCGTTTCATGAAAAATAGAACAGTAAACAAGGCTACATGCTTAAATTTGGATATACTCGTTTCAGAGAGTTGATCTGCATTGTAACAAAAAAAAAGCAACTAGCAGCAGCGCGAAGTCTGAGCATATTATAGCATAAACATACAAAGCAAATATACTAACTACATTAAGTTAAAACCTCATAGTTCTGCGGAAATCAGTCCAACAAGAAGAAGCTTCGCAGTCAGAACGGGTATAAGTCTTCCATCCCAAAATTTCTCAGGGATAGAAAACTTGAGGCGTGGAGAATCGCACCTACACCAGGGACGGATCCATTTGGAGTTCACAAGGGGCAAATGCCCCACCTAAAAATAATTTATGTATACTACTTTTAATAAGTTAATTTAAATTTTTTTAAAATATCTTTATTTTTGCCCCTTCTCAATGTATTAAAATATCTTTATGTATATTTTTGCCCCACCTATGTAGAATTTCTAGCTCCGTCCCTGACCCACACTAGTATGATTTCCACCACGAGCATCAAACATCTCGATCTTCTTGAAGATTTCGTCTTGCCATTGTAGTGGAACAGCAGGGACTCATCACATTTCATCAAGATGTCACCATTTTTAAAAACCTTAATAAGGGAAATAAGCCCATAATCTCCACAAAGCTTGGCATCTTTGTTGATGACATATTCCTTTGTCCAAGACTTCGCCACCCCATATTCCCTCATCACCCAAACGACGATTTTTCCTTCGGATGAATTATCACATAAGCATAGACGACCCTCGAAAACTGACAAGATCCCAACAGACCCTGCTTTTGTCAGAAGAGGAGGATGGGTGAACGTGCTGAAATGCTCTGTTATAAGATCAAAGCAAGATATTCAGGATGCAGATTTTGGATCTACCCCTGAAGATTTCCGTTAAGAAATACCCCAATCGGAGACTACATTAGCTTGTCACCGGGTACGATACTCCTCCATGTTCGTGTCCCAAGCGTGTACACCTTACAGTGAGTTCGGGTAACTGTAAATCTAAACAAATTCTCTGCTAACTCATAGTCACAGACAACCCCAACCACCTTATGTTGACCAGTCGTTTTGGTCACTCCAAATCCAAATATAACTATTTTAGACGAAGAGTCGAGAGAGTGAGGATACGGACAAAGCTTGATTAGTCTCGTGTTACAGGGTTGCATACATAAAGATCACAAGGTTCATCACCCGTCATAAAAACCAACGCATTAGCTGAACCCTGAGGCGCTTCAGCATGAGGAAAAACAGACTCGGTGACCAAACTGTAGCGGAGATTATGGTGCTCAAGGTCAAGGCTGTCTTCAAATTGAAAGATTTCGTACGAGTTAGACTCCACACTGGACCGAACCACAGCCAACCCCGGCACTGAATTAGAAAGATGAGACTTGACAAACTCGCGAGAGTTGAGTAACTCGAGCCCTGACTTGCAAACACACTTGCAACTAATAACATCTCGGGCGGAGAGCCTTGAGAGGATATCAATCGTATTTTCTGTCGGTAAATTCACGAAGAATTCTCTCGTCATTTCTCTACCTAAAACAACAGACAGTTGTATTAGAATGTTGATCAAAGAAATCCAACACCATCAATTTCTAACTCCAAATTGATTCTATCTAAGAGTGGTGAATACCAAATAAAAATTGGGGGTAATGAGCAACCCTAATTAGTTAATACCTAATCTTGAAAACGACAAAGCTAACAAAGTTTACTTAATTCTCTCAGTTGGGGAAAGGTAACAGAAATCAGAAATCACACATACAAAAACACTGCTTTGATAAGATGTGGGAGCTTGAATACCTCTTTGTTACTGAAAACGACGGTGAATAATAGTGGCGCTGCACAAATGGTTGATCTGGATTTTAAAGAAAAACAGAAATTGATACTCCCTCCATCACAGATTTGTAGTAACATTTTGCCATAAAAGTCCGTCCCACATTTGGAGTAACATTTAGAATTTACTATATTTGCACATAAAATTTTACTCCATTATTCACTAAAATTACACCCAAATGCCATTATCTACATTAAAATAAATCAAAACAAAAATAACAAACCAAAAAGTCAAAAAGGGACCCACCAACTCACTTAATTTATTACACACTCCATCATCTCACTTCATTTATTACACACTCCATCATCTCACTCCACCAACTCACTTCATTTATTACACACTCCACCAATTCCTTAAAACCCGTGCCATAACTAAATGTTACTACAAATGTGGGACGGAGGGAGTATGATATTCGGAGATAATAAACCGAAATATGGAAATTATAGAAACCTATTTGGCGGCGGAAGGACGGCGAGGGAGGAAAGCGTCGATGGCCGCTGGACTACAGTGGCCACTGGCGACGGAGCGGTTTTATAAAAGAGTGATTTTATAAAACGCAAAACTCTCCCTTTGTTCATGGAAAAATGTAGAGAGACGAGAGAGAAAAAAATATTCCTGCCACTCTGTAATAATGGAGGCAAAAGGGAGAGAGATGAAAAAAGAATAAAGTAACAAAAAGTAAAGTAGGTGTGGAAAAATGTGTTAATTTTTACTAAAAATGGAAATGACTCTATTATTATGAAACGTATCAAAATGACAAAATGACTCAATTAATATGGAAAGGAGAGAGTATAAAAGAGAGAACTACTGTATACTTAAATACTCCGTATTAATTAAATAAAATTAAATACTATTCCCTCTGCCCACAAAAAATAGAGCAATTTGTGTATAGCACGGATTTTAATGTAAAATTGGTAAAGTAGGAGAAAAGGAAAAAAGTAAGAGAAAATGAGAAAAAGTAAGCGAGAAGTAGTGTTAGTGGAATGATATGTAGGGTTATTATTTGTTGAAAACTTTTCATAAATGATTGTGCTCTATTTTTTTTGGACGGCTAAAAATGGTAATTGTGCTATTTTTTTTGTGGACGGAGAGAGTACTATTTCCTTTATTCTATAATAAGAGTCATATTTTGTGATTTTATTTCGTTTTATAATAGATGTCACATTTCACTTTTACTACAAATGGTAGTAAATATATATCACATTCCATTAATTCATTTCACTCGCGTTCTATTACAAAATCAATATAAAAAAGTAGATTTCTATTTAATTTTACATTACAAAGAGTAGAATTACAATTGATTAAATTAATTAAAATATTAATAGATAATATTTTATCTATATTTTTTAAAGTTTTAAAAGTTGATTGATTAAATTAATAGAAATAGATCAAACATAATTATCCTACACAAAAAAGTTTAAAAAATCGATACTAGTACAGTTTTATTTCCACAATAGTTAATGCATTGGGCATTGCTCCATGCCTAGGACTGGGGAATTATACCGAAATACCGGAATACCGGACTTACCGTATCGAAAAAATACCGAAAATACCGTTTTTTCGGTATACCGTAGTTTTCGGTACGGTATGATACCTTACCGATAGAGATCGGTACGGTAACGGTATAAGATTTTTCATACCGCGGTATACCGATTGATATATATATAATATAAATATATATGTTATATTTAAACTAAATTTTAAAAATAAGAATTTTTATTATACAAAAAATAAAAGAATCAAAATTGGGAACCCTATTTTTTGAAGTAGTTGAAAACTAGATTTTTTTTTTATATTATGGATATAATAGATTTTTTCACGGTATCATGGTATAACGGTATGCCGTACCGCAAAACACGGTATAACGGTATATCGGAATGCCATATCGCAGTTCGGTATACCGCAAAAGTACGGTATACCGAAATGCGGTACGGTATACCGATAATACGGTATGGTAACGGTATGGAAAACTGTCATACCGAATTTTCGGTATACCGAACTCCGGTATACCGAAACTTACTGTACGGTATCGGTATGATTTTTGTCATACCGTAACTTTCGATACGGTATACGATATGACACTCCCGGTACGGTATACCGTACCGAACCACCCCTATCCATGCCACTAGTGTCAATACTCAATAGTACCATGAATTTCAATTCTTATTTTTAATCAAGATCACACCATTTCATTTTAATTCATTGGAGATATTCTAAAAACCAAAGAGAAAAATATCCATATTCATACCTTAGCATTTAATATGAAAACCAAAATTAAAAAATAATAATGTAATTTGCTTGATAATTTAGGAGTCAGTAAATTTAAATCTCAGCATTCACACAAATTCATTTTTTTTTTAAATATTACTCCCTCTGGTTGCTATTAAAAGTCTCTATTTTTAACTGACACGAATTTTAAAATATTATTTAACTTTATAATTAAAAATAATTAGAAAAGTTAGAAACGTGAGTCATTATTTTATATATGGATTTTACCTTTTGATGCTACGTTGTTATTTTGTAGTTTTATAATAATATTTGACTTTATAATTGAAAATGATTAGAAAATTAATGAAATGTGAATCTATCATTTTATATATGGATCTTGTAGTAGTGCTAAATTTGGTTATTTTATTAAATGGTGAATAGCTTATTTATACATGGTATTAATATAGGCCCAAAAATTAGGCCCAAGTTCGTAGATGTAGATCTTTTTCCCATAAACTAAAAGGAAAGATTTAAACTTAAGAAAAGATGAAGCAAAGGAGCTATAAAATCTCTCTTTTAGATTTTGCGTTTTTCAAATTTAATTTTTAGGTTTGCTTTTTCAATTTTAGAATTTTAATTTAGCTTTTCTATTAACTCTTGAAATTTTATAAAGGACAAAGGTTAAAATAAAGCCCTAATTATTATGCACATAAATAAACGCTGCTCTGCCGCTTCTACTATGTTGTGTTTGAGTTCTCCATTAATGGGGCGTAATTTCTTCCAAATTCTGCCATCGGAATTAACGTCCAACATCCTCTCACGCCTCCCATTCCGAAGCGTTGCAATCAGCAAATGCGTTTGCAAATCATGGCTCAATCTGCTCAATTCCGACTACTTCGAAATAAAATTCCCGCCCACCCTAGTTACTTTAAAGTGGAAACCATCTCGTTGCAAGATTTTCGAAATCGAAGACAAAGGCGAAGCCGATTTGGAGAGCCACGATCTTCACTATGCTCCGCTCACAGATTTCAAAACCCCTCTCGGAATCACACCAATGGAATGCACAGCTGCTAATGGACTGCTGCTTCTTCACCCACAATATTATACTGATAATCGTGTTTACATATGCAATCCTCTCACTTGTGAATATATCAGGCTCGTCTGTCCAATAAATTACGCCTTACTCGAGGATCCGCTTCCTTTTGATTTTTGTGTGAGCAAAATAAGTGGCAAGTATAAGGTGGTTTATGTGGCTCGGAATAATGAATCCGACTATTTTCAAGTATACACCCTCGGGAAGTGGAGGCGTGTCCAAGCCCCAGTTCCTGACTTGAAATTCTACTCATATGGGCACGCTGAATGTAATGGCAACCTCCATTGGGTAGGAGATGATTTGGTTCAACCCTCCTTTCTGATTTGTGTTTTTGATGTTGAAACTGAATGTTTTAGCTTCTTCTCTCCTCCTCCCGATCTTCCTGGAGATGAAGAGTTGTTGGTTTTTAAGGACTGCCTATGTATTTGTTATCCACAAGACTACGAAATCGTAATCTAGTTAATGAAAGAATACGGAGTTGAGGAATCTTAGACCATAGAGTACAAGTTGAGTTATACTGATTTTGATATCAATGGAAGATGGGTTTATCCTATCAAAGTTTTCAAAGATGGCGACATTTTGATGTTGATGCATAGACGGCAACTCATCTACTACTCCAACGAAACAAGAACTACTCAACAAGTCAATGACGGATCTCCCATACTTTTCTAATTCAATTCCCTACAAATGCAGCCCATTTATTCAACAAATTATTACTATCATACTACCTCTGTCCCTGAAAATTTGATACATATTACCATTTTGGTCCATCCCTGAAAATTTGATACACTTCACTTTTACCATTTTTGGTAGTGGACCCCATATTCCACTAACTCATTCCTACTCAAATTTTATTATAAAACTAATACTTTAAAAGTAGGACCCACATCCCACCAACTTTTTCAACTCACTTTCCATTACATTTCTTAAAATCCGTCTCGGGTCAAAGTGTAGCAAATTTTGGGGGACGGAGGTAGTACAAAACTCTCCCACAAAATGAAGGAAGAATTCTTCACAAATCATCACCATCGACATCCTCTCCCGACTCCCCGGCCCAACCATTCTCCAATGCAAATCCGTTTGCAAGCCATGGCTCGATCTACTCAACACTCAAGAATTCATCAACCATCATCTTTCCAACTCCAGCCCCGGCCTAGCTGTCTTCCATGAACGCATCTCATCACAACAACTCTACGAATTCAAAGACGAGCCTAATATCGAGCACCATGAGCTTCACTACAATCTCCTCATCCCCAACTTCAAACTCCTTCAATCTCCGTCAGCCAACGGCCTCCTACTCTGGCGAAACACCAACATCAGGCCTAATGCCCCTCTCCATATGCAATCCGATCACCCGTGAATACATAGAAATCCATTCACCTCAAGACTTCGACTACACGTTCCCTCAAGTTGTCTCATTTGGGTTCGGAGCCAGCAGAGTAACCAACGAACATAAGTTAGTTAGGGTTTTCCATGATTGCTTATGTGATCAAGACACGAACAGAGTATCACGGATTCCCAAATCCGAGTGCCACGTGTACACCCTTGGAGCCGGATCATGGAGGAGGGTCATCTCCCCTCCCACTCCCTTCGTGTACAACTGTCGTTCTGTTGGGGCATTTCTGAATGGAAATCTTCACTGGCTTGTGCTTGATTTGGATGACAAGCCCATGATATCTTGCTTTGATCTTGAAACAAAGATGTTTCGCGTATTCTCAACTACTCCTCCGCATCAAGGAGGAAGGCTTCTGATAGACGTGTTTGCTTTGGGGGGAAGCCTCTGCGTGTGTGATAACTCAGACGATGATGAGATTATTATCTGGTTAATGAAGGAATATGGAGACGATAAATCGCGGAGAAAAGAATATGTGATTAGAAAAAGTGAGGAGTATAGGGGTGAGCGGTATGAAGTAGTCCGGCCACCCAAAGTCTTCAAAGATGGAGACATATTGATGGCGTGGGGTGAGTTCTCCCTCTTTTACTATTCTAGTAAGACGAGAACTATTTCGCGGATCGAAATGTTTGGCTGTGTTTATTCAGTCCTTCATACCTCGAGCTTTCTCTCTCTCGCGAGTTTTGGAATGGAGAATGTTAGCTACTTCTGACTTCTATATATGTTGTTTCTGATTCTCAAGGTGGTTGAAAATTTTAAATGATTACCAACTTTAAAATAATTAAGAAAATAAATCTTCGAATCCATTTTTGGTCATAAATATACAGCTGAAATATGAAGTTGGTTTTGAAAATCTGACTCCTAAACAAACGAAATCATAGTCGAGCTGGTCCTGTTTTAACAGTTCCATCAAAAACTGTCGGTCACGCCGGATTAGTGAATTTTTGACCTAATTAGTATAAGTATAGTAATGCATATTTAATTAAAATAAAATTAAGAAAAATTAAAGCAAAATATGACTCTCTCTGCTTCTCTCCCATCTCTATCCTCTCCTTCCTTCTTCCCCAAATCGGACTTTCTTCTTCCCTTCTTCTCTCTGGCACTCAGCGCCGTCACGGCTTCGCCACAAGTTGCGTTCCAACCGCCGGGGTCCAGCGGCTACTGCTGCCTTGCCCGGCCCAGCAAATCTACAAATATAAAATGCCATCTTGAGATAATCTACGTTTGAATAAAAATAAGACTAAAGGTGAATTTTGGTTCTAAACATATGACCAAAATAAGAATTTGGTCCAAAACATTCACTTTTTTATAAATAGGTTTGTTATGAAAATATCGACGAAGTAGTCCTTTTTCCGACGGTTCCGTAAAAAAAAAAAACGGTCAACGCTAATTGCACAATGGCATTACCGTTAGTTTTTTTACTGAACCATAAAAAAAAACTACTCCTGCAAGGATTTCATTTGTTAGGACCTGTTTTTCAAAAAGTGAATGTTTGGGACGAAATTCGTAATTTGATAGTATATTTAGGAAAAAAATTGACCTTTACTCATAAAAATAATTTAAGGATAACGGAGATCTCTTTTCCATACATAAAAGGAAAGATTTAAACTAATTAAGGAATGATATAAAGGAAAGATATCAAAGCTACCATAGATTCATAATTAGATTTATTAAAGCCCTAATTCTTATTCAAGCTGCTCTGCCTCTTCTACGTGTGTATGAGTTCTCCACTAATGGGGCGTGATTTCTTCCAAATTCTGCCATCAGAATTAACGTCCAACATTCTCTCAAGCCTCCCATTCCGAAACGTTACCATCAGCAAGTGCGTTTGCAAATCATGGCTCAATCTGCTTGGTTCCAACTATTTCCAAAAAAATACCCCACTCGCCCTAGTTTGCTTGAAGGGGAACGCATCTCGTTGCACAGTTTTCGAACTTGAAGATGAAGCCGATTTGGAGAGTCACGATCTTCACTATGTTCCGCTAACGAATTTCCATACCCCTCACGGATGCGAACCAATGGGATGTACCGCTGCTAATGGATTGCTTCTTCTATACACAGAAAGAAGGGATGTTGAAAATCCGGTTTACATATGCAATCCTCTCACTCGTGAATATATCATGCTCTGCCGACCTAAGAATTACGCCTTAGATGAAACTGTGTTTTGTTTTGATTTTTGTGTGAGCAAAATAGGTGGGCAGTATAAGGTGGTCTGTATCACTCAGGCTGGTGGATCCCACTATTGTCAAGTATACACCCTTGGAACAGGAATATGGAGGCGCGTTGAAACCGGCGTTGCTTCTGGTTTCACATTCTTATATCTTGTTCAACATGCTGCATGTAATGGCAACCTCCATTGGTCGGTAGATCTTTTGGATAGACCCTGCATTCGGATCTGTGGTTTTGATGTTGAAACAGAATGTTTTAGCATCTTCTCTCCTCCTTCAGCTCTAGTTCTTCTTGAAGATAGAGTTGATGATTTATATTTGGTGCTTACTGTTGTTAGAGACTGCTTGTGTTTTTGTTACACAGAGGACTATGAAATTATCATCTGGCTGATGAAAGATTACAGAGTTGAGGAATCTTGGTGCATAGAGTACAAGTTGAGTACTATTGGTTTTGATATCGATGGTGGTTGGGTTAACAATTTTGTTTGTCCTATAAAAGTTTTCAAAGATGGCGATGTTTTGATGATCCTGAACATGATGCTAAACGGAGAAGACCTTATCTATTACTCCAACAAGACAAGAACTACTCAGAATGTAGGTATGTTTAATGATGGAGATGAGATTGAGGGGTATTATGTTAACGTTGCCTCGATTTTCACTCCTAGCCTTTTCAAACTAAAGAGTTTCGGATTAGAGAATGTGATCTCGTTCTAAATCATAATGTTAGTCTACGTTTGTGTTTTGGTCGTTATTTGGCCTTATTTACATTATGTCATTATGATCCACTTATTTTCTTATCTTCACTTTCTTCAATTCATAATTTTCTCTCCCACTTACTGTCGTATATAATCTAAAAAAAAATCACCATATCTTTCTTGTTCATGTATTATCGCTTTGTTGCTATTTTTTGTTTAACATTTCTGTATTAGTATAAACTATTCGTTGTTATGGTGTTTGCATTTGTACAACAGTACAAGATGTGTTTTATCATCGTGTGGTGTTCGGATATTACCTTTTGATCCTGTGTTGTTATCTTTTCTGGCTAATATGCAGTACTATCTCTGTCCTTCAAAAATAGAACCGAACTATCTTGTGATTGTGAAAGGACCGATTTTTTACTCGATTTGGCATCTGTGATGTCCACGAGGATAGGATGTTTGCAAGATGCGTTGTTCAAGGGACGTTCAAGTTACAAAATGTAATACGTTTGGAATACAATTTAGCTTAGTTCAAAAGATGATGAAAAGAAATTAAGTTTGTTAGACATTCACCTCCAACAAATAAGTTGGAAGTATGACTATAGTGTAAATGATGAACCGTTATTGACTCATTAACTTGTCATCAATTTGTAGTCTGGTTGTTGGCGAGTTAAGAAATTTCTACTACTTATTGTAAATGATGAACCATATAGTGTTTACGGACACTATATGAGTTCTCCACTAATGGGGCGTGATTTCTTCCAAATTCTGCCATCAAAATTAACGTCCAACATCCTCTCACGCCTCCCATTCCGAAGCGCTGCAATCAGCAAATGCGTTTGCAAATCATGGCTCAGTCTGCTCGATTCCGACTATTTCGAAATAAAAACCCCACCCGCCCTTGTTTGCTTGAATAGTCTGATGAAGCCATCTCGTTGCGCGATTTTTGAAATCGAAGACAAAGACGAAGCATGTTGGGAGAGCCACGATCTTCACTACGTTCCGCTCACAGATTTCGATATCCCTTTCGGAATCAGTGCAATGAAATGTACCGCTGCTAATGGATTGCTTCTTCTATACTCACACATCCGCCGTGATCCTGAAATCATGTTTACATATGCAATCCTCTCACTCGTGAATATATCGAGCTCTTCCCTCCTAAGAAATTCATCTCAAGCATATTCTTTGATATGCATTTTGGTTTTGATGTGAGCGAAGTAAGTGGGCAATATAAGGTCCTCTCTTTGGGTTGGATCTTCGAATCCATGTCTGTTGATGTATACACCCTCGGAACAGGAACATGGAGGCACGTTGAAACCGAGGCTGCTTCTGGTTTAAAATTCCGGTTGGATGGACACGCTGTATGTAATGGCAACATCCATTGGAGAGTAGAAAACTGGTTTCATCCCTTCTATCTTATTTGTGGTTTTGATATTGAAGCAAAATGTTTTAGCATTTTTTTCTCCTCCTCGAACTCTTCTTGTCGGTGGAGTTGAGGTGTTGAATTTGGAGTTGACTGTTTTTAGGGAGTGCTTGTGTATATGTTACACACGGGACTACGAAATCAATATCTGGTTGATGAAAGAATATCGAGTTGAGGAATCTTGGACATTAGAGTACAAGTTGAGTAATAATGAATTATACATCAATTTATATTGCATTTATCCTATCAAAGTTTTCAAAGATGGCGACATTTTGATGTGGTTGAGCATAGATCAGTTTATCTTCTACTCTAACAAAACAAAAACTATTCAACGAGTAGGTATGTTTAATGATCCAAATGCAAGGTATTTCTTTAATGCCATGATTTTCACTCCTAACCTTTTCTCACTAAAGAGTTTTGAATTCGAGAATGTGATCTCATTCTAAATCATAATGTTAGTCTACATTTATGTTTTGTCATTATTTGGATTCTATATTGTGTGGTTTTCTGGCTTGGCCTTATTGTGTCGGCCGACCTGTACATACTCATTATTTACATTATACTTTCTCCCTATCCTAACAATCATGAACTTTTGAAATAACAAGGGTTTTAATGCGAAATTAAGAAATTATGGGCATTCATAATAGCAGTCCTTAGGGTTTTCGTCGGGTCAAGCATCGAGCGGAAGTGGCATCAAGTAGCACTGATGGTGCTGGAACTGATGGCAGTGGTGGTGTGTTTATAGCTTTGTTGTCGTTGCTGTTGGGGTTTACAGATACATGTATAGAATTGATAGCATGATTGAAATACATGAACATATCATACATACATAAATTTGATATAATAACATATGCAATTAATTCATATAATCACATGATTAATCAATATATGTATTTACACGTAAAGCGTACTGGAACTGGATTCAATCACCACTTCATGATCTTTGATCTTGATCTCGGCCACAATCTTCAGATCTCGACCACGGATTCTTGAGTGGGAGGGGGGAAATAATTCTTGATATTCGTGTTTATTAGATTTTAGAATCAATTATGCTAATAAAATTGATTATGAAACTTTTTTGCTAAACATATGGAAATTTGTAAATTTATATGTCAAAAAATTGAAAATTTATTTTCAATGATGGTAATAATATTTCACAATTTTAAAACTCACACATACTATATCATTAATTTTCAATTATATTTTATGGCTCACAATTCCAAACACTAGATCATCCTCGCTGAATTCAATTAACAACAAAGGGTATCATTGTACCCCCAAAATATGGAAGTAGCCTAGTGGTATAAGCATCATCCTTCCACAACATTAACCTGGGATAAAGTCCTCCTAAGCGCATTTTTTGGCTATTTCTCATTTCTGTCTATTTATACTTAGGGTGTGTTCACTTTGGCAGAATTGGGTAATTTTTGGCCCAACTGGGAAAATTATGATTGTCCACCTTCCACTAATTAATTGGAGGAAGCCTTAGAACTGGGGAGAGGCCGCCCTGTTCATACGAAATGGGAAGAATTGAAATCTTGGACAATAAGTAAAATTTGTTTTTGCATTGGTTTCTTCACCAAGAATTGGAGTTGATTTTCCACATTTACCCAAACTTTCCACCTCATTACTCTTTCGGAATGGGAAGAATTGAAATCTTGGACAATAAGTAAAAATTTTAAACCTTCTATAAACTAAAATAAATTCTTTATTATGTAAATATTTAAGAATACCCAATTTAACAGTGAAATTTTTTTCAAGTAATAACACTAAAGATAATTATTTTTTATTTCATGAAATGACTTAATAGAAAATTCGAGGTAACAGAAGAAAAAAATTGATTGGATTTTAGATTTTCAAGTCAATATAATTATTTATTGCACCCTCAATATAAAATTTCTGGATCTACCACTGATCAACCCTCCAAATTATATACTCTTCCTTTTTCAAACAATGGTTTCCTTTGTCATTTTGATTTGTCACATAAAATCATGCAACTTCCACTTTTGCCAAGTTTTTTCTTATGAGATGGCCGGACTCATTTTCCACTAATAATATTTTAATATCATTTTTTATATCTCATACTGTACTAATTTTGTATTAAAAGTTATGGGTCCCATAGTCCCAAATTGGTCTAAACTCGTTACTTAATTCAAATTTTAAATTTGAGGTTTAAATACTCCATCCGTCCACAAAAAATAGAACACATTTGTCATTTTTGGTTGTCCACAAAAAATAGAGCACATTATAAAAAGAAAGTTTTCAACAACTTCTTTTACTTTTTTCCCTTCTCTCTTACTAATAATATATAGACCTCACATTTAACTAACACTACTTCTCTCTTACTTTTTTTTCCCTTCTCTCTTACTTTATCAATTCCACATTAAAACCTCTGTCATTCACAATGTGTCCAATTTTTTGTGGACGGAGGGAGTATATTATTTTGTATTTATAATTTATACTAAAATTTAGTGTGCATATAGTATAATAGATTATAAGTGAAAATACCTATTGAATGTTTTTAAAATTATTAAGAATTACACATATTTATAGTACTATATCTTTAGATAACACTCCCTCCGTCCAGCAATAGAAGTCCCGTTTTTCCGTTTTGGGACGTCCGGGAATAGAAGTCCCGGTTCTACTTACCATATTTGGACAATTTAATTACCCTCCCCCTTCTCACTAATTTACACAATTGCCATAAAAAAACACCCCCCACCCAACTTTAATTTCACTCTCTCACCCTCATTCTCTCTCACTCTCGTCTCACTATCCCAAGCGCCGCCCTCCTCCTCCTCCTCCTCCCAATCGCCGCCACCGCCTCCTCCTCCTAATCGTTGCCTCCGCCTACTCCTCCTCCTCCCAATCGCCGCCGCCGCCGCCTCTTCCTCCTCCCAATCGCCACCGCCGCCTACTCCTCCTCCTCCTCCTCCCAAACGCCGCCTCCTCCTCTTCCCCAGTACACTCTGAAACCCTAACCCCCTTCTATGGGTTAAGATTCAGATTTCGGATGGAAAATTCCAGATCTGAAAGCTATGCCATGGATGGTGGTTGATTTGAAATTTTGGTTCAGATTTGGAGCAGATTTTCACTTATTTTGCTAGTAATGGAAGACATTTTGTTTAAGTTGAGGGTTTTTTTAAATTCAGTTTTTAATATATGTCCATGAATATATTGACAGCTTGAAATTAAAATTTTCATTATGTGTTGGGTTCATTGAAATGGTATGCAATGCAGAAAAAAAAAATTGGCAGCTTCTTTTTCAATCTTGAATGCAAGATGAAGCAAAAATGTTTAACACAATTGAGTTGGGTTCCAAATTCCACTATCACACACCATTTATTACACACTTCAAAACTTTCTTAAAACCCGTGCCTTGGAGAAATGAGACTACTATTGCTGGACGGAGGGAGTATCTTGTAAATGATTTTTATATAATAATAATAATAATGAAACAAATTATAGCAATTATTAATATCATTATTTTCAAATATAATATATTTATATCTAAAATCTATAAATATGGCAAGTAATAATTTTTCAAAGTGCGTTTGCAAAACCATGGCATTGGTCTACCTCTATCAATTTTTGTTTAGTCTTTTTTCAAAAGAGGACCAATAATTGTTATCAATCTTCTCCTATGATGATTTAAACATCGGACCTATTGATTAAAGGAGAAACATATTAGTACTAATTCGTGCTTCATCGTTACCTACCATTATCAAAGATAGTGACATTCTGATATTGCTGGAAAAATATCAGCTCGTCTACTACTCCAACAAGACAAAAACTATTCAATATGTTGGAATGTTTAAGGATGCATCTGCAAAGAACTCTGTTACAAACCTGATTTTCACTCCTAGCCCTATCTCTCTCAAGAATTTCGGATTCGGAAATGTGATCTTATTTTAGTGCTTAATTTTAGTCTGGATTTGTGTAGGTGTGTAGATTTGAGGTTCTATGATTTCTCTCTCTTGTAGTGTTCGCGTTTTGCCTTATCAAAGATCTAAGGAATGATTTAAAAAGCAATGATGTGAAGAAAATATATCAAGCTACAAAATCGCATTTATATGTTGCGTTTTTCCTGTTTAATTTTTAGGTTTCGCGTTATCAATTTTAGATTATTTTTCTCCTTTATATTTTTGCAATTTTAAAAATGCCAAACAGTCTCTTTATTAAAGCCCTAATTCTTATCTATACAATATATAAGGGGAGTTTTTGGGTATTTAGGAAAATATTCTTTTAAATAGATATTATTATTTAAAGAAAATTATTTTTTCTTTTCACTGAATTTTAGTAGTAAATATTAATCTGCTATTGATACGTTACTTGGGGGTTAAATTAGTGGGTAATTATTTGAAGTTAGTGGGGAGTTATTTAAAGTTAAACTCCCCTTTTATGTATGAGACCCGTTTTTTTGCCTCAATTTCCAGATTGATTGGCACCTCTCTCACTCCCTGTGAAGTAATTGTAAACATATGGGGTGAATATTGTGCATTCAAACGCACATTAGTGTTGGATGTTATTTTTGTTCATGCTACTACATTCTCTAAGGGTTTTGCTTTCGTGAATTATGCAACAATACAAGATGTTGAATTAGGGATGAAAAGCATGGATGGCCAGGTGAATAAAAATTCTTTCAATCAATTATTTCTGGTTGTTTGAATTTTGACTCTTTCTTTCCATCGAACCAACATTTGAATGTCAATAATCTCTTCATTCTATTATGTTAGTATTGATTTTAAATTTTAATTCTTATAATTTTCATTTTCATTTGGATTTGATTGGTTCCAATGAGAAAAAAAAATTGACTCTTTATTAAAAAAATTCTCTCTTCAGAATTGGATGCTACTGAGATCACCAAAAGAAGCAGAGTGAGTTTTCCAAATCCCACACAACTACCAAATCAGTCCGTATCACCGCTGTACTCCGGCGGTGACGCCGCCACATATTGGCCGCTGTTCTGGGCCGGCTCTGACCAGCACCAAATGCTGCAGCATCCCGACAATGGTACGGACGACTTTAAAGATGACATACGAGTTATTTTACCTATTAGTTCTGTTGAAGTGTGAAGAATTGAAGGTTTTAGTTTATAATGATGAGATTGATTTTAATTTTAAAGTTAATGAGTATATAAAGAAGTTTTAAAAATGATGAGTAATTGTCCATTGTGTTTAATTCTTTACTGTGATAAAATTTTATCTTCCTATTCCATGATTTAATGTTTATACATATGTTATGTGATTTGTTTAAAATTTATTATGCTTCAATGTTGATTTTGTATAGATTTTTTATTCTCATATAACTAAAATTGTTACTCATATTGTTCATTGTTTATATTGATTCTAGTTTTATTTAATTAATTTAAAATTAAAATTAATGTATTAAAAATATATTAATCTATGCATAGCACAGGCGTGATACTAGTTCACATAAATTAACGTTGCTCTGCCGCTTCTTCTACGTGTGTTTGAGTTCTCTATTAATGGGGCGTGATTTCTTTCAAACTCAGCCATAGCCATCAGAATTAACGTCCAACATCCTCTCCCGACTCCCTCTCCGAAGCGTTGCAATAAGCAAATGCATTTGCAAATCATGGCTCAATCTGCTCGATTCCGATGATTTCGAACCAAAAAACCCTACCCACTCTAGTTTGCTTGAGGACAGCGGAGACGAACCCAACTCGGTGCATGATTTTCAAACTTGAAGACAAAGACGAAGCCGATTTGGAGAGCCACGATCTTCACTACGTTCCGCTCACAGATTTCGATACCCCTCACGGAAGCAGGCCAATGGGATGTACCGCTGCTAATGGATTGCTTCTTCTATACCCAAGACCACGTGATTATGAAACTCCACGTTTAAAAGAACTCTTTTGTCATTTTGGTTTTTCCATTTCTAGAACCATTTACTTTATTCCACTTTTAGTATATGGATAGCACGTCCCACTAACTTTTTACACTCATAATCCAATATAAAACTAATACTTTAAATGAGTTCCACATTCCACTCACTTTCTTCACGTCCCACCAACTTTTTACACTCACAATCCAATATAAAACTAATACTTTAAATGGGTTCCACATTCCACTTACTTTCTTCCTTTACTTTTCTTCACAAAGTTAAACAATTTCTTAAAATCCGTGCCGAGTCAAAATGGCTCTTTAATTGGTGGACGGAGGGAGTATTTTTTTTTATCTAAATCCGAATATGTGATCCAATCTATAAAAGGGGTGTTAGAAATAATGGGATGAAACTTCCCAAGCCGTTTATAGGCGGTACTCTAACAATTACAATCGAAAGGAAAATAACAACTATAACTGGAATGGAAATTACAACTGAAATAAAACAAACCAACAATAAGTCGAGTCGAGGGAATCCCTCTTTCCGCAAGACAAATTACGCCCCGGCTAGTGCTCACAGAATGGCGTATTGCCCCCAAAGATAAAACGACTTCCTCCTAGTGTGTAGAAGCACCTCAAACCCGCTAGGCACCGGCGAACTTGATGGAGTTCCGAGAATCGAGCTATGCAATGCTCCTATGATGCACACTATGATATAGAGCTTGAGAGAAGATGTGATGCTTTTTTGTTTTACTTTTTTCCATCTACAAATCCATGCCTTATATAGGCTAGAGATGGAGACATGAAAGATCATGACATTAAGACACTACATAAAGAAATTGGGGGTTACACAAGGTGAAAGGCCAAAGGACTTAGCCATATGAAAGGCCAAAAGACTTGGAGGCTTTTCAAATATTACACGTTTTCAACAATCTCCCACATTGGTTAGAGCACTGATAGCTCAAACCAACACAAGACGTGTTTGCATGCATGTAGACTCTTTGCTCAATTCTCGAGAAACAATATTGCATTTGGAATAGTAGCTTGGGGCTTTGAACTTTCTATAGTCAACACTATCGGGCATACCGACGGCCTGGTGGACGTGATGCCTTGAACCATTCCTCTTTGGCGTATACCGAGACAATAATATTGACACAATACATTTTACAAACTCATCAGTTCTCACGTTTGTGTCCTTTACTGGCCTTAGAACACCACTTTAGATTCATAAGTGGTTCCCATGTTGAAGCGGCCCACACTTCTTCACTTACATAGGTGATTCTTTTCCAGGTATCAATACCCACCTCCTCGAGGTTTCTAAGAATCATTAAAGTCATAGCTTAGCCTCTTACCACATGTAGGTTACAACACTCAATACTTTCTAAAGAATGGGTGAAGATTAAAAATCTTCCGAGTGTTACAACTAGAATCATATAGTTTCGTTTTCCCATTGAACCAAGCCCATGGGATCTCCAATCGTATGGTTGGGTTACCACTATAATCATCTTTTAAGATGTGGTTTTCAGTCTCATTCCTTTTAGCAATTTATGCATTTGATCACGGTTTAAACTTTTCGTTAACGGATCCACTAAGTTATCCAGTGACCTTACATAGTCAACTGCGATAACACCACTTGTGATCAATTGTCTTACGGTATTATGTCGCCGACGAATATGTAGAGACTTACCATTGTACAAGACACTGCGTGCTCTCCCTATAGCCGCTTGGCTATCACAGTGTATCATTACTGTCGGCACTGGCTTCTTCCAACATGGAATATCTTCTAGAAAGTTTCTAAGCCACTCGGCTTCTTCCCCTGTTTTATCTAAAGCGATAAACTCAGATTCCATGGTGGATCGAGCTATACACGTCTGTTTCGTTGACTTCCACGAAACAGCTGCACCCCTCCCCCCACAGTGAACACATATCCACTCGTCGAAAACGAGTCTTTTGAATCAGAGATCCAATTGCATCACAGTACCCTTCAAGTACTTTGGGATAGTTTGTGAAACAGCTGCACCCCCCCCCCCCCCCACAGTGAACACATATCCACTCGTCGAAAACGAGTCTTTTGAATCAGAGATCCAATTGCATCACAGTACCCTTCAAGTACTTGGGGATAGTTTGTGTACTGCAGCTCAAAGTTAAGAGTATACTTCAATTATATCAAAACCCTACGCAGAGCTTTCCAATGTTCCTTGCTTGGGTTGCTCGTAAATCGGCTCAGCTTATTCACCGTACACGCAAAATCTGGTCGGGTGCAGTTTGTGATAAACATCAAGCTCCCTATGATCTTTGCATATTCTTCTTTAGCTCCCTAAGATCGGCTCAGCTTATTCACCCTAAAGCTCACCCATGTGCTTACTCAAATGCACGTAGCTGGCTCACAATCAAATGAGTGAAACTTTTTAAGCACTTTCTCAATATAATGAGATTGTGTCAGTGAAATTCCCTCATGATTCCTTTTAATCTTGATTCCGAGAATCACATCAGCTAGACCCATATCTTTCATGTCGAAATTTCTCTTCAACATATTTTTGGTCTCGTTGATAATGACACTATTGCTGCCCATAATCAACATATCATCCACATAAAGACACACACTAACGAACCCATTTTGTGTTCTTAATGTATACACACTTATTACACTCGTTGATTGTGAATCCATTTGACAAAATCACATCGTCAAACTTCAAGTGTCATTGCAAAGGCGCTTGTTTTAATCCATATAGAGACCTCACTAGCTTGCATTTCCTTCAGGTTGCTCCATATAAAATTCTTCCTCCAATTCACCATTTAGAAATGCAGTTTTCACATCCATTTGGTGAATTTCAAGATTGTGCAAAGCAGCAATCGCAAGAAGCACCCGAATAGAAGTAATTCTCGTAACGGGTGAATACGTGTCGAAGAAGTCATATCCTTCTTGCTGCTTAAAGCCTTTCACAACTAGGCGAGCCTTGTACTTTTCAAAAGTACCATCAATTTTATATTTCCTTCTCAGGATCCACTTGCACCCTAAGGTCTTACAACCTTCTGGCAAGTCTACTAATTATTTCTCATAATTGATTCAATTTCACTATTGGTCGCTTTTTGCCAACGACTTTGGTTCGTCATCCAACATAAAAGTTATGAAGTCGGGACCAAATGTCTTAGCAAATTTAACTCTTTTATCACGTCTTGGTTCTACATCCTCAGGACTTGACCTCGTCCTTTTTGGAGAATTAGAACTAGTGGATTCATCCATCATTCTTTCACTAGAACGATCCTCCTGCTTCTTGCAAGGGTACACATTCTCAAAGAATATAGCATGTCTTGACTCAATTGATATTCCTTCAGCCAGGCCAGGCACAACTGCCCTATGGACTAGGAAACGATATGCACTACTATTAAGTGCATGGCCAATAAAGATACAATCGACTGTTTTAGGGCCTATTGCAACTTTTTTCGCAGGTGGCACTTCTACCTTGGCTAAGCACCCCCACACTTTGAGGTATGAATACGAAGGTTTCTTGCCTTTCCACAACTCATAGGGAGTTACATCCCTATTTTTTAGTGGAATCTTGTTCAAGATATAATTCGCCGTTAACACAGCCTCCCCCCACATGTTCTACGCGTGACGACGCTTTGCCTCGTTCTATGACTCCGCTTTCCAAATTTGATTAGGATTTCCAAATCCTTGGATTCAATTTTGGAAATAATTCAAAATAAATATGGAAATAAGATCTGAATATATCTTTTGTGGATTTTATATATTATATAAGATTTGATTTTATATTAAATCATGGATTAATTATAGATTTTATCCTTATTTTATGGATTTGTAAGGATTTAATTCCTAGATGAATCCTAGTTAAATTTGGATAATGACAATATAATTTTTATTTATATCCTGTGGATTAACGTGGATTCATCCCTAGACAAATCCTAGATGGAATTAGATAATGATAATATTATTTAATTCTTATCCTATGAGTTTATATGAATTTATTCATAGATAAATTCTAGATGGATTTGAATAGTGATAATATAAAATTTTATTCTTATCTTATAGATTTATATGGATTTTTTCCTAGATAAATCTTGGATAGATTTGAATAATCATAATATAATATTATCTTATTCTATGGATTTATATGGATTTATTCCAAGATAAATTCCTAGTGGAATTAGGATAAACATTTATATTAATTTATTTTATCCTATGGATTTGAATAGATTTAATTATATTAAGACAAATCTTAGATGGAGTAAAATAAGTATTAATCCAAGTTATCCTTATCTTTTGGATTAGGATAAAGATGATATATAAGAAAATCCTTATTTAATTGGTTTTATATAAATTTATTTATCTAAGAAATCCTAAGTAATGTTTGATATATTCTGGATGTCTATTCTAAATAGAATTGAGATTTGTATAAATCCTGGTTGATAGGATTTTATTTTCATCTTATGGATTATGATGGAATTGTTTCTATCTAGTGATATCCTAGTACGATTTAAATATTGATAATCCCAGATCAACGTTATCTTGAATTGTAGGATTTGATTTTATCGAAATAAAATCTAGAATAATCCTAAATGGATTTTAATAGTTAACACTATCTTGATAAATCCTAAATGAATTTGGATAACCATTATCCACGATAAAACTTAATTATTTAATTGATTCTCCTTTGACTAGATTAGATAATTTTCGATAATTATCCGGTGTGTTTAAATGCCATGCATTAAATGGATTTATCTGTTTATTTGGTGTTTATCTTTTTTAAGTGGATTATCTGCTTTATCTGCTTATGTGATAATTATGCAAAAACCATATAAAAATATCTAAGTGATGATTACAACAAGTGCGTTGTATACGGTCTCCATCGGTTGGTTTGCAAATTTGTGAAGCTAGTTTCTAATATTATCGCCACCCATGCTGTGGGGACAATAATCCTAAGAAATAGCAAGTTCATAAGGGCAGACTTCTCAAATATAAATAGTATGAACTAGAAAGTAGTTTCTAATATTATCGCCACCCATGCTGTGGGGACAATAATCCTAAGAAATTACAAGTTTCAGAAGTTCAAACAGAATTTATGAGATAGCTTGGTTTTGTTATCAGCACATGAGCATTGTTATGGGAGTGTGTTGTAGAAACAAGATTCTGTAATGCTAAATTTGATGGTCGTGCTTAGGCAACATTTGGCGGCCATGCCGTGCTGCGGTCTCTGGACTATTCGTCACAGTAAAAATGCTAAAATTTTAATGCGTATTGTTTTACCTCTGCTTGAGGGTACAAAATTTTAATTTTACAGTTGCAAGATACATAATTGTTTTGTGGTTATTTGCGATTATGTATTGAGCATGAGTATGTGATAATAAGTTTATTTGCCAAATCTTCATTATGTCATTTAATATTTGTCAGCGATCCTTAAAGAAAGTAAACTCGAATGCCTAAATTATGTAGACCGGAAACGAAAATGGATAAGATTCTCATCGCTGAAAGCTTGGAGTTTATACTCAATGATTCATGTCCTCCATTTCCTCGACATAATTCCACGAAGAATGTTCGAGAATGCATTATGCATGTACTTGACAAGCTCTTTAAGGAATAAGGTCAAGCTATTTTCCTTTTAAGTAGCTCGACAAGTCTTGGTTAATGACGATGAAAGATGGATATAAATAGAATCTGTCAAGATGATTCGATTGGAATATCCTAGAGTGACAGAATGTTTTGAGGATCTTTTGATCACTCAAATAGTTTCTGACACACAAGTCATCGCCTAAAGTAATAAGAAATGACTACAAGAAGGTTTAACTGAAAAGTAGAAAATCTTCAGAATAATAGTCGTTATATTACTGTTAGAGGAAAGTAACATGATAGATGATGAATTCATAAAGGCTGCATTTTCTTAAGTCCTAGTTCATTTGAACAAAAGACTAGATATGGAAATGGGAGAGCCTGAATTGTCGTCAAAGTTTGTTTAAAGCGAGAAAAGATGCTTTGTGAGTTGGATTGACCTATTTTATAGAAGGACAGTGACTTACATGACAATGCAACTTCTAAGTAAGAGATCTTGATCCAGTTAGGTTTTTGTTGCAGTGGGAGCTATCAATGCTCAACTATTGTTTTATGGTTGATGCTTAAGGCATCATAGTATTAAAATAATATAAGTGTGACAAGGTTGAGTATTCAACAACACACCAACTTCTTAATCATTGAATGATAAGGTATTTATGGCTCTTAGTCTTAAGGCCAAGAAAATACTTAGCAATTGTTCAAACTGATCTAGACTATCAAGATTTTAATATTTCGTTAAATAGCTTGAGAATTGAAAAAGTCTATTTGATGCACTATGAGTTAGAATCATTTGATTTTTCAAGAGATTCAAAATACTTATAGAAGTGCAACACAGAAAGACTAGCAAGTCTCAATGGTTTACACCATAAGGAGACGAGCAAAGGGTTATGATCAGTAGTGGGAGTCTAATCTCCATTAACGAATCCAAGCATTCATCTAATGAATGAGATAGTTATGTAAGAAGGAATCAAAGTCTTTCTAAGACAAGTTTGATTAAGTGATGAGTTGTACTCTTATCATTGATGGGATAAACATTAAAGAAACTACCACCATCAGTACCTTCTACAAAACACGAGTTGTGGACTAGAGTGTCTCTAGTCTAGCACATCTCAAGGTGTAATGTTGTTCCAACACGTGTTGAAAAAGTATCCAAGAAATTGGAGTTGTGTACTGAGTCATGTTTTAAGGTTTGTCCCAAATGATGTAAGGTTATAAGTTCTGTAATCTTCAAAGATATAATTCTTGTATGAAGATCAAGAGATGAACTACAAGCCTAATAGCGTGATAACTCTCAAAATAAAGAGAGAGATATCAGATTTTCCACATTACCAAGAAGTCATACCATTAGAAACTTTTGCACTAATAAAATCAACTTCAGTACCTAAGATTGTAAGAACCATGTCGTAGTGGGAGCGTTCCGCTGGAACACAACAAGTTCATGGGTCTAAGAGTGTCGTAAGACTCAGTCTTAGAATAACTTGAACATAATCCCTTTAACTACAATGTAATATTGGTTAATTTGGATAATCATCTTTGAAAAGGTGATAGATTCCATATTACAATCTATGATAGACAACATATTTTACAAGACTTGTAATACTACCTACAGGCTGTGTCAGTCAGTGGGAGCAAGTATCTTTGCAAGTGTAAATGTGGATCTCAAATGGCTAGACAATGACAATGGGTTATGCTCAAAGAGAATTATCTTCTCGCTATCGTTGTGCCAGGATTTAATCGATCATATTGTCTATTAGAACTTACATAAATTAGAATGTATGTATTATGATTGTCAAGACAGCCTTCTATAAATAGAAGTCTTGAGGAAATCATCTACTAGAACATTCTAATGGATATGTAATTAAATGCAAGAAACGCATGATTGGAAGCTTATATAGACCTTCATGGTCTTTGGCAAGCATCTAAATCAGAGTATATGTGTTTAATAAAATTGTCAAATATTTGGAATTTGACTTGTGTCCTTATCAGTGCTATAAGCACAAGGAAGTTGAAAGTGCATTACATATGG
The DNA here is from genome assembly GCF_029641045.1 of Salvia hispanica. Classification (NCBI taxonomy): domain Eukaryota; kingdom Viridiplantae; phylum Streptophyta; class Magnoliopsida; order Lamiales; family Lamiaceae; genus Salvia; species Salvia hispanica. The sequence continues at coordinate 34,531,592 of NC_142697.1, read as the reverse complement.
TATTATTGGTACTCTACGATGATGAAATCTACAAAAGTTGCAAACAACTAAGATTGGCATCTGGCGTAGGAAACTGATTGTCTGCCCAGTTTGAGATAAAGGATTTAAGAGAAACTAATTACATTCTTAGCATGTTGAGATTCTCTTAGAAATTCTATATCTACACATTGCTTGGAACATTTTAGCATTAGAAATTCCATGAAAAGGTTTATACCTTTCAAGATGGAATTGTCTTGTCTCTAGTGAAGTGTCGTTTGACACCTGGTGAGATCAAGGGTTATGAGACTAGTTTCGGAGATAGTTGTCTCATGTATGCTATAATGTGTACTAAGTTTGATATTAGTTGTGCTTATGCATGAAAAGTGTATATCATATTAACCATGGCAAAGGACTTTGATTGAGGTAAAGAGTATACCATAGTACTTGAGAAAGACTAATTGCTATATTCTAGTTTACCAGTCATTCATGTAATGTCCTTGGGGTTACACTGACTTGGTTTTATGACTAATCAGTGATCGAGTAAGGCATCCTTTGAATATGTGTTTACCTTAGGAGTATCTTCCTAATAGCTTTAATCATAAGTTTGAGTATGCCTATGAGTATTACATTTGGATTATGACTCTAGTGAAGGCTAACTCAAGGGACACACGAGCTAATAAAGCTAAGCAATCACATAGAGAGATGAAATTAATTAAAGATCAAGTACGCAGCAAAGACATTATGGTGGAAAAGATATGATTAGAGAACAACCAAGCAGATTTTTCACATAAAATGCCTTTGTGGTATGATATATCTAGTACCAATACCTGCTTTGTGTATAAGTGGGAGAGTTTTTGGCAGTGGGTATACTCGAAAGCATGTTTTGAGTATAAGTGGGAGATTGTTAGGTTTGGTATACTGAAAAGCATGTTTCGAGCAAGTTTCGCTCGAATAGAATCTTGCTTGTATACGTAAAACTCTATAATCCACTTGTAACCCGATTCAGTATTATTCGAGCAGTTTCGCACGAATAGAATCAGTATATTATTACATTGTGTTTGCTTGTGCATTTATAAGATGTTTTATAAACATTTAAATGTATAAGAAGCAAACAAAGTCTAAGTCTTTTGCTTAGTAGACTGGTTGTGGGCGTCGTCCACTTTAAGGTAACACAGTCGGTTCTATGCAATGCTTTGCAAAAGAAAAAGAAGAATTTCACAACCCAGATAGGCTTAGACTACCTATCGTGAAAGGTTGCAATGTCAGTCCGATTATTTCTAAGCCTTTCTGAAATAAGATGACGTTGGTGTGGTATAGCACTGAATGGATCTAACAGCAAGACGTGTCTTTATGCTATCTACTGAAAGACTAGGTCTTGATAAAATACTATTTCTTAATCTACATACGTTAGCATTGAGCATACGATATTGATTATGCACTACTTTGACTTATCAAATGGTGCGGATTTTTCGCAACCCAATAATCCTGATATATTGGGTAGTGGTGATTAATATCTAGCGGTGCTAGAAAATCTAATCCATGGTTGAATCGCGCACGAGGTGAGTCTCGTTTGATAATGTCCTCAAGAGGAACTCGAACAAAGTTTTATTATTCGGGAAACTGGCCAGTTGGAGTTTTACTACTCTATGAATAATAAATAAGTGTTTCTTACTAAGACCACTCTTGGAATTAATAAGATGTTAATTAATTAAGTTCATAGCAGACATTAATTAATTAATGGAAATTTATATCTTAAGCGCGGGAAATAAATAATAAACAAAACGGAAGCCCAGATTACTTATAATTTCGGATTTGGATGGGGAGTGCAATATTACTTCTGTAGTGGCTGCTCGTAATATTCCAATATAAGCTTGTATTAAATTGTGGGTTCAATTTAATTAGTAAAAAGCTAATTGGTGGGGCCCATATCCAAAACCTTCCATATATCCCTAACTGGACCCAATATGAACTTAATATAAATAGGAGAATAAATGAGACAGAAAGATTATTATTATCATAATATAATTTTCATTCCTTTTCTCTAAATGAGGACGAAATTATTTATTTGATTTTCTCCTCCGTGAGAATTTCACCTCCTCCTCCGTGAGGAATTTCTGTCTTCTTTATTCGAGTCCTAGTGTTTCGATAAGATCAGCCCACACTGATGTCGGAATACAGTTCGGGAACCAGTTAGAAGATTCGTGGTCTAGTATTGAAGATTATCGTGGAGAAGGCGCGAGTAATCGTCGATTCTTTGGAGAATCAAAATCGGTAACCCTAAACCGTAGAAATCATGTTTAGGAGTTATATTTTCTAAGCATGAATTATTTGCGTTCTAGCATGCAATTATCTGTTTAACATGTGAATTGATTAATCGCATAATCGGTCAAATAGATCCATGTCTGATTTATTTGTTTTGTACAAGTCTTCCGCTGTGCAAGAGGCTCCTAACCCCAGCAGAGTCCTATAATGTGGAGCAAGGACAATCGTTAGCAACAAAATGCGAAGAAGTATTCTGTGATATGTTAAGCCATACCCCCGATTAAGCGGTCCAATAAGGAAATGACGATAGAGTTTTGTGTTAATCCTAGACATGAGATCTAAATCATCATGGAAAGTCATGTTACATTATCTTACCACGAATCGCTCAGTCGAACCAAGAGGTATGGAGCCAATAATATTTGGAGAAAGAAGCCAACACCTCCGCTGCACTATTCCAACATTCAAAGATATACATAAGTAAAACCAAATCCGCACTAAGTCATGACAAAATGGATCACGACCAGCAAAAAGTATCCTAAAGACTACGAAAAGTAGACTACCCCATCTAAGCGGGAGTTTATGAGGTCAAACCTGCGATGCAAGTATTAGAGAACTTAGTATGTGACAATGAAACCTAAAATATAGAATGACTTCACCAGTCATAGAAAATAAATTAATCAATGAATGGCTTGAATCAGCCCCAGTATTGAAGGCACCATACAGAATGATGCCTAACGAGTTAGAAGAACTAAAGATACAGTTACAAGAACTACTAGACCTGGGTTTCATTTGACCCAGTGTGTCACCATGGGGCGCACCAGTACTCTTCGTGAAGAAGAAAGACGGAACAGTAAGAATGTGTATCGACTACTTAGAGTTGAATAAGTTGACGCTCAAGAACAAGTACCTCTACCGAGGAATGACGACCTATTTGACCAACTTAGAGGAGCCAGTGTATTCTCAAAAATGGACTTAAGATCTGGTTATCACCAACTGAAGGTCCGACAAGCTGATGTACCCAAGACTGTATTCTGCACCAGATATGGCCATTACGAGTTCACTGTAATGCCTTTTGGGCTAAAAAATGTCCCAACTATGTTCATGGACCTAATGAACCGTGGGTTCCACCCTTATTTGGAAAAGTTCTTCCTTGTTTTCATAGATGATGTGCTCATCTACTCGAAGAACGAGAAGGAACACAAGGAAAATCTGAGGACCACTTTGGAGACGTTAAGAGCCGAAAAGCTTTATGTTAAGTCTAGCAAATGTGAGTTCTGGCTTGACGAAGTGAACTTCCTTGGACACATAGTGACGACAGAAGGGATCCGAGTGGACCCTGCAAAGGTGGAAGCAGTACAACTTTGGCAGTCACCAACGACACCTAATGAAATTCAGAGTTTCTTAGGTTTGGCTGGATACTACCGAAGGTTTATTGAGGAATTTTGTAAAATAGCAAGACCAATTGGACACCGGAATGTGAAGCAAGCTTTCAGCTGTTAAAAGAAAAGTTGACCACCGCACCAGTCCTAGCCGTGCCAGAACCGGGAACATGTTATGTGGTGTATACAGATGCATCAAAGGTCGGACTCGGATGCTTGCTGATGCAGAATGGCAAGGTGATTGCATATGCATCACGCCAGTTGAGGTCGCACGAGTTGAACTACCCAACGCACGACTTGGAATTGGCAGCAGTGGTACATGCCTCGAAGATTTGGAGACATCACCTCTACGGAGTTTGATGTGATATCTTCACGGACCACAAGAGCCTCAAGTACTTCTTCGAGCAGAAAGATTTGAACATGCGGCAACGCAAATGGCTCGAATTAGTAAAGGATTAAGATTGTGGTATAAAGTACCATCTAGGCAAGGCGAATGTAGTGACAGATGCCTTGAGCAGAAAAGCCGCGCCCCAATTGGCCACTTTCCTCACATAGAATGAGGAGCTCATACGTGAGTTTTCTAAGTTGCGATTGGAAGTAGTAAGAGCATCGGAGACGGTGGAAAGTAAGATCGCCACCTTGGTGATCGAACTAGACCTAAGGGCCAGAATCGTTGAGGCTCAAAGGAGTGATGAAGCATTGGAAAAAAAAATCCGTCTTAAAGTGGGGACGGGGAAAGAGGTGAGTTACCGCGAAGAGGCAGATAACGCCCTCACTTTTGAGGGAAGATTGTGTGTGCCCAATGACATGAGGCACTCAGAAATGAAATCATAAGTGAAGCACATGAAACACCATATGCTGCCCACCCTGGAGGCACAAAAATGTACCAAGATATGAAGAAACAATTCTGGTGGGATGGCATGAAGATGAGCATAGCGCCATTGGTAGAAAGATGTCTAGCATGTCAACAAGTGAAGGCTCTATATCAACGAACCTATGGGAAGTTGCAACCCCTAAAGATTCCCGAGTGGAAATGGGAGTACATTGCGATGGATTTCGTGACAGGATTTCTAAAGTCGCAATGAAGAAACACTGCTATTTGGGTGATTATAGATCGCCTCACCAAAAGTGCTCACTTTATAACAGTTCGTATCACTTATGGATCGGACAAGTTGGCTCAAATCTATGTACAAGAGATCATACGCCTACATGGAGTACCAGTGATGTTCACTCCAGCCCGTGGTTCAAAATTCACTTATAGATTTTGGATAAGCCTGCAGCGATGGCTAGGCACTCGATTGGATTTCAGTACCGCTTTCCATCCACAGACTGGTGGGCAGTCTGAAAGGACGATCCAGACCTTGGATGATATCTTAAGACCTGTAGTGCTCAACCGTGGTGGAAGCTGGGAGCCAACGTTACCACTCATAGAATTTTCCTACAACAACAGTTATCACACGACCATAAAAATAGCCCGTATGAAGCATTGTACAGAAAGAAATGTAGATCACCACTTTATTGGGATGAAGTCGGTGAGATAAATATTCTTGGACCGGATTCTGTGGAGGAGATGATAAAGATTGTCCGACAGATCCGTGGGAGAACAAAGAAGCTCAAGATAAACAAAAGTCGTATGCAGGTATTCGCAGAACCGACCTACAGTTCAAGACTAGAGATAAAGTTTTTCTGAAGGTATCCCCATCAAAAGGGATAACAAAGTTCGGTGTTAAAGGCAAGCTAAGGCCACGTTTCATTGGACCTTACGAAATTCTAGAAGAAGTTTGTCATGTAGCTTATAGATTGGCGCTACCACCGAGCTTGGCAATGTACACAATGTTTTTCATGTGTCACAATTAAGGAAGTATGAGTTCGACCCCAAACACGTAGTTCACCAAGAAGAAATGGTGTTAGAACCAGATTTAAGTTATGAAGAAAAGCCAGAAGCAATCTTAGACCGGAAGGTAAAAGAGTTGAGAAATAAATCTATTGTAATGATAAAAGTTCTATGGAAGCATCATGGTCACGAGGAAGCTACATGGGAGAAGGAAGACAAGATGAAGGAAAAGTGTCCCCAGTAATTCGAGTGACATAAGCAAATTTCGGGACGAAATTTTGTAAAAGAGGGAAGAATGTAATACCCGCTCTTTTATTTGCTTAAGTTTTAAGAGTTCTACCGAACATTGGAGAAAAAAAAGTCACTCTCTTGTTACGTTGAAATACATGAGAACTCAGTGCTTTGTGAATACTTAAGTGTTGACAGTTTGCAGAGTAAAAATATAATGAGAGTCGAACGAACCAAAACAATTTCGTATATTTATGAAACATAGCAAACGCCAAGAAAGAATACGAAGATCTCATTCCCAAGCGAGAAAGTGTTCGCATACATCTAAAACAATCCATTAACTTACATGGTTAAATACATGTGGATTTATGAGTTTAAGAAAAAAGGATTTATGGATGCTATTACAAAATTCACAAGTGTGGGCCAAGAGCTTAAGGAATTATATTGCTGTATAGTTGCATTCTTGGGTTTCCTCTTTAGGCCCAAACCCTTAGCTCCCCCTATGTTCAAAATCAGTCAACTTATGAGCAGCTTATGTTCAAAATCAGTCAACTTATGAGCAGCTTTTCTTCCCATCACCTGTAATATGAAAACAAGAGCAATTAAGTCTTTGGAAGTAGTAAAACAAACGAATGCCCTAAGTAAAAGAAAGGGGCAGCAAAACTTTACAAGTTTGATAGAAAGACAGCATGCCAAAAGAGGCAAAGGCAGCCTGCACTCTCCTCTTCCCTCCACAGTCCACACCTGCAAGATCACACAAGGCCCATAAATGCAAGAGTACTTAAGCTCAGGCAACACACCAAATTGCAGTTAAAGTTGCTGCAGGATCAAAAAAAAGGAGGATTTGCTGCAGGAAAATAACAAAGAAATACAGCAGCTCCAATTAAGACTTCATGAGTACACACTCAGCCTATAAATTGCCCTCCACCCCACCTATGAACACTCTCCTACACATCATAAGAAATTTCCAGGAACATAGCAAGATTTAGAGTAAGAGAGCTTGAGTTCTAGGAGCAGAAATCAAAGACAGTAACTACAATCAAGAGGTAACACTCCTTCCTCCATATGATAGAAACATGAAAGCATGAACACTTGAGAATAAGTAGGCACATCATATTAGGATTTCAAAATCATAAGTAGTTCTCACAAAGGGAAAACTCTAAGGAACAGCATGCTAAGTCCTAAATGAGATCAGTAATCACTTCTTCCTCACCTTTCATGTTTTATCCGTAGAAGTATAAAACTTAAACCACAATCTGCCCAAGCATGCTCATTTTAGAATGAAACTTAAAGCTCCCTCAACATCACAACAGATATACCACTGCAACTTTTGACAGCAGACAGTGAGTTCAAAAGAAAGGTGCTAACTTTACATAATAAGCAAACCCCAATCCAAATAAGTGTACTACTGCCTCCCAACTCACCCCTTAACTTAAGAAAATAAAGGAAACTAAGGAAGAGAGGTTAAGCACTTAGCTACTGCCCGACGAAGCGGCGTGGCTCACGAGCGGTGGCGGCATCAAGCACGCCGGCGGAGGCTGCCGGCGAGGTCTCAGCAGCGCGGCAACGGCGGAAAGGGCAACAGTACTGCACCGCTGTGTAGTAGCCGAGAGAGAAAACGGAGGGAGGCGATGCCTCCTTTTTCCGGGCAGCGCTGAATGCGAGGCAACGGTGAGCCGATGAACGGATGAACGGGCCGGCGTCGACCAGACGCCGTGAACCACCGTCGAAGCAGATGTTGCTCCGGTAGTAGGGAGAAAAGGCGGCGGAGCTGGCCGCGTGACAGCGACGACACCAGCTCGTCGTCGTTCCAGAGCTGACGGTTGACTGTTGCGACGGAAGAAATCGGTGAGAGAGAGAAGAGGTGCCGTTGAGTTTAGATTTGAGAATTATGAATTTGAGAAGAAGAAGTGAATTGGGAGTTGGGGATTTGAAATGGAATTGGGGAGTTTGTGAGTTGAATTTGTGAAGAGAAAGAGGGAGATAGACCGATGGAAGTGAGAAGTATATGTTTTGGGCCTTATCCTATAAATTGTATTTGGGCCTCTTAAATTAAGAGTTTGGGTCAAAGAATTAAATGAATGAGTGGGCTGCATTTATCTTAACCCTTGGGCCACATAAGGATTTAACTAAGTAAGAATATGGCCAAATTAATTGATCAGTCAATGATGATTAGGTGAATTAATTGATCAGTCAATGATGATTAGGTGATGGTTCGCTAAGTAATTTCCGAGACGATAGATTAATTTCCGGATTTATCTAATTTCATGAATAATGAATATATGGAGATTAAGGTGTTTTTGAGTTAAGAGAGGAATTTCTTACCCCTCCCTAATAAATTAAATCTTTCAATTTAATTAATGATCAAGGATCCTAGAACTTTTTCTAGAAAAATAAGAAAAATAATAAAATGAGCACGCGCTTATGATGCATTCACGTCTAAGTTTTTCTTGACTTCTTAAAGTCTAATTAAAGTATTACTTTATTTCTAAAGAGACGTCTTCGCACGTCATTTAAGACCAAGTCAAGGAATTTTCCGAAAAAGACTTAAGCTATCGAGGTGGACATTTCTTTCAAAATGTGAACTTGCATTTTAGCATGATTATGTGAAAATTACGCTATTTATGTTTTTGTCATGCCATTTTATGTTTTATGGATTACCTATCTGTTTGGTTATGCCAATTATGTTTAATCGAATTCGGGTTCCAGTAGGGCCAAATCCTACTCGGACTAGTGTACACATATGGGGATCGTGAGCTAGCTTTTAAGTTGGCCGGTCCAGTGACCGTCGTGGAATGTGGCCACATTCCCGGTTCACATACGTTTCAGATATGGTATTTATGTTATGTGATTGCGCAATTAACTTTACGAACAAAAGAAACTTTGGTGACTCGGGCCTTTTAAGTTAAAACTCCGTGTTCACTCAACTGGCTGACAAAACTTTTACGAAAATTATGTTTCGGCAATGTGCCCACTGAGTATATCAAATACTCAGCCCTGCATGTTTCTTTCCTAATGTGCAGGTTGAACGTGAACGAGGAGGCGAAGGTGTTGGGAAATGATCATTAATAAGTAATTAGGTAGCCCAAGATAGTATGTATTCATACATACTATTTTGTCTTGGACTCTTCCCCTACAGTAGAACTATGTTCTAGGAACGTATGAATTCAGTCTTGATACTCTGACTTTCTTTTGACTATGTACCCATTCGCTTTCGAAACTATTACTATGAGTTGAATTATTTCTCTTATGCCTATTTCATGATTGATGAGATTATTTTAGTCGCGAAATAGGTACGCTCACTAGTACTAGGGAGTTGTGGTCGTGACAGAGTGGTATTAGAGCAACGTTCTTTCGCACTGGACCCAAGAACCTTCTTTCAAACCTTAGTCTAGAATGATAGTACTAGACTAGAATATGACTAAAATAGAAAGCTTAAAGGGACCCAACACCTTGACTCGTCACTTTCAACCGCAGCGATGAGGTAAGAAAGAAGTTCTTACAAGAAAATTTTCAGTTATTCATGAAAGAACTTGATAAAAGGAAAAATGATTTCTTTATGAAGATATTTTGAAAATATTCAAGGTTTTCAAGGAAAAGCATGTTAATTCCAATTTTCCTACGAACTATGGAATTCAAGTTTAAAATGTTAAGTATAAGGATGTCTTTTACTAACATTATTTTCTCTATTACTTTACTTCTTTAACATTACTTCTTTAACATTACTTTTGATTCATCGATATTGCAATTATTGTATTTATGGACGATTCCTACATAGGCCAAGCCGCCGCTCTAGCGAGAGTTTTGGATGTCAAAACAGAAACGTCTCATTTAACTTGGGACAAGAGGGTATTTATATGGTATTAAAGTAGAAAACGTACTCTGAAAGATCTTCTAAAAGGAATGATTTAAAAAAGCAACGATAAGAAGGAGGGTCCTCTTATAATCCAAAATTAACACTAAATCATACATCCTTAGCTTTTTAGATACATGGATGAGGTTAAACCTCACGAATTTCAATAAATAGTAGACAAAATATTAATAAAGGGGTAAGATCGTCCTTTAATTATCATATTATAATTTTCGTAGTTTATTTTATATCAACATAGTGTATGACAAATATCAGCACAATGACATGAGTATTTTAACATAAGTACACAAAAATATCAACACATTTTTATTGAGATTTTACATGCATTAAATTGAAATTTTTTAATGCATTTGTTGATGTTCATCAATATATACGAAAACTGAAATAAAAATTACTCCATCCGTCCCACTTTAGGAGTCCCCGTTAAGTTCGGCACGAGTTTTAAGAAATGTAAAGGAAGGTTGGTGAAAAAGATAGTGGAATGTGGTTCCTACTTTTTATATTAATTTTATAATAAAATGTGAGTGGAAAAAGGTTAGTGGAATGTGGGGCCTAATATTATTTATGGAATATTCCTACCGGGACTCCTAAAGTGGGACACCCAAAAATGATAAACCGGGACTCCTAAAGTGGGACGGAGACAGTATCAAATTTCATAATTCGAACGTCTCGAAACATATACAATTGAGATCTCGTTAGTTTCCTTATAAAATTATCTTTAGTTTGAGAAATTTTTATGCAAAAAAATAATTTAAATCGAGAGAGTTACATAAATTTAAAGTTTTGAGATGATTTTGAAGAGAGAGAAAGTAGTTAATTTTAATTGATATTAATATCCTTTAAATTTATTTAACTATTATTTAAATTTATAATATAATCCATTTGACATTATCTCAACCACTAGATCTTAATCTAATGGTTAAGAATTGGTGTTAATTTTGAATCGTTCATTAGTTAGCAATTGATCATAAGGATATATCAAGCTACAAAATCACTTTTATGTTGTGTGTTTTTTAGATTAATTTTTAGGTTTCACGTTATCAATTTTTTATTTTTATTTAAGCTTCTCTTATATATTTTTGCAATTTTATAAATTCCAAATAGTCTCTCTATTTAAAACCCTAATTCTTGTTCACAGAATAAACGCTGCTCTGTCGCTTCTTCTACGTGTGTTTGAGTTCTCAATTAGTGGGGCATGATTTCTTCCAAATTCTGCCATCAGAATTAACAACCGACATCCTCTCCCGACTCCCTCTCCAAAGCGCTGCAGTAAGTAAATGCGTTTGCAAATCATGGCTCAATCTTCTCGATTCCGGTGATTTCGAACTAAAAATAAAACCCCCACCGCCCTAGTTTGCTTGAAGACGGTGGAGACGAACCCAACTCGCTGCACGATTTTCGAACTTGAAGACGAAGTCGATTTGGAGAGCCACACTCTTCACTACGTTCGGCTCACAGATTTCGATATCCCTCACGGAAGAACACCAATAGGATGTACGGCTGCTAATAGATGGCTTCTTCTGTACCCAAGCCCACAGGATCATGAAACTCTGGTTTACATATGCAATCCTCTCACTCGCAAATATATCGTGCTCTCTGATAAAGATGCCGGAGACGATAAAAGAGATAAAAGTAAGTCCCAGGAGGCGGAATCCCGTCGACAACTCAAGCTTTAAACAAAGTATTAAAATAAAACAAAAAGAAACTAAATTCATATATTCATTGATTCGATGAATGAAAGGAATAACAATGACACCTATTTATAATGCTAAATACCCTAACTTAAGTAACAAGAAAATATCCTAAAATTAGCTAATTAATAAAGATATGGGGATCTTCATATAGATATGCACGTATCAACTCCCCCGCGGTTAAAATTCACCTTGTCCTCAAGGTGGATTTATACTAGTACTAACTTAATGACAAGACAACTAAGATATGGAAAAGATATGCAATCCTTAAATTATCTAACTAAATAATGCAACCAAATAATAATAAAATATTTAATGTATCAACTCCCCCACGGTTGAATCCACCTTGTCTCAAGGTGGAAACCAAAAAGGCACGCAAAACGTCGATAACAGAACAGAAGCTTTGCGAGGCATCCCTCCGGGATCAAATGGGCACAGAACAAGTGAATTTATCCCTTTGTACAACTTTGCAACCGAAACGAGTAAATCGAGAGTGAATGGTGAATTACGCCTACCCATATCAGTAACACACTTAAACGTAATATCTGATAACGCAATCAAATCTTCAAGCTAAGGTTCATACAACTCTAAAGAATATATATCCCCTGTTCTTACGGTGTATAACAAGAAACGATCATCTGCCATAGTTGATGACTTTGGCTTCTTGACGTTGATGACTTGACCTTCATCTTTAATCTCGGACTCGCCCACATCAACAACTCCCGAGATTACAACGGAAACATTCGAGCTCCCATCCAAGTTCCATTTGTTATCCAAATTGTTTAATCCAATTCCAATGATATAGGGGTTGCACGGCGGAGAGATCACGGCTGGGGGAGGCGGGACAATAGACAGTGTTGTTGTTGCTGAGAAGGAGGGCTGCTGCGGTGATGGCGGCGGTGCAGCAGCGGCAAGCAGTGGAGCTGCTGAGCATCGGTGACTCTGCAGCGGCGGTATTTGCCGAAAGGGTTGGTATTCCTGTTGCTGACGATATTCGGCATGAGAATTACGTGGCTGAGAGTATGAATCTAATCCATGGTTGATCAGGTGCAGCAAATGGTCGGGGAGCGGCAGCGGACGTAGGGGGCGATATTCCAGTTGCCATAGATGATAATAAGCGTCGGAAAAATGCCGATGTACGTGTTGATCCAGTTGCACTATAAGGTGGGTTCGAGGGCAGGTGGCAGGTGGACTGGAATTGTGGTTGTACGGAGGCGTACAACGAGGTTCCGTCGGGTGGGTCAGGTACTCGGCACAACGGAGGGAGCGTTGCTGCTACCCTGCGCTCATGCTCATCCAATCGGGTCTCCAACCGGGCGAGCCAAGCGTTGATATACTCAAACGTTGCGGCTGTTGACTTCTGTTACAAGCCTTCGGATGCTTGCGATATCTCCGGCCATGAACGAAGATTGACTTCGGCCATGAGTTCGAATATGAAAGCACCAATTTGATAAGGGTATTTCCCTTATCAAGATGCCGAAGACGATAAAAGAGATAAAAGAGAAGTCCCGGGAGGCGGAATCCCGTCGACAACTCAAGCTTTAAACAAAGTACTAAAATAAACCAGAAAGAAACTAAATTCATATATTCATTGATTCGATGAATGAAAGGAATAACAATGACAACTATTTATAATGCTAAATACTCTAACTTAAGTAACAAGAAAATATCCTAAACATATATAGAAAAGATATGATAAATCACTAATTAACTAATTAATAAAGATATGGGGATCTTCATATAGATATGCACGTATCACTCTCTCCTCCCGAGGCATGCACCTTACTTAAATACTGGTTTACCTTTAATTTTTGTGGGAGCAAAATAAGTCGACAGTATAAGGTGGTGTGTATTGGTCGGGCCAATAAATTCCACTCTTTTGAAGTATACACCCTTGGAACAAGAATATGGAGGCGCATTGAAATTGGCGCTGCTTCCGGCTTCAGATATTCTTATAATGTACAAGTTGAATGTAATAACAACCTACATTGAACACTATATAGTTCGGTTAAACCCTACTTTCAGATTTGTGGTTTTGATGTTGAAACTGAATGTTTTAGCATCTTCTCTCCTCCTCCCGCTCTTCTTATAGATAGAATTGACAAGTTCACTGTTTTGAAGGACTGTCTATGTTTTTGTTATACATGGGGCTATGAAATTGTCATGTGGCTTATGACAGAATAGCAAGTTGAGGAATCTTATAGAGTACAAGTTGAGTACAATTGGTTTGGACATGGATAGAGCTTGGGTTTATCCTATCAAAGTTTTTCAAGATGGCAATATTTTGATGTTGATGAAGATATGGCAACATTGGCTCATCTACTATTCCAGCAAGACAAAAACTACTAAACAAGTAGGTATGTTTAAAGATGCAAATGCATGGTGTTACCCTACCTTTGCAATGGTTTTCACTCCTAGCCTTTTATCACTAAAGAGTTTCAGATTCGAGAATGTGAATGAAGGGATGGGGTTTTGCACGTGTGTCATGGGCACGTGTCCCTCCTTTCAACAAGACTTATAGTTTCCCACTTTTGCAACAAATATTACTAAGTATAAGCGGCAAGAGACCATGGACCTACTCGAGATTGTTTCTACCTCACGGGGTTGGTGTTAGCAACCATGCCTTGAGCATTGGAGTATGGAACTACTAGAGTGGGAAACTTAAACTAAACTAAGCAAGCATGAAATGAAATGTAATCCCGACGTCGGAGTTGTCAATTCCTCCGCCGAGACTACAGAGCTAATCTACATGAAAGTAAATAAATCATCAACATGAAAGTAAATCAAAGCAGTAAGAAAGCCAGGATCCACCATCGGAGTCGTCAATTCCTCTGCCGAAACCATTAAATCTAACTAGGAAGCATGGCGCGAGGAAGCTTCTAAGATGGAGGCGTCAATTCCACCGTTGAAACAACCCACTCACCGTAATTCTACACTAGAGTCTGCAAAACAAGAAATGAAAGCGTCATAAAACTAGAAATAAACTGAGATCAACGACGAAGTCTTCAATTCCTCCGATGAAACTTGAGATCTAACTACAACATCTCAAAAGCGGTAAAGAAAGCGAGGATCCGACATCGGAGTCGTCAATTTCTCTGCCGATGCCGTTAAATCTAACTAGAAAGCGAGGTGTGAAAGAGCTTCTAAGATGGAAACGTCAATTCCATCGTCGAATCATCCAACGCACTGTAAACCTGCACTAAAGTATGGAAAACATGAAATTAAATATAATCCCGAAGTCGGAGTCGTCAATTCCACCATCGAAACTACGGAGCTAAACATGGGTCTAACATCTAAACTACCAATTGCGAAAAGCATCCAACAAATATAAGTAAATAGCATCATCAACATGAAAATAAACAAAAGCTTCAATAAATTGGAAATAAACGAGGTCCAACGCCGGAGTCGTCAATTCCTTCGTCGAACCCATTAAATCTAACTACAAAGCGAGGAGGTGAAGGAGCTTCTAAGATGGAGGCGTCAATTCCACCGTCAAAACGACCAACACCCATGTAAATCTACACTAAAGTCTTGAAAACATGAAATTAAATGTAATCCCGACGTCGAAGTCGTCAATTCCTCCGTCGGGACTATGGAACTAAGCTAAACTAAGCTAATAGAGCTTCCTATCTAAACTACTGTAGTGTTGGGCCACCTTTCTTTACTGTAGAAAACTTCTATTTATAGAGCGGCTTCAGTCTTCAACCCTAAGGTAACTTTTCGTCTGATTTGACCATTTTATCCTTGCAGTAATTTAGGCTTGATCAGTTCATGTCTTCATGTGGTGACCTGATCAGCTCATGTCTTTAAGTGTTGGCTTGATTCAGCTCATGCCTTCATTTGATCAACTTATTGGCCGCCTGGTATTGTCAATTCACCTTCGCTCACTTGATCAGCTTGCACCATGTGCTTGATCCAACTTGATCAATTTAGCATGGCTGTCTGGCATTGCCATCCCATCTAGGCTCTCTTGATCAGCGTGTCTCCAACTGATCAATTTGTCCTCATATTTGGCCATTTTTTTCTCCTTTTCCGAGTTGATCAAGTTAATCATGCACTTGTGGCTTTTTTAATTTTTAGCCCCTGCACACTTAAATTCACCACTTTTTTTCACACATTATCAACCCGTTTAGTGTATAAACACCCATAAAACCATGCATGAAACGAGTCTCATTAGTGAACTCATTCTAAATCATAATGTTGTCATTTGTTTGTGTTCACGTACAAGGTTTTTCTACTGTTTGGTTTTTCGGCTTTGGCCTTATCATGTCAGCCCCAGACACACTATATGGCGAGCCTAGCTAGTATATAACTCATTATTTATATTTTACTTCTTCCGTTCCACTCGAAGTGATATATTTTGCTTTTTTGAATGTCTCATACACATTTCCTAAGAAGGAAACATTATTAATTTTCTTACTTTATTATCTTAACACTAAACTCATTAAACAAAATTACATACAATCACGTGCCGAATATGTTTCACTTAAAGTTAGACGGAAGGAGTATGTCATGATGATCCACTTATTTTATCTATCTCACTTAAGTTATTACTTATCGCTTCTACTTCTTGAACCTTGAGGCCTATTCTATTGATGTAGGAGTATTATGTTTCTAATTCTTATTCATAGTCTACTCTCTGAATAACCGTGCAATTTAATGTCAATACAATTTGTGGGATTTTATCTATTTGTCTTCTTAAAGAGGAATTGTTTAATGGACGAATTCAAAATTAGGAAAGTAAATCAACACAAAAATCAACAAGAAATAAATCTTCAAATATGAGAAGTAATCCTGAGATAATTTATATGCTGGTGAAAATAATTTTACGAGATAATGGACTTCCCAATCTTGATCTCTATGAGGATTTTGACTTCAATGTTGTGTTGTGATCTTGTCGATCGGACTAGTATATAGTAGGATGTTATCTATAAATGACAAAACACATCTAGAAGTCCTTGGACTAATATATTTTGTTTCATTGGTCATTCTATTAATTTTTGTTTCATTTCATTATGTCCTTTTACAATTTTTTGTTTCATAAGCCTTTATGCAATACACTTTAATTTAAGAGGTTTTTATACTTTTATATTTAATTTGTTTCAGTCTTTATTTCAGAGACTATAATTTATTAAACTTTTTTGTGTTAATTAAATTATATATTTATTTTTCTCCTATTATTTTGATGATGAAAAGAAATTTAGCTATAGTTCATATGATGATGAAAAGAAATTTAGCTTTTATTTTGTACTTATAGACGTGTTTGCTTTAGAGATAACTCATCCGAAGATGAGATTGCTAACTTGTTGATGAATATATGGAGACGAGAAATCGTAAAGAAAAGAATATGTGATTAGCAAAAGTGAGAATTATAGGACTGAGTTTTATGAAGTAGTTTGACCAATCTGATTTTGGGGTGAGTTCTCTCTCTTTTACTATTCTAGCAAGACGAGAACTATTTTGGGGATCGAAATGTTTTTCAATGCTAATTCAGTCCTTCATACCTCGAGTTTTCCCTCCCTCACGAGTTTTGGAATGGAGAATGTTACCGAATCATGAGTAAGCTTAATTGAAAAAGTGAGTAATTGAACCAAAAACGTCAGCCGTTTTATGGCATCATTGTCCCTGCTGTGTTTCCGCTACAACAGAGATCCACGATAGATGATGACGTGGAGTTTAATTTTTTAAAACTCCACTTATTAAATAGTAATAACATAAAATGACGTCGTTTTAATTTTCACCTAAAAGATAAAGTTTCTTTTTTGCATTTAAGAATTTAAAAATAAAAAATAAGACAGTATAAAAGGTGATGCATAGAACCCTAATTCATCTTCTTCTCCCCTTTGTCTGAACGGCAGAATTCTACAAAAAATGGAGCTTGAATTCTTCACAAATCTATCATCAGATATGCCAATCAACATCCTAAATCTGCCATCAGATATGACAATCAACATCCTATCGCGGCTCTCTACCCGAGAAATCGCAATCAGCAAATGCGTATGCAAACCATGGCTCAATCTGATCGAGTCCAACGACATCGTCAAATCCAAAATCAAAACCGCATCTTCCCTAGTTCATTTCACGGCCTCAGCTCGATGCACAATTTTCGAAATTGAAGATGAAGACGAAGCCGATTTGGATATCCATGATCTTCACTACCATCCGCTCACTGATTTGGTGATCCCTCACGGAAACAGAGAATCAATGGAAGCTACCTATGCTAATGATTGCTTCTTCTCAACCCATCAACAACAAAAGGTATTCCTCTTTACATATGCAATCCGATGACTCGTGAATATGCTGAGCTCTCTTACCCTCTTTATATCCCGGAGCGTGAGTTAAAATTTGGATTCGGTGTGAGCAAAATAAGTGGGGAGTATAAGGTGGTCTGCATCAATGCGGAAATTGGTTTCGACACTCATTATGTATACACCCTCGGAACAGGAAAATGGAGGCGCATTGAAGCCGGGGTTGCTTCTGGTTACCTATTTTGGGCTCAACCTCTTTTATGTAATCACAACCTCCATTGGACGGTAATAGATATGTGGCATAACAATTCTATTTGTGGTTTTGACGTTGAAACAGAACGTTTTAGCATCTTCTCTTTTCCTCCTAATGGGTATGAATTTGGGGATTTGTGTGTTTTGAGCGACCGCCTATGTTATTGTTATAGTGTGGATGAGGATTTCATCATATGGATGATGAAGGAATACCAAGTTGAGGAATCTTGGACCGTAGAGTACAAGTTGAGTCCATATTGTGATTTTGATTGGAATTATATGCTTGTTGAGCCAATCAAACTTTTCAAAGATGGTGACATGTTGATGTTGCTGGAAAAAAGTCGTCTCATCTACTATTCCAACAAGACAGAGATTTTGGAATTTGTGGATATGTTCAAGGATTTAGATGCGAACGATTTAGTCATTCCCCTGATTTTCAATCCTAGCCTTTCCTCACTCAAAAATTTTGGATTTAAGAATGTAATCTCGTTTTAGTTCATAATTCTAGTCTACATTAGTGTGTTTGTGTCTATGGCTTCTTTGTCTTTGTAGTTTAGTGTTTAGGTTTACCCTTATTGTGTCAATCCAACACACACTATGTAGAAATTAGAGAAAAGTATTTGAGCTAAAGTTTCTCTGTCGTTGAGTAAGGACTCAAACTTGGATTGATGGGCCAAGAAGCAAAGGCTTGGCAAATATCAGTTCAAGGTGGTGAATCATATGTCGGCACGTTGTGTTGTGATATCCATTCGAGGTGGTAAATCTCTAAGGTGTGTGATGAATTATAGTCCGCAACCATCCCATCCGTCCGTCGAATCAACAAGAGGTTCGTGGAGGATGAGAAGATCAAGGATGATGAGATTTGCTAGACTCTCATGCTTATTTACTTTTCATTATTAGCTTTGCAGCATCTTTTGTTAAGGGAGTTATAAGGATGATTAGATTTGCAAGACTTTCTTCAATATTTAGTACTATTATTTTTCATTAATATCTTTGCAGTATCTTTTACTCCCCCGTCCGTGAAAAGTATGAACTATTTCCTTTTTAGTCTATTTCTGAAAAGTATGAAATTTCTAACTTTGTATACTTTTTCCTTGAACGAGATGGAACTCATTCTCCACTTACAAAACTTTTAAAACTTTTTCTATCTCTATCTCTATCTCTTTCTTACTTTTCTAATTATACATTCAAATCCGTGCCGAACCAAATATTCATACTTTTCAGGACGGACAGAGTATTAAGTAATAAGGATTCGTTTTGATGGCCTACTTTATTTAAATTATTATGAACACTTCTATAAGGATAGACTCGGAGGTTTGGAGGGGCATTTAGGAAAAGTTCATTTGTAATCAGGGCAAACCGTAGGCCTTAGTGAGAGGATTATTAGGCATTTTCGGAGGATTGTCTTAGGCCTCTCCTATGACTTCTTTTTGAGTTAAATTCTACTCCCTCCGTCCCAACTAAGTTGAGTCGTATTCTTTTTTGGGATATCCCAACTAAGTTGAGTTATTTTCTTTTTAAAAAAAAAAAAACAAAACATCCCATCACTATTACTTTATTCCACCATCTACTTTACTCTCTCTTTATCTTTCCAACTTTATTCCTCTCTCCTACATTTCAACACAATTTCATAATCTCCGTGCCCAAAAGATTTGTCTCTACTTAGTTGGGATGGAGGGAGTAGTTCTTATTTTCCAATTTGCTATGTCTCAGTTAGTTTTGTGTCAACCGCCTTTACTCCATATCAGATCGGGGTTTGGCAGAAGAACTTTATAAGTTTCCAAAAATTGAAGATACAGTTCATGAAATCGAATTACAATTCTTTTTGGAAAGATATCAATTGGTAGAACCCTCAATAAAGGATATGTATGAGTCACTCACATATTCTTTTGAATTATATGTATCCGCGAGCAATCAAAATATTTTCTATCGGCTTGTTTTTCCATATATATGGAATATCAACCTGCCCCCATCTGTCCTCCTCCTCCTGAGGATAGGTTTGGTTTCAATAAAGCCCTATTCACATCATTATGTTCAAGCAATAAAGCGGAACTGTCTGGCGTTGCATATTAGAACTCATTAAAGCCCTATTCGCATCATTATGTTCAGTAAAAGGGATGAGGGAAGCTTCAATAGAAAAATATTGGAAGGGGAAATACTTCGAAGATGAAACGCAACTCCTTTGGAAATATTACCAGAATGGTATTTCTTTCTCGTATTTCAAATACTTCGAATATTGACTACACCCCTAAGTCTGAGCTTCGTGGTACTCTTACCGAGTAACATGTCAGATCCAGGGCATCTTCTTTGAGTTAAATTCTAGTTCTTATTTTCCCATTTTTCTATGTCTCAGTTAGTTTTGTGTCAACCGCCTTTACTCCATATCAGTTGGTGCGGTGAATGTGGATCTAGGCATAATGAACACTCGCAACACCGAACAATGACTCGATGGATGAGATCCAGGTAGTGATCTTCATACTCCCTTGAGATTATTTTCATTATTACGAAGATTGTTGAAGATTACTTTCAATTTGAGGACTCGTTTCCTTATTTATTTTCTTTCCTAGAATGGAGTTCGTAGGAGTCCTATAAATAGCTTCTCTTTTTTTGGGATGATCAGTTAATGAATTTTAATTTGAAGGTCGCGCCACAAAGGACTCGAACCTGCCTCAGACATTAACCTCTCTACCGTTTGGCCAACTCACACACACAATAGCTTCTCTTTATATTAACTAGATACCTCGAAAAATAAAGTGTTTAGTTGCAGTTATTGTGTTCAGTTTTTCTCTATATTCGTTGTTTCTTTTGTTGAATTGTCTTTACTCCATATCAATGCTTACGGTGAGCGATGGATTCTACTCGCTCTTTTGAAACATACTCGAATGACATGCTATTGTGCGTGGAAGGATTGGAGAAGGCAGTGTCGGAGCTAAACGCCAAGTTCTACCATTAATAACAAGTTCAATGCTAGTGTTGGAGATTCGTGCACCACACACTAATATACAACAACATGATCTATTGCATGTGGAGGATGTTCAACATTCATCACAACCCTTCATGCAGGAGATACAAGCAATTCATAAACTATAGGCCTAAGTGGGAGGATTATTAGACCTCTTCGGATGATTATTCATCTTTTAAGTTTGAATTCCAATTGTTTTGTTTTTTGTTTTTTTTTTCATTATTTCATTAGTTGAACTACCTTTACTTCATAGTATCAAGTTTTTATCGTGTCAGACTAGTATGTATATCGTGCAGTTCATGTATGGAAATAAAATTATTTCTACAAACGTACCAAAATAATAAAATGACTATTCTCACTATCTCATATATATATAAAATTGTAGTACTCCCTCCGTCCCACTTAAGATTGACACGTTTTCCTTTTTAGTTTGTCCCAACTAAGATGACACATTTCCTTTTTTGGTAACTTTTTATCTCCAATTAATACACTCAACCACTTTTTCTCACTTCTATTAAAATATTCATCTTTCTTTATCTCTCTACTTTAATACTTACACCAACCTTCTCTCTCCAATTAAACACTTTAACCAATAACTCCTAAAATCTTGTGCCGGCTAAGCAATGTGTCATCTTAGCCGGGACGGAGGGAGTACTACATAATTTTAGATGATATTGGTTAGTTTATTTAATTAAAGAGAAAAAAAAGTTCATTGGATGTACTAATGAAGTTAGATGGAATGAATAGAGAAAATGTGTCGAATGTATTTGTATTAAGTTATTTTATTACTCCCTCCGTCCCACAAAAGATGTCACACTTGTGGGACGGCACGGGATTTAAGGACGTTTTGTTTTGTGTGTTAAATGGAGAGAGAAAATATAATTTTTATATTCATGTGAGAGAACTTTTTTCAAAAATGGAAATGTGACATTTTTTGTGGGACAAACTAAAAAGGAAAGTGTGACATCTTTTGTGGAACGGAAGAAGTACTTTTCAAAAGAGTACATGACATATTCTTAGGCATACTAAAAAAGAAAAACATATTATCTAAAATGTGATCAATGAAATATTCCTTTGGTACAAAGTAGGTATTTTGATGTGAATCAAATTCCAATCGCTGAGTAAATGATGAATCATCTTTTAAAACAAATTATAGGTAGTTTATATTAGTCTTTGCATCCTTTATTAGGAGTTTCGGTTTACCATTTTAGTTCGTCCACAATTAGAAGTTTCAGTACATGATTATTAGACCTCCACATTCCACTAACTAATTTCATTTACATTTTATTATAAAACTACTCTCTCCGTCCCCAAAAAAATATGCACTTTGGGTTCGGCATGAGTTTTAATGCAAAATTAGTAAAGTAAGAGAGATTTGGAGAGAAAAAGTAATTAAAGTAGGAGAGATTTAGAGAAATTGGGTCTCACCTCATTAGAGAGAATAAAGTTTCTAAAATTAGAAAGTATATATTCTCGTGAGATGAGGGAGTATTATATAAAAATGTCCCCATATTCCACAGCAGTGTCGGATCCAGGTGGGGTCGGCCCGCTGTCCCCGGAGAATCGCCGGATTATACCCTCCCTCAGCTGCCGACCCCACGCCGCCAAACTTCCGCCCCAGCTTATAACCAGTCGCCGATTTGTGCAGAGAAGGACGAAAGAAGAGATTCTAATATGGGCTGCCTTTTACTTATTAAACCTACTAGTAATTGAATTGCCCAATAGGAGTACATATTAACCTATTATTCTATTTAATATACCGAGAAGAATGCTGTATGCCCGCATGTACGAATTGTATAACATTAACAGCAATAAAAAAACCATTTATTCCATACCATTAATTTATTTGGAAGAAATTTCAGAGGTTCTGTGCAAGAAGTTCGAAGGAATATTTTAGCAATTGGCAATTTGGTTTGAGGGATTTCATTCAAGTTTTAAGTTAGTCATTTTTTCAGTTTTCTCATTTAAGTAGCAGTTAACACTATTAAATTGATCATCATTTAAGTAGATATTGCAAATTTGCAATTGTTTTGCAGCTTTGCTTAATTAATTGCTTTGGAGTTTTGGTTATTCATTTATTTTGTTTACCTTGTCCAACAATCCGAGATTAGATTAAATTAGATTAGAAAGTTTTTGTAGTATATGAAAAATGATTAAATATAAAGTCTAAATTTGTGTTGCTTCATTCCCAATGAAAAGATTTTGAGCCGTTTTCAGAAAATGGATACTCGAAGAAGCCAACTATCTCGCATAACATAAAATTGTGGTATATATATTTTTATGTATTTTTGTTTAGAAATATTTATTAAAATATTATATTTATAATCTTGTTTGGTTCGACTCCACGATTTTTTATTCTTGGATCCGCCATTGTTCCACAGTTCCTTTCACCCACTTCTATTTGTAATTCTTAAAATTCGTGCCGAATTCAATTGTCTTAATATCAGACGAAGAGAGCATTATATATATACTCCATGTACTTTTTAGATACCCATCTAACTAAATGAATTATAATGCTTGAGCTGAAAAGGTGAGATCATATTTCTCCCAACTTTATCGTGTCAGGCTAGTATGTATATCGTGCAATTTAAAGTTTCATTTGTTTTTCTCCATTTTAAATTAAGGGACTCGTTATTCACCTAATTCATTACACCCATATCCTATTATAAAATCAATATATAAAAGATTTTCACTAAATCATTTTCCACTTTTCTTCACAGAGTTAAACAATTTCCTAAAACCCATATCGAGTTAAAATGGGACTATAAATGGTGGGCGGATGGAGTAGTTCACTTACCATCGAATGGGGTTTCAAATTTTAAAGTATATAAGGGTCCGTTTGTTACACGGAATCAGAATTGAATTGGAACTGGAATTCTATGGAATTGAATTGGTTAATTCCAAATCCTTTGTTTAGCAAAATGAAATAATTGATATGGAATTGAATTTAAAAATTTGCACTCACACACACTACACACATTGCACAATCATTAAATACACACATACACTCACTAAAATCACACTACGCGCGCACTAAATCACATAGATCAATTCAAAAAGATCCTTATCAGAGAATGTGTGTTGTGTGTGTAAGAATGTGCGTGTGCATAATGTGTGTAAGAATGTGTGCAGTGTGTGTAAAAATGTGTGCAGTATATGTGTGCAGAGTGTGTGCAGTGTGGTGTAAGTAGAATGTGTACAGGAAGTGTAGTTTAATAAATATTTGAAATCCCCCTACTTTTGATATGGAATTCAAATTGTGAAATTGGAGAAGAATTTTTATGATACCAAACATTGAATTTGGAATTGGAGGTTCCAATTTCAATTCCCTACGTCTATTTCCATACACCGAACGGAGCCTAAAAGGATTTAAAAAACGAATAAAATAGTGATTAGAAGAAGCCCTAATTCCTAATTCAAAAACACACACAGCTATGCCGCGGCTATCATTCCTTCTTCAATCAGTGATTCAATCCATCAATGGCGCGGCATGATTTCTTCACTAATCTACCATCAGAACTCACCACCAACATACTCTCACGTCTCCCTCTCCGAAGCATTTCAATCAGCAAATGCGTCTGCAAACCATGGCGCAATCTCCTCAGCTCCCTCGATTTCGCCAAATCCCTCCTTTCCAAATCCCAAAACCCACCCCTCCTAGCTTGCTTGATGCCGGCGAGGGCGCACGATAAGTTCGGCTCTACTCGCTGCAGAGTTTTCGAAATTGAAGAGGAATTCCAAGTCGAAGACGAAGAAGACCAATTAAAATCAAATTCAAAATCAAAATCAAAATCTCGACCAAGAGGAACACGACGATGAAGACGATGCCCAATTTCAAAATCAAAATCAAAATTTCCATGAACTTCACTACAATCGCCTCACTGATTTCGATACCCCTCGGAAAATCGGTGCCAGTATCAATGGTAGGTATTCCAGCTAGTGGATTGTTTCTTCTATACTCAGAGTTAGCGCATCCTGACATCCCTCTTTTTATATGGAATCCTCTCACTCGTGAATACATCAACCTCTGCTGCCCCAATCAATCCATTTCGTTTAATTTTATGCTTAGTTTTGGATTTGGTGTGAGCAAAATTAGCGGGCAATATAAGGTCGTTTGCATCAATCGCGACGTCTCTGCTCATCACGTATCCACCCTCGGAACGGGAGCATGGAGGCGTGTTGAAGCCGGCCCTGCCTCTGGTTTCGGATTCAAATGAGATGGACGGGTTGTGTGTAATGGAAACCTCCGTTGGACTGTGTATGATTCCACTCGGCCCTTGTTGATATGTGGTTTCGACGTTGAAACGGAATGTTTTAGCATCTTCTCTGCTCCTGCTGCTGCTGTAGATGAGCGTCTAGCTGTGGAGTTGAGTGTTTTGAGCGACTGTCTGTGTGTTTCTTACGTGTGGGACAATGAAATTGTCATCTGGTCGATGGAGGAATACCGAGTCGAGGAATCTTGGACCATAGAGTATAGGTTGAGTACTAATGGTTTTAATTTTGATTTTGCTATTCGCGATAAAATGGAGTCTGTCTATCCTATCAAAGTTTTCAACGATGGTGACGTTTTGATGTTGATGGTGGCGAGCGATATTAACTTCTACAACAGAAAGAGGCGTCTCATCTACTACTCCAGCAAGACAGGTACTATTCAACAGCTCGGTATGATCAATGAACAGCTCGGTACGATTGGGTCAAACGGTATGGATGTGGAGCAACACCGTACGATCGAGGATGTGTATGTAGGGAATCACCTTACCCGTGCCATGATTTTTACTCCAGCCCTTCTCTCGCTAAAGAGTTTCGGAATTGAGAATGTGATCTCATTCTAGTTCATAATGTTAGTCTAAGTTTGTGTTTTGTCGTTAGCTGGTCGTGTTTGTCTCAAAGGTTTGACTTTACCCGTGCCAACCCAACACGTGCTATATGCCACTGTTAGCTAGTAGTAGTATATAACTTGTACGGTGCTTTCTAACTCTATGTAATCTCTGTAACCTCGTTCTAGTTGATATTAACCAACTTATAATTTTTGTTGTTGTCGTGTCGTGTTAACACAACTTAAATTTCAATGTTATGAGTTCATGTTTGTATTTAATGTTTTCTTATTATATGGTGTTTGGGTTTGATCTTATCATGTTTTGTCGTTAATCCTGTCGCGCCTATAAAAGAAAATGGACTGATTTTATGTGGATGTACCAAATATGAACTGTTGTAGTCTATTGTCTATAATCTCGCTCTAGTTTATATTGTTAAATCGCTTTGTTGTCTTAATTTTACTTGATGCGTTCGTGTTAAAGGTTTTCTTTATTGTGCGGTGCTCGGATTACTGTCTTTGAAAGTTGTCGGACTCAATTTTGTGGATGCACCAAAAATATAGAAGATGAACTATAACTTTTAGAAAGGAAGGACTTGTATAGTAACAAAAAATCCTTATCTTTGCTTAAATGAGTTTCAAGTTTTAGTATTTTAAAAATTGAATACGCTGGTTCGACTAGTTAGATGGCGAACCGGCGCTGTTTGACACGATCATGACATAAAAATTGTTGATTAAGTTATTATATTTTCTCTAAACTAAATCAGTGCTCTAATGTGTTTCTTATATTCCAATAAATTTTAAAATATTTTATTCAAACTAAATAAGTGTACCAATATATTTCTTATATTACAAAATTCTTGTGATAGCAATGTTAAATGTATTTCTTATATTCCAACAAATTTTAAAATATTTTATTCAAACTAAATAAGTGTACCAATATATTTCTTATATTACAAAATTCTTGTGATAAGTTTGCTGTTCACATAATGAAATTTTTTATGTAGATTCATATGTAATTCTTCGACCCCTCGCGGTCTACTTTCTATTAATAACTTTGCGAATCCCATAATGATTATGACCTGGATCAAATCGATTTTTGTTCGAATCCCTCCTTTTATTTTAATGAATTTTTTAATTGTCCAGTAACGAATATAATTCGATGAAAGAAAGTTAAGAAAAAATAATATAAATGGAATCAATAGCTGTAATGAACATCAATCTAAACATTAATATATTTTCGTCAACCTAAAACAAGTGCTTCAATGTATTTTTTATATTCCAACAAACTTTAATATATTGCTCATTTTTTTTGTAATTATATTAAAAGACATAACTAAATTAGTGCTCTAAACATTTCTTATAATACACACCCTTCATCCCCAAAAAATAGACAAAGTTGTATATGGCACGATTTTTAATTAAGAGAGAAATTGAAAAAAGTAAGTAAGAAAGAGGGAAAAGGTAGTAAAAGTAGTGTCGTGGAATGTGGGGTCCACATTATTAATGGTGTGTAATTGGTTAAAAACTTTCTATATTTAGACTTTGTCTAATTTTGGGAAATGGTCCAAAATGATAAGATTAATTAGTCTATATTTTTGGGACGGATAGAGTATTAACTAACACCTGCGGATCCCGGGGGCAAGAGGAGACAACCGCCCCCTTCCCGGCCGTCCGGAAAGCCTAAATATCCCTTATAATCGAGCTGGAAATAGCAAAATCGCCGCTCCGTACATGGAAAAATATGAGTTTTCAACAAATGTTGTACTTCCTCCGTTCCATAGTAATAGAGTCATTTTATCATTTTGGTACGTTCCATAGTAATAGAGTCATTTCCCTTTTTAGTAAAAGTCAACCCATTTTTTCACACCTACTTTACTCTCTCTTACTTTATTCTCCATTCATCTCTCTACCTTTTTCATTTTCCACTTTATTCTCCATTTACTTAACTCACCTAACACAATTTTTCTTAATCTCCGTGCTGAAAAGAAACGCCTCCGTTACTATGGAACAGAGGGAGTATTAAAGTTAGTAGCCTAGGGGTTGTGTTGTTAGACTTTTAACCAGTCGTCCATGGAACAACTCTCATTAAAAGCATTTTTTCTCCTTTTAACCTTTTTTTCTTTATTTTATCAATTCATATGACTTCTTATTGCCAAATCAATTATCAAACCATTGAAATACTTTTTGAATCTATATTTTTATTAGTTTACACATTATTTTGTTATACTATATGTATTACTAGTATAAAGTACTTATTTTATGTAACTTTTATTGCATCTTATTACTTGTATATCAAAATAAACATTTGAAATATTTATGGAGTATAAATATTTGTTATTTAGTGTAGCATTACGTTTTTTTACTTTTATATTTTTAATTAATATATTATTTAAGTTTATTCTTAAAAAATTATATTATTTTTTTAATATTTAATTCCGTCCCTCTATAGTTAGTTTTCGGATCCGCCACTGTTAACTACTAAGTTCTCCATATAGTATTTCCCGTCCTATATTAAGTAAGTGTTTCATATATCTCATTAAAGATTACTATTATTAGTCAAAAAGGTTGCAATTATCAACCCACGGTCTCACACGCATTATACGTGTTTTTTCCCTTTCTAGTTTTGCTGATGTGAAAAACATGGCAGAAAACACATGCTCACACACACCTACTGTTATGAGATTCAAATTATTATAGGGATGGAAATATATATATATACATAATTAATACCCTCCATGGCTTGATTCATTATACCAACAACCTCATCAAAATAGCAATTTAGTAGCATTTTCATGGCCACCTTTTTCTTGTTTCTTTTGCAATTCATGCTTTTAATTACAATAAACATCCTCTTCATGCTCACCTCATCTGCACCACTAACCGATTTCACCACCGATCGAGATGCTCTTCTCGCGTTCAAAAAAGGCATTACTGTCGACACAAGTGGCGTGTTGAGCAAGAAATGGCTCACCAACACTTCCATCTGTCACTGGGCCGGCATCTCGTGTGGAATCAAACACCAAAGAGTCACAGCCCTCGATCTCTCCAACTTCGGCCTCCATGGAAGCCTCCCCCCACATCTCGGAAACCTAACCTTTCTCCAGTCCTTGGACGTCAGCTCCAACAATTTCACAGGCGTCTTACCAGCTGAGCTGTCTAAACTACGCCGTTTGAAGCTAGTAAACGCGACATGTAACAACTTCAGTGGAGAAATACCGAGAGGTATCCTTACAAACATGTCGGTATTGGAATATATTGATCTGAGGTTTAACAACCTATCGGGCGCTCTCCCAAGAGATATATGCAATAACACTCCGAAACTGAAGGGATTATCTCTCATTACGAATCAAATATCTGGAAAAATTCCAAGGAGTATACACAAGTGCAGCAAGATGGAGGAGTTGAGCTTGTCGACGAATATGTTCAACGGAAACATACCAACCGAAGTTGGGAATCTTACCATGCTTACACTTTTATCTATAGATGATAATGATCTCCAAGGTAACTATAATGAAATGGAGCTCTCACATTGATTTAACTATTCTACTAATTAACTTCATTTTTCCATATTTTGATAGGAAGTATTCCGCCTTCTATCTTCAACGTTTCGCGTTTGAAATTCATATATCTCGATGGCAATAAACTGTCTGGAAGCATACCCAAAAATTTGGATAATTTACTCAAACTCCAAGTGTTGTGTCTTAGCAACAACAACTTAACAGGTGCGATCGAGGAACAACTTATATCTATATCTTGATCACACTTAGTTTTCTGTTAAGTCAATATTATCCAACCTTATTCACAGTTATAACATACTATTATTCACAGGCGAAATTCCAACCTCAATCACGAACGCTTCTCAGCTTGTTTTTATACAGATGAGCTGTAACTCATTCGTTGGTACCATCCCCGACTTTGGTAATCTAAGACAGCTGCGATTCCTTAGTCTACGGGAAAATAATCTGACTGGATTGGGATTTCTCTCTTCTTTTACAAACTGCCCTAATTTGAATGTCTTGCATATTACTAACAATCCGATGATGAATAGTACCCTTCCATCTTCCTTCGGAAATTTGTCTACTTCACTTATCAGCTTTTCAGCATCTAACTGCAGCATCAGAGGGAAAATTCCTGCTGCAATTGGAAATTTGAGGAATTTGGTGATTTTGGATTTATCCAACAATCAACTCACAGGATCCATCCCAACTACATTTTCGATACGTTGTAGCCTTCAGTCACTCTACTTAAATGTTAACAAGTTGGAAGGATCATTACCCCGTTCCCTTTCCAATTGTCGATGTCTGCAGCTTCTTAATTTTGGAAACAACAGAATACAAGACACTTTTCCGGTTTGGACGGGAAATCTCACTTATCTTCGAGTCCTCATATTGGCATCCAACAACTTCAGCGGTAACATTTCTCCTCTCGCTCCCAAGGCTACAGTTCCATTCCCTAAGCTGCAAGTTTTTGATATATCTCATAACGCATTCGTTGGCAATCTTCCCCACGGATATATTACGAATTTCAAAGTGATGATGGATGTACAAGAGAATCATCGAGGAGAACAAGTTCAGATTCCGAGTTATACAAAGTCATTCGTGTTGAGAGTGAAAGGTTATGATCGAGAATATACGAAAATTCTGAAAACATTCACAACAATCGACATGTCATTCAACAGATTCTCCGGCAGTATCCCAAACACCATTGGAAATCTGAATTCCTTGATACATCTGAATCTGTGTCACAATTGCCTCACAGGAGGTATACCTGCATCTCTTGGAAACTTGACAGAACTCGAGTCGCTGGACCTGTCTTCAAACCGATTGGAAGGGGAAATTCCAGCGGAGCTAACAAAGCTCACGTTTCTTGCTGTGATGAACCTTTCCATGAATAATCTTTCAGGGATGATACCTCAATCCAATGGCCAGTTTTCCACATTCGAAAATACATCATATGTTGGGAATTCTGGACTATGTGGATTTCCTTTATCACGAAAATGCAAAGGGCCTTCGCCTCCAGTGATGATGGAAGAAGATGATGATGACGACTATGGTATTCTAGAGGGATTCTGTTGGCAGGCTGTTGTTTCCGGATATGGATGTGGATTCGTAATCGGTGCGATTGTTGGTTATCTGATTCTTGGGTATGGAAGGCCTAAATGGTTGTTGGATTGGCTCTATGGATTTTACAAGATAAAGATGAGAAGAAGCCATAGAAGAAATGTGGCACCACAAAGATAACAAGGTTGAGCTTCAAAGTAGTATATATATTTTACATTATTGCTGTTTGCTTAACCTTTCTTTGCATGTTATGTTGAACTTACTAAGTGATGTTGTAGATTTAAGACTATATAGAATATACCAGTTGAGTTTTGCTTCGTTATACTCCATAAATGGACAATTATGTGCTTAATAGTCATGAATTTGAGCACGAAAAATTATTTGTGGATGCACCACACCCTTATTCCTTAGAGCATAACTAAAATATAATCTCATTCCTTGATTAAAATACGAAAAATTATTATTCAATTTAATGGCTATTATTATATGTTCATAATATAATCATCATTTTATGGTAGTCATCAATTTCAATTTTGACTAGATAAGTTATATTAATAAATTTTTTTTAAAAATAAACAACATATTCAATTTGACTAGAAGTGAATATATAGAATATCCTATTTTATATTACAATATAAATCTACCATATAGAATGCTGTAAATAACAATATTTCTAAAAAAATTATTTCACCATAAAATAGAAAATGTAATACAAAAATAAATGGAAAATATAGAAAAAAACAGAAGTCTGTTTGTCGTCTTATTTGAACAGCAGAAACTCTCTTCATTAATGGAGCAAGATTTCTTCACAAATCTACCATTAGATATCAACACTAACATCCTCTCACGTCTCCCTCTTCGAAGCATTGCAATCAGCAAGTGCGTTTGCAAGCCGTGGCTCAATCTGCTCGAGTCCAACGATTTCGAAATCAAAACCCCACCCGCCCTGGCTCGCGTGACGTCGAATAATTGGTTGTCACATTGCATGATTTTCGAAATTGAAGACGAAGAAGAAGCCGATCTGGACAGCCATGACCTTCACTACAATCGGCTCACAGATTCGAAAATATATCACGGGTCATCAATAGCAGGTGTCGCTGCTAATGGATCGCTTCTTCTATTGGTTGTTGTAACCACATACTCAAATCCTACATGTTGTCTTCACATATGCAATCCGATCACTCGTAAATATGTCTACCTCGACTTGCCTGAGGCATACACTTGTTATTTGAGTTTTGGATTTGGTTTGAGCAAAATAAGCGGGCAATATAAGGTGGTATGTATCAATACTTTCTCTGGATCCCATCATGTATACACCCTCGGAACAGGAACGTGGAGGCGCCTGGAAGATGGCGCTCCTTCTGGTTTTAATCTCCCTTCTATTACGGCACAATCTGCATTAAATGGCAACCCACATTGGACCTTACGTGATCCGAAGCAAAGAATGTGGATTTGTGGGTTTGATGTTGAAACGGAATGTTTTAGCATATTCTCTACTCCTCCTCCCATAGATGGACGTGGTCGTCTAAACGGGAAGTTGGCTGCTTTGAGGGACTGCCTCTGTTATTCATACACATGGGACGATGAAATTGTCATCTGGTTGATGAAGGAATACCAAGTCGAGGAATCTTGGACCATAGAGTACAAGTTGAGTACTACTAGGTTTGGTTTTGATAAGACTAAAATTCTTTATGTTATTCCTATCAAAATTTTCAAAGATGGTGACATTTTGATGTTGATGAATAGCAACCAGCTCATCTACTACTCCAACAAGACGAGAACTACTCAAAAGATTGATATGTTTAAGGATGCATCTAAAAAGTGTACCTTCGCCCTGATTTTCACTCCTAGCCTTTTATCACTCGAGAGTTTTGGGATCAAGAATGTGTTGTCGTTCTAGTTTATAATATGAGTCTACATTTGTGTGTTCGTGTTTATACATTGTGGTCATATCTAAGGCTTCATTATTTGTAGTGTTCGGGTTTGTCCTTATCGTGTAGACCAGACACTAGCTAGCATATATATTTTGGGATGTCATCTATGATTTCGTTCTAGTTCATAATGTAGTCTACATTTGTGCTTTATTATTATTTGGTCGTATTTGTGTCAAATTTATGTCTTGGTGTTCGGGTTTGGCCTTATATCCAACATTCATGATATGTCAAGGCTATCGTGGATTGTTGTCTATAAATTCGTGCTTCATAATGTTAACCTGCATTTTGTCGGTACTAAAATCGTGTCAACCCGAATTAAATTGTATTGTTATCATGTCAATGTTTGTA
Organism: Salvia hispanica; assembly: GCF_029641045.1. Classification (NCBI taxonomy): domain Eukaryota; kingdom Viridiplantae; phylum Streptophyta; class Magnoliopsida; order Lamiales; family Lamiaceae; genus Salvia; species Salvia hispanica. Next base: position 34,498,728 of record NC_142697.1, on the reverse strand, counting down.
TGAAACGTATTACTCCCTCCGTCCCATAAGAGTTGAGACAAAACTTTTGGGCACGGAGGTTAAGAATTTATATTAAATAAATAGGAGAGATCGAAAAAAGTAGACTAGATAAGAGAGAGTAAAGTAAATGATGAAATAAAAAAAGAGTGATTAGATGTTTTGTCTTTTGTTAAAAAAGGAAATGACTCAACTTTGTTGGGACGGACTAAAAAGGAATACGACTCAACTTTGTTGGGACGGAGGGAATAATATTTTTTTTCCGATTGTTAACGATTTTGAACCAAAATCACCAATTCATAATTCGAGAACAATGGCACCCGAACTTTATCACCTGAAACACAGGTCAGGCCCGATAGCCCATTTATGACATTTCCAGTTTCAAAACCTGAGTCGTGGATTGTTTCTGGGCCAAATTTACAGGAACTTTCAGGCTGGCTTCAAATGTTTCTTCTTTAACTTTAGATAAATTCTTGGAAAAGTGGTCATTTAACTCGCATTAGTTTTGGTTATCTTCGGTCTTCAAGTCAATTTTATTACTTTAAACCACAAATGCGAAATGCACAAAAGTTAAAGGTTCAATCTCGTGGTCATTTCACAATTGTCCCATTACAGTTAAAATTCTTATAAAATTTGTTAAATCTCGTGGTCATTTCACAATCGTCCCATTACAATTAAAATTCTTATAAAATTTGTTATGACTTTTGTAACTTTCGTCATTATATCTTCCCAACATGCATAATAATTACTCTCTCCGTCTCTGAAAATTCATCACTTATTTCCTTTTTCGTTCATCCCTAAATATTTGTCACCTTTCACTTTTACTATTTTTGGTAGTAGACTCTACATTCCACTAACTCATTCAACTCATAATTTATTATAAAACTAATATATAAAAATAGAACCCACGTGTCATCAACTTTTTCAACTCACTTTCTATTACATTTCTTAAAACCCGTACTAGGTCAAATGGTGTTGAATTATTAGGGACGGAGGGAGTAATAAACATCTAGAAATCAATCATTATGATGTAGAAGAATGTTAAATCAGCTCAGAAGTCAACAAAAATTATGATATCAATAACAAATTTCGTGGAATTTTAATGGTATGAAACAATTACAAAATGTACAAAAATTATAAATTAATTCGCTACTTTTAAAAGTTACGAGGTTGCCCAGAAGTCAACCAAAAGTTATAACTCAAATGGCAATTTTCCCTTAATGCATTGACCTCGTTAATTATTAATAAAAAAAATGTTATAGTTCAAATAGGAAACATGCTTCTAAATCGATTTATATATTGACAGTTTGACACCATTATCATACTCTTTTTTCTATACAACGATTGCTATATCAGAGAGAGCAAATATATATTTAGAGAGAGTCACACTAGGTTGAAATTGGCCCCAAAGTGCAAAGCAAAGACCTATTATAAGCCATTGGATCAGAAAATGGAGGGCCTAGATCGGATTATAAATGTATTATCATGGTCATTAACTCATTATGCAATGTCATTATAAGGGTGTTCATCTCAAACCATAATCTCAAGAATATTATGTACTTACCATCAGAGATTCAAACTTGAGCAGATGCTCCATGGCTCTTGTATCCATAAATCACAGATGCTTTAGCTTCAAATATTCCTAGACCAATTTCCTGCACTAAAAATATAATTGTCAGCCCGGAGCCATGGCATCCAAAGTGTATGAAACGATGTCGTTGGAATCAAATGGACGAAAAAGATATGAACTTCCATCTTATTGCAACGACATCGTCTCTTGAAGACAGTTTCTGTGTCATAATAGTAAACAAGGCTTCATAATTACATCGTATTAGAACATATAGGCATACATACCTAGATTAAGTTAAAAGCTCATAGTGATCCTCGGTGAAGGTTGGTTCTAGCTCCTTTCCAAAATTTCTCAGTGATAGAAAGCTTGGGGTGTGGAGAATTGCATTCACACGAAAATGATTTCCACTACAAGCTTCAAACATGACATCTCAATCTTCCTAATAGTTTTCGTCTTGTCAGAGTAGTAGAACAGCAGGTCTTCTTCATATTCCATCAGAATGTCACCATCTTCGAAAATTTTGATAGGCGAAACAAGCATATAGTCTCTACAAACGTCGCGGTCTTTTTTAATGACATATTCCTTTGTCCAAGATGTCTCATCCCCATACTCCCCCAAAACCCAGATGATGATTTTTTCTTCGGATGAATTATCACAAAGGCATAGGCTACCCGCCAAAGCTGACAAGCTCCCGACAGACCCTCCATTCACCAGAGAGGGATGAAAGAAGGTGCTGAAAAGCTCTGTTTCGAGATCAAAGCAAGAAATTTGTGGTGGCGTGCTTGGATCTGCCACCAACCAGTGAAGATTTCCGTTAAGAAATATCCCAATTCTGTCAAACAGTATCAGGGCAACGGGTATGACGCTTCTCCATGTTCGAGTTCCAAGAGTGTACACCTCGCAACGAGATTCGGTAAGCCTAATATTAGGCGAATCCTTTGTTTCGAATTTGTAGTCGTAGACAATCCTAACCACCTTATGTTGGCCAGTCGTTTTGGTCACTCCAAATCCATACGCGACTTTATCAGATGAAGAGCGGGGAGAGTCTATATTCGGACGAAGCTTGATAAATCGTCGTGTTATAGGGTTGCATACATAAAGTTCACAAGGTCGCTTGCCGGTCAGAAAAAGCAACCCATTAGCTGAACCCCGTATCAGTGCAGCGCGAGGGAAAACAAACTTGGTGACCGAGCTGTAGCGGAGATGATGGCGTTCAAGATCAAGCTTGTCTTCAAATTCAAAGATTTCGTACGAGTTCGTCTCCACATTAGACCGAACAACAGCCATCCCCGGGACTGACTTAGAAAGATGTAACTTGACAAACTCGCGAGTGTCGAGTAGCTTAAGCCATGATTTGCAAACACACTTGCAACGAATAACAGTTCTAGGGGGGAGCCATGACAGGATATTGATAGCGATTTCTAACAGTAAATTCACGAAGAATCCTCTCGCCATTTCAAGATTGTTCAGAGTTTAAATAGTCAGAATATCCAGATTATTGCAGTCTGCAAAATTCATCCCAATTTCTTCACCATTTCCCAAGCCGTATCAGAATGTTAATCGAGTAAATTCAACATTATGAAATCAATCTTTTACTAATGAATTTCTAGTAATTTCATCGAATCAATTTCAAACTCCAAAATCTTTGTAGCTAGGATAGGGCTTTCACTAGATATGAGATCAAAATTTGGGGGTAACATTTCTTCATTATTTAGAAGGAATTTCCAGAGTTTAGATGGTTAGAGTATCAGATTATTGCATTCTGCAAAATTTATCCCAATTTCTTCACTATTTCTCAAGCCGTATGAAATCAATTTCTGTACAGTTAAAACCTATTACTAATGAATTTCTAGTAGTTTCATCGTAGCAATTTCTAATCCAAAAGCTTTCTAGCTAGCTAGGATAGGGCTTTCAATAGATATGAAATCAACAATTTGGGGGTAACATTTGTGCACAGTCATCTTCTCACAAAACCAAAAAGAAAAAGGCAATCGACTAAAAGAATCTAAACATACAGAATCCAGAGCTGAAATGTAAGTAGCCGAGCAAATTTACCTGCTATGCCGTGAATTCAGATGGCCGATGAGTTACGGTATCGCCGATGATGTGTGACTGCTGAGTGAGTGGAAATGTCTACTTTTTCTCTTTCAGAAAAAGAAATAGGGACGTATTCAAATCCTTTTCATATCTTTTGTCCTTTTTTCTTCTTAATTCTAGCCCTACGATTTTATCATCTAACGGTTAGATTAATGTCACGTGTCATTTAATAATGCACATTTTCATTCTAATAATGCACAGCGGCTAATAATACAACATTATAGACTAATAATGCACATTTTCATTCTAATAATGCACAACGGCAAATAATGCAACATTATAGTCTAATAATGCATTGATCACAACCATCCAATTCAAGGATCCAACGACTGAGATTAAGAAGGAAATAGGACACTTAGGGTGCAAAGGAGCCTAACACACCCCAAAAGAAATATTTACAAATTAAATTAAATAATTAATAAAATACAATTTCAAAACAAAATAAAAAATAGAATAATCTCTTCATCACACCATAAGAGCATCCCAACGGGAGCAGATGGGAAGAGCACGCTCGTGCCAACGGAAGAGCTTCGTCTGCTCTAACGGACGCACATGCTTGGGCGACTGGGCTTTATTATAGCTGTTGGAAAAATGATTTTCTTAAAAAATAATTTGAGAAAATTTGGGAGAATTCAAAATATATACTGTACTATTTTTTTTACTTTCCCAAAAAATGTATCCGTTTCTTCCTACTTTAAATTTATTTTTTCATTTTTATTATCCCAAAATTTACATTTTTCATCTATAAATACCACTATTTTCACCCAATAAAATGGTAGTACAATTTAAACGATGATATGTTTGAGTAAACGCCCCGAACAAAATTGGGTTGTGATGGACGTACACCATATCAATCAAAAGCAACATCCCAGTGGCATAGAATCTTTTTAAAATTAAATTTGGAACATAAAATATGGACGGACACCATATCAATCAAAAGCACCATATCATTTTTTAAATTAAATTTGGAACATAAAATCTTTTTTGCTTCAATTGATAAAAATTTTAAACTATATATAGAAAATAAAGTTGAGCATAGCTTCAATTGGAGTAGAGACAGAGCAACTGAACCCAGTGGCATATTCATAGCAACATCCCATACAAATCAAGAAAATCTCTCACCTCTCATCATCAATCGGAATAGGAGACAAAATTTGGAGGACTCGTCCCTATGCATATTTAAAAACACACGATCCGATTGATCGTTGCGTCTTGTCTGCTTCCTTTTTTTTTTACCTTTCGCGTGCCTCATTCGTCGTTGCAAGTGCCTCCAAGCGACATTGCTCTTTCAACTTCGCTGCATCTTCCTCTCGTCTCGTTTCTTCTGCTTCCCTTATTGATTCGATCTCATCCCCTTGATTAATAGGCTCCTCATCGCCACAGAGCTCAGGTTGTGTATTCCACAGTTGCATAAAACATTGCACTTGAAGAAGTATTTGCTCTGCAATTTCAGTTACTCAATTACAATGAGGCAATTTATCATTATTTTCCTCCAAAAAGAAGAACTAAAGAAGGTAGTCTATTTAGACAAACTTCTCCTTGACATAGTTTGGCAAGAAATTATGCAACTAGCTATGCATTTCTCAGTTTCATGATCATTTAATCTATTTTATTACCGAATCGACACAATATATATTGGGATGTATTCAAATCCGAACACATCTTTGTTGCATTTCAGATCTAAGAACAATTATTAAGCCATTGGATTTGAAGATCTAATGGATACATTTTTATTGCAATTCATTCATTCTACAAAAATGCAGTTATCAGGAGTTGTTGTACCTGATGCCACGGAACATGGACGTTCGATCGCGACCAGAAGATTAGATCAACTCTGCAAGTCAAGAACTTCACTAAAAGGAGCAATGCAACAAGTAGTCTTGCTTTAGGGAATACGAGAGTTAAGGAGGTGGCAGCAATTCCTGAGATCGAGGATGGCTCGATTGCTCACCGACACATTTCCTTCACCAGTAATCACCACATGAGCATTCGCCATCCTTAAAATGATGAAACCTTTTTACATCTCTAACAATAATCTCTCTACTCTCAGCTTTCGACATGAACTTGATTGCATTGTGGCAGTCCCCACAAATACGCAGGTTCTTGAAGACTCTAATGGTGGCTTCACGAGGAAGCTTCAGGAGTCCATAAACGACCGCCAACTTCTCACTGTGAGTGGATAACGACTGCTCCTTTTGTTCCGGCACTATATCGTGCAATACATACTTAGTATCCGGAACGTATCCCAATTCCCTTAACCTCAAAACGAACTCCTCCAAATATCTATACACTTGATGAATCTCAGGGTGCACAGCATCGTCAACCAAAAACACGTGAACCTTCTTCTCAACCTCGAGCCAGCTACACCCCGGCTCCTTCTTCACTCCTCGATCCCTCATAAATTTACGGACTGTGGCAACACTATCCCACCGCCCTGCAGCAGCAAACATATTAGCCAAAAGGATATACGTGCCATCATGCTTCGGAATCATGTCAAAGAGATTTTCAGCAGCACGGACGCCTAAGTCCATGTTTCCATGAAGACGGCAGCCAGAAAGTAAAGCCTCCCAAATTTGTGACCCGGCCTCAAAAGGCATGGTCTGGATCACATTTTGAGCTTCGGTTAATCGCCCAGCTCGAGCCAACAAATCAACGAGTCGTGCATAATGATCTTCACAGGGAGTTATTCCATATACTTCCTTCATGGATTCGAAGTATTTCTTTCCTTCATCAACTAAACCGGCATGACTACAAGCAGAGAGGACCGTGAGGAACGTTATCCTATCAGGCAAAATGCGTTCTTCCAGCATCTCTTCGTATAACTCCGTTGCTTTGGCCCCATGCCCGTGTTGCCCAAGTGCTGCTATCATTGCATTCCACGACACAGAGTCGAGACACGGCATTGTGAGAAAAGCCTTGTATGCGGCATCAAGAGCACCGCATCTTGCATACATTGTTATAAGAGCATTTCCTGCTGAAAGGCTCGAGTCAAAGCCAAGTCGGATAAGCTGGCCGTGGAGCTGACGCCCTTGTTCCAAAGACGCAAGCACAGCGCAAGAGGTAATAGCGCCTGAAAATGCATAGTCGCACGGCTCAAGCCCGCAAGACTTCATCCTATTGAAAAGTTTCAAAGCTTCTTCGCCTAAGCCGTGTTGTGCTAACCCTGATATCATAACTGTCCACGCTAAAACGTTTTTCTCATACATCTCATCAAAAATGGCTTTCGCCTTGTCAATTTCCCCCACACTCACATAAGCTGACAACATCGCGTTCCATGAAACAAGATCCTTGGTGCAAGCGGCATCAAAAATGTTTCTTGCTTGGTGAACTTTACCACACTTCCAATATAAAGTGATCAAGGCATTGGTCACCGAAACCATGAAATCCGTTGGGGGTTTTGCCTCTATCCGAAGAATGTACGCATGAATCTGCTTACCATGAAGAATCAAGCTCGAATCAGCACAAGCGCTCAACACATTGGTGTAGGTAAAATCATCGTATTTAACCCCTAAAGACTGCATTTTTCTGAACATCTCAAAGACTTTCACAACCAACCCCTCTTGTACATATCCCGAAATCATAGAATTCCACGCCACCACCAAATCTTGATCCATCGAGTCAAAAAATTCTCTAGCAGCATCAAGATCTTTGTTTCTCACATACCCTGTGATCATCGTTGTCCACGACAGCTCATCCTTTACCGGCATCTCATCAAACAGTTTCCTCGCAGAGGCAAAAAGCGAAGAAGAAGACACGAAGGGAGAAAACGCACACTTGACATAAGCAGATAAGAGTGCATTTAAAACAGAAGTAACCAAACCGCAGCCGGATTTAAGCACAACGCAATGCATCTGATCGCATTGCTCCTCGCGAGTGGCTACAAGCGCCAAAGCTGCAAGCGTGCTTGTGAAAGTGAAACAGTCGGGTTCAAACCTCTTCCGCCTCATCTCACTGAAGAGACGAACGGCAGCATGGCCGTCGTTGCTATGGCAATAGCAAGCGATCATGGCATTGTAGCAGACCGTGTCTCGGATTCTCAGCGGGGTTTTCTCGAATATCTGTTTGGCCAAATTGGGGCTCCCAGAAGCAGAATATGATGCGATCATAGTGGTTCTTGCAACAATGTCTGGTTCGGGAATTTCATCGAACAGTTTCTCTGCGTAGCCCAAACGAGAGGATTTGCTGTAAATGTCAATCAAACGGTTACGAATGTGGCCGCGTGGAACGAAACCGGATGCAATCATGTGGGCATGGATTCCGGCGGCGATATGGTGGCCGGAAGGGCCGCGTTGGTGGCATAGATGAAGCTTGGCGGCGTAATTATTGGCCAAGGCACTGATATCCACCGTTTGCCGGAGTATTTGAATGGGATATACAGCTTTTGCGGCGGACATCAGTATAGCCGAAATTCTTGGAGATTCAAACGCTCAAAATCATGAATCCGGCGGCAAGGCAGCGGCGTGGTGGCTTGGTTAATAAATTTTGGAATAAATATAATTTTCAAAATTTATACACCTAAAATAAATAAAAAAAAACATAGTAACTTATTTTATTGTCAATGCAGAATATAAAGACTTTATGAATCATCTGAACTTAAATACTCATTCCATTTCTTAAAAATAAAATTTTGACAGTTTTTAAAAATAGAAATTTTTTGTTTATTAGACTATTTTTCGAAAATAGAAACACTCTATTTTTATTTTTCAATACAATTTCTAAATATTCATGTCCAAAAATTTTAACTCAATTTAATTGGGATGAAGGTAGTAATAAAACTCATGTAATATTTTATTTTCAAATAATGAAGGTAAAAATGTCAGTAATTATTCATCACTAAATTTTAGAATAAATTCTAATTCTGCTTTATTGAAAATGAAAAATACTGTACTAGACTACTAGTAGTGTACTTTCACGTTGGGCCTTTAATTTAAGTGGATTGGACCTTGACATAATTAAATAATGAATTTTCATTATAGGCTTCAATATTAATTTAAAATGGGCCAAAAACTAATTCTTTTGGGGCCAATTCTTTTTGGGCTCTCATTTAATTTATCTAGCGGACCAGTACTCTCTCACTTCTATGAAATATTGTCCAATTTTTCTATTTTAAGTACGTCTACAAAATATTGTCCATTTTATATTTTTTCATTTTTGGTAAATATATCACATTTTTTATTAACTCATACACTCATATTTTATTATAAAATTAATATATAAATATCATAATTACATTCCACTAACTTTTTCAACTCATCTCTTGCAAGTCATGGATAACATCTCGAGGGAGCAATTAAATTTAAAAAATAGGAGTATTAAATTAAATCGCAGCAGGCATAGTGTGCTTTTTATATTTAACACTTCTTCACCGACTCTATTTCACCCATCCCTCTCTCCTCTCTCTCTCTCAACAGAGCATCGAAATGGAAGTTCAATCGGGCGGCCGGAATTCATCATCGGCTCCGTCGAATAATGGAGATCGACGGAATCGGATTCGGTATGCTCACTGCAGCTGCTTCAGGCGGTGTTGTCGCTGTTTTTGCTGCTTCTATTCCTATCCTTAATCTCTGTTTTTCATGATCATCGTTCATCAGCTGTTGCTGAGATGTAAATCTTAACTCTGTAGTATTATTATGTATTTGGAGACTATTTTCTTTTGTTGGATTTGTGTGCTTCTCTCCTCTTTAAACCTTTATCTATCTATCATTAAATTGGACTTAATGGAACTGTAAAATAAATTTTAATAGAAGTGATTAATGTATTTGGAAAAAATGTTTTACCTATAAATATTGCTAATAATAATTAATTAATATTTTGATGATATTCAATTGATTTAATTATTAAAAAAATAATAATTAATTAATAGTATATTGTACTATATGGAGAAATTTTAAATTATATTAAAATAAAATTGTAAATTACTATAAGATACTCCTTCCGTCCTCAAAGAATATGCACTTTGGGATCGACATAGGTTTTAATACAAAATTGATAAAGTAAGAGAGAGATAAAGAAAAAAAGTAAATAAAGTATTGTTGGTGAAGAATGTGTCTCACGTTATTAAAGAGAACAGAGTTTCAAAATTAGAAAGTGCATACTTTTATAGAACGGACTAAAAAGAAAAAAGTGCATGTTCTTATGGGACGGACTAAAAAGGAAAGAGCGCATCCACGGAGGAAGTAATATTTTGTCCGCTAAAAAAAGATTAACATAAAGAAACTATGATTTAGGCATATGATATATTTACGTGGCAACAAAATTTGACTTAAATTGATTGCGTAACGTAAAGAAGTACTAGTAGACAAGTAGTAATAATTTTGTAAGTGTTGATTAATTTTATGATGTTTACCGATGATTTTACTTACTAGAGTGTTGATTAATTTTGTGATGTTTAATAATTATTTTACTTACCTAGAGTGTTGATTAATTTTGTGATGTTTATCAATTATTTTACTTACTAGAGTGATGATTGATTATGATATTTTAATTTTGAAAAATATCGAATGTCTAGAAAAGGACCTAAACTTAGTTGCCTCCAATCTTTTCTAGAAATCACTAGGGCCATCAAAGCCCACCTGCAGCAACCAGCCGATGGATAGGATACGGTTGAAACCGACGAATTTCCGTACAAAGGGAGTAGGAGATTTGTTTTGAGTTATAAGGAAGAATGGAAGATGAGAGATTAATGTGACGCAGATGTCTATGATTCAAATCAATACTCATCTATAAACTTCAGAAGGCCGAGCTATGTGTTGTGGTAATAGCCCTCGGGTCCTTCAATAATTTTAATCTTTTAGAAATTTAAGTTAGAATTCTAATTTTATAAACCGCGCACGAATAGGAATTCCATTTTTCTATTTTAGTCAGTCTGCAAAGAAGAGTTCCGGTTCACTTTTATCATAAATATATTCCCTTTGGCCCAACTGAGTTGAGTTACTTCTTTTTTATACTCGTTTTGAAAAAATCATGGTAGTAAATAGTTAAAGTGGATAAATAGTAAAATAAAAGCAAGAATGATGTAGATAAGACTCTTATACATGGTTCTCGCTTTTAACTTTACTATATATCCACTTTAACTATTTATTGGAGTACGATTTTTTTCAAAACGAGTGCAAAAAAAATGACTCAACTTAGTTTGGACGGGGAGTAATATGGTCTCATATTTCACTCACTCGTTTCACTCCATTTCATTTCAAACTATTATATATAAGTGAGACCCATTCCACTCATATTTCAATTAAAACTATTATATATAAGTGAGACTCATTTCAAGAAATGGGACTTCTAATGGTTAGAGAGAATATTATTTCAATAATTAAATTTGAGGATAATCACTTTGTAGCATATCATTTCTTTGGTTCTATATTAGTTCTTTAATGCTATAACTTATTGATTTTATATCAATGTTATTTCTCTTAATTTATTGTAAGATTATCAAAAAAATCATTGAAATTTTAATTTTTTTAAAAAAATTGTTAAATTTTGTTAGTTGATTTTAGTTTTTGTTTTGATTTCAAGAGAAAATGTAGATAAGTAGATTATGAAATGTCTTCTAGGTTTTATCAACATAAGAGCATCCACGATAGAAATCGGCCAGCCATAGGCCAACCGCAATAAAAATAATTCAAAACAACTACATTTACGAAATTAAATTTACGATTAAATTGCGGAATTAAATTTACGAGACATATACGGAAAAATTCATTCATATCATTAAAAAAAAAGGTACATAGATAAAAAAAAATACATTATTTTTTTCAAAAAAAGGGCTTCCACACACGAGCCCGCCACTCTCTACTCCTCGTCGTCGCCGCCGCCACCCGGGGTATCTGAGCCCGCGTCTAAACCCCCCACCAGTGCCCTCGAAGCATCCAAATCCACCCGCATGTTCTCGAGCATCAAGTAGAGGAACCTCTTCTCCGTGGGGTGGTTGCAGCCTTCCACTCTTGGAAGACCGCGAACATCCGTTCCTCCGTTTTTGCACGCGAGAATAAGGTTACGCGCGTGGGGGGGGCGGGTGCCGAGATGACCTCCTGGGGCGATAGGGGGGATCCTCCCCTCGCTGCCCGTTGCGCCCGCTTTTGGCCAACCGGGCGAGGGCGACGAGCAGAGGATGGAGGGGACGGAAACTCCTCAGCATCTGGGGGAAGGTCGTGGGATCCGCTGCTGCTGCCGCTGTAGTCGCCGGAATAGTTCAACCTCTGCTTCTACGGCCACCCAGCGTCGCACCCCGCCTGGAACTTCTCGGAGTCCTTCAACAACACATAGCATTCCCAGAAGAGGAACTCCTTATACTTCCCCGGAAAGGGGAATTGACTCTCTGCTATCCTCCGGGCGTCTTCCTCATTCTGCCCACTAGTAAGCTGGCGAAGGGCGTTGGCGTACAACCCCGAAAATCGGCCGACCGCGGCCCTGATCCGTTCCCACTCCTTCCGGCACTCCTCCCCGTTGTAGTCCTTCCCATGCGGGCAATTCCTCCTGTAGGCTGCTCTAATCTTCGCCCACATGTTGACGACCCGCTAGTTGTTCGCAACCAGCGGATCGTCGCAAACCGACAACCACGCCTTGGCCACGCCGGCGTACTCATCCTCCGTCCACTTCCTCCGCGTTGGGTGTCGTGAACAGCGGGCTGCGACGACTCGCCGACCACCTTGCCCTTCCCCTGGCCTTCTTCTTCTTCGGCGCAGCCCGACCCGCTGGAACGGGAGTGCCCGGGTCCCCGAGATCAATCCTCATCTCATGCAATGACAAAAGGTCATCGCCAGTGAACGTCTCCACTTGGGTCGACGTGTGAGGCGAAGCCATCAAAAAATCAAGAGAGGGACGATAGACCGTGTCCCCCCACCCACCCCGTTGACCCCTGCATCCCGGGATGTATACCGGGCTGCATCCCTCCCTGCCATACCGGCATCATCCCCATCATCTGCTGCTGCATCTAGGGCATACCTCCCCACCACGGCGTTACCTGCCCGCCGCTCGCCTGCACCCCGCCCGGCATCCCCCCTCCCCCCCCCCCCCCGGTTCCCCCCTGCATCCCCCCGGCGCTCCAGCCATCATCCCCATCAACTGTTGCCAAGGGACATTAAACCCTAGGCCCATCTGGCCTCATCTAGATCCCACGGGTACCGTGGGAGTATGAGAGCCGCTCGTCGCCGGACTGGACTCGTTGTTGTTGTCCATCACTCGATGTTGCTCTTGTACAGAAATTTAGAGAGAGAGAAAACTCGTTAAAACAAGTGGTGCAAATGAAAATGAAACTAAAATCGCGTATATATAGGTATTCAAAAATTTTTTTTAAAAAAAACGAAAATTGGCGCTGGCCGATCGGCACGCCACAATGGCGGCTAGCGCACCCGAATCGGCCAGCCCACGCCGATTTTCTCGCCAATTCTCGGCTGGCCGATTGCAATGGTTCGGCTAGCCGATCGGCTAGCGACGCGAATCGGCTAGCCGCTATTATGGATGCTCTAAAAATGACCGGCTCCGTTCTCCTCTAATTCCACATGCACTTTGAACAATTTAATTTAGAGGAAACCGAATGAATTCAAACTCATGTTTTTTTTTCAATTGCTTCGAAGTCGATTCCACCAATCAACTAAGTCACTATACGAGACGTAAATACTGAGCTTACCTAAGTAAAGGATAGCTAAGGAATCCTTAAGTGATGTGGATTGTGAATATCCTAAAGTCACCTATTACCGTGCACTTTTTATCATGTTCATCTTAACTCCATCCCTACAAAATGAACTAAAAATTGAGATCAAAGCCGTGGCAAAGCAAATTATTATAAAAACACAATCAAGATAAAGATTAAAGGGTTAGTTAGATTATGGAGTAATTTATAAACATGGTTTGATTGGTTTCCAAACCACCAACACAACATTGCAGTTATGATCCACAGTTGCCATGTTTTGACTCCACAATTATACCCATTTTTTTAAATAAAAATTAAGCAATGATTTAAAAAAGATTAAAACATTAATTCAAGTAGTGCATGAATTTCCGGCTAAGGGACAAAAAGCATGAGATCCGGTTTAGCAGGTGAAGAAAGTGACTCACAAAAAATCTTTTTTCATACAATACTATAATGCTGCCCTCCACAATCCCACCCCAAAAAAAGGAAGAAATTTGAAACATGACAACAAAAAAAATAGTCTTGGAATTGATGTGTGTTTCTTGTCTCTGTGTGTTTGAGAGAGAGGAATTTCATCATCAAATCCATTTAGACAAAAGCTTCACAGAGTGCAAAAAAATGAAAAATTGAATCTGATTATTTATCCCTACTGTCGAAACTCCACTTTCATCATTTTTATTCTACTGGAATTATCAGTGAATGTCACACCTACCTAAGTGTAGTAAATTGATTTTAATTTATTTTTTGAAAAAAAAAAAAGACAGCTACTTGTGGTAAAATAATGATCAAGATTTGACCTTTTTTGTCCCCTCTCCCTTGTTTGTGTAATAAGAAGCTTCCATTCCACTTTTATCACTGCTCTCTCTTTTATGGGAAACAGAAACATAAACAGAGAAGAAGCTGCTTTTTGCTTGGTTCAAATCTGCTCTCGGTTTTGTGGGCATTTCCAGCTCAACTTTCTTTCAAATTAAATTGGGAAAATTGAAGCCTCATTCTTGAATATTTAAAAATGTTGTTTATTTTTTTTGTGCAGATTTCTTAATAAGTTTTTTTCCTTTTTGGGGATGTCAATAGAAAAGGCCTATTTAGGCTTCAATCAAATCCTCTTGATTTGCACTTGGCATGGGAAATCGCACTATCGGGTCGTTTTTATGTCGACAAGCTCTAAGTCGAACACAACTTATTAACGAAATCCTTGACACAAATGTGGTTTGCTTCATTTAAACAAGAGCTATAAAAGAACATGTTAACGATATGCTAGCATCCGATACTAAGATAACGTGATAAAAATCCAACTTCACAATACACTTTACTCTCACAAGTCTACTTCTCTAAGTTTAAAAACTAATACTCAAATAAATCAAAACTAGTAGTACTAAAATCTAATATTATTATTAATTAATAAAAATAATACTTCATTCATCTATCAAAAATTAATTGATTCAACACAAGTTTAATGCAAAATAAAATATGAGAGAGATATATCAAAAAAGTATGCAAAATAGTAGGTATTGGTTAAATGTGACACGTGTATATAATTTGGAAAATAAATTCATTTTTTGTATGAAATTAATTTTGGCAGGCAGATGAATTAAAAACATGCAATTATTTTTTATGACCGAATATAGTACTAATATTAATAATAACGGACCACGAGAACTCATCGTGAAATGATCATACTAAAATAACAAGTACTATACGATAAACTTGAGACTAATCATTTACTTTTATGCATTCTATATCATGTTTTATTGTCGTATTTAAAATTGTCAGTCATTCATTGTACTCTATCAAAGCAAAAACTCCATAAAAACCAAATATTCTTGGCAAAATTTAGTAGAAATCCAAAATTTCTACTTTCAAAATAATTTTTCAACATCTTACGATATATACTAAAATACAATAAGAAACAACATAGGGGAAAATGGGTAAAAAACTAGACAAACATAAATTACAACAAGAAGCTACTAATCTAACCTACTCTTACATTTTTCATTTTCTCCTTTTCTTCTTCCCATTTCTTCAAATTAAAAATAAAAAATAAAAAAAACTACCCCTTTTCTTCACCAGATTTTTTTTCTCCTGATTTTTTTTCTCTACCTATGGCTGCATAAATCCAAGAGCTTCTTCCTCCCTTCAACAATATCATCGAAGAAATCATCAAGCTGCCCAACGATATTCTCCGTCCCACTTCTCAAATTCCCAAAATACCCCTTCAGATTCTCCACTCTCTCCCTAACCCCGATTTCCGATTCCCACTCCACGATTATCCCCTGCGCGCTCCGCTTCTCCAGCTCCGCCCTCAGCTCCTCCATCGCCGCCTTCGAGCGGCGGAATTCGTACATCAGGACCCCCGCCCGCGCCGCCGTGTTACCGATCTCCGCCGCCACCCGCCGCTGCAGCCGCGCCGTCGACACCGTGAGGCTCGATCCGAACAGGACGTCGTCGTAGCCGCTGCAATTGGGGGAATTCGATTCCGGCCAGAAATAGACCAATCCGTTGAAGAGAATCGTCAGTAGGAGCGAGCTCACATTCCTCATCGCGTAGAGGACGCCGCGGAATCCGTTGAATCCGTGCAGCCGCGGCTCGCTCGCGTCGAATTTGAGGGATAGAGGCTCGATTCGCGTCTCCGTTAGTGACCGGTTTTCCTCCTGAATCCCTACCGCCTCTCTCCTGCATCCTGAAATCGCGCGGATCAACTGTTCGACGAAATGCCGCAGTTAATAAAAATCCAATCTGTATCCATGATTTGGGTTTTTAGGGGCTGTGGATTACCTGGCGGGAGAGCTGGGGGCTCAAATGGCGATGGCTGTCGAGGGAGGAGATGATGTTTAGGCCGGCGGAGTAGTAGTTTTCCATGCCAGAAATCCCTGTTTTGAGGATTTGGCAAACCTCCCAAAGCTTGGAGCTTTCATCCATGTATTCATCAAGCCATTTCTCACCCACTGGTAAGTGGAGTTTTTGGACCAAAATGGTGAGCTGATTGTGGGAGGATCTTAGGAGGGAGAGGACTCTTTGGAGGAATTGTATTGACATGAAGTTGCTCGATAGAAAAGCTCGTTCGAGATCGTCTATGCCTCGAGTGAGGAAGTTGTAGAAGCCATTGACAGAGTTGGTTGAAGAAGCATCCATCATAGAAGGAGGGATGAAAGAAGAGGTTAGAATTTAAAAGGGGATGGAGGAGGAGAATAGTTGCAAAGATTGTGGTATTTAAATTGGTGGAGGATGAGAGAGAGAGGAGGAATGGAAGGAAGGAAAATCAAATCTTGGAAGCTCACAGGTTTCTAAGGTTGAAAAGGATTGTTGGGAGCAATGATGAGTGTTTCCTATAGAGGGGAAAGGATGATTAGTAATCTGCCATTTTCATAGTTTAATGGGAAGGAAAAAAGAAGAAAAGGGAAACTTGAGGGAGATGAAATTGTCTTTTGGAGAGAGAGGGAGAAGAAGGGCTTTGTTTTATGCAACAAAGTGGTTTATCATTATTGATTATGTGGAGATGGGAGGAAACAAAAAGGAAAAAGAAGATAAAAATTGCTAAAGTTGTGTATGTGACATTTATTTATATCTTGGCCCTTTTTTTCTAATCTTATTTATGATGTTAGATTGAGTTCATTGTGTGGTAATACCAGGTTGACTTGAATTGAAAACATTGATTAATTAGTAGTAGTACTTTAGTTAAGTAGTACTAACCTCACCTTATATTGTATTTTCTTATGTTTTACTACAAGATTTTAGTTCCCTTTTTTTCTTCCTCGAGCAACTGGAATTGTTCCTTCAATCCCCTCTATTTTCATTGAAATTTGTGGATTTTTGTTTCCTCCTAGATATAGTAGTCTTTGCCTTGTCTTTAGTTTAATTTCTTGTGTTCTTTTAAAGGGGATTTTGGAATGATGGGATTCTTTGTATTAGCATTTTGCACCTTTCTACTATGCAAGAAATCAGTCTTTTTAGGCCACCCAAACTCATTCTTACTTTCTTTTTTTAATTTGAGTTTCTTTATTTTTATTTTATTTTCATCTTCATCATATGATTCTCTCATTTTTTGGTCGTACAATGTATAATGCTCCCCCTAGAGCTTACAATGAACAAACCCACATGATTCTTGAAGCACTCCATTTGATGAGTGGCCCCCTTCACCCTTCAATCATCTTTTATGGAGGCCTATACCACCCCTTATTGCTAATGGAATTTTCACTTGATTTACATAGTAAAAGGAAAGGCATTCCCATGATATGTATATATGAGTATGCTTCTTTTTGTTAGTGTTGATAATTATACAAAGATCAATAGTGTAAGATTGATAAACATATTGGAATGAGCTACTAACTAGTGACCATCTTTGCCATACAATTGAATGTGGTGTGGAATAAAAATAGCAATATATGTGTTAGAGCACCTATTCAGATTAGCATTCAAAGATTTTTGTCAAGTTACACATAACTCGTCCTACATAAAAAAAAATATATATAATTAAAAAGAAATTAACTTTAATACTCTACTCTGTAAGCCACTACCCATATCACCAACTGATTTTGACAGAAAATTTCACTAGAGGTTGGATTTTATTCATGTATCAAGTACGTTTCAATTATTAGGACTGTACCTAATCTTCATAAAATCTAATGCAATTTAACCTAGAATCATAATTTCTAACATGATATCAGAGCAAGGCACATGCCCAAGTTGAATGTGTCATTAAAAGTGACATATATGAGAGATCGTGTTAAGATATTATCAAATAAATGACTCACATGTGAGGGAACGAGTTGAGAATTGAGATATTCACATGTAGATTGTCTCACTTTGAATATATGAAAGAAAAAGTGACCATGGTCATGGGAAACAACATTTTTCTTCCAACTTCTAGATCAAGGGTTCGAGTAACTATGGACACAAGTAAATAGCAATTGGTTAGTCTCCCCTCTAAGTATGTTTTAATAAATGGGATTTACATTTTTAACTCGGGTAAATTCTAACCAAAATTGCAATTGGTTAGTCTCCCCTCTAAGTATGTTTTAATAAATGGGATTTACACTTTTAACTCGGGTAAATTCTAACCAAAATTGCAATTGGTTAGTCTCCCCTCTAAGTATGTTTTAATAAATGGGATTTACACTTTTAACTCGGGTAAATTCTAACCAAAATTATTGTTCCGATGCTTATTCTAGCCTAGATGTCTAAGTGGGAAGTTGAGGGGAACGAGAATTCTTGAAATTTTATATGGTTGGTTTTTATTTAATTAAGAAAAATGTGACTTTTGAGAAGAGGGTGGTCGTGGGTTTTTGGAGAATGGGACATTAGAGAGGATGTTGGTCCTTTGAGATTTTGTTGGAAAGTGTATTAGTGAGAATGGTCCAATATTTAAGGCCGTTGATTTGGGTGCCCCTTTTCCTTTGCTGCCCACATCACCTGCATCTAATTATAGGATGAATCTTCTTTTAAGCCACACATGTGATGGAAGCTATAGTGAGGAATTTACATAAGTATCAAGAATAAATAAAATTTATCACAATTTTTAAGTAGTCTAGCATTTAATATATGTAATTATAGAGAAATTTTATGTTAAATACTTATTGTATTATGTTTTGTTTTATGCATCTATTCTAGTCTTTATTTCAAAATTATCCTTGATGTCATTAATTCAATAAATTATTTAAAAATTAATGCTCGATTTATTCATTTTCTCTATTATTTAAAATAAATAAATAAATAAAACAAAAATAAGCTATGATTTCTATATAATTTATAACATTAATAATGTCAATAACAGTTTTTACTTTGTTATAATAAAAGTAAAGTGTATAAATAATGCTAAACACATACTTAAAGAAAGTGATTCTTTCATAAATTATGTGACATAACATCCCTCTAAATAAATATATTAAAATTCTAATCTATTGTTAAAAGTTAAACAAGAAATATACACATATTTGGAAAAAGTACATACTTTCTAACAGTAGTAATTTATCTAATTTAAATTTTTCTCTCACTACCCCAATCAATCGAGGAGTTGGAGCATGCTTTTGGGAACAATTTTGTAATAATTCACTTTTTATTTTAAATCAATCCCATCTTCTATGTCAGACTATAAATGCATCTAGGAGTATATGATACCAAATAAACGTACAAATTATGATCTATAAAAGTTAATTTATGTTCTGAAATTAGGTGGAAGAAAAAAACTGGCCACCATCATTTTCCATCCTAATAAAGTTGCCATGCTCTATAAATTTCTTCAACAAGAATGTTTCATTTTCTTCTTAATGAACCCTAGATGGATCCAACTGTATGGTCCATATCCCCCTCATCAATGAAAATGATCTCATGCATATATATTGGATTTAATAATTGGAAAATAACATCTCATCAAAGTTACATAAGAATGTATGAATAATGCATCCAATTACTCCAACATCATATGGCTTCCATATATATTCAATTTATTTAGGTGTTCACTCTTGTGTGTGTGTAATGTACTAGCAATAACATTAAAATTCTCTCCATTGTTCAACTATCATATGGTTGTTTCAGATACCATCAGAATTCATAATTTATCAGTCATAAAATCGTCGCTCTATCAATTATGTCGGATTATGAGAAATTGTGCTCATATATTTATTATCTGTTAATATGAAAATTGCTTCTAGGGGCCACATTTATAGTGTAGATAATCATGGGAATAAAGAAATTGATTAAAATCTACTTTTTCTAAGATGATATCTCATGCGCGTGGATTAATGGGTCATGCACTATGTTTAACTACTTAAGAATAATAAAAATTCACTGATTCAGGTACATGTGTATACTAATACAAGTGCAACAAAATTTTACTGACTTATATATTACATAAATGTGTTATCTATATATGTTACATTAAACCCAATTAATTGTATTGAACAAAATGGATACGATTAAACCAAATTTCTTTTTGCACGGTACAAAAAGATCGATTGAAAAAGATGTTTTTCTAGTTTAATTTCAATTTCAGATTATTGGCATAATTGTTGCCAAGTGCCAACTAAATCAAGTGGAAGATTTTTCTAGGTTGATTTGGGGCCTCTACTTATATTTCCACACCCACTTTCTGGTCAAAAACAAGATTAAAGAGTCATCATAATGAGACAATTGTTAAAACATCATTGGCATAATTCTTTGGTATTATTCAATCATAATCACCTTTTTCTGTACTAAATTGTGCTTAATAAAATTTGCACGCCTAGTGAAAAATTATTTCATGTTTAATTTGCTGTAAAGGGCGAGTACGATGAGACATATACAGGGCTCGCGCTTGAGCATCCATAATGGTAAATAAGCCAGCCTATTTCTCCTCCTGCCACATTATCCAGCACTAAAATTCCTCATGCCACATCATCAGGACAAGCAATAGGCTAGTCATAGACTAGCCACATCATCAGCACTATTAAAAAAAATAACTAAATTTACGGAATTAAAAAAAAATACGGAATTAAATTTATGACACATAAATTCATTAATTTCTTTTTAAAAAAGTACATTAATTATAAAAAAATACATAAAACAAAAAAAACTATCGTCGTGCAGTCCTCCGCGCCCACAACTCTTCAATTAAATCCTTTTGGAGTTTAATATGAGCATCCACTTGGCGCATGTCGTCGTGTGCCTGGAGGCGGCCGATTTCATCGTGAGGTACCCCCTTCGTACGTTGGGGGTGGCCACACCGTGGCTTGGACCGGCTTCATCGTCATTGGCCCAACTAATCAGTTGTACACATTCATCTTCGACTATCATGTTGTGCATGATAATACAGACGTACATTATGAAGCAATGCAGTCGACATGCCACAAACGCGCTGGACCCCTAATTGCCGCCCATCGGGACTGGAACACACCAAATGCGCGCTCCACGTCCTTGCGCGCCGACTCCTGCCGTTCCGCAAAGTAGGCCTTCCTGTCCTCATTTGCGCATGTAATCATCTTCACAAAGACGGGCCACCTAGGGTATATCTCATCCGCCAAGTAGTAGCCCGTATCATGTCGGTTGCCGTTGGCGACAAAACTGATGGCCGGACTGACGCCCTGGCACTGCTCGTTGAAAAGGGGCGACGAGTTGAGAACGTTGAGGTCGTTGTTCGACCCGGCTACCCCAAAATACGCATGCCAAATCCACAGCCGATAATCAGCTACGGCCTCGAGGATCATAGTGGGATTCTTTCCCTTGTAGTCGGTGGTGTAGAACCCCTTCCAGGCAGCGGGACAGTTCTTCCACTCCCAATGTATACAATCTATGCTGCCTAACATCCGTGGGAACCCATGCTTCTCCCCGTGCATCTGCATCAGATCTTGACAGTCTGTCGGGGTAGGGCTTCGAAGATACGCTCCTTGAATATTTCAACGACGCCCTCACAGAAATGCTTCAGACACTTCTGGGCAGACGTCTCACCGATGTGGAGGTACTCGTCCCACATGTCTACCGCGCCTCCGTAGGCCAACTGCCTGATTGCCGATGTGCACTTTTGAATAGGGGTGTGGCCGGGTCTGTCAGCCGCATCGTTCTTGAAGCGAAAGCACTTATATCGACGCTCCAAAGCGTCAACGATACGCATAAACAACTCCCTGCGCATCCTAAAACGCCGCCTGAACAGGTTGGCGTTAAACCGCGGTTGCTCTGCGAAGTAGTCATCATATAACCGCTGATGTGCAGCTACGTGATCCCGAGCAATCACTGCTCGGCGGTGGACAACGGGTCTAGGTCGAGGTACCGCCGGCTGCATAGCCCTTTGTAGCAGCCGGTCTATCTCACTGGACGTATAGGCCTCCAATGCTTCGTCCATTTGCCGTTCGTACTCCTCATCACTACTACCACTACTACCACCCGCGTTACTCATTTCGCATTGTTGCTCTTGTATAGAAATTAAGAGAGAGAGAAAACTCGTTAAAACAAGTGGTGCAAATGAAAATGACATGAAAATCGCGTATATATAGTGTTTCAAAAATTTAATTAAAAAAAATGCGCTGGCCGATCGCTCGCCGATCGCCAGCCTACAATGGCGGCGAGCGGATCGGCCAGCGCTCGCCGAAATTTTCGCCGAAATGGCGCTCTCCGATTGCAATGGTTCGGCGAGCGGACCGGCTAGCGCCGAGAATCGGCTAGCCGGTCGCTCGCCGACCATTATGGATGCTCTTATTTTTATTAAAAAAAAATTACAGCCTATTTTTTTCATGTCTACATGCGACATAATTTATACAACCATAAACAAATGTGCATATACTTTTAGATCATCTATTAAATTCTCATCTAAATATTCCTTTTTTTTAGTAATTATCAAAGGTATTTACTAGCTGCCCAGTGACTATTTACAGCCTACTTTTTTCATGTCTACATGCAACATAATTTATACAACCATAAACAAATGTGCATATATTTTTAGATCATCTATTAAATTCTCATCTAAATATATTACACAAGTGAAGAGAAGAATACTCCTTTTCTTTTTGGTAATTACCAAGAATATTCACTGACGGCGTAGCTATTTCCCACGCTCATTTCATAGTGTTTTTCGCTTGGAAGTTGCGTTGGAGTACATTTATTTTATTGTATTTATTTTCTACCATATATCAATATGATTGTAATCAAAACTGAACCAAATTTAAATATATGACCAAGATCCTAGATGAAAAATCAACAAAATCCTTATTTTTTCCACAAATATATTTTTATTTATAAATTAAAAAATACATAATCTGTGCCCGAAATAAAGACTCATTTTACATTTAATGGGTGTTAGCAATTAAAATTTTCATATCACTTTGTTTTCTATTTTGGTATGTGGGTCCGCATTCCGATAAATCACTATGCTCATACAAACATTTCATTATAAAATTGATACTCGGTTTGTTCATCATTAGTAGTATGTAGATGACACATATTTTAATATTAGTATCAAATGAGTAAACTATAAGAAATATCAGAGAAAAAGTGATTTGTGTATTGTTAGCGAAGAATGCAGATCAAAGAACCTTTTACTAAATATAGGTGACTACTTTTTTTTATGGATAACCTCAAATAGATGAGACTAATTAATTTTCTCATTAACTTTTAATTTCTTCATATTTTAAAAAATGTGAGTCGAATCAAAGTGAGACTTTTTCTCATACAATGGTGGATGAGTATATATTCCAGGGTGAAGAAAAGGCATAATGAACAATGAGTGGCAGATCGTACTTGGTGTTTCTGCAATTGTCGTTTCAAGCAATAGTAATTTTATTCTAAAGGCTGTTACTCTCATAATACACATTGTCCATTTTGGGCATGCAATTATAGCCAAATAAAACACTTAACCATGCTTTGTTCTTGTTTCGACTCACCAAATTTTGTCACTCATGCATAAGAGAGATGTCACTAATTAACAATTGATGTAAGTATGCATATTTTGAAACTAATGATGAATCTCAATAACTAATTATATAATTATTCAAACTAAATAGAGTATCAGATCTTATGTACTACTCCATTTGTCCCAACTAAATTTAGTGATACAGACCAAACAGGAGAACTCATTCCAAAAGACTAGCCTGTTAGCAAAGAGAGTCCATTTAACCTATATAGCCCACACCAATTGCTCTCACAACTGATGTGAGAATTGAGTCCGTAACATTCGACCCTCCTTTAAGGGCCAACGTCCTCGTTGGTCACGGCTGGTTCTTTGCCAGACCACCACTCCAAGTTCTCGTTGGTCACGGCGGATTCTTTGCCCGGCCACCACTCCGTTGGTCACCACTCCGAGTCGGCCCCAAACGCACTCGTTGGTCACGGCGAGTTCGCTGCCCGACCACCACTCCGAGCCGTTTGGGCTCTCAATGAAAGCACCAATTGATACAGACCAAACAGGAGAACTCATCCCAAAAGACTAGCATGTTAGGGAAGAGAGCTCATTTAGCCTATATACCCCACACCAATTGCTCTCACAACTGATGTGGGAATTGAGTCCGTAATATTTAGTCACTTCTTTTTTGCATTCATTTTTAAAAAATCATATATGGTAAAAATATAAGCGAGAATAATGTAGATAAAACTCTTCTCTGCATTATTCTCACTTTTATTTTATATATATTCACTTTAACTACTTATTACAATTTTTTCAAAACGAACTTTCTTGGGACAGAGGGGGACAGAGGGAGTATGTTTTATCATCATAAACCCTAATCTTCTTCAACTCTTTGTTAACTTTAAGTTATTTTTATTAATTCATTTATTTCAGGTTTAAAAGTAATTTGTCAATGAGTTTTTAAGTTTTGAAGATAGCAAAGAATTTCGTTTCCGTAAATTAAAGAGCTTTTGTGTAACGAGGTATAGACGAGAGGGCTACAATTAAACAACGAGCTTAGATGAATTAATATTTTGTGGCAACATAAATTACATAAAAATTGTCCCTTTCAGTCTTTTCTAGCAAATAATTGAAAATATTGCATGGCAAAACCAATCATTGTGAGAGTGAAAAAAATGTGCAGCCTTATTCAAAGATATAATGACACAAATAGAATTTTCAATTATTTAAGCTTTATATTCATAAATGTGTAATAATTTTTATTTCTAATTGAATAGGAGTATTAAAACGTAAAATGTTATATAGCTTGATTTTACTAAGTTGGTTCATTGTTCTTTTTTTAATTTTGTACTATTACTCTGATTCTAGTTATCTTTTTGGCAATGTACATACAAAAAATTCTTATTATCATGATTGGTTTAAATCCATATTAAATAGAGGCCATGAGACCAATTGTATTTTATTGATATAAATAAATTAGTTATTATCAATAATTTATATACTGTGGAATGCAAGTTTCTAGGAAACTTGATATTGACGGAAGAATATATAGAGATTGATTCAAGGACAAGACATCATTATAAATACGTATGGAATAAAAATAATAAAAGTGCTCTCAAGAAATTATTACAATTATAAACCCAAAGAAAAGATAAGAGATATAATGATGAATTGTCAAGAGGAAAAAAAAGTAGAGCTAGAAGAATAACATTCCCATAAATTTATAAGTTCTTTTACATTTGGGCCATGATATATTTCCCCCTTTTAGGCTAGCATTAGGGTGAGTTCTTCACAATAGTCTTTTTCTAACCTTAGTTAATTAGTTAATTAGGTCCACTTTGAGATTCCTTCCCTTTATTTGTTATAATAGTATAAAATACAATCAATTTCGAATAACATCTTAGTGTATAACTAAGAGCAAATGTCACCATTTTGAAAATAAAACGGTTGTGACTAATTCTAAATGTTGCAATTGAATATAACAACTGGGGGTGATTTTGTTCATTAGTGAAATTGATTTTGTGTCATGCCAAATTCATCAATCTTGTCATGGATTGATTTTATTTTATTAATTACTATCATATTCATATGTGTCGTGACCACTTTCGTTACGTGTATAAATGAGATGCAACAAAATATAAATTAAATCAGAAGAGAATTAATAGGGTAGGCTATATAAAGGCTATAGTTCTAAAACATTAACATAAATGCATAAAAGACTTAACAAAATGCCTTGAGTAACAAGCATTTATATAATCTAGTACCACAAGTGGTTGAAGGTTTTAATGCTCTATTTAACAACTTTGAGATTCCTTTTCCATGGCGTCAAATTATTCTTGTGTATGTGGTGCACAAAATGAAATTGATGTTTCTGCAACGTCCAGGGACGGAGTTAGAAATTTATCTTAGTGGAATCAAAATTGGAAATTAGAAAATTTGAGGTCGGGCATTTGCCCTCATATCGATGAGTCGATGACAAAACTACGCACTTGAACGTAACACACTAAAAAATTAATCTTTACCGACTGATTACAACATACTACCTCCGTTCCCCAAAATTTGCTACACTTTGATCCGACACGGATTTTAAGAAATGTAATGGAAAGTGACTTGAAAAAGTTGGTAGGATGTGGGTCCTACTTTTAAAGTATTAGTTTTATAATAAAATGTGAATAGGAATGAGTTAGTGGAATATGAGATCCACTACCAAAAATGGTAAAAGTGAAGTGTATCAAATTTTCAGGGACGGACCAAAATAGTAAACTGTATCAAATTTTTAGGGACGGAGGCTGTAAAATTTAAATGTGATAGATTATTTACTCAGTTGGTAATTAAAACGTTTCAATCTAGCATATAGGTGGAGATGTCTAAATCTAGAAAAACACGCTACTATTAATGAGTATGTACGTGTTTAATAGTATATTGGATCAAAGGGGGCTCATATGATGACCACCACATATTTTTTACTTTTAGTATTTTATGAGTTATTTTTTGCAGCATAAAAATTTTATAGGCATATATGTGAAATTAGAGGGAAAAAATGAACAAATCAAGTTTTAGTGTACATATGATATGTAAATTTGAATGATAGTCATACAATTATGAGGCATTAATTAAAATAGTATTTAAAAATTATTGATGCAGTGTAAATGCCAATATAATATTGAAAATGCACACCAATAATGAGCAATATATCAATTGTCTCGAATTAAAATATTGACCGGATATAATATCTACAAAATGGAGAGGTGAAATGTCACATATATATAGGGAGGGCACTGTATCAATTTTGGCAATTTACATATGTTGATTTGATAGGGTAATGTATATGTCACAGTTTCATGAAATGATATGTCTCCAACCAATTGAATGTTGAATTTCTCCTCTCTTTAGTGGTATGGCATATGAGACGAGTCACATCCACATTATAATTACCATATATTGTATCTTGATCTACATTTTTTTACAATTATTCATTTTGGTCAATAATACAAAATCTTGGAAGGGGGCCTTTCACATTAAATTCATTATTCACTTGTTCCATGGATGTATCTTAATCCCCCCTATCTTAGAAGAATGTCGACACACGTGTGCTTAGATGGTTTGTGGCCATGACTTGTCCTTGAATTGATCACATCAAGAACAAGAAATAAGAGTCTAAAAAACAAAAATAAAAAAGTGAAGGAATAATTATATTAGTTCATTTTCTAATTCCCACATTTTTGTTGAGTTTGGGTTTATTTAAAATAAAATCTTGAGTAAATACAATGAGATGATCTTGCACAATGCCATTGATGTGTTGATGAGTGTGCTACGCAACTCTGAACTTGTTTTCGATTTCATGTGTTGATGAATTTGCTCAATATATAATGCATTGCCTGGTTTGTGGTTTGTTTATATTTTTGATGAATGTGTTTTAGTTTGTGGTTAAATAAAAATAAAATTTTTATTTTTTACCTTATTTTTGAACATTGATCTAAATTATCTTACATTGTGTTTCTTTATTTATGTATTGATGAAATATCTCAAATGGAATAGAATGGTTAATCACACTACTACAAATCTTGTACTTACTTCAAAAAAGTATAATGTGACTAGCTATCGAGCACCTTAAATGATGTCATTGTTATTTTATATACGTTATTCGCGTGTATTTCTTTCATTGGCCATTGCTAACTTTAATTTAGCTAAACACATATCCATATGATAAATCGTACACATATTATATCAATCATTTTATTTGAAAATTTAAAAGTCGATTGTAAACCATAACTCATGAGTAAAACAATGGTACTAGCCACTAGGAGTACTATTGAGTGAAATTAGATGTTTTTAATTACATTTTATTTTTATCTCTTTCAGGTTAGAACAAACTGCAAATAATATGACATGAAAGGCCGAGTAAAAATAATAAATTCATAAGTTTGTTATATGTGGTTGCAATGCTGATCAAAGCCCATGATATTTATAACTCATAGATCATGTGATTGCAATTTGATCAAGTAAATTATTGTTTTCCCAAAATTTATTAACTTTGGATTATGTGGTCCCAATATGAGTTGAATTTTTCTGCATGAATAATGGGATTTGGCCCCAAAAGGCCAAAATAATTGAACCTATTTAATAAATATGATATAAATACTATAGTAGTTAGTTATGGGCATTTCCTTCTCAAAAGTACGATATGAGCAGTTTGCCAGTAACTCGAAAGGGCCTTCTCAAAGGCTATCAAGTGTTTGTTGAAACCACAAGTTAATTTTCAATAATCATTGATGATAATTTTATTTTATTTTTACTTGAATTTTTTTTCATTTAATGCCAATCTCAGAGCTGCGTGACTATTTATTTGTCGGTGGATATTTTTATTTTTTCCTGTTACTAAATCAGTATTTTAACTAATCTATCACAGATTGAAGAAACACTACATATAATAAAATGTAGGAAGTTTAAAAATTACTCATATATAGAGAGAGGAATATATCCTATATTACTTAGGTAAACATCATATGCTATCACTTATGCTTAATCAACATTTAACATTATCTATTTTGTTTTATATATTCAGTTCAAGGATTATGTTTTCACTAACGATTTCTCATGTTCTTGTATAATCGGTTCAAACCATAATCAATATATAGTATGTTTGAACTTAAATAAAGAAAGAAGTAGATGTTCAAACGGAAAATTTCTCAAGGCCTATCGTACTTTGTCGTTACCACTATGTGCCCGCGGGTCAAATGAGAGGTATATACTGAAATAGTAAATTACCATACTATTACTAATAAAGAAAAAGAAAAATAATTCAATTTTATATTTATTGCCCATAGAATTAAAATTAATAAAAAAACACGCCCAGTGGGACTCGAACCCACAATCGCCTGATTAGAAGTCAGACGCCTTATCCATTAGGCCATGGGCGCTTTTTGTTTTCTTCCTCTTGTTTTTATTATATACTACTCCCTCAATTCCATAGTAATAGAGTCATTTTCCTATTTCGGTACATTCCATAATAATGGAGACATTTCCCTTTTTAGTAAAAGTCAACACATTTTTTCTCACTTATTTTACTCTCTCTTACTTTATTCTCTCTACATCTCTCTAACATTTTCATTTCCTACTTTACTCTTCCATTACTTAACTCACATAGCACAATTTTTCTTAATCTTCGTGCCGAAAAGAATTGTCTCCATTACTATGGAACGAAGGGAGTATATATTATTCCCTCCGTCCCACTTTAAGAGTCTCATCTGAATTCAAAAAGAAATGTAAAGAAAAGTTGATGAAAAAAATAATCCCTTCGTCCCATTAAAGATGATTCACTTTCCTTTTTAGTTTGTCCCAACTAAGATGACCGATTACTAAAAATGGAAACATCTTTCTCTCTACTTTATTCCCTATCTCTTACTTACTCTCTCCACTTCACACAAAAAATAAAGTTGCATAAATTCTCATGCCGCCCAAGAAATAGGTCATCTTCCTTGGGACGGGGGAAGTAGTAGAACTGTGGGTCATACTTTTATATATTAGTTTTATAATAAAATGTGTGAAAAAAAGATTAGCGGAATGTTGTGTCTATCACCATTTATGCATTCCAATCGGGACTCCTAAACTGGAATACCCAAATATGATAAACTGGGACTGCTAAAATAGGACGGAAGGAATATATCATATTCATAACTTCTATTTCATTTAGTTAATTATAAAGAAAATACGTTTAATACGGAGTATAAATTTAAAATAAGAATTAGATGAGAAATGTGAACTCAAACAACAACACAAATAATAAGAAGAGTAAAACGTGAAACAATTTAAGCACAAGAAAATTATGAAATGTGGACTATTAGTGAGACGTAGAGGACCACGTCTTTCGATCTGAATTTGTAATCATCAACTAGAAAGAAATAAAGATCTAAAACACCTCTCTTTTTCCAATACATATTTTAAATATTATATCAACCTTTTTTTGTTTGTGATGGAGATAACGCCAACATTTGTCGACGAAAAAAATTACTTTTGAAAGTTCACACAATACAAAAGAATAAAAGAGAAAGGAAAAATCATCAATTATCCAATAACAATGACCATGCAAGCCCAACATAGAACAAAAGCATGAGCTCATGAATGACTTGCACTTTTCATTTAATTTTGAATTAATTTAGTTACACTTTTAACATGCCCAATTTTGTCTTAAAAGTTTATTGGCCCAATAATAGAGTTACATTAAACCCAGGCCCAATATTCAATTAGAATATCAGTGAGATTACTAAGATGAAAATTTCCTATATATATATTTTAATATTAGGCTATTAATATCTTAAAAAAGTGAAAGACTAATTATATAAATATAATACTAGTAAATATATACAAATTGTTAATATTTTTTAAATAGTTCAAAATATTTGAAGCAAGAGTGTTGGCAATTGAAACATAAAATGAATGTAAAAAATATCCCACATCGGTGTACTAAAAGAGCTTAATCCACTATATAAGTCTTATGGGCTCCTCCTTCTATCACCAATTGGTTTTAGGATTGAACCCATAGATTTCTATCATGGTATCAAAGCGGGTCGCCGACTGTGGGTCAAATTTAACGGACCCAGCAGTATATCTGGGGCGAAACTAAAAAAATGACTGACCCAGCAGTATATCTGGACTTAAAAATTTGGGCCAAGTGGTTCAACCGATCGAAAAAAAAAATTGGACCGATTGGCCAATCGATTAGAAAAAAGTCCAACCCCTCCAAGATTCACCTTGAAGGGTTTGAGGGAGGGTGTTGGCAATTGAAACATAAAATGAATGTAAAAAATATCCCACATAGGCGTACTAAAAGAGCTTAATCTACTATATAAGTCTCATGGCCCCTTCTTTTATCACCAAATGGTTTTAGGATGGAACCCATAGATTTTTATACGATGATGCTACTTGCTTGTTTGTTTGGTTTGAGCTTTTCCTTAGCATAAGAAATGGACTTAATATTTATGTGAATAAAAAAAGGCAATACATAAATAAACACATTAAAAAAGGGTTTGGAGAATCATGAAAGTGACAAGAAAGTAAATTATCCTTAATCTGGTTTAGGTTTTGCAATTTTCTTTAGCTCAGTTAGCGATTGGACAAATTATGGGCAGTTTATGTTTTGTTTATATGCAAGTTGCAGTGCTGATGAACATATCAAGATTAGGCAGTTGGAACATAATATTAATAAATTAACTATAAACGAATATTAATTGACCTTTGGCCTAATTCAATCTTTGAATACATCAAAATGAAATGAAATATGTTTGAGATGGTCCATTTGCCAAATCCTATATTGGGGTTTGTTATGATTTATAAATTTATTTTATCTCACTTTTATATATATACTTGCATAATTTAATGCTTGAAACATAGTAGTACTAATACATAGTAACTAGTATAAATTATTATGGCTAGGTGGTTGTGGCCATGGATAAATCTCTCAAAATATAGTTATGATTGAGTTTGGAATATTAATATTTTGTGATGTGGAAGAAGTTATTTTTATGACAAAATCAGATAGTTTCTTTTAAAAATAGCCTAATTGAATGTAGGATCGAGTAAATTATAACAAAGTACACACGTTTAAATTTATATTTTAGATATACAAGAAACAAGATTGTTTTCAATTTATTTCTAAAGCTACAATTCATATTTTAGATATAAAAGAGATAAAAGTATTTACCTATCTTAATCCAATTACTCAGATGCGTGAAAAGTGTGAAGTCTTGAAAACCCATTTATTGAAAAGATTTTGATGTTTAATGGTTTAACATGACTTGTGGCATATGCGTCATTAATGTTGAATTTTGGGTTTACATCCTTGAATTAATATCTTCGTTGACAAAATGCTAAAAGGGAACTAGTTTCATATTTTTGTATCATTTTGTCGTAAACACATCTATACTAATATAAAAGGCGAGTTTTGGCCTTATTTTGAAATATTCATAAATTGTGGGATGAATTTAGATATTTATAATTTTTAAGAAATAGGATTAAAATGGAGGTTACAAATCTTTATGATAATAAGAGGACTATGATTTGTAACTTCCAACCATATACATTAACTTAATTTCAAATGTGAAATTGTCACAATAAAAATAAGTTATTGAGAATAATAAATGTAAAGATAATATAAAAATAGTGGCATGTTTAATTTTTTAATATATATATTTATAACATGAGAGTTATTCAACTCTACATAGTAGTATTAATTATTAATATGGCTACATATACGGCTTTTCATACATGCCCTCTTATAATCATAAAAGATTTATAACCTTCATTTTAATCTTAATTATTAAAAATTATAAATATCAATTCATCCCACTAAACAAAGTAACGTAAAGGTAATAAAAATGACATTTAAATAAATCAATCAATTTTCAATGTAAATTTAAGGCGGTCAATCATGTTATAATTCCATCAATTTATGATTGTTTCTTCATACATTTTACCTATAAATAGGTATCATTGGTTAGATAAAATTCATTCCTCTTTGTCTTTTCTCATTGCATCACGAATTCTCTGCAAAAAGATATTTTTACTTCCAGTATAATTATTACTCTTTATCGATAGTAGTACATTTATATGAATCTATTATACACATTATTTATTATTATTATTATTATTATTATTATTTGTTTAATAACATTGTCTCAGCTTTTATTTTTTTAGATACCATGATGTTATCATTGACCCTGGCAAGGTTATTATATAATCTAATTTTCAGCTCATTGAGATTAAAATTGTGATTCGCAGTGAGTATTGATCGTCATTTTGTTTTTATTTTCTACTCCAATTTAACGTTTAAGACATTTGAATATATCAAGCTGATTGATAATGTAGTTGAGGAGACACTATTTGGCATTTTTAAATATTACTCTCAACTATAATATTGTTATTTGTTTTTTTAACATTGTTGCTACTTCTATTTTTTTTTTTTTAGATATTATTGGCGCAATTGTTGACCTTAGCAAGATTATTAAACGTGATAATTGTTGATTTATGGTGAGTGTTGATTCATCTTCTTTTTTTTCAACATTGTTTTATTTTTGTTGATTCATCTAAAGTTGTGTCAATATAGTTTGTGTATATTATTTTGCAGAATATCAGAATATTGGTGATGCTTCATGGATAAGTTCTTATTGTTCCTATTGGGATGCAATTTTTTGGCATAAAGAACCGTTGGGGAAATCATCTAGAAACAAAAAACCAAAATTTTCATATTGTTGTATGAGTGGAATATTAAGCTTCCTATGATGTATGCTCCTCATGTTGTCTTTCAAGATTTAATATTCTATAAAGATTTTTAATGTTTTTGTTATTTGAAAAATATTATATTTCATATAGTTGAGTTCACCTCGATGGAAGGTTGGATTTATAAATTGGTTGAACACTGGTCAATCACTGTATGTGTACAATTGCATAGTCAATGAACTCTTTTATGTTGTGTCACTATTTAATTTTTATTTCATAAATATTATATATTTTATAAAGTTTGTCTAATTTTATTTGGGATCTATAAACCATGTATAATTTTATATTTTCTCATTTCATTTATTTAATTGACCTTTTAATTTAAAATTTAATAGGTCGTGCAACGCACGGGATTGATACTAGTGTAATAAACATCAGACCATATTACTTGCCGGGTAGAACGGCCTGTCATGCCATATAAAATTATTTACCAATAAAATAAAAATTATTATGTATTTTCACCTTAATGTAATCTGTGTGGTCGGACATAGTGAAGAAGGTCGTTGTTGGCGTTGGAAGGCAGAGGCGGCGGTGGTAGCCATTACGGACGAAGAACCAAAGTGAACTAATGATCGACAATAAGCCGAAAAACTGAATTTAATGGGATTTTTCGATCCTTATGGACCGACGATAAGGTCAATCGACCTCGACCCCACTAGTATTCTTTTGACTAAATTCATAATATATTCTCAAAATTCTGTGATTTGGTGTGCATCAGATGACCTAGTTTTTTTTATAATTACGTGATTTTCTAGATGATAACCAATCCTTAATTGCCCTTCAAATAATTTATAAGATTAATACTATAATTAATTGAATAGTTTAATCTATGAAAAAAGAATGTAGCATTTGATTATCCAAGATTCCAATAATACAAATTATTTTTTCACGTTCCTTATCCCAATATCATAAGATTAGATAATAACATGCTCAACAAAGATCAATTTGTTTAAAAAATGATCACTTCAGTGTATAAAAGGTACGTGATTTTATTACTCATTGAATATCTTAATAAAGTGGCCACTAGATCTTCCTAATGTGTGGGCTGATAATTGCTCCATCACACTATATATGTAGTAATTTTCTTTAAGAGGTAATTACAAATCAATACTCATGTGTATATAGTGTTTATGTAATTTAGAATAAAAAATTATTATACAAATATTAACTAGCAAATATTTATTCACTCTGAAATTAATCTAAATACAAGAGAACACAAGCATGACTAAGTTTCTTAATAGCTAAATTTTTAGAAAAAATTAGATGAGATCAAATTAAATAAAATAAAATAAGGAAGAAAGAGAAAGCAAATGCAAATAAACCTCTTGCCCCAACCCAACATACATGATAGATTAACTTATGGATGAATAGTTTCATAAATTGATAAAAATTTTACGCAGTCTCATCCTCGTAGAATTTTTCTGATGCAACGGAAAAATCGAGAAAAATTTACCAAAATTGTAATTTCTATAGCCAATCATTAAGTTACGTTCGATTGTAACTGATTTTTTTCTGTATTTTATAAGTATGTTTTTTTTATAGAATTAGATTGTTGTGAAGGAAAATGTCGTTCCTATCCAATAGTAAATTGGTGACAATTGGCTTCAAAATATATAGGGTCGCATCCATTCTAGAATATGTATCTAACTTTCGGTAATTTAGGTCCTATCATAATAAATTTGAAAACTTTGTACAAAAACGCACACACGCACACAAACGTGTCCCACTTATCTTTAATCACTGTATTTAGACATACGACAATCCTTAATTTCAATGAATTTGACATTTCAATTAATCTTTACTTCAAGCTTAATGTATTTTGGTTACGAATTGTATTGGATCATGCGTTAAAGTTTAGAATTGCCGTTTAAAATAGAGATATTGACCCCTAATATCACAGAACTATTAGAAAGTTGGGTTCTTCCCACGAACTTTGAAATTGACAAATAATATCACGAACTTTACTCCGAGTTTGTTATTCCCACCAAAGAAAATATTCCGGCAAATAATATCATGATACGGATTTTTTCCGTAATTTCTCGACAAAACTTCGAGAGCTTCAAGTTTTTCAATCTTTGAGGATAGTTTTTCTTGAAGCACACCCTCCAACATTGTTCTTCAATCTATTAATATATTCCGAAAATTTTTATTGGTGGGAATAACAAACTCGGGATAAAGTTCGTGATATTATTTATTAATTTCAAAGTTCGTGGGAAAAATCCAACTTTTTGAAAGTTCCATAATATTAGGTGCCAATATCCCTTTAAAATATATCTCTAATTTTTCTCAAGCTTTACACTTTAATCTATACTATAAATTAAATACTTGGTTATACTGATGTTTCATACTATTAGTCCAGTGAACTCATTAAATCTCTTAAGATTCTTCAATGTGGATATAAAAATGATTGTTATTATCATCACTGGTGTTATGGAAAATGTATTGTTATAAATAAAGGTGATTCTTATGATAAATTAAAGCGACAACATGTTTCATTAAAAGGGACGCTTCATGTAATTAAACATTACGAACTAGATTATTCAAAATCTCTTACTATAGTTGTTTTGTCTCATTATTTTAGCATTTTAACAAAAATATCTTACCCTAAAAATGATTACGAATAAACATCAAACCTAGTGTACTACTCCTATTTTAGAGTAAAAAATATCATGACAAAATTTTTCCGAAAAAAATACTAAATTTTGTAGGTGGATCAAGCGTAATTAAGTTGTACTTAAAGTTAAAACAATTTTGAACCATTGAAGAAATTTAGGGTTCAAATGTACAGAGTGAATTAATTGATTACGTTGAAATACATCATGAGGAAATTTGTTCATTTTTTTTGTCAAAGTCGTTATATAATCCAAAATTCAAATATCGAATAATTTTTTGCAATTGTTTTGTCAAAGTCGTATTTAATTATCCGCTCAAATAACTAGAAAGATTCTAAAAGCAAGAACGCAGTTGAAAAGAAAATCTATATCCACTAATGACAAAATTGAATAGGAGAATTTGAGAAATTTACTACTAATATTTATCATTAATCTTCACATTACGAAATTATTTGCAGGGATAGATTTGTAAATTCCAGAGTGGCCAATAATGCGACAAAGAGCCGCCTAGTAGGGAAGAAAAAAAATGTTTTTTTGTTAGCAGCCCTTATTATTTTTTACATTTACTTTATGATATATGTGGACATATTTATTATAAATATCATAAAGCAAATTTCATGACAAGAACTATGCAATTTATAAAAGTAGCTAATTATATTATGAATTTAATTTTTAATTATCTCATGAAATGATTAGATATGGAGTAGTGGAGTACAATTTTATTCAATAGTCAATCATACACAATTTGACTCAAAATGTGAACTAATGAGAGTAATTGATACGAAAGTAATTAATATTTTTAAAAATAATGAAATAGAATATAAATTGACTAATTTTCATAATTTTATAATCTTCAACAATTTACCCTTATTTGAAATACACATCGAATAGTAACATATACTGATATATAGGAGTATAGGACCCTTTCATCTCGTTGGAATACTAATTTAAGATTTGAATACGCGTATGATAAAACTTCTATTAATGGTGTATTTATCAAAAAAGTAATATAAAATATCTTAAAATTTTAATTTTTTCTAATAAGTGTCTCCAATTTTTAGTGTGTTTTTTTTTCTCTCTAAAATGTCATGTTTCACAAAATTTGATGACAAAAAATTGATTCATCTAACGCGTAAACATTACACTAACAATTGTCATTAACCCGTCGTTTATAAACAGACGCGACGATAAGTTCAAAGTTGAATTTTCGATAGCACATTTTTGCACATAATAAAATCTTTTGGTGGCAAATTAGCACAATTTACCCTTCGAATGTTGGATCCTATAGTCACCTTATATGTAAGAATCAATTTTTATGTTGCAAGTTTGTATCCAAATAAGTGTAACAAACCAAACTACTCATAAATAGTGCAAAACTATTGCGCCTCAACCATTTTTTCCCAAACTTCATCTACAACGAAAATATATAGTAATATGTATCAAAACAACCGATTTAATACTAAACACATTATTGATGTCAATTATGCGTAGTCCTCCATCTTTGGTAATAATATTTCATATGGATCATATAAATATAAATACACAAATATTTCATATAAATATAATTTCCACCTAATCCAAGTAATTTTATACATTTTGATTTTTTCACTATAATATTAATAACTCAAACATCAGATTTCTTGTTAGGAGACGAAATATATAACTCCAACAACTAGATTGCTGTTATCTCATTGGCTCCATTAAGTCAAATAAGAAA
Organism: Salvia hispanica; assembly: GCF_029641045.1. Classification (NCBI taxonomy): domain Eukaryota; kingdom Viridiplantae; phylum Streptophyta; class Magnoliopsida; order Lamiales; family Lamiaceae; genus Salvia; species Salvia hispanica. Next base: position 34,461,027 of record NC_142697.1, on the reverse strand, counting down.
AATATTTTTGAAAACAATTTAAATTATTATTTTTGAGCATTAAGCACAAGGCAGCGTGGGCCCCAGTGTGAGACAGAAATTTCTTGCTTGCTTTTTTATTATCTTTTCTCTTCCTCCAAACTTCTTTGAATTCACTACAAAATTCTTTGCTCCCTTCTCTCTCCCCCCTTTTTTCCCTCTGGATTTCCATATCTCGCTACCTGGAAGAGAGAGTTATCATCTCTGCTGTGAAGATTTGCTGCGCAGATCAATTGATTTTTCTTCTTTGCTGGTGAGTATTGTCCAACAATTTCTAGAATCATCCTTTTTTTTAGGAAAAAGTTAATTTGTTTGAGTCGTCTACTGATTTTTGCTCGAGCAGTAGTTTGGATTTGATGAAGGTAGAATGAGCTGCTGTGTGAATTTTTTCTGTTAATCAATCTCTGGATTAGGATTTAGGATAGATGATTGAGTAGGTATTTTGTTGACTTAAGTCAACAAATCAGCTAGAAAGGAATTATTGGAGGTTTTGGTGATTTAATTCGAGATTTAGAGTGATTTGGCTCGTTTGTGGAATTTTGCAGCCAGTTTAGTTTTTGGCGATTTCAAATGATCTTTGTGTTTCAATGCAATCTCGGATCAGAACTGTGCAATTGAGCTCCTGATTTGTTGATTTGTATTGCAATCAGTAATCAAATTGCTGATTTGCTGATCGGAATTTTTTTCCTCTGAAATCGCATTAGTTGTGCACAGGTGGTGGTTGAACAATAAATTTCTGTGGGTTGTGTCATGTCACTTATTGAAATGGACTATGTTTCTCAGTACGAGGGGGCTGCATATTGTTATTAAATACTCGTTTCCGCCCATTCCATGTTACTTGAGTCATTTCCTTGACTACGTTCTTTTTGTATTTAGTAGGTTAATCCGAGAAGAATTAAGTAGCAAATATAAAGAGATTAAACTAGGAAAGAGAATTAAGTAGGATATGAATAGATTAAATTAGGAAAGAGAATTAGAATAAAGGAGGAGGGAGAAGAGAGATTAATTTTTTTGTTTTTTGTCGATTAATGCGACGGCCTGAAATGTAATACGACTCAATTAACATAGGACGGAGTTAGTATTTTTTATTAATCAATTTTTAAGCACTGGAACAATTTCTGTTGAATTCAACTATCAAATGAAAGCAAAGCTCTACAGTCTGTAGCCAGGTGAATTTTGTATACATAAGTGACAATTTGTAATGACTGCTATTCCTGTTCCAATTTGTGTAGTTTTTCCACTCTTAGATGGTTGTTGATGTCCTTCCTTTCCATTTCAGAAGATCGGTTGTGGCACTTTCTACTTGAACTAGTATAATATGAATGTGCAGGCTGAAGTTGAATTGAATGTAATATGTGCCATTACTGTGGTGCAAAGCTTGCAAAATCAAGTGACTGCACAGAGCAGGAAAATGGGCATTCTCCAGCACTAGATAGTGGGCATTTGATCAAGTCCTGCAAGTTGTGTGGTAAGAAGATTTACAAAGAAAGTCAAAATCAAGAAAATTCCAGTTCTTGCGTAATGCGATCAATCAGTGTGACTCCTCTAAAAAGCATCGAAAGTACCACAGAAAACTGCAGCACCGCTCCTCTTTATTTTTTGCCCCATCCAATTCTATTCTCCACTGTTTTCTTTTTGTTCGTTCACTCATACCGTTGAATTTTCAGGTGATATTTCTGTTGATGCAAACTTATGTGAGAGGTAATATCCAATTTCTTCTGTTAATTGGTGTTAGAAAGAGAATGATATGGGAAGATTGCTTCCCTTGTATCTTGAATATTTTCCCTGGTTTCAACTTTAAAGCTTATTTTTAAAATCCACCATCAGGAGATACATAGAGGATAGCGGCACTGATAGTAGTCAAGAAGATTCTATTTCCTTATTAAAGGGAAGCATGGATGACTCTGTTTCAGCAATTACTTTAAATGGTTTTCGCCAAGCTGATGACACGGTGAAGCCTGAAAGTAGGCAAGTTAGTGATGTTGTAAGTTTGATGCCTAGCGAAAATATAGGAGATGCAGAAAGTGCAGAAGTTCAGGCAGGATCAGATAACAATGTGGAAAGATCAAGTTCTTGTGTCGATGAGTCATCCGACATGTCTTCTTTGAACGATGAAATAAATGCTGAGTTTTGGCTTCCTCCAGAATCAGAAGACCAAGAAGACGATGTGTTAGGAAGCATATCAAACTATGATGATGATGACGATGAGTGTGGTTACGGTGCAGCATGGGCTAAACCTAGTTCTTTGAGCAGCTTTGAAGAAGGTAGTGGAAGTCAAAGATTCAAAGAGGAAAAACTTAAAGCCATGCATGACGTGAAGCATGGTAAGTTCAGGTCTCTTGTTAGTCAACTAGTGAAATCTGTGGGTGTCTGTTCTTCTGGAAACGATGGCGAGGATTGGGTTGATATAGTGACTTCTCTATCATGGGAGGCTGCTAATTTTGTGAGACCGGATGCACTCGAGGGTAAGGCAATGGATCCTGATGGATATGTAAAGATCAAATGTATTGCAGCTGGTTCCCGCTCACAGAGGTAATAATTTGGTACTTTTCGACTTGCATTTGGAAATTGGTTTAATGCATTGTATAGTGCCTCAACAATTGTATTTTTGTTTGTAAAGTTGATGTATATTTCTTGTCTGCCAGTCTCAAGGCAGTTTAAAAGGAATTGGAGTTTGTATGTTATGATGGAAGTTGGGGATGATTAGGGACTTCATTCCCTCAATTTTTGGGGCCTGGAGGGATAGGTGGGTTTATAAGCATGCCTCACTCTGCTAACCAAAGGTGGCCAAGGCAAATGACTTCTCTAACCAAACAATTGTGTTTAATTCGTTGCGCTACCCCTTATTGCAAACCCCATACCATGCACCCTTTAATAACTTACTGTTTCTAATTAGATTAACATTGAAAGAAATTTCTGTGCCTACTAAATGATCCTAGCCTAATGCTTTTTCCCAAACTAGTCCGTATGTTCAGGTCTATAGGGTCCCCTTTAAACCTTTTACTACTGATGATGCATGGGTGTATGTCCAACAACAATTAGTATGTGGCTTGTATGTTTGTTACATGCTATTATCTCTTTTAAAATTTGTAATCTTATTTTGACTTTGCAGCCAACTGATAAAAGGTCTAGTCTTCAAAAAGCATGCTGCTCATAAACACATGCCAACAAAATATAAAAGCCCAAGACTGCTGCTGATCCATGGTGCACTTGAACTTTCTTCTGGTGGGTTGTCATCATTTGAATCGATGCAGCAGGTGAAATTAAAATCCATGTCTTTCAATCTAATATGTGACACACTATATAAACATCCGTTTACCTTTTCTGAACATATTTTCCTTTACAGGAGAAAGACAATTTGAAAACTATCATTGATATGATAGACATGTACCATCCTAATGTAATATTAGTTGAGAAATCAGTTTCCCGTGATATACAAGAGTCTATTCTAGCAAAAGGAATTACACTGGTATTTGATATGAAGCTCCACCGCTTGGAGAGAGTTGCCCGTTGTATTGGCTCGCCTATCTTGGCCTCGGAGGTTGGAATAGGTCAAAGACTAAGGCAGTGTGACTCCTTTCATATTGAAAAGTTTGTAGAAGAATATGCTCCTCCAAAGGAAGGTGGGAAAAAACAAAGCAAAACATTGATGTTCCTTGAGGGTGCTCCTACTCGGCTTGCTTGCACAGTAAGTTCACATTTCATAGATAACAGTTATGACTGATAGTCTCGATTTTAACATTGAATATTTGAGTTTATGAGACTATATGATCCTATAATTCTTCAAAATTGTAATTGCTATTCCATAGTAAATTCTTCACTCCAGTCACCATCATAACTATAAAATCTGAGATATTTTCACTCAGATTCATTACGATAAGGTAATTGCTTGTTTTTGTGACCTTATTTGCTTTGTGATGCACAGATTCTGCTGATGGGAGCAAACAGTGATGAATTAAAAAGAATTAAATGTGTAATACGGTGTGCAGTTGTCATGGCATATCATTTGATGCTTGAGACTTCTTTCCTTTTGGATCAGACTGCTATGTTCTCCACGATTTCTCCCAATGAAGTGGTTGATTTAGCACTGACTGATATAAAGTCAACATTGGTAGGGACATATGATTCGACCGCTTTTGCTGATAAGCCATGTAATGCAGAAGTGAACAAGCCACTTGCACTTAATTTTCACATGTCTGATCAGTTCCATAAGGACAAGTCGCAGAATCTAATCTCATCAGAAGGCAATTCTTCATTGTCATTCGAAGCATGCAATCCTGAAACATTTCCAGGTCTTTCTATTTCAACATCCATCCAAAGAGTTATGGATGACAGTTTTCCTTTTTTCTCCAACTCTCCTCAGAACAAGCAGAGTCAGCTTGATTTCGATAAAACAAATCAGGATGGCCAGGATGGAAAATACAATGTTCAGATCTCAAGTGTTCAAGAGGATAAACACGACAGAGAGAATTTACTCAACAATCAGCAGCCCCATCTGCTAAAATCTTCAGACACATTAGAAAACTGTTGTGATGGTACCAAAGACCAAACACAAGGCAAGGATGAGATCAACTCAGTCTTAGATTCTGAGAGTATTTTGGTTCTGATGTCCAAACGCAATGCCTCACTTGGAAGTATTTGTGAGCACCGTCATTTTTCCCATATTAAGTTTTACCGCAGTTTTGATGTTCCCCTTGGGAAGTTTTTGCAAGAGAATTTGCTCAATCAGGTTGGTTGAAATTCATTTTACTAATAATTACGATAATTTTATTTACTTTGTCCATTTGGTATGGTAGGAGTATATTGGTTTATATTTAAAGCATTTTATATGCTTGTGCTATAGAACTAACATAAAGTCTTCCTCTGTGCAGAGACTCCAGTGTGATGTTTGCAGCGAACTGCCTGAGGCGCACTTTTACTACTATGCACATCACAATAAACAACTTACGATCCAAGTTCGACGTCTTCCTGCAAGAAAAAGTCTGCCAGGTGAAACTGACGGGAAGCTTTGGATGTGGAGTCGCTGTGGGCGGTGTAAACTCCGTGATGGGAGCCCAAAATCCACAAAAAGGGTATTGATATCCACTGCTGCCCGCGGGTTGTCATTTGGAAAGTTTTTGGAACTGAGTTTTTCAAATCATTCTTCATTCAGTAGTCCATCCTGCTGTGGTCATTCTTACCATAAGGATTTCCTCTACTTCTTTGGGTATGTTTTATTTGAAAATTTTTGTTGGAAGGTAACATAAACACTAGGTCTTGAGTTTGGTGAGCGATAGCTAAGCTTGTGCATGCTGACAAAATGGATAGCTTTTAACAATAGCTTGCTATTCTATTTCACGTCTCTAATTCCATTTACTTCTACACTGTGGCATCTTTCACAAGTAAACTCGAAAATTTTGGGTGAATATGCAGATTGGGGCCCATGGTTGCAATGTTCAAGTACACTCCAGTTTTGACCTACTCAGTTTCGCTTCCATCTCAGATGATACAATTTAACTATTCAGGCGGAGGAGAGTTTCTTAAAAAAGATTCTGAGAATGTATGTTCTTTCATGAATTCTTTTGCTATTTTATTTTGGCTGGTAATTGGACCATCTAGCTAAAGGAGCATATCTTCCTTTCATCTCTTGACTCATATTGTTGTTATCTATCTTTAAGGTGTACTCGAAAGGGATTTCGATGTTCATTGAGATCGAAAAATGTCTGATGGATCTCAGAAATCGTTATGTTGGGGTAACCCTGAACATTCAAGGTTCAAAGATGGAATTTTCTGATATTGTGGAGATGTTGAGAGAGGAAAGGTCTCAATTTGAGGTTAGATTTCTATTCTTGCACATTTTTTATTCCATCTTTTAGCTTTAGTAAGGAATTAAGGATTAGATCTACTTCTTAGTTATTTTCTTTATCTACCTTTAAAATCGTTTATTGTATGGAAAAGGAACATTTATAGTTTATATACTTTTAAATAGATTTCTCGATGGTTTCTTCTATACAATTGTGGAATGGTGTATGGGTTACTAAAGTATGTTGGAGTATACTCTCCTTGCATATCTAGAAGCAAGTATGACTACGTTCTTTTTCTTTGTAATATGTAAATTAATGTTGAACAAGGTTAGCTCTACTAAATAGTTGATTGACTTCATTGACTGTCTAGATAGGAAGAAACTGGAAATTGTTTTTGGATATACTGTTTTCTCTCTGTCCATGAAGAATCTAGCATTGGTAGAATAATAGTATGCTGTTTGGTTTCACATGGTTTTCAACTACAATAAATTTAAAGCTTTAGGTTTTAATTGTTTTGTACGTGACGTAATTACATTGCTCTTAATATTGTGATCACTTTTTATTAGGTTGAGGTTCAAAATGCAACCAATGGAAGTGAGGATGGTGCTGTTTGTAAAATTCTAAGCTTGAATAGAGTCCGATTGGATCTTATGCTGGAATCATGCATATGGGATCGAAGACTACATGCATTGCTCTCTTCAGAATTTAAGGTGATTGATTCTGATTCAGTGAAGGAGGATGACATTTTTGGACAGCCATTAAGTGGGGATGATACTGCTGTTGAAGAAATTTCTGGATCTGAAATCAAACAAGATTTTGAAGAAAGGGATGATTATCCAATTAAAGAAATACCAATTGATGAACATGTAAAAGGATCCACTGGAGATAAATCTACGCCAAATGTGGCAGAAAATGGTGTGGCACCACATATTGGAAGATTAAATGAAAATGGAGCTGGAGCCCATGATTTTTTGGTGAAACCTACTCCAGAAGATCATTTTGATTCTGTTGAAGGAAATTCTGTACAGGGTAATCTTGATTCAGCTATGGAATTGCAGACAGGTCGTATAATATCGATATCGTCAGACATTGAAGGGGTTGGTTCTGATCCAAACAATTCATTGAGATTTAAGCAATATCTTTCTATGTTCTCTAACCTGGAAAATGGAAAAGGCTGGGTCTGGGCACCCTTTGCAGACATCCGGCGTGAATACATTGAAGATCTCCAGAGAGGATACTTGCCAAAATTTGAATCTTGTAGTAGCTATGATGCAGAGTCTACAGCTCAAAAATTGATTTCTGACGAGGGGTCCAGATTGCACATTCCTCTTGGCGTGGACGACTATATTGTATCTGACTATGAAGATGAATTCTCAAGCATTATAGCCTGTGCATTGACCCTGTTAAAAGACGACGCAGTAGCGACGGACGATCTAACAGTGGATGTTCAAAGAGAAAGAGGAACTGAATCAAAATCCATTGAGGGTTCTCAGAGCCTACCACGAATGTTTTCTTTGGCAGCTCCTAATTGGTCCTCCTTTGGATCTTTCGATTCAGATAGCATGCATTCTCCTTCTGCATCAATGGAAAATCTACATTCTTCTAGTTTCGATGGTTTGAATTTGTTAGAATCATTAGTCTCCTATGGTGCTAGCCATCCAGAAGTCTCTATGGGTTTGGGGAAATATCCAGGGAAGCGTAAATACTCTGTCGTATGTGTATACGCAAGCCAGTTCCGTCAATTGCGAGATCGATGTTGTCCTTCAGAAGTTAATTATATTGCTTCCTTAAGCCGCTGTAGGTATTGGAATGCGAAAGGTGGAAAGAGTAAATCTTTCTTTGCAAAAACTCTAGATGACAGGTTCATCATTAAGGAAATCAAGAGGACAGAGTTTGAGTCCTTCATGAAGTTCGCCACAAACTACTTCGACTACATGAATGAGTGCTATGAGAAAGGAAACCAGACATGTCTTGCTAAGATTCTTGGCATCTACCAGGTTAGTCTATCTAGTTGAATCCTTACGTCTGGCTCGTTTTAAGGTGGCATAAACTGTCTTATGCTTATTCTTAATTAAACTTGTTTAGGTTGTGATAAGAGCACCAAAGAATGGGAAGGAAACCAGGCACGATCTCCTAGTGATGGAGAATCTTTCATTTGGTCGACAGATTTCCAAACAGTATGATCTCAAGGGGGCTTTGCATGCTCGATTAACTGCTGAAAATGGTGCTGGAGATGTTCTTTTGGATCAAAATTTTGTGAACGATATGAATATATCACCTCTCTATGTCAGTAGGAAATCAAAGAGGAATCTGCAGCGGGCTGTGTATAACGATACTAATTTTCTCAATGTTAGTTTCTTTAAATTTGGTATAATAATAACACACTGACCACTGACATGCCACTTAATTCGGTACTAACTATTGTTTGTTTTATTGGTTATCAGTCGATCAACGTGATGGACTATTCTCTTCTAGTAGGAGTGGATACACAGCGTCGTGAATTGGTGTGTGGTATCATAGACTATCTCAGGCAGTATACTTGGGACAAGCAGCTCGAGAACTGGGTCAAGTCTTCACTCGTTGTTCCCAAAAACCAGCTGCCAACTATCGTCTCTCCAAGAGAATATAAGAAGAGATTTAGGAAGTTCATAGATACATACTTTTTGAGTGTTCCAGATCACTGGTGTTCCCAGAGATCTTCCAACCCTTGCCAACTCTGCGGCCCTTCCTTGGGAAACGGTTCGTTTAATGCAATATCCTCGAAGCCAGGCAGTGAAGATGAAGATTCCTCCCATGGAGCATCTCAAGATCAAGGGACACGTGGAGCTGGTTCTTTAAAATCCCCAGACCATGATGAACAGGACGGCCCCTTTTCGTGAGGTCTGTCGATTCCATCATATTAATCCCTTTTCTAGTACTGATTACTCCTATTTTGTTTTGTATATTGTTGTATAGCTGATTGTCGGTGTACGACCCCTCCTACCCTGGTATTATTTTGTTCCAGCAAAGTTCTGAGGGTATTTTGGCATATATAGATCAGGAAATTTTAGGTTGCACATATTCGATATACATATATCTTGAGCAAATGTGAAAAATGGCATTTTGCACTTCATACGACCTCGATTGATATATTCAATGATAGAAATATATTGCTGTTTACCAACTGCCTATGTAGTGAATTCTGGTTTATAGCTACAAGCAAAATCTAATTCTTTCATAGAGATTGTGATTTATATTATCATTGTGCAACAAGGTCGCGAAGAACGTGGAAATTCTATGCTACTAATGGGAAAAAACTCTGTTGATTTTACGAGTACATGTCTGTGTGTTTTCATATGTTATGATACACGACTCATGTCAGAATATCAGCGGTTTAGAGATCTGCGACATGAGGTAGCTAAAATTTTCGTTTCCCTGTTGTCGAAGAGTTAGTGTGTAGTTACATACCTGATTCTTGTTATGGCCTTTGCCCTTGAAACATCTTCTAGAAAGCCTTGCCTGCCTGTTTGTCTATAGAGATAGAATTTGTGATGAAATAATGAGCATTTGGTTATTAGGTTGAAGATATAATAAGATCTGAAAATCTTGGTCATGTGATCCTATGTTTGAATCTCTTCTTGTCACGAGTTTCCTGTTTTTGCTTTTAAAGCTGTTATCTTTCCTGTGTTATGTCCTTTTTGAGACGTTTGCAACTTTTTTTAAAAAGAGAAATCGTAATGGTTCTCTGTTTACCTCGAGGCTCCAACGGTCCTGACTCTCTGACCGTGATTACTCGAATTCAAACCTAGTGATTGGAGGGAAAATATTTTACTAATGAAGCTGTGAAAATAAAAGAAACTCCTTCATAAGAAGGCCATTTTTATGGAAAATCTCGGCAATATTGTTGAATACTCTATCCGTCCACCAAATGTTGCTCAGATTTCACTCAGTGCATTTTTAAGAAACGTGAAGAAATTCACGTACCAAAAATGGAGAAAACAAAGTGAATAATATTTTGTGGACGAATCAAAATGATAAATGTGGATAACATTTTATGAACAAAGAGAGTATAATATTCCCATCCCTCTCACATCTTGAATGAAAACTATATATAATCATGCCACTAATGACATGGATATGAATGGTTGATACGGAGTAGATGTCATCAGAAGACATACGTATGTCAACTACGAAGACATTTGTATGTCAATTAAACGTAGTTGACATACGTATGTCTTCTGTTGACATCTATATGAATTCAGTTGTAAAATTGCAATCAAAAGGATACCTTTCCCTGCTGAAGATCAAAGAAGAAAGCCATGACAAAAAGCAAGGAATTGCTTTCTCCATCTCATCAAGGACAAGGAATCTCTTTTCCACAAAACTAAGCTATATCACCACTAAAACATCACAAAACATTACAATCAAAACCAGCATCAACCATGTCAAGTAACATTACCGAACACCTCAGGGGTGCCACGGACCCTGAGGCCGAGGGTGACTTCCACAGCGCAGACGACAACGAAAACTGCCTCGACAGCGAAACCTCCGACCAAGAAGACGACGTCGATAGCTCCAACTACATATACATCATCAACACAATCCTGAGCGGCACTGCCCGTCTCAACGTCCTGCTTCCCACGGCCACCATCCTTGCCTTCTCCATCTTCGCCCCGTTACTGACCAACGACGGCAAATGCACCACGTTGGACCGGTGGCTGATGGGATTTTTCCTGGCCGTGTCGGCCAGCTCGTGCGTGTTCTTCTCGTTCACGGACAGTTTCAGGACGAGCAGCGGCCGGCTCTACTATGGGGTGGCCACGCTCCGTGGGATAAGGAACTTTGGGGGAGGGCGGGCCCGGCCACGCCTCCCGGGGGAGTATAGGCTGCGGTGGAGCGACGCGTACCACGCATCGCTCTCGTTGGTTGCGTTCCTTACCTTTGCATTGCTGCAGAGTGATGTGCTGAGCTGCTATGATCTGGTTTTGGCAAGGAAGTTCACTAATACTTTTCCACTTGTGGTTGGTTTTGTGATTAGTCTTCTCTTTGTGTTGTTCCCTTCAAAGAGGAGAGGCATTGGGTATCCTTTCCTGCTGCAGATTGATAATTTCCACAACAGAAAATGATGATCAAATAATCACATAAAGAAATAATGTCTTTTTCATAATGAAGAAGCAAATTTTCTTGATTGTATTTGATAGATTTTAAAGAGGGTGTAAACTCATATTGATGAAAAACAACATAAAAAAAATGGGAGTGATTAAGAAGAGAGACATGTGATATGGAATGCTAACTTTGATTTAAGTTGGCATAAAAAGTGTGTGTGTGTGTGTGAAATTCTTCTTTGGGCTACATATGAAAATTAGCTTCCCAAATCGGGAAGTTTTTATTTACATTCTGAATTTTTGCGTCTCCTATTAATGAGACGCATAATCCTGATGCGAATGAGGTGTCTCATAGGTGACACATAACTTTTTTGCGTCTCCAATTAATGAGACGCATAAGGGTTTAGGGTTATGCGATGGATTTGCAACAATTTCCTTTGACGATGGATTTGAAGACATCGTCTTCCTCTTATAGGTGACACATAACTTTTATGCGTCTCCAATTAATGAAACGCCTCTCACTTTTGATGAGACGTATAAGGGTCTGCGTCTCCAATTAATGAAACGTCTCTCACTTTTGCGGAATTTAAAAAGTAAGCTTTTTTTCTATTTTGGGAAGCTTATTTCCATATTGAACCGAAAGAAGAAATTTTCCCGTGTGTGTGCGTTTGAGAGAGAGCGAGAGACGGGGTGGCTGCAAATGACACTGAGGGAAAATAAACCGCGAAATTCTAATGATTTTTAGTGAGTTTGCACGCACACGATCTCTGTAAATAAAGTATCGCACAATTGTTGCCGCATTACAAGACGGGAGGGGGTGGTGACGCCCACGGTATGCACCGTGTGTCACAAGGTGCGAAGCCAGGCTCGTGGTGTGGTCCCGGCAACGTGAGACAGTTGTGCCAATGGAGTACTTTTATAGTTTTGATTCAATTTTTTTTCTATAAATACAACACAAACAAATACAATTATCTTCATTTCTAAAATTCTCTACACAAAATTCCAAAATCCAATGGACCCCACAAAAGAAATGACACTTTTGAAAAAACTACTTTTTTCAATAGAAGAGAATTCGAGGTATCAAAACCAGAGATGTAAAAGAAGAGCTATAAACAGAATCTTCCAAGGTATGGTTACAAATGCTTAGATACTCACTACATGTGAATATATATATCATCAACTAGGAAACAACATAGAGAAAATGAAGGAGGCGGGAGGCCGACCTCCGATTCTTGAGCAGTTCCGCGTTCTTGAGCTTTGGCCTAACGCTCCTCGTCAAAGTTCCAGTCCCTCACGATGTCCCTTCTCACAGCATGGCTCCGGACAAGCCTTGGAGGGCCGGCAACGCCGGTGCTTGGAAGGGGCTGGGGCATCACCTTAGAAGACGCGAACCCGTGATTGGCTCTTGAGTGCGGGAGTGCGGTTTTTCTGGCCAAGCAGCTTGCGATAGCCGAGCATCTCCCTTCGTTGTCAGAGCTTGACACGGAGTAGCTTCGGAAGGAATGTGATGGACTCTCTACGCCATGGCATACGAGACATGCCAGACTCATACTGTCAGCGAGAGATGTCAATCAAATCAGTCGCGGTCTTCCCTTGCAGCACTGTGAATGAAAACTGAAATGGAAAATTCAATGAATGGATCGTTTTTTTACGCTAAAAAGACATTGATATCATGCAGTCATTGATCGCCCCAATCTGGGCACAAAAAGGCGCGAATATGTAACAAGTACTACACAAGGGAAGACGAATCAAGAGAATAAACAGACCCCGTCGTTTTTCCCAATTATAATTTCCTATCCATTTCATCAACAGGCAAGAGATGAGAAATAGAGGTCGATCTCACTAAAGGATTCTCAAAACGAGACTAAAGATAGGGGATAAAATACACAATATAATGGTTTTAATGATACGAGTTAATTCACTACTTCATCCATCCCAAAATTATGAACACGTAAAAACACAACGAATTCTGAACTACTTCACAATAAGCAAAGCCCGGTAAACGTCTTAAAGAGGCAGAATATACATATGGGGTTGAAAGAGCAGCCAAAGTACAAATTCACCTTCGTCCCACTTTAGCGGATCTCCATAAGTTTCCTATTCCACCATCTTAATAGGTAATCAAGAAACAAGTTTACGGAACAAAAAGAAAGGCTGCATCTTTAGAGTTTCAACGAGATTTTCAACTGATTTACTTAACGTAAAATCGGATTCATTTGATACCAAAATATCGACTTTCCAAACCGAAAAGCGAAAAAAGCAACGTAAAATCAGCATCCTTGTACTAAATTATCATAAGCAGCAGGAAATTTTATCCAAATGATTCTTGAATAAAATCTTCAACACATTCCAAATTAACCAAACCATACCACAAAAAGCATTTTGCAAGCATTCCAATTATAGCTCATTCATCAACAACTCCAATAACACAATGCAACAACTCATTAACAATCAATAGATGATAATCCACCCAACACCAAAAAATGAATCTTGCTAGCTCAACAAATCCAAACCAAAACAGCATCAAAAAAGCAAGAAAGAAATAATCTTGAATCAATTCACACAAAAATTAATACTCCCCAAACAAATCTGCCGTTTCTATTTTCAATTGAGCTCACAATCATAAGCAAAAATCTCAAATTAGCAATCACGAAAGTATATAAAGGAAAAATCCCCAAATCAGCTAATCAGCCCTAATCAAAATTCAAACCGAATCCTAATCAATAACCGAATCAATGCGATGCCAATTTTGTTCCTAAAAATCCACAAAACTAATTAAAAACGGTGAAGATAGCAAAATCAGAAGAGATCTGAGGGGAAAACCTGAGAAATAGTGAAACCAGCAGCTAATTGTTCAATCAATTCAGCTTTAGACTTAGGGTTGATGATTTTTCTTGGTGCGTTGAATCTTGAAATGAAGCAAGTGATGTTCAACTCAGTGCGTTTATATATCGTCTGTTTCTACACAATTGTTTTTACAGTTGGAATGATTGTACCTTGTGTTTTATTGATGGTTCTTTTACCATCTTTTGTTTTCTGTATTTGTGTAATTCTTGAAAAAGTAATTATTGCAATTCGGTTAAATAATTATTGTAGGAGCCATCATAATAACGGAGCTATATTTACCTAATCATTATTGATAATTGAACAGTTTACTTTAATCAATAAACTCAATATTAGGTGAATAAGTAAAATTAATGAGTTATGTCAAATTTTATGGTGTTGGTGTGCATATCGACGTAATAAGAACACGGTAATTTCGTGTCGGATTCATGTTGGATTATGTAACCTACCATCATCGATACGATTGTTTTATTGATTAATTGTTTTAGTTATTAGTGTAATTGTTATGGTTCATTTAGGTTTAAATATTTAAATTTAGAGATTATAAACTTTGTATGACTATCATCATGTCGTGTTGCGTCATGTATTATCTTAACGGTTTGTTATCATGTCCTTATTATGTCATTAATGTGTTTGTATTGTGTGTGGATCTTGTTTGTATTGAATGAAGTGTCAAAAGTATTTTTAGTAAGTTGTGTTTAAGTTTAAGCTTGTTGAGTTTGTGTCGTTATTCTGCCGATGCAATAACAAATTGATTCACGGGGCTAGTCAATATTGAAAAATCTAATTGAGATCTAAGAGAGTTGGCAAACAAAAGTTTATATAATTATTATTTTTGAAGGGAAAGTTCATTTAATTACTACTCAATATTGGGAAATCTAGTTGAGATCTAAGAGAGTAGGCAAGCAAAAGTTCATCCAATTATGAATTACTCTTTTTGAAAGTAAAGTTCATCTAATTATTAATTAAGTATTATATTACTAATCTTTATAGTTTGCACAGTTAATGGTGGAGTTTTGTGATGTTTGACGTAAATTCATTACCTTCGATTTCATGTAGTTCATCTCTCACAAGTAGTTTAGGCTATAATTAAAATTATGTATCATCCAATAATAGTGATGAATCTATAACGTAATTTTGGGAGAGGCATATTTTCAATCAGAAGTGATGAACTATAAAATCGTACCTTTTGAAAAGAAAGCAAAATGATTGTATAAAAAACTTTTATAATTAAAATATTAATAGTTTCGGGACTTCTAAAGTTGCATTGATAACAATGTAATGGTCTATGCGCCGCCATCAAAGTTAGATTTAAATTAAAGTAATCAATGGTGTATCATGTTGGTAAATCGATTCATCTAATAAAACAAAATTTCAAAATTTTGTAGTTAGGTCATAATTTCGTGTTCCAACATAGATAGAGATAGATATTTGGGCCTTTTGTTTTTCTTTTTCGAGGAAATTTTGGCCCTTTTGTTGGTATGTAATATGGAGAATTTCCCTAATAGAGTTTTGAACTCTCAACTTTAATTTTGTACTAAGATAAGCTAATTGGATTTTTTAGAGAGAGAAGGACTCAAATCATTTCAAAAATGGTAGGCAAAGGAATACAAAAGTTAAAACAACAAAAAATAAAACTTTCAAAAATCAGAGAAACACCAAAAAAACCTAATACACCAAACATAATTTAGCAATCACGTCTAGAAAAGCAAGTCCAAGAGGAACACTCACAAAGCAAAAGACCAATACCAAAAGGAATATACATTCACAAGAAATTTGAAGATCCATAACTCATCAAGTATATTTAGTCGGAAGATTTTAATCAACAGGATGAGAATTGTCACTTCAATTTTATCCCAGCCACATACAAGTTAGATTTAAATTAAAGCAAATCAATCAATGAAATAATGAGAATTGTTGTACATCATGCATTAGAATTGGAGTATGAAACAAAATTTATATATTTTGTAGTTAGGTCATAATTTCGTAGTACTATTCTAAAATAGTTAGGGACAAATATTTGGGCCTCCTGTTTTTTAAGGAAAATTTGGGCCTTTTGTTGGTAAAGATAGAATTAATCCAATAGAGTTTTGAACTCTCTACAATGTTAATTTTGCAATAAGATAAACTAATTAGATACTCTATCCATCCTATAAAATATGCAACATTTGAAAGTCGACATGAGTTTTTATATAGTGTTATTTTGTGAGTTAATGAAGAGAGAATAAAGTAAGAGAGATAAAAAATAGAGATAGAGATATTTCCATTTTAGAAAATATTTCATTTTTAATGAAACAAACTAAAAAGAAAAACATTTCATTTCTAATGGGACAGATAGAGTACTACATAAAAATGTCTAAGCTCAGAATGTGACATTAAACTGAGTAACTATGAAAACAACATAAGTTTTAAAACTGAACAGGCTTCTTATTAAATACAAGAAGAGGATCGTCGAAGCACGAAGGCCAACAAAATTCATGCCATCTTTTGCTGCATTAAAAACACTAAAAATACAAAAAATTTGGTAAGGAATTAATGTGTCTATAGTTAGTTAGTTAGTTAGTATTCCAAAAGGCGTAAGAGTTTCATCATTCCAGTTTACCATTTTTCTGTAGTGTCAGAATGTTTGAATTGACTTGTGACAATTTATTGCATTCTGCAAGTAATAAATTTAGGTACCAAACTATTTCAAACAATCCATTACAAAAAGTGATGCTAAATGGCCAGGTCCAGCCATAAAATATAAAATATCAATAAAAAATTCTACATTCAATGCTGATTTACTCGAAATTAGTAAGTCTCAAAAGTATCAATTTTGTGAGACAAATCTACCCTTATTTATAAATGCAATACAATGAAGAGACTAAGTCATTAAATGATTTGAATCCTCCTGGAAATATAAAACTTCAAATACTTAACACTCTAATTCTTAATTTTATGTCGATTTCTTTCAGTTTTTCTTTTTACTTTAATTTATTGCTTTATGGAGTACTATTGTTAATTTTTTATTTAGTTATATGTAAAATTACTTTTAAAATTATAATATTCATGATGATAAAATTCAATAATTGGTAATTGTGTATTTAGATTCTCTTATAAATGAAATAATTTAAAGTACATATTGTATTTAAAGGTAATATTTAAATAACTCATAAATAATAGGCGTAAACATTTTATTGTACAAATTTTTTTATAAAATTAATTCAAATTTTTTGAGGAAAGACTGTAAATATCAAAAGTATTTATTTATATATATATATATATATTTATTTATTATTAAATATTTTTAAAATAAACTGAAATTTTTAATGGTTCATAAAAAAATTGTGACACAGAGTACTATTGTGTAGTCCATAACAAAAAAAAAAGTTCGGTTGAAATCTTCAACAATCGGTTGAAATCATTAACTAAAATATGATCAATTAAAATTCATAATTGTTCAAAATAAAATCACAAATCAATAGAAACTCTCAATTACTCGATTATTTTCAATTTGAATCCTCAACCGAAGATCATATGAGATACTAAGTAGAAATCAACCAAAATTTCAATTGCCCATAACATAAGCATGCAATTACGCCTTATGTATTTTTTTTCTAGTACGCACTTTTGTCTATGTCAGACAAATTTTAAGACATTTGGAAATCAAATCCTTAAGTTCAAAAATCATATATAATTTTTATTTAAAAAATTAATTTTTTTTAATGGATTGTACCAAGTAAATTTGTCATTTAAAGCCAAGTAAATTGTCATTTAAAGCCACGTTATATTACATTTACAAAATAAGAATACAATATGTTGTTGCAAGCAAAGAATATTTATTGTTATAAACAAACTAAATTAATATGATACTATATATTACAATTGATTCTCTAATATAATATTATATAATATAATATAAATTGAAATTCACAATTGCAAATTTGAATCAACTATAAATGACATCTCACGTTAAAATATATACACAATATGCAATGTCAATTTTTACATGTATAGTATGATCCTACATTTGTGATACTACATAGATTAATTATCAATGATAATTGTATTATCAATAATTATAATTTTGTTAACAGTTTGTCATATTATATAACTATAGTTTGACATTTTATAATTTAATAATATGCTTAATCTACTTATAATTAAACTTCAATTATTTATTTCTAATTGATCTTTAATGGAACTAAAGATTAATTATTTCGATCGTATAATTTGATATACAAATTAATTTTCATTCATTCAAGTAATTTAGATCCTGAGTAGATTTTCGATTTAATTGGGTGTCATCTAGTACTCCTATTAGATTAGATTGGAGATTTAAATTGATCTTCAATTTAACGAAGAATTTTTATTGATCTTAGATTTATTTAATAATTTGGGATCAAATATTTTCAAATATTAAATAACACCACAATGTAAAATCAAAGAAAAATATAAAAATAAAAATAAATGACACTAATAAGAAAAAAATATACACGTAAAAGATGAAATAGAATGTGTAATTGATTTTCCAAGACTTATGATCTACTCCATTATTTTACAATTATTATTTATATTTTATGTATGTATTTGATGTTTTGATTTTTTAACATTATCAATATGTTAACGTGCAGTCAATTTGTATATATCCCCATTCTTGATGTACTTAAAAAAAATTAATTTTAAAATTGCAAGCATACATACTAAGTAAGCATACATACTAAGTACGTATTAACACAATTTATTTATGATATATTGTGATGTCTCTTAGTTAATAGGTATGATATGATTATTTCCAATACAATTGTGCATATAATTTGACGTAAATTGTGCATAAATTATTATGGAGAGAGAATGTTGTAAATTTAAAATTTGAAGTAAAAAATTGAGAAAAGGGTAATTAAGTAAAATTATCTTAGCATTAACTATTATTATTAATTTATTGCATTGTCTTTTATATTTATTTACAAAAATGCCATTGTGTGGCTGGCCACATTATGGCTGCATAGCATTACTCATTACAAAAATCTCACAAATATATGTTCTCTACATTTTTATTCTAATCAAATGTACAATTAAAATTAGGTTATCCTAAGCATTAATTATGACTGCACTAGAGATTTTTTGGGTGCATTACAAGCTAAAAATTAGCTAAAGATTACAAATCTGCATTACAAGCTCAAACCGATTAGAGTAGTTTATTTGTTCATAATTTTATTCTCTAAATAATTCTCAATAAATTGAGGGCCATTCACTTGATTTTGGGTGCATTCAGTTCCAAGGCTATTTTTCGTTCAGGCATATTAGGATTTTTTATATTTTATTTTCTTTCGGGCTAAAATATTTTGGCCCCAACTCTAACTCACTTGGTTTTAGGCCGAAATATTTATTAAGGAAATTTAATGGTATATCTTTCTTGATAATTATTTTCTTGTAACAAAGAGCATGTTTATCAGAGGGAGTAGTATTTAGTAAATAGGAGTATTGATTTGTCCTCTACAAATTTTAATATATAAATTTGTTAAAGTTAAAAAATAATAATTGACATAGTATAAACTATAAATAAATAATAAAACCCAAATCATAAATAGCGTTATGGTGAAAATAATCAATTCCAATCTATGCAAAATATTGTACAGTTAAACATATGCATAAGCGTAATCCCAATTTCTTCTTTTTGTTATTTGAGATGTGTAGTCCTTTTTTTTTTTTTTAAATGTAAGGTAATCTCCAAACTCCAATCATTTACACCAAATTCAAATCTATTTTTAATTATATATCATATTAAAAAATAATTTTACTCCAACAATTAATTACATCAAACTCAATATAAATCATGAGGCAACAAAATTTAAGTCACAACGGCAAAGTAACTAATATCCTATTACTAGAATCTCCGATTTAATTTACCATGAGATGTTCTTTACATTCATATTATTCTACAAAAAGTGTTTGCCATATTTGTGATATTATAAACAGTTAAACAGAAAAGAATTGTGACATTAAAGTACAAGAAGAGACTTGTGGAAGCACAAAGGCCAACAAAATATATGCGATTCTTGTTGCATTAAAACACAAAAATTGTGACACTACAATACAAAAAAAATTGGTAAGGAATTAATGTCTCTAAAGTTAGCTAAGGAGTATTTCCAAAAGGGACCTCTCCAACTTCAAGATAGAAGTACAACACAAGCAGCATAGAGTACCATCATCCTAGTTTAACATGTTGCATGAGTCATGACCATTGTATTGACTTGCGACTCATTTATTATATTCTGCCTGGTTACTACTCTATTAAAAATATCTCAAACAATATATACACTTTACTTTTTTATTCTAATCAAATTTACAATTAAAATTAGGTTGTTCCAACCATTATTTATGACTGCAATAGCATCACTTCGACCGAAATTAGGCAAAAACAATGTAGCCTAAACCTTATAAAAGCTCAAATTGTTTAGGATAGTTTATTTATTTATAATTTTATTTTCTAAATAATATTAAAGTGATGAAAAAGTAAATTAAGAGAGTACACGCCTCGCCTCTATTAAGACGGACAATTTACGTAGAAGACTTTTTCTAGAGTATACATATATGGAAGACTTAGAATCATCATAATCAAAACTAATTGGATAAGTTCAAGCTACACACATATGAGCAAATCACACCTTTTGGATAAGAATAACTATATAATCACTTGAAGGGCTATACTATAATTAAATGCTCCCTAATATTAGGAAGTAGTGTAATACTACTAAATACTACTCCCTCCGTCTCATAGTAAATGTCACACTTAGTAGATGGTACGAGATTTTGAGAGATGTTATTTTGTATGTTAAGTGGTGAGAGAAAATATAATTTTATCATTGATGTAAGAGGGAACTTTTTTCAAAAGAAGAAATGTGATATCTTTTGTGAGATAAACTAAAAAGAAAAGTGTGGCATCTATTATAAGACGGAGGGAGTATTAGAGCATCCACAATGGCGGCTAGCGCACCGGCTAGCCGATTCGCGTCGCTAGCCGGTCGGCTAGCCGAACCATTGGGACCGGCCAGCGGCAAATCGGCGTAGAAATCGGCGAGCGCACGCCGATTTCCAGGCACTGGCCGATGCGCTCGCCGCCATTGTGGCGTGCCGATCGGCGAACGATCTGCCAGCGCCGTTTCTTATTTTTTATTTTTTGAAATTTTTTGAAACACTATATGTACGCGATTTTAGTTTCATTTTCATTTGCACCACTTGTTTTAACGAGTTTTCTATCTCTAAATTTCTGTACAAGAGCAACATTGAGCGATGGACAATAACAACGAGTTCAGTCCGGCGACAAGCGGATCTCAGACTCCCACAGTACCCGTGGGGTCTGGATGGGGGCAGATGGGCCAAGGGTACAACAACCCTTGGCAACAGTTGATGGGGTTGATGGCGGCCACGCAAGGGGGATGCAGGGGCAGATGGGCGGCCAGATGGGTATGCCCCAGATGCCGCAACAAATGCTACAGCAGATGATGGGGTTGATGGCCGGCGCGCAGGGAGGGATGCAGCCCGGGTTGCAGGGGTGACCCGGGGGGGGGGGGGACACGGTCTATCGTCCCACTCTTGATTTTTTGACGGCTTCGTCTCACACGTCGACCCCAGTGGAGACGCATTTAACTGGGGATGACCATTTCTCATTACATGAGCTGGGGTTCGATATCGGGGACATGGAGACTATTGGTCGTCGGGTCGCGCCGAAGAAGAAGAGCAAGGGGAAGAGCAAGGTGGTCGGCGAGTCGTCGCAGCTGGCTGTTGACGACTCGCCGACATGGAGGAAGTGGACGGAAGAG
Organism: Salvia hispanica; assembly: GCF_029641045.1. NCBI lineage: Eukaryota > Viridiplantae > Streptophyta > Magnoliopsida > Lamiales > Lamiaceae > Salvia > Salvia hispanica. The sequence goes on along the minus strand of NC_142697.1, from coordinate 34,439,496 downwards.
GAGTACGTCGCCCTGTCCAAGGAGTGGTTGTCGGTTTGCGACGATCCGCTGGTTGCGAACAATCAGCGGATCGTCAACATGTGGGCTAAGATTAGAGCAGCCTACAAGAGGTACTGCCCGCACGGAAAGGACTACAGCGGGGAGGAGTGCCGGAAGGGATGGGAACGCATCAGGGCCGCGGTCAGCTGATTTTCGGGGTTGTACGCCAACGCCCTCCGCATGATGAGTAGTGGGCAGACTGAGGAGGACTGCCGGAGGATAGCAGAGAGTCAGTTCCCCAAGCCGGGGATTTATAGGGAGTTCACCTTCTGGAACTGCTATCTGGTGATGAAGGACTCCGAGAAGTTTCGGGCGGGGGTCGACGCTAGGTGGCCAAAGAAGCAGAAGCTGAACTATATCGGCGATTACAGCGGCAGCAGCGGCGGTTCCCACTACCTCCCCCCGGATGCTGAGGAGTTTCCGTCCCCTCCATCGTTTGCGACCCGCACTCGCCCGGTTGGCCAAAAGCGGGCGCAACGGGCAGCGAGAGGATCCTCCCCCCTATCGCCCCAGGAGATCCAGTCGACAGTCCCCGCCCCCCCACCCGCGTACATCTTCTTCTCGCGTCAAAAAACACGGGAGCAGATGTACACGGTCTTCCAAGAGTGGAGGGCCGCCACTGACCCTACAGAGAAGAGGTTTCTTCACTCGATGCTCGAGAGCATGCAGGTCGATTTGGATGCCGCGAGGACACAAATGGGGGGCTCAGATGCGGGCTCAGATGCCACCGATGTGGAGGTCCCGGATGGCGGCGGCGACGACGATGAGGAGTAGAGAGAGGTGGGGCTCGTGTGTGGAAGCCCGTTTTTTTTTTTGGAAAAAAATTATGTACTTTTTTTTATATCTATGTACCTTTTTAAAAAAAAATGAAATGAATGAATTTTCCCATATATGTCTCGTAAATTAAATTTCGTAATTTATCGTAAATTTAATTCCGCAAATGTAGTTGTTTTTGAATTATTTTTATTGCGGCTAGCCTGTGGCTGGCCTTAGGTTAGCCTATTTGATTAAAATGATGATGTGGCAGATGAATTTTTAGTGCTGATGACATGACAGGGAGAGAGTGACTGGCCTATGGCCTATTCTTACTGTGGATGCTCTTATAGTCGCCGTGGGAGTAGGAAAATCAAGTTCTAGTTTGTTAAAAATAAATGCTTCATTGCTTAGGTTTAGTATTTTTATCAACTTGACTTATAGCCAAAAATCAAACAATAAATGTAAAAGTTGACTTGTATAACGATTTCACAAGAGTATCGTGATTCGTGAATACCTAGTATTATACAATATATTGAATTGATTTGGTATGGTTGACTAGTATGATTGTCATAAAGATTTTTGGTTTTCTCATTGAAAAATTCTAATTATGAGCCAGGAGGTCAAAATTGGCGACCAGTTTAAATTATGTAATAATTTTTTTATATATATAAAAATCCCATTAGAATAAATGAGGATTCATTTTCAGCTAATTTTGAAGGCCCATTAATTCTTATGCAACGTAAGTACGTAACTATTCATTTAACAAATATTATGCGTTCCTTCCATTCGTTGCCAATTTTATTTATCGAGTAATTATAGAGAAAAATGGAAATGGACTTGCAAATATAAATAGTTTTTAGGGAGATTACTTGTTATTTGATGCATTGCATCTGCCTTAAAATTAATTCAGTAGATACGAATTAACGATCATAGTAATAAATACACATATATGATATAAATATCTACTACTAGCATTCATCTTCATCTACCTCTGGTCCTCTACTGACCACAAATTCAATTTTTATAACACGAAATTGCCTAGATATTTTTAAATTATAACTATTTTAACACACCAATATTTATTGCGTGTATTTCAAAGAAGTCCAAATTAAAAATAACTACCAAATTCTTGGGTGATATTTTGCCGAAATATATTAATAACGTGAAAGAATAGATTATGATCCACATCACCAATGTATCAATTCTAGTGAAAAAAATTGGATACTTGTCAACAAACATAAAATGCATTTTTTGTGAGGTCTTTTTCACCATGAAATTCAAGAATGAATTATTGTTCTTCAGTGTTATGAGTAACTGTTACGATTAATAGTACTATTTTATTAAGAAATGAACTTCAAATTAAGTCACCGGAAATTTGAATTTGTAAATAGCTAAAACTTGAAAAAAATATCATCATAAAATATTAAAATTACTGAATCATGCCAATTTCAACTCTTTCTTTCCCATTTTTTCTCATGAACCTTTTAAGGCATAATTATGACATCATAGGTCTTTGGAAAGTTATGGCCCTGTCCCAAAAAAATTGAGTCACTTCTTTATTACATTCGTTTTGAAAAAATCGTTTATAGTAAGTAAAAACGAGAATAATGTAGATTCAACTTTACAAAAGTAGATTCAACTTTGCGAAAAGAAGTGATTCAATTTTCTTGAGACAGAGGGAGCACCATTTCAAAATATCGGGTTGAACCAGCCGGGTGTGACCCGCGCACAAAAGTACGACTCTAAGGAAATAAATTTACAAATATTATTTTTCTATGACTAATCTATTGAGGTCCCTTTCCTATCCTCCTCTATAAATACACATTTAGAGATCTACAAATATCCCATGTCCATACTAAGAAAGGCCACCACCCTGCAAATCATGACCATGTCTCAAAATCTCTCCCTCCTTTGTTGTGTCTTTCTCATTTTTATCTTCATCACCCCATCAACTTGTCAAAACCATGATTGCAAAACCAAAGGCATGTTTGTCTTTGGGAGTTCATTAGTTGACAATGGCAACAACAATTTCCTCACAAACTCCCTAGCCAAGGCAGATTTCTCCCCCTATGGAGTGGACTTCCCCCTTGGCCCTTCTGGAAGGTTCACCAATGGAGAAAATGTAATTGACATTTTGGGGAAGAAGCTGCAACTCTCAGACTACATCCCATCTTTCACTGATCCCTCAACAAGGGGTGGCAGGATAGTTAATGGTGTTAACTTTGCTTCTGGTGGTTCTGGGATTCTTGATGACACTGGTGCTCTTGCTGTTAGTCTCTCTCTATTGATGCTTTGGATATGTTTTGTTATGTTAAATTTATGTCATGGTTTTCTTGATTTTGTTAGGACTATATAGGTTGTAAATACGTAGTTGCTACTCCCTTCGTTCCATGTTAATTGAGTCATTTTTCGATTTTAGGATGTTTGGACATAATTGAGTCATTTCTTTTTTTGACAAAAAGTAATCCTCTCACTCACTTTATTCACCTTCCACTTAATACACAATTCTTAAACTTCTTGCCGATCACCTTCCACTTAATACACAATTCTTAAACTTCTTGCCGAAAAGAAATGTCTTTATTAATAAGGAAATGATGAGTACTTGCTAGGCTTTTCGTTTTAGGGGTGAACAAAATATCTGGAATCTTGAATTTGGTTTGGGTTTGAGTTTGTTTTTTATTCTAAAATATTTGATTTTTTTGGACAATTTGGTTCGGTACTGGTTTTTTAAAAAAATACTATTACATATTCAGCCCGGTTTGGCTATAGCAAAAACCTTAACCGAAAGTGGCTCACCTCTAATTTTGACTCTGCATTGATAGTTGGTGGTGAAGCTCATGTGATTCAGTCACATGATCATTTTGTTATGTATGTATAAGAATATGGTAGGAATGTTGGTTGAAGAGTTAAACAACAATGTGATCATGTGATGTAGTAATAAAGTCTAACTGATTTAATATACAACCACACTAGACTAAGTGACACAGAAGTTGAATTTTCTTGTGAAAGGAAAAGATTGAATATTTAGCTGAAAACATAAAATAGAATCTTGAATTTGGTTTGGGTTTGGGTTCGGGTTCGGTTTTGATTCTAAAATTTCTGATTTTCCGGTCAATTTGGTCCAGTTCAGATTTTTTAAGAAAAATTACGAATTTGGTCCGGTTTGGTCAAAATCTGAATGTTCACCTCTATGCATTGATACTTGGTGGTGAAGTTCATGTGATTCAGTCACATGGTAAGATTTTTACATAATATATCAAAATATGTTAGGAATGTTGGTTCAAGACTTAATGAAGAATGTGCATGATGTAATAAAGTCTAATTGAATCAATACACAACCACACTAGACCAAGTGATCATGCTCACCAAGAAACTGAATTTTCTAGTGAAGAGAAAAGATCGATTTTTTAGCCGAACCCATAAAATTTAAAGCCTCATAAATATCCAATTTTGTTATTTCAGGGAAATGTAACCAGTTTGAATCGGCAAATCAGCAATTTTGAGAAGGTGACTCTACCAGAACTGGAGCAGCAATTTGGGAACAGTAATAGCAAAGAAATTCTGTCTGATTTCTTGTTTGTGGTTGGAAGTGGAGGAAATGACTACTCACTTAATTACTTTCTTGGGTTGGCCAACACTAATGTCAGCCTTGAAGCATTTACTGACTCTGTCACAGCTATTCTCTCTGCCCAACTCAAGGTATCTACATTTGTTTATTGCACTATTTAATTTGGTTCAACCTTATTTAATTAGGGTGTTTAAGTTAGTAGATTAGCTTTAGGTAATCAATATTGTCACTATCATCGATAAGAAAATCTTTAGGCTTGTTATCCGTGAATTTGTTCAAAAATAACGTAATGAAAGAAACATATGAGTTTGTCGCTAGGTATTTGACCAAATAGGATCGTCCAATTTCTATAGAACCTATCGCTAAAATCCCCTTTTGGTTGTTGGTGTTTTGTATTATGCAGAGGTTGCACGAGCTTGGGGCCCGGAAGTTTGTGCTGATGGCGATCAATCCGAATGGCTGCAGCCCGATGGCCTTGGCCAGGGTCCCAACACAAGAGGGGTGTGTGGAGAATTTGAACAGAGCATCGGCGATGTTCAATGACAACTTGAAGAGCTTGGTAGATGATATCCGGCCTCAAATGCCCGGTTCTAATCTTGTTTTCGTCAACGCTTACAAGATTCTGAGTGATATAATCAATTCTCCTCGATCTCAAGGTATATATTTTCTTCTTCATAAGAAGTCATTTGCTAAATTGGGCCGATATTATTTTTCTGGCTCTGTGTCACTGCATATAGGATACATGTTGAGAGAAAACCCTTAATTTACATCTACTTAAATATTTTCAACTTTGGTTTTATTAATTTTGGATCTTTTTTTATTGAGGTTTCCGGGATGCAAGCAATTCGTGCTGCGAAGTAAGGCAAGTGAGCGAAGGCGGGACGGGGATCTTGTGCAAGCGAGGGGGCTCGATTTGCAGCAATAGAAGTGAGTATGTGTTTTTTGATGGCTTGCATCCAACACAAGCTGTAAATGAAGTTATAGCAACCAAGGCTTTCTCTTCTCTAATTGGAGATGAGGTCTATCCTTTCAATGTCGACAAGCTCTCACAAATTTAAGCCTTTTAATTTGATTTCGGTAATGTAAATGCATGGAATTGGAATCCTCGCAGTTCATCGTCTTGTATGAGCTAATCTCATCTTAATTAGAAGTTGGTTCAATGTTACTTTTTTGACGAACAAATATCCACAGTCATCGAGCATTACACTATTCACGTGCTTTTGGGCACTATAGATAATTTTGAGCACTATGAAATAGCGCATGTATTATTATTTTTAATATTGATTTCTTTGAATATATAATTTCTAATTAAATAGATTTGGAAATAAAATAATACTCAAATTAATTTCTATAAAAATGAAATCACATCATTAAAATAAAAAATTATATAAAAATGAAATAACAATGCATAATTAAATCCTAAAATAAAACACTAGCAAACAAAGTAGTAGTCAATGAGACGCTTCACATCCTAATAGTAGAGGACAGGTAACCATTCTGGTCTGGAAGTAAATTTAAGAGCCGCAGCTTTTTATCTGGATGTAAATTTACGAGCTGCACCTTATTGCCATTGTAAATGTACTCCATGGAGAAATTCATCCAATTGACCTTAACATCACCTAGTGTAGAGAGCCACGAGATGCCAAGAACAACATCGAATCCCTTGAGAGGAACAACGGTGCAATCAATAGTATATGGCTCATAATCAAGCAGTATTAAGACATTGCGGCAAATACCCTTGGCCGGCATCGTGGAGCCGTCGAGTAGGGTAACAGGAGGCAAGTCGGATTTTTGTGTAATAGGCAGGTGTAGCGAAAGAGCCGTTTGCTCGGCTATAAAACAATGGGTCGCACCGCTATCGATCAAGACATGAACTCTACCATTGATGATGGTTCCGGTAAGTTCCATTGCTCTCTTCAAAATAATTGATTTTCTGAACTTAGGCCACCAATACTTATATAGTTACATAAAGACTCCGATCCTACACCAATTAGGCTTTCAATTAAATAATTCAAAACCTATCTCCTGCAAAATATAATATCCTAAAGACAATAAAAATAAAGAAATCAAATCTTTCGGGTATTACCCATTGTTTATTACCAAAAAAAAAAAAAAATCAAATCTTAAAGATATTGTTTTATATTTGATAGACGATCATGCGTGCGAGACTTTATCTAATCCCTCCTAATTCCGCTACAAAAAAAGACTTTATTCATGCTAATTTATAGTATTTTTAAATATATTATCCACACCATTCCTATTCATGATTTCAGAGCTAAAATTAAAGCTAATTTATAGTATTTTTAAATATATTATCCACACCATATCTATTCATGATTTCAGAACTAAAATTAAAGGATACAAATAAAAATACCCCCAAAAAATAAAAGATTAAAATGTACTAGTTGACAAACATATCCCCAATTTAAGGACGCTTTTCTTTGTTTTCCCTAAATTAAATTTTGGAAATTTTCCAACACAAGTGTAATTGTGTCTCCAATTTGAGCTTATTGTTAAACGATAATGGGAGAATATGAAATCCTAATGATAATAGGATATGTTATCAAAACAATTGTGAATTTTAGTTAAATTTTGATTTGTGACATAACTTTAAAATTCTGAGTAAAAATTATGAATTTTATTAATTTTTTCAAAATTTTCACGAATTTAATTTAGATATAATTTTTATCTGAATACAAAGTGAATTTTTATATATTTTCTCAAATTTTGGTATGTTCTACGAAGACGAGAACGCTAGTAATTTATTATTTTGTCAATACACTGAGCAACATAACTACACCATGTCATAAATTTGATATGTGTATTAACATGCATGTAGATGATCGATCTATTATGCAATCGAGTTGGAGTTATTCAACCATTATTGTAACTGAATCGAAGTATGTTTTAGTACTTTGAAAGAATAACACATTATTATAATCAAGTAACATCAATAACTATTATTATAATCAAGTATACATCAATAACTAATCAAATCAAGCTTCAAGATTTGAAAGAATAACACATTCCAATTGTGATTGGATTACACATTTTTATATCTTATGATTAAGCAGTAAAGTCTGTAATTAGCATTTAATTAAACAATAAAGCCCGTCTAGCTCAGTTGATAGAGCGCAAGGCTCTTAACCTTGTGGTCGTGGGTTCGAGCCCCACGGTGGGCGAATGAGCTTTTATTAAATTGCACCTAAATAATTAATTTTATTTAACTATAATGACAAATAATCGTATAAATTTGTGAATCTTAATATAACAAGATCAGTTTAAAATTACTCTGAAGAACTTTGATATTCGAGATTAAGTAGAATTCCATTCTCTAAAATCGTGTTATACGGTAAAATTGTGAAATTTCATTGAAAAAATTAAATATATGTTATTTAATTACGATGACAAAAATCGTGCATATAATTGTGAATCTTAATAGTATAATATTTATAAAGTACAATATAGGTAATCCAAATCAATCCAAAATTACACTAAAGAAATTTGATATTTGAGATGTAGAATTTTATTCCTTCTTTACGAAAAGGTTAGCTAAAACATAGAATGTATCGTCTTATGTTGCAATAAATTATTTACAAATAAGATTGTAAATTTTCATTAAAAAAGAAAACTACTCCCTCCGTCCTAATAAATATGAAACATTTGCTTTTCGGCCCAGGATTATATAGTGTTGTTTTGTGAGTTAAAGAAGAGAGAGTAAAGTAAGAGAGAGAGAAAAATAGAGATAAAGTTATTTCTATTTTAAGAAACGTTTCATTTTTAATGGGATAATCCAAAAAGGAAAATGTTTCATTTCTAGTGGGACAGAGGGAGTATATAATTGATATAAAAATTAAAAAAAAGTGCATGATTGAAATAAATGAAAAATTACATAACCCTAAAAAAATTAGAATTTTCTTCCCAGTCAATAGGTTGAGAGTTCGAAAGAGTAAATAGATAATTATTATTGATTTTCTTGTAAGCCGAGGAGTCGCACGGTGCGGCCATTATATATGAACTCCATAGAGAGATTCCTCCAATTTGCGTCCATATCGCCTAGTGTAGCGAGCCATGGGATGCCGAGAACAATGTCGATGTTCTCGACGAGAGGGAAAATGTAGCAAGAGATGTTGAATACCTCGGAGTGGAGCCTTAGTGCAACGTTGCGACAAACGCTCTTGACCCGCACCGTGGAGCCGCTAGCAATGGAAATAGAAAAGTCGGTCGTTGTCGGTGTAATGGGCAAGTGTAGGCTATGAGCCATATGCTCGGATATCATACAATGGTGTGCACCACTATCGATCAGCACACGGACTTCGGAATTGTTGACCGATCCGACTAGCTCCATCGATCGATACTTGATTTTGTCGAACCCGTTGTTGGAAGAGAGCTCCGCCTTGGCCATATTGCAGGTTGTTTGGATGAGATGTTGAGACCTCTCCAAAACCAATATTTATAGTTACACAAATTAAAATTCCTATACCAATTAGACTTTGAAATAAACAATTACTCCCTTCGTCCCCCATTAGGAGTCACACTTTGACCAGGCACGGATTTTAAGAAATATAAAGAAAAGTTGATTGAAAAAGTTAGTGGAATGTGAGACTCATTTATTTATATTAGTTTTATAATAAAATGTGAGTGAATTGAGTTAGTGGAATGTGGGACCTACTTACTATTTATGGTAAAAATGAAATGTGACTCTTAATTGGGGACGAACCAAAATGGAAAAATGTGACTCTTAATCGGGGACGGAGGGAGTATAATCTTAAAGGAATACGATAGTGATAAAATATGAAATCCTAAAGATAATAAGGATGTTGGTTTGTTTTGGTTAAATTTTGATTTGTTTCCTTCCAATTTTATTATTTTTCTCTAGATTTTCATGGATTTAAATTGGATAAAATTGTATCCAAATCAAAAGTGAATTTTATAAATTTTATCAAATTCTAATATGTATATATGAATTAAGTGCAAGTTGTTAAGACTATAGCACATGTAGGTTTGATGATCGATCTATTATGCAGTCGAGTTGAAGTTGTTCAATAATTATTGTTATGGACTCGAAAGAAAGTATAAGTGATTATGATATTTTTTATGAATAATTTATGTTATTTAATTATGTTAAAAAGTAAACGTATGTTTTTTAGATTCTCAATATAATATACCTCATCCTGTCATCCAGATCTATCCTACAATTATTTAAAATAATTGTATTCAACTATTTTTGTTAATCGAACGGTTACTTTTGAATAATTTTTGCTAATTAATTATGATGGCAAATAATCGTATATTTTGGCGAGCCTTAATATTTACATGGAGTACAATATAGCTTACCTAGTTACTCAGATTAAATCAATTATATTATTTTTAAATGATTTGTATACAACTATTTACGTTATTTGAACAGTTCTTTTTGAACAATTACTGCTATTTCTTTTGATGATAAATCAATAATCGTATATTTTTGTGAATTGTAATAGAAATATTTATAGAATGGATCAACATATTTCTTATAAAAGTATTATGTCCCATCTTAACTAAATATAAATTCCATGTAGAATGAGTCAACCGCTGGAAAAACAAAGAAGGAGTGTTTGGTTTACTAAAAACCATTCAATGCAAGATTACCTTTCTTTAAAAATTGATTCCATTACTAAATTGGGTAGATTGCCTAAAAAAGTCACAAACTTTGGGGGAAGTCTGGTTTTTCTCAAAAACTATAAAAGTTGCACCTAAAGTCACGAATTTTATCGGATCGTGCAAAGTTTTCAAACTACCCAACCTGACAACATATTTCCGTTAAAAACTTATTCCACGTGGCATGTCGGAGGCGTGACTTTGGCAAAATTTTTGAGCTCAGGTAATATAACTTCTTTTTGGCTAATTTCGAAAGCACAAACCCAATTCAATCGACGGAAAATGCAATCGACAAGAGTGAAATCGTCGACAAACGGTTTAGGGATGAAACAGCGACGTGTAAAGGAGATTTAATAAAAAAAAGCATAAAACGACGCCGTTTTTTGCCCAGTTAAAATTTTTGTCAAGTCACGCTTCCGGCATGCCACGTGTAGGCCTGGGGAAACGGTTCTCGGTTCTTGGTTAACCGAGAACCGAACCTTAATTTTCGATTCTCGGTTAACCAAGAACCGAAAAAATAAGGTTAAGGTTCAGTTCCGGTTATTAAGTTTAAGCTAATCTCGGTTCCGGTTCTAACCGAGAACCGAAAGGTTAGAACCGAATAACCGCTATTTTCTAAATATTTAATTTTACTATATTTATTTTAGTTTTATTATTTATTTATTTAGAAAAGTAAAAATTAGTTTGATGAATGATGTTGGTTTATTAGTTTTGGACTTAGTTTTGTAAACTTTGTTGGAATTTTGGTTTTTGATGATGGAATGGAATTATGGTTTTTGTCCTTTTGATTTCACGACTTATTACTTAATGTTTATATTGCATTTGAGTTCAGTTCCTTCGTTGGAACCGAAGACCGAAACGATCGGTTCCTTGAGGAACCGAACCGACAAAGAGTTCGGTTTTGGTTCTGGATTTCAAAAAAAATGGGAGTCGGTTAACCGACTAATCGGTTCGGTCGGAACCGAACCGACCGAATTCCCACTCCTAGCCACGTGGGATAAGTTTTTAACGGAAATATATCGTCAGGTCGGTTAGTTTGGGCAATTTGCACGATCCAATAAAGTTTATGACTTTAGAGCATCCACAATAGGGCGGAGGATAGCTCGGACGATGTGTATCCTCCTTCGCATCGTCCGCCACTGTGGGCGACGCGGACGATGCGACAGACGATAGAACGCGTTATTGTTTTTTTTTCAATTTTTTTTTCTATTTAAATACCCAATTCCCATACCATTTCCCATCTTTCAATTTCCCATCTCCCAATCTTTCTCTCTCATCTCTCACATCCCTCACTTTCCAACTTTCAAACTTAAAAATAAATCTCGGCGGCGACGAATGGGGTACATCGGAAGGCATTACTCGGGCCTTATTCGATTGCGTTAATGATGCTGCGGCGGAATGCTTGGCAGAAATGTAGCGCGAGCGTGAAGCGGCGGAGCAGGTGGCGGCGACGCGGATTCCTCGGCCGATTCGACGTCGGACGTTTGTCCCCTGCGAGGACTACGTAGCTCACCAACGTCTGGTCGCAGACTATTTTACCGAGCAACCATGGTGGGGCCGGACGGTTTTTCACTGCCATTTTTGAATGCGGCAAGATATTTTTCTCCGCATTGTCCGGATGTTGGAGGTGATGAATACTTCCAGTATCGGGAAGACGACATCGGCAGACCCGGCCTTACACCGTTGCAGAAGTGCACGGTTGCGATCCAGCAGTTGGCCTACGGCACCACGGCGGATATGTTCGACGAATACCTTCACGTCGAGGAGACAAGGCCGCGATTTTCTAAATAATTTTTGTAGGGGAATTGTGGAGGCTTTTAGCGACGCATATTTGCGAAGGCCGATTGATGAGGATTGCCAGAGCCTGATGAGGATGCACGAGACGGTGCACGGCTTCCCTGGAATGCTAGGGAGCATCGACCGTATGCACTGGTAGTGGAAGATTGTCCGACGGCGTGGAGAGGCCAATTTACCAATGGATACAAGGGTAGCCACCCGACGATGATCCTCGAAGCCGTCGCTGACCATCAGCTCTGGATCTGGCATGCATACTTCAGTGTAGCCGGGTCGAACAACGACATCAACGTCCTCAACTCGTCCAACCTCTTCGCCGATCAATGCAGGGGTCGCGGCCCAACCATCGAGTTTACTGCCAACGGATACCAATATCATATGGGGTACTACTTGGCCGATGACATATACCCACGGTGGCCTGTTTTTGTGAAGACGATCACCTGCCCAATGGGTGACAGGAGAGTGTTATTTGCGGCAAAGCAGGAGGCTGCGCGGAAGGATGTGGAGCGGGCTTTTGGTGTGCTCCAATCGCGGTGGGCAATAGTGAAAGGTCCGGCGCGTTTGTGGTTCAAGGAAGTCATCGCCGATGTCATGTATGCGTGCATCATCTTGCATAACATGATAGTCAAACAAGAAGCTGGACATGTCACCGATTGAGCTAATGATGAAGGTGGATCTAGCTCCAGCACGGCGACCCCGCCCGTCACTCGAGGATTACCAATGGGCTTCAGTGAGGTTCTAGAGAGACAGACCTCAATGCGCAGTCAACAAGACCATGCTCAGCTCATGAACGACTTAATGGCCATTGAAAATTTGTAGTTTTTTTTATTTCGTAATGTAATTTGAATTTTTAATTAAATGAAGTTGTTTTTTTCCAATTTTTGTAGTGTTTAAATATTCAAATAATAAATAAAATGCTTAGGGCGGACTATAGGGCAGGCTATAGTCCGCCCCACTGCAGGTGGAAGGGTAGGAGGATAGAATGATGATGTGGCGGAGCATAGGGAAGGGTTTAGTCCGGGCTATCCTCCGCCCCATTGTGGATGCCCTTAGGCGCAACTTTTATAGTTTGTGGGAAAAATCAAACTTTCTCCAAAGTTTGTGACCTTTTAGACAATTTGCCCTACTAAATTTACAGCACTGAACTGAACATATATGTTACTTGAAAGCCTTGTTTAACAGATTTTTAAAATCAAGCCATATGATATAACACACTTGGTCTTAGTAGACTATTCTCCATCTAATGCAAACTTGGTTGATGGTTCACATTTTACTTTTAGCAATTTCGGGCAAGCTTTCTTTCTTGATGCATACATATGATCTCTCGATCGTCCTTCTATCGATTGTGAAAAGGAGAGGATGAAGTTTTCATTCCTGAACATGGTGTGGCTCCTTTTCATCTTCATCTTCAAAACTAAATGTTTCGAACACAAGTGATTCGTGGAGATCGCCTAACAAACGTTTCTCGCTTTCCTTCATTCAAGAATCTACAGACACTTATTTTGTTGCCATCACATGTAATGGTGTTCCCATCTGGAAAGCAGGTGGTGCTGTCGACTCCTCTGCCTGGCTCGAGTTTACTTTCTACGGAAACCTCCTGCTCTATAAAGGCTATTCTGTTGTGTGGTGGTCCAACATTAGTAGATAATACTACTAATGTTAGTAAGGCTGGATTCAGAAGGGATTCTTTCGCTGAACGATCAATCATCATCACGTGTAATTATGGCACGAGGTAGTGACTATGGTAAAGTAAGTGATCAAAGTCTGATTGTGATGAGAATTTGAGGATGTACAGTTATTCAATAAATGGAAGAGGAAGTAAGAATGTGACATGGGCTGCTGTCACAGATCAGTGCAAGGTTTTCGGTTATTGTGGAGATTTTGGTGTTTTCAGATATGATGAGATCAGTGGGAATCACTTATGTGGATGCCCATCTCAGAGTTTCTTTCTGACTAAGTCGGACGAGGGAAGGAACATAGGTTGTGAGAGGAAAATGGATATTCGGAAGTGTCAAACAACAATGCTGCCTATGGATAATACTTTGTTCTTGACATATCCTCCAGAAACTGATGAAGATTCCTCCATAGCAACAACTGCTGCAGCCTGCAGGTCTAATTGTCTAAACGATTCTTCCTGTGTAGCTTCGACTTTCTTGGAAAACAGAACAGGCACTTGCTAAATGAAAAGGTCAAGTTTCATTAGTGGTTACCAGTCACCAACAATTGATAGTAAAGGTGTGTGAGCTCGCCACACCAAAAGAAGTCGAGAATCGAACAGTAGCACTACTTAAGATTGCTGTTGTAGTTTTGGGAAGCAGTTTGGTAATGGTCAATTTGGGTAGCTGTTTGATATGGTTTTTTTGTATGTCTAAACCAAGATACCGTAGTTTAGTGTATGAGTACACTTGTTCAGACCATGCATCAAGTGCTCCTGTCCAGTTCACATACAAGGAGCTCCAACATGAGACGAAAGGGTGATTTGGGTCGGTTTATAAGGGAGTCTTGGCCAAAAAAATGGCTGTTGCTGTGAAGCAGCTTGAGGGGATTGGACAGGGAGAGAAGCAGTTCAGAATGGAGGTTGCAACAATTAGTAGCACTCACTCATCACTTGAGTCTTGTGAGATTGGTTGGTTTTTGCAACTACAGAAGGTTCTCGTTGTAGGCTTACGAGGAGTTTGAGAAGGGCGATGTGGGAGCAGTTCTTGATAGAAGGCTAGTGGAGGATGGCATTGATGTTGTGCAAGCAATGAGGTTGCTAAAGGTGAGCTTCTGGTGCATCCAAGAGCACGCGTCGTTGAGGCCTACGATGGGGAAGGTTGTGCAGATGATTGAAGGGATTGCTGATGTGAAGAAACCACCTCCACCTTTGTCCACTGGCTGATGAATCAGCTCAATCTTCTGTTGTGATCGACAGATTTCATTAGTTTCGTTGTACCAAATGGTGGTTGCTTCGTCGTTGGCTTCGTCTTGAAGGACCTTGGATTTTCATCTTTGGCTTGGAAGGTGTAGAAACATGATCATCTTTTGATTGAAGATCTTGGTTTAGTTTCAATTTTTGTAGTATTTGTTTTCTTGGAATAGTGATTGCAATTATTGTCAAGTTTCCAGATGTTAAATTGTGTGAATTCTTGATTTGATGATTTTGATAAAGAATTAAAAATATGCTATGAATATGTCATCAAAGAAAAGGATGTGTGACCTTATTTTTCTTTTAGTCAATTGTATACCTTAATTTTGGGTTCACAATATTTTGTTGACCTCTTCAAACTAAATTTTTTAGAATGTCATGTTTTCTTCCTCACGTTAACTATTTTTAATAAACTTGAAGTAAACAAAAATATAGTTATAATTATGATTATTGATTATTTGAAAACTAATGACATGAAGTTTTACTTGATCAAATGGTTGACTTGAAAAAAGTGGAGAGGAGAAATAAAAATCTTATCGCAATCTTCCTCACTTGACCAATTCATAGTCTACTAATAACAAGGACCACTAATAATAACTCAATTTTACTTTTCCATTGATATTATAAACTGATAAAAGGAATAATCATAATTTATAATTTATATTATTGGTCATTGAATAAATATATTCTGAAATAGTATATACACAAAGAATATGATTTTATTTGAAAATAACAAAACTATCCCAACTTATTTATTTATAATACGATTAATTTGAAAATTAACAAATATAGTAGTATATTGTTCTATTTCTGGAGCTGTCCAAAAACTTTTATCTCATTCATTATTAAATATAATGCGATTTCAAATTTTTCAAAAACTAAAAATAATGAGATACTTATTTGATTTCCACATAATTTTCACATAGACGCGTTTCATTTATTATTTGGAGTACTATACACGACCACGTCTCCAAAAATCAAGCAACTGAGATATTTAATTTTCACATAGATCGAAAATAGAATTTTGTCCTGCCAAGAATGTGAAGATCGAACTATCTACCTAAAAGTGGTAGATTCGAAATTAATAAACTTTATCAATATATCACATGCCATAGACAAATACATGAACATAACATAGCAATAATGATAATAAAATTTATTGATGAAACTTCACTTTCAAATTAATTGTATACCAAACTCATACTAATCTTAAACTTCTCGTGCCTATAGCCACAAAAACAAAACTAATCACATATGTTAGCTAAAAAAAGATGCATTAAGGCTATGAATGGACCTAGTGGCAAAACGATTTAATGCTCATATCTAAAAGTTTTCAGTTCGAGCCCGTTGTGATGTTATTTAAATTTCTACTTAACTATTAACTGTGTATACTATAATAACTACTCATATCGATCAATAAAATCACGAACCTTAGCTCAATTTTGATATATCCAAAATCACAAACTTGTAGTGAATTTCACACAAATTCAATATTTCCTATGAAATCTGACT
This sequence comes from Salvia hispanica, assembly GCF_029641045.1. Taxonomy (NCBI): domain Eukaryota; kingdom Viridiplantae; phylum Streptophyta; class Magnoliopsida; order Lamiales; family Lamiaceae; genus Salvia; species Salvia hispanica. Next base: position 34,423,279 of record NC_142697.1, on the reverse strand, counting down.
CGTGAATACTGCAAACCTAAGTTTATTATTTGTGTCCAAATTTAAAACTCATGTAAAATACAAAATTTCGGTAAAAATATAATTACATCTATCTCTAAAGTTGCAAACCTTAGCTTAAATTTGATATTTTTGACATCCTCTAAAATCACAAACCATAACTTCAGTCCCGTTATGAATTTTCCATAAATTCGACTTTTTTTTCTAAATTAAACCTAGGGAAAAACTCAACATGTTGTAGTAAATTTCCCAACTTATGTCTCTAAATTTCACCGGAAAATCCAAGTTCATAATTACGACACCAAATTTAAAATTCTAGTAAAATACAGCAAAAAAAATCTGATTTCAGAATCAATATAAAATTCACGAGTATGATAGTTATATAATTCGAGCAATATAAAATTGAGGCGTGTTATAATTTCGGAGAATAATATAATGGTGGTCAGAGAAATAATTAAATACTGCTATAAACATAAAATTATTCACATTTTAACAGTTGTAAAGAAATGAAACCAACCGTGTTAGACCTGCAAATAGTGGAGAAATCTGCAAATCGGAAAACAAAGGTCAAACACTCTCTCTCTCACACAAACACACACATTGACTATATCTAATTGAAGCTTCAATCACCTCCCAATTCTTCAATGGGGTGTGTTTTTCCGCCGTAAAGCTCCGATCTTTACCACCAAAACGAAATGGGCCTCCCCCATTCCCCTCCGCCGCCGCTCCTCCTACTCCTCCTCCTTCCTCTCCTCGCCTCCGCCGCCGACATCCCTCTAAACTCCACCCTCTACGCCTCCGACCCCAATTCAAAATGGACCTCCTCCAACAACACCTTCACCATCTCCTTCCTCCCCTCCCCCTCCTCCGCCGCCGCCGATTCCCTCATCGCCGCCGTCTCCTTCAACTCCATCCCCGTCTGGCAAGCCGGCCCCGCCGCCCCCTCCTCCGCCGTCCTCCGCCTCCTCCCCTCCGGCGACCTCCAGCTCCTCCCCTCCGCGGCCTCCTCCTCCCCAATCTGGTCATCCTCCACCGCCTCCCTTAACGTCTCCGCCGCGGAGCTTCTTGATTCCGGCAATTTCATCCTCAAAAACTCCTCCGGCGCCGCCGTCTGGGCCTCCTTCGACCGCCCCACCGATACCCTCCTCCCCAATCAGCAATTCACCGCCAATCACACCCTCACATCAGGTCTTTACACATTCAAGATTATGCAAAATGGGAACTTGACGCTTTTGTGGAACAATTCCGTGACTTATTACAACTCAGGTTTGAATTCCACCGCCAATTCAACTTTGCTAAACCCAATTCTTGAAATTCAGCCAACTGGGATCCTCACCCTCTCTGATGTTTCACTCACTAGCGATCTTGATTTGGCTTACAGTAGTGATTATGCAGAGGAAAGCAATGTAATTAGGATTGTGAGATTGGATAATGATGGGAATTTGAGGATTCATAGCTTTGTTCAAGGTAGTATTGGGGTTTTAGCTACTGGTTGGGCTGCTGTGAGTGATCAATGTCAGGTTTATGGATTCTGTGGGAATAATGGGATTTGTAGCTACAATGATACTTCCCCAATTTGTGGATGTGCTTCACTTAATTTTGAGCTAATTGATGCTAGTGATAGTAGGAGTGGTTGTAGGAGAAAGGTTGAGCTTCAAGATTGCCCTGGTCAGGTGGCTATGCTGCCGTTGGATCATACCGAGTTCTTAACCTTCGATCCTGAGCTGGAATCGCAGGTTTTCTACATGGGAAATCAGCCTTGTAACCTGAATTGTTTGAATGGGGCTTCTTGTGTTGCTTCTACCTCTTTATCTGATGGATCAGGGCAGTGTTTCTTGAAGACGAGCAGCTTCGTGAGTGGCTTTCACACCCCGGCTATTCCAAGCACTTCGTATGTGAAAGTTTGCGCGCCTGTGCTGCCTAATCCCTCAGCTGGTTCGGGGAGTGGTGGGGTGAGGAGTAAGTGGAGGTTGAAGGCGTGGGTGGTTGTGGCAGCCGTGTTGGCCACGTTGTTCGCGTTGGCACTTGTTGAAGGTGGTTTGTGGTGGTGGTGTGTTCGGAACAACAATAAGTTTAGTGCGTTGTCGTCTCAGTACGCGCTCCTTGAGTATGCATCGGGTGCACCGGTGCAGTTCTCGTATAGGGAGTTGCAGAAGGCGACCAAGGGGTTCAAGGAGAAGCTCGGGGCGGGAGGGTTTGGGACCGTGTATAAAGGGGTTCTTGCTAACCGGACCGTGGCTGCGGTGAAGCAGCTGGAGGGGATCGAGCAAGGCGAGAAGCAGTTCCGGATGGAGGTGGCCACCATCAGCAGCACTCACCACTTGAATCTGGTGAGACTGATTGGATTTTGCTCGGAAGGGAAGCATCGGTTGCTGGTGTACGAGTTCATGAAAAACGGCTCGCTCGATAGCATCCTATTCGCCTCCTCCGAGGAGCAGTCGGGGAAGCATCTGAATTGGGAGAATCGGTTCAACATAGCCCTAGGTACGGCGAGAGGGATCACGTACCTCCATGAGGAATGCCGGGATTGCATCGTTCACTGTGATATCAAGCCGGAGAATATCCTCTTAGACGAGAACTACTGCGCGAAGGTTTCTGATTTTGGCCTTGCAAAGCTCGTTAACCCGAAGGATCACCGTTATCGAACCCTAACTAGCGTGAGAGGCACGCGAGGCTACTTGGCTCCGGAGTGGCTTGCCAACCTCCCCATCACCTCCAAATCCGACGTGTACAGCTACGGAATGGTGTTGCTCGAGATCGTGAGCGGGAAGAGGAACTTCGAGGTCTCTGCAGAGACGAACCACAAGAAGTTCTCTCTGTGGGCTTACGAGGAGTTCGAGAAGGGAAACATCGAGGCAGTCGTGGACAAGCGACTCTTGGATCACGAGATCGACATGGAACAGGCGAGGAGGGCGGTCATTGTGAGTTTCTGGTGCATCCAAGAACAGCCATCGCAGCGGCCGATGATGGGGAAAGTCGTGCAGATGTTGGAAGGGATCATGGAGATCGAACGGCCCCCGGCACCTAAGGCTGCTTCGGAGGGATCCGTTGGTGGCACCAGTGTCACAGCGAGCAGCGTTAGCGCGTTCTCTACTTTCGCAGCTTCGATACCGGTGCCCTCTTCGTCGTCGTCGATGCGGACCCCGGGAGTGTCGTCTTTCGCCTCCGGGAAGAACGGCGAACGGGGCAGTTCGTCGTTGTTGACGTCTGAGACGAAGTGAGCTATTTGCCTAGAGAGGAAAACAGCGAGATGATGTTTTTCCTTTGATAGGTCAAAACAGAGTAGTACATAATTGTATGTGCTTTTTTCTCTTCTATTGTGATGAGTTCTTGATTTATTTTGTGTTTGAAATTGAATAGGACTGGAACAATTATATTTGGAAAAAAAATTGTAATTATTGTTATACAGCTTTATATGTGTAGTTCATTTTTTCTTGAATAAGTTTGTCATATTTTGTAACATAAAACTATTACTACTATTATTATTACTAGTCTTATCAACCATTACACAATCTTAATATATCAGTATAAATGAGAAATAATAAAAATAATGTATTATCAATAATAGAACTTTTTAAAAAAACGTTTCACTCTTCTAAACAGAATAGTAGCACATTAACCAACACCATGTTTTAGTATTTAACTTTAGTTAACTCTCTGCCAATAGGTTAAGGTCTTCCCTAAACGGGCTACTGCATATCCTGATTTAATTCCCTCATATAATATTGGATCTGAGTGTAAGGGTAGGTTAAGGTCTTCCCTAAACGGACTACTGCATATCCTGATTTAATTCCCTCATATAATATTGGATCTGAATGTAAGGGCCGTTAAGATCTTCCCTAAACGGACTAGCATATCTTAATTTAATCCCCTCGTATAATGTCGGATCTGAGTGTAGGGGCTGCAACTGAATAGTCTTTGATGCACTAAAAGGATTTATAGGTTGGAAGTATTATTCAGCCGTTACTTTTGACATTCTCAATAAAATATTTATTTGCATGCTCCCAAGTCCCAACGACAAATCATTAAAATCAAATGTTTTAACAGATTTTTTTCATCTTTCTCCGATAATATACTTTGGGAAGACAATTGATTATTAATGCTAGCTTGCCGTACTCATTTCTCTTTAACAACTAATTTCAAATATTAATTGAATATAATTATATTGACTGGTTTTTTCTATATAATCTGCGTTAGCTAGGAAGGCAGAATTACTTTTAATGCTAATTAAATTGCCAACATATAAAGAATAAATAAAATAGTTCATAGCATATAGTCATTTGAAATTTTTGTTTCCAGCATTTCAATATTCAAACAAACATATCACATTTAGTGGAATTTATTAGTAATAAATTTCGTTACTCCTGCCCCCATTTAACTCAGATTTTTAACATTATGGAATAGAATATTACCCTATTAACAAATCTATTTCATTTTCAGATAAGACTTTGGGAAGACAAATCTATAATTACAATTTACAACCACCTGCAGCAGATTCTGTTTTTTTTTTTTTTTAAAATTTAAATAGGTCTTTTTTTTTAGCTTCTATTCACGATGCGTTAATAGGTTCAGTTTAGGAAATGATTATATTCGTGCTTAGAAAAGTACCAAAACGATTCCCGCCGAAATAGTCATCAGTGGCAAAATCTTGTTATTAGTAACACAACTCTCCTTTTATACTTCCTACCTCAATAAAAAAAAACAAATATATACACTTTCATTGTTAGAGCATCTCCAATGCTAAATTGGCCAGTAATAAATCAGTCATTCTCTCTCTATGCCACGTCAGCAGCACTAAAAATACACATGCCACATCAGATTTAGGCCAGTCATAGACCAACCGTAAAAAAATAATTAAAAAAGTACTACATTTACGGAATTAAAATTACGATTAAATTACGGAATTAAATTTACGACACATATACGGGAAAATTTATTCATTTCATTAAAAAAAAGTACAACGATTTAAAAAAAAATACATGATTTTTTTTAAAAAAAAAGACTTCCACACACGAGCCCCGCCACTCTCTACTCCTCGTCGCCGTCGCCGTCGCCGCCGCCACCCGTGGTATCTGAGCCCACGTCGGAACCCGCTAGCCGTGCCCTCGCGATTTCCAAATCAACCCGCATGCTCTCGAGCATCGAGTGAAGAAACATCTTCTCCGTGGGGTCAGTGGCGGTCCTCCAATCTTGGAAGACCGTGTACATCTGATCCCGCGTATGGTTACGCGAATGGAGAGTGTACTCGAGTGGGGCGGGTGGGAGGCGGAGGACTGGGCCTCCTGGGGCGATAGGGGGGATCCTCCCCTCGCAGCCCGTTGCGCCCGCTTTTGTCCAACCGGGCGAGGGCGACCAGCAAATGAAGGAGGGGATGGAAACTCCTCAGCATCCGGGGGAGATCGTGGGATCCGCCGCTGCTGCCGCTGTAGTCGCCGGAATAGTTCAGCTTCTGCTTCTTCGGCCACCCAGCGTCGCACCTCGCCCGGAACTTCTCGGAGTCCTTCAGCAACAAAAAGCACTCCCAGAAGTTTAACTCCTTATACTTCCCCGGCAAGGGGAACTGACTCTCGGCTATCCTCTAGGCGTCCTCCTTATTCTGCCCACTACTGCTGAAGTCCTTCCCGTGCGGGCAGTGCCTCCTATAGGCAGCTCTGAATCTTCGCCCACATGTTGACGACCCGCTGGTTGTTCGCAACCAGCGGATCGTCGCACACCTCCAACCACCCCCTGGCCACCCCGGCGTACTCATCCTCCGTCCACTTCCTCCGACCGGGGGTGTCGTCAACAGCGGGCTGCGACAACTCGCCGACCGCCTTGGCCTTCCCCTTCGTCTTCTTCTTCGGCGCGGCCCGCCACGCTAGAACGGGAGTATCCGGATCCCCGAGATCGATCCCCATATTATGCAATGACAGAAGGTCATCGCCAGTGAACTGCGTCTCCACTGGGGTCGACGTGTGAGACGAAGCCGTCAAAAAATCAAGCGAGGGACGATATACCGTGTCCCCTCCCGGTGACCCCTGCATCCCGGGATGCATACCGTGCTGCATCCCCCCCTACATCCCTCCCTGCCACATCATCCCTATCATCTGCTGCTGCATCTGGGGCATACCTCCCCACCCCGGCGCTGACTGCCCGCCGCTCCCCTGGCTCCCCTGCCCCCCGCCCGGCATCCCCCACGGCATACCCCCCTGCATCACCCCCGGCGCACCGACAATCATCCCCATCAACTGCCCCCAAGGGACGTTAAACCCTGGGCCCATCTGCCCGCCCATCTGGCCCCATCCAGATCCCACGGGTACCGTGGGAGTCTGAGATCCACTCGTCGCTGGACTGGACTCGTTGTTGTGATCCATCGCTCGATGATGCTCTTGTACAGAAAGTTAGAGAGAGAGAAAACTCGTTAAAACAAGTGGTGCAAATGAAAATGAAACTAAAATCGCGTTTATATAGGTTTTAAAAAAAAAAAAAAAAAACAAAATTCGGTGCTGGCCGATCGGGCCGCCACAATGGCGGCCAGCGCCGAGCGATCGGCCAGCCCACGCCGACCCGCTCGCCAATTTTCCGCTGGCCGCCTCCAATGGTTCGGCTAGCCGATCGGCCACCGCTGCGAATCGGCTAGCCGGTCACTAGCCGACCATTGGAGATGCTCTTATCCAGGAATATGCATATATTTTACTTTTTAAAAAATTTATCACAATTCATATGATTTATATAAAATTTATCACAATTCATATGATTTAAATATAATTATAAGTGAGAAGAAATGTGTTGACTTTTACTAAAAAAATAAAATAAATGACTCTATGGAACATACTAAAATAATAAAATGACTCTACTACTATAGAACCGAGAAAGTACTATTTAACTATCTCTCTCCTCCTCTACCTTACTTTATCAATTTTATACTATTAATTTCCGTATCATAACATTGTCCATATTTTTATGAATCAGAGAGATTATAATGATAGACGTAGAGTAAAGAGAAAGGAAGATAAATAGCCATGACATACATTTGAAATCAATATAATAATTACACAAATTCTCATCATCCAATAACCAAAACCCCTCCGGCCTTCCCTAACCTCGGCTTATGCCATTTGGTTGTTGCTCGATGCTCAATCGAGCTAATGACCATCGAGCAGTGTGCGATCGAGCATTGATGCTCGAGAGCATCTGACCATCGACGATTTTGCAACTTGAAATTTGAGCATTAAACTATTACTCGATGGAAGATTTTCGATCGTCCTTGCTGAGTATTGAGAGGTTGAATATGCTCAATCAAGCGTTTAAGCATCGAACTTTGTGCATTACTTGATGCATGATAATCAATTGCTTCTTAAATACTCATACAACGTTTCAATTTTCAGATTTAAAAATACAAAAATTAAAATAAATATATGCTTTCTACTAGTACTACTATAAAAAGTGGAGAAAAGCCCCAATTCATATTCACACAATTCTTCTTCTTCTTCTACTACCTGTTTAAACGCATTCCATTTTCACCATTAATGGAGCAAAATATCTTCAAAAATCTACCATCAGATCTCACCACCAACATCCTCTCACGCCTCCCTCTCCGAACTATTTCAATCAGCAAATGCGTCTGCAAACCATGGCTCAATCTCCTTCAATCCCACGATTTCGCCAAATCCAAACTCAAAACCCCACCCGCCCTAGCTCAATTGACGCCCTTGACGAGCTCAACTCAGTGCACCGTTTTCCAATTCCAAGACGAAGACGAAGCCGATGTCGAGAGCCACGCTCTTCGTTTCCGCCCAATCGCAGATTTCGAAATCCACCTCGGAAACAAAATCAAAAGATGTCGAGCTCAGGAGACTAATGGATTGCTCCTTATACATACATCGTCAGTGCGTCGTGTTTCTGTATCCAATCCGATCACTCGTGAATATATTAACCTCTTTATCCCTGCCGAATATGTGTCAGCAGCTTATTCGCTGAGTTTCGGATTTGGCGTGAGCAAAATAAGTGAGCAATATAAGATTGTTTGTATCAATGCGGATAATGGATCCGACTCTCATTGCGTGTACACCCTCGGAACGGGAACATGGAGGCGCGTTGAAGCCGGCGCCGCCTCCGGTTTCAAATTCTGTTTCCATGCTTACATCGAGTGTAATGGCAACCTCCATTGGACGTTGGAAGATTCTGCTGAAATCTTGTCGATCTGTGCATTTGATCTCGATACAGAATGTTTCAGCATCTTCTCTGCGCCTGTGATAGAAGGACTTACTGAAGATCGACATGCTATCGATTTCAGGTTTAATGTTTTGAGGGGCTGTCTGTGTTTGTCTTACACGTTGGACGATAAGGTTGTCATCTGGATGATGAAGGAGTACCGTGTCAAGGAATCTTGGACCATGGTGTACCATATTGGTATTGATATTGATTGTGGTATTGATGACTGTCATTGGAAGCTTATGAATGTTTATCCAATCAAGCTTTTCGAAAACGGTGATGTGTTGATGTTTCTGGAAGAGAAGTGCATCATCTACTACTCCAACAAGACAGGAACTCTTCAACATGTCTGTAGGCTTACGGAAGGAACTTCAGAGGATGACGAGGCTTCTGCCATGATTTTCACTCCTACCCCTTTCTCACTCAAGAGTTTTGGAGTTGAGAATGTGATCTCTTTCTAGTTCATTATGTTAGTCTACATTCATGTTTTGCTGTTGTATGGTCGTGCTGTGTCGAAGGTTTCTTTATTATGTAGTGTATCGCTACGACTTTGTTGGTTTTAAGTTGACATTTCTATTTGTGATTTGTGCCTCCATTTGGTTGATTGTTCAAATTCTTTAGTTTACAACTATATACTATTAAAACTTCATGATCAAGTGATGAGGGCCGGTGTTGTGAGCTTTTGATGCATCCAAAGTGAACAGATTTTAGTATATTTTGTAGATTGACTACAGAGGAAAACAGAGAAAATGTTTTACTTTGAATAGGTAAACACAGATTACTCATTTGTTTCTTCTTTTTCTATTTTACTGTGATGATTTGTTGATTATAGTTTGTGTTTGTTATTGAATTGGGCTGGAAAAAGGTGATTTGATCAGGAATTGTAATTATTTTCATATAGCTTTATACGATTTAGCTATATAAGTCAGAACATGAGAATATATTCTTTTATACTCTCTGCATCCTATAAAAATTAAACAATTAAATTTTTTTTTTTTTATTTGTTCCATTCGAGTTCCATGCATTCATTGAATGTAATGGCAACCTCCATTGGATAGTACATGAATCAACCAAAATCTTTTAGATTTGTGCTTGTGATCTCGAAACAGAATGTTTTAATATCTTCTCTCCTCCCTGTCGTAGATGGATTAGTTGATTACATGAAATTGAATTATTGGTGACAGAAAGTTAGGTTGAAGGCCTTCAAAGCCATAGCTAGAAAATGAACAAGGCTACTGTATTGCATAAGGATGATTGTATTAGATGATGAATTTGAAGATCAGTACGTCCCATTATATAGGGAGAATTTCTACATGTCAAAGGTATACTTTGATTTGATTGAATTCTATCTATGGAATGGATCACTAATTTCTTGCTTGTTATCTTCCATAATTTCTGTCAAAGATTTCATTGCAGTGCCAGCTCTATCCAACTCATCATTCATCTTCAACTCTCTGATTCCATCGTTGAAGATGGCAAGGTTTACACTTCCCCTCAATTCGATGGAGGAACGAGAATAAACTCCGAGTTTATTCCGCAGACGAGAGAAGAATTGGTGGCTCAGGGGCTTTGTGAATATATCTGCTATTTGATCTGTGGTCGGGACATGGCGAAGGTCTATCATTTTTGCTGCTACCTTGTCTCTTACAAAATGAATGTCCAGTTCGATGTGTTTCGAACGAGCATGGAGGACAGGATTTGAAGCAAGGGCGATAGTGCTCATGTTATCAATCCAGATGATCGGACAATGAGGAAGTTTTATGCCCAATTCAGTGAGAAGCGAGGTGAGCCAAGTTATTTCAGAAACGAGGAGTGCAAGGCTGCGGTATTCTGACTCAGTGCTGGAACGAGATACAACCTTTTGCTTCTGTGAGCACCATGAAACCAAATTACCCCCAAAATAAGTGCAGTAGCCAGAGACCGATTTCCTATCATCGGGATCCGAAGCCCAATCAGAATCACAAAAGCCAGTGAGATTAAAATTAGAGGCACGAATGTGGATGCCATGATTAACTGAGCCAGCAAGGTAACGGAGAATTCGCTTTACAGCTTTCCAGTGTTGATCAAGAGGGCACGCCATAAATTGACTGACCTTGTTAACAGAGAAGCTGATTTCCGGCCTTGTGATTGTTGCATACTGTAATGCACCAACCACGCTTCTGTAAAGCTTACCTTCGACAAAAGGATCACCATCATGCTTGCTAAGTTTCGAATCAGAAATCATAGGAGTGGGGGAAGCTTTGGCACTGTCCATCTTGACCTTGAGCAATAATTCCTTGATATAGGCTGCTTGACATAGGTGAATTCCTTGAGAGGTTTTTGAAATCTCCACACCGAGAAAATGGGATACCTCTCCAAGATCCTTCAGTGAGAACTTACTGTTAAGCTGCTTAATCACAAGTTGTATGGCCGACGGAGAAGAGCCGGTGATGAGCATGTCATCAACGTAGAGCAGGAGATAGATCACTTCAGAGCCAATCTTGCGAAAGAAAAGTGAAGTATCGGCCTTAGACTGAATGAATCCAAGACCCATAAGCACTGATTGAATGGTTAGAAACCAAGCACGAGAAGCTTGTTTCAAACCATACAACGCCTTATTGAGCTTGCAAACCACATTAGGACCACCCTGTTCAAAACCGGGAGGTTGATGCATGTATATTTCTTCTTCCAAAGAGCCATTTAGGAAAGCATTGTTTACATCGAGATGAGTTATCGACCAGCCAGATGAGACTGCTATACTTAGGATGAGACGGATGGTATTTGGCTTTACAACGGGACTGAAGGTATCAGTGAAATCGAAGCCTGCTTCTTGTGAAAAACCTTGGGCCACGAGGCGAGCTTTATGGCGAGCAATTGAGCCAGACACATGCTTCTTAATTCGAAAGATCCATGTGCAACCGATCAGATTTTTGCCCGGGGGCAAAAGAGTGAGGATCCAAGTCTTGTTGCGGAGAAGGGCAAGAAACTCGGCTGTCATAGCTGCTTTCCAGATTGGAATAGATAGAGCTAGGCGGATGGAACGAGGCACAGTGGACGAAGGATCAATTACACTGATGTGAAATACCTTTGGCTTGAAAATGCCTGCTCTAGATCTAGTCACCATGTGATGAGTGCTAGATGGCTGAGTTATTGGGGAAGGTGAGGAGGATGAATCTGTGGATGGTGGATCTTTATTAGGTGGTGGTTGAAAGGTGGCAGCAGGTGGGGAATCTTGATTAGGTGGTAGTTGAGAGGTGGGTGGTGGGGATCCATGTACATGATCAGGAGAATCATGATCTGAGATGTCCATATGTGAGTCAGGAGGGGAGCTGAGAGGTATAGGAGAGTTTGGAGGTATAGTAGATGGTGAGACGGATGTGATTGGAGAATCTGGAGTGAGCACAGGTGCAGGTGGTAATGAGGGAAAAGAGAGAGGTAGTGAGGGAGGTATAAGAGGTGACGGTGGGATTTGTGATGGGACGAAAGAGAGTGGTTTTTTATGAGGAAATGTGTATTCATCAAACAAGATGTCCCGTGTGATGACAACTTTGCCACAAGGAAGTAAAGCCTTATAACCCTTATGAGAAGAGCTGTACCCAATAAAGATTGCAGCATCAGATCGAAACTCGAGCTTGTGATGATTGGTAGGGCGAAGATGTGGATAGCAGAGGCAACCAAAGGTTTTTAGCAGTGTATAATTTGGCTTTTTGTGATAAAGTTTTTCATATGGGGACATATTGTTGAGAGTGGGCGATGGGAGCCGATTGATGATATATACGGCTGTGGTGAAAGCATCATCCCAAAAAGATGTGGATAGCCCTGATTGAGCTAGAAGTGCCAAACCCATCTCAGTGATATGTCGGTGTTTCCGCTCAGCCATCCCGTTTTGTTGGGGAGTATATGGGCAGGAAACTCGGTGTACAATCCCTCGAGATTGAAGGAGGGATGAAAGGCCCCTGTATTCACCACCCCAGTCAGATTGGAGAGCCTTGATTCTTGTATCAAATTGATTTTCAGCCAACACCATAAAGTGTTTGAACACATCAACAAGCTCAGATTTGGACTTGAGTAGATAGAGCCATGTATAACGACTGAATTGATCGATGAAGTTCACATAATATTTGTAACCATTTCTAGAACTCAAGGGGGCAGGACCCCAAACATCACTATGTACCATTTGGAGGGGAGCAGTGTAAAGAGAAGAAGAAACGGAATATGGCAGACGGTGACTTTTAGCAACACAGCAAGGATGACATAATAAACTTGATTTCATAGATGAGAAGGGGATATTACAACTATGCAAAGTCTTTTCAACAATATTGAAAGCACAATGGCCAAGCCTTTTGTGCCAAAGATCTATGCTAGATGTAGTAGATTTAGGGAAAGCAGTAGAGTGTCCTAATGAAGAAGTATAGGCGACTGGAACACATTTCTTCAACTGTGATGTAGGAGTGGATGATAAAGTAGCAGCAGGCTTGTGGAGATCAAACTTGTAAAGGCCATTCTCAAGGGAGCCCTTGAGCAAAATTGATTTGGTGACCTGGTCCTTCACGAAACAATAAGAGGAATGGAATTCAAAAAACACATTATTATCTCGAGCAAAGTGGGAGACACTCAGAAGGTTCTTGGTGACTTTAGGGACAAGGAGAAGATTTTTTAGCAAAAGAGTTCTTGGTGAAGAAGGAGATGATTTAGCAATAAACTGACCTACGTGAGAAATGGGGACCCCGTGACCATCCCCAAGGTGAAGATTATTACCTCCATTGTATTCAGAAGAGGTGGTCAGATTGTTGAAATCATTTGTTACATGATTGGTGGCACCAGAGTCGGGATACCAGGAGGACATGTTGTCGCCACTGAAATTAGTTTGAGAGTAGTGACTGGGGCTTCCCCTTGTCTGCACCAAGTTTGCCGAAGGAGGTGGTGGTACATGCTGCGGATTGAAGCTGGACTGTCTGGGCTGAGATGCAGCTGCTGGAAAATTTTGTTGGTACCTGTACCAGCACCTATCTGCCATGTGTCCAGGTTTCTGGCATAGTTGGCAGGTGGCTCGATTGCCGCGACTTCTGTAGCCACCTCGACCTCCACGACCTCTGAAATTGCCACCTCCACGGCTACCTTCCCCTCGATTGAAGCTGCTCCCATAATGGCCAATAGTGTTTTCCTTTCTTGGAGGAGGAGCCTGAGATAGGTGAGCAGTAGGTTGAGATCCATCCACATTGATGGAGAGGCTTTTGGTGGATTCGAGCCTGGATTCAAAACTCAAGAGAAGTCCTGTAACTTCTTGAACAGACCAGGTTTCACCTTTGGATGTTATCGTCACCATCACAGGATTGTATTCAGCTCCGAGGCCACTCAAGATGTGAAGAATTTGATCCATCTCCATGATTCGACATCCCGCTGATCCAAGCATATCACATATGCTCTTGATTTTGTTGAGGTATTCCATCATTGTGAGGGAATCCTTTCTTAAGGTTTGTAGTTGGAGTTTGTAGTGCATAATTTTTGCTTTCGACTGGCTGGCGAAATTCGTTTCAAGAGCCGACCAGATCTCCCTACTCGTGGTCAAACCCACCACGATCACCATTGCACTTTCATCAAGAGAAGATTGCAGCCATGCCGCTAGGCGCTGATCCTGCTGGTGCCACACAAGAAAGCTCGGATTTGGCGACATAGTTGACGATTCTGTTGTGACCACCATTTTTGGCGGAATAATTTGCTCTCCCATGAGATACGGTTCGAGTCCGTATCCTCTAACAGTGGCTAAGACTTGTTGACGCCAGATCAAATAATTGCTATCGGATAATTTTGTGGATATCGGGTGACTTTGCGGAAGCATAGGAATGGTGGGGATGTTATTTACTGAAGTTTGTTGTGTTGGGCTAGAGCTGTCACTTTCAGCCATATTTCAAGGTAGAAGAGATTAAGGTGAAGGAAGGGGTCAAAGCCTAGGTACGAAACCTAGGCTCTGATACCATGACAGAAAGTTAGGTTGAAGGCCTTCAAAGCCATAGCTAGAAAATGAACAAGGCTACTGTATTGCATAAGGATGATTGTATTAGATGATGAATTTGAAGATCAGTACGTCCCATTATATAGGGAGAATTTCTACATGTCAAAGGTATACTTTGATTTGATTGAATTCTATCTATGGAATGGATCACTAATTTCTTGCTTGTTATCTTCCATAATTTCTGTCAAAGATTTCATTGCAGTGCCAGCTCTATCCAACTCATCATTCATCTTCAACTCTCTGATTCCATCGTTGAAGATGGCAAGGTTTACAATTGGAAAGACCATGTTTGTTTGTCTTACAAATTGAACCATAAAATTGTCATCTGGTAGATAACCGAGTCAAGGAATCTTAGACTACTGAGTACATGATTAGTAGTATTGATTTTGATTTTTGGCTTTGTTTTTGATTTGATGCTTGTTCAACCGATCAAAGTTTTCAAAAATGGTGAAGTTTTGATGTTTCTGAACAAGAGGTACCTCATCTACTACTCCACTTAGACAAGAATTATTGGACAAGTTGGTATGCTTATAGAAGGACCTTCAATGTATGATGTTGCCCCTGCCTTGATTTACACTCCTAGTCCTAGCCTTTTTTCAATTTTAGAGTCGAGAAGATCTCTTTCTAGTTCATACTGTTAGTCTAGATGTTTTCTTGTTATATGGACTTTATTCCTTTGATCGGGTCAGAACAGAGCATATATTTGTATCTTGCTTTTTCTTCTAATAGTGAAGATTTCTTGATTTAATTTTGGCATGCGGCAGGAAAATGGAAATTTGGAAAAGGAATTGTAATAATTGTTGTGCAGCTGTATATCTGTAGAACATAAGACTATGCTATTATTATTATTATTATTATTATTATTATTATTATTATTATTATTATTATTATTATGAGACCGAGAAAGGAAGAGAAACAGCACGTGTGAAATCAAGTGAATTCAAGATAAATAAAAAAATAACAACAGTTCATAAAAATTGTGCAGGTTAGTTGATTGGCATGGATTATTTAACGTAGTACTACAAAATGTGTTACAAAATAAACTAATCAAATTAAAACACCATTAGATTAGACATACTTCAAAAACATTCAACACTCATTTTTGTCACAAATTATTTTATGATGCAAGATGCTCGATCGTGCTTGCCGAGCATTTAATGGTTGAGTATTCTCGATCAAGCACGTACTCCCTTCGTCCGCAAATAAGAGTCTTGTTTTTTCATTTTAGTTCGTCCTCGAATAGGAGTCCCATTCATTTTTACCATAAATGGTAATAGAGTCTCACCTTCAACTAACTCATTCCACTCACATTACATTTAAAACTAATGGATCCGACTCTCATTGCGTATACACTCTCGGAACGGGAACATGGAGGCGCGTTGAAGCTGGCGCTGCTTCCGGTTTCATATTCTGTTTCCATGGTTACATTGAGTGTAACGGCAACCTCCATTGGACGGTGGAAGATTCCGCTGAAAAACTGTCGCTTTGTGCGTTTGATCTCGATACAGAATGTTTTAGCATCTTCGCTGTACTCGCAATTGAAGGACTAACCGAAGAACCACATACTATCGATTTCAGGTTTTATGTTTTGAGGGGCTGTCTGTGTTTGTCTTACACGTTGGACGATAAGGTTGTCGTCTGGATGATGAAGGAATACCGAGTCGTGGAATCTTGGACCATGGTGTCCCACATTGGTATTGATATTGATTGTGGTTTTAATGATTGTCATTGGAGGCCTATGAATGTTTATCTAATCAAACTTTTCGAAAATGGTGATGTGATGATGTTTCTGGAAGAGAAGTGCCTCATCTACTACTCCAACGAGACGAGAACTCTTCGAGAAGTCCGTAGGCTTACGGAAGGAACTTCAGAGCATGACGAGGCCTCTGCCATGATTTACACTCCTAGCCTTTTCTCACTCAAGAGTTTCGGAGTTGAGAATGTGATATCGTTCTAGTTTCATAATGTTATTCTACATATGTGTTTTGTTGTTGTATGGTCGTGCCTGTGTTGAAGGTTTCTTTATTATGTAGTGCATCGTGACAACGACATTGTTGGTTTTAAGTTAATATTTCTATTTGTGATTTGTGCCTCCATTTGTTTGATTATTCAAATTCTTTAGTTTATAACTTTATTCAAACTTCATTATCAAGTGATGAGGCAGTTGTTGTGAGCTTTGATGCATCCAAGAACAGCTCTTGCGGTCGCGATGATGGGGCAGGTTATGCAGATGTCGGAAGGGATCATGGCCATTGAACGGCCCCGAGACCTAAAGCTGATGTGGAGAGATCTGTTGGTCGCACCAGTGTCATTGAGTCTACGTTTCGGGTTTCAGTGCTGGTGCCCTCTTGGTCCTTGTCGCTGCGTGTCGTTGCTTGCCTTTGGGAAGCATGGCGAACGTGGAGCTTCCTTGTTGCTGTTATGTCGCAGACATAGTGAACAGATTTTAGTATCTTGTAGATTGACAACAGAGGAAATGTTTTACTTTGATTAGGTAAAAACATATTTGTTTCTTTTTCAATTTTGTTGTGATGATTTCTTGATTATATTTTGCGTTTGTTATGGAATTTGGCTGGAAAAAGTTGATTTGAAAAAGGAATTGTAATGATTGTAATATATAGCTATATACGACATGATTGGACCATAAAATTGTCACCTGGTTGATAAAGGAATACTGAGCCAATGAAGAGAAATAGTATGTGTGATTATTTAGACATTAAGCGATGTGTAATGTGTATCATTAAGCGATTTTAGGCTGGACATTAATTATTTATGCACCTGCCATTAGGCCGATTACATTAATGTGATTAAGGGTGCATACCGGAGAAAGTCAAGTTTGATCCACATATTCCCACTTAAATTATGCACTTGCCATCTCATGGTTATTTTTTTTTACCTATAAATATGACATTTGATCCACGTATTCCTACTTAACTTACCAAAGTCAAGTTTGATATTTTTTTTCATACCATAGGAAGAAAGGTTAATATCATAGAACTATTTCACACATTGCTCATTGATCTGCAGCCTTCCACAATTTATTCAGTTATGAAAATTCATTGCATTTAAGTTTATGAAGCTACCGATCATGTAGCCAAAACCAATGTCTTTAGTTTATAGTGGTATGTTTGTATGCAAATTATATAAAATTATTAATTATAGACTTTTTTTTTCCGCAGGGGCGTTAGTATCCAAACAACTTTTCTGTGAAGTTTACACAAGGGCCAGGTTTGATGCAATACTTAAAAGTCAGGATTTTTTGTACAATTTCGAGTTTATCATTTATTGCATTTTTATTGCGGTTGTGTGTTTTTTCCTCTCGTCGACAAATTGTATCAAAGAATGCGGTAGAGGGGTATGTTGTGGACAAAAGCCGATGATGTGGTCATATTTTTGTGTAGCAACACTACTCGCATACTCCCGTCCAATTTGCATATCTAGGTTTAGTCCTTTTTCAGTATTAATATAATTATTAGTTCGATTAGTCGTAGATTAGATTTATTAGGGATGAACTATTAGACTATTTTCAAGTTTAGCCTTCTCTCTATTATTGGCCCTTTATAATTTTGGTTTAATCTTCCTTAATATTTATATTATTATTAGTTTGATTAACTTCACTTTATTCTTTTAGATATAATGATAAGCTATTAGGCTTCAAGAAGTTTAAGCTTATCTATATTATTGGCTCGTTACATATTTGGTTATGCGATAGCTCTCAGTAATTTATATTACTATCGTTTAGATCACTTAAATAAGAAATTACTATTATATTCTACTACTATATTAGCTATCTCAGTAATTTATATTATCATTTTGGATCACTTAAATATGACATTACTACTCTATGAAATTACTATTAGGCTTCAACAAGTTTAAGCTTCTCTATATTATTGGCCTGTTATATATTTGGTTATGCGATAGCCCTCAGTAATTTATGGAGTATTACTATAGTTTCGGATCACTTAAATAAAAAATTACTATTATATTCTACTACTATATTAGCTATCTCACTAATTTATATTATCATTTTGGATCACTTATGACATTACTACTATATTCTACTACTATATTACTCTAATATATTACTCCATATTACCAGTAATTTCTTTATTTTGTATAATTATGATTGTACAAAATTTCTTTCGAATAATAATCATGAGAATCTGTTAAGTCTTTTTATTAGAATAATGACCATTAGTATTTTTTTTACATGTCATTTAGCTATTATTTTTATTACTAACCCAGTCTCCCAAATTTTGACACTGTTTACCATTTCAATCCGTCCATGAAAGTTTGACACACTTCACTATTTACCATTTTTGGTAGTGGACCTCATATTCCACTAACTCATTCTTACTCACATTTTATTATAAAACTAATACTTTAAAAGTAGGACCCACATCCCACCAACTTTTTCAACACACTTTTCATTATATTTCTTAAAACTCGTGCCAGGTCAAACCGGGTCAAAATTTGGGGGACGGAGGTAGTATTTATTAGTACATGTCAATTTTTAAAATTTGTTGTTATTAAGTGTGTTGAATAATGGTAACAAAATAGAAGTTTAATTTGATTTAAAATATATTTATTTGCAATTATAAATTTTCCATATAGATAGTAGTAGTTCATAAGATGTTAACAGTTTCCAATGATTCTAATTTCTCATATAGGAATGGTATTTTTTAATAAGTTATGATACACCAAAGTTATCCATTTTAAAAAAAATTATTACTATTAATTATTTCAAGTTTTATAGGAGTATTATTTGGCTGTATAATCCATAGTTAATATACATACATTTTTACAATTTTAATAATAATATTATCAAAAATTAATATTTTAACATATTTTAATATGTGCATAGCACATGTGTAATACTAGTCGAATTAAAACACCACTTTGAAAACATTCTACACTATTTTGTCACAAATTATTAAGTAGTACTATGATGATGCAAGATGCTCGATCGTGCTTGCCGAGCATTTAATGGTTGATTATTCTCGATGAAGCACGTAACTTTGTGAGGACCAGAGCTGCCCAAGATTTAAAGTTTCGTTGATTAGTCGCGAAACTGTGAGAAATTTTCAGAACCGAAACCGTTGATTTTAGAACCGTGGTTCGGTTTAAGTTCAAAAATTTCTGAATCGAAACCGTGCCGAAACCGCGAAAAACCGTGAAATCGCCGAAAACCGGTGGTTCGGAACCATGAAAAACCTTAAAAATCGCCGGTTCAGAACTGAAACTGAACCCGACGTTTTGGAACCGGAACAGTAACTGAAACTGCAAATGACAGTCGCGGTTTGTTCCGGTTCGGCAATTTCCAAAACTGGAACCGGCGTTCTGAATCATAACCGCCGATTCCGGAACCGTGGGCACCTCTAGAACTACGATGTTTCATTTAATAATTTTTAAATTCATTTAATAATTTTAATATAAAAATATATGCATCTAATTTCAAAATTCCTAGAAGTAAAAAAAAAACAGTAGTATAAAAAGTGATGAGTAAAAGCCCTAATTCATATTCACCCAGCGCCGCAGCTACTTCTTCTTCTACCGTCTGTTTTTACAGCATAAACGCAATCCTTTTCTACCATTAAAATGGAGCCAAATTCCTTCAAAAATCTACCATCACAACTCACCACAAACATCCTCTCACGTCTCCCTCTCCGAAGCATCTCAATCAGCAAATGCGTCTGCAAACCATGGCTCAATCTCCTCCAATCCGACGATTTCGTCAAATCCAAACTCAAAACCCCTCCCGCCCTAATTCGATTGATGCCAGACACAAACTCAACTCAGTGCGCAATTTTCGAATTCAAAGACGAAGACGAAGCCGATGCCGAGAGCCACGATCTCCAACTCTTTCCCCTCGCCGATTTCGACATCCCTCACGGAAACTCAGCAGCGATTTATCGAGCTCGTCAAACTAATGGTTTGCTTCTTCTATACTCATCGGTAGAGCGTCATGTTTACATATGCAATCCAATCACTCGTGAATACATCGAGCTCTGCTGCCCCGCTGATTACATCTCGATTTTGAATTTCGGATTCGGTGTGAGCAAATTAAGCGGGAAATATAAGGTCATCTGTATTATTGTGGCCGGACTGGGCTCCGGCTCGACTTTTGTATACACCCTCGGAACAGGAATATGGAGGCGCGTTGAACCCGGCCCTGCTTCCGGTCGTACATTCGATTTCAATGCTTACGTTGTGTGCAATGGCAACCTCCATTGGACGGTATATGATTCCGCTAAAGTTCAGATTTGTGCTTTTGATCTCGAAACAGAATGTTTTGGCGTCTTATCTCCTCCCGCGGTAGTATATGGACTTGCTGTGGATGTTAAATTGATTGTTTGGAGAGATTGCCTCTGTTTGTATTACCGATTGGACGATAAAGTTGTTATCTGGCAGATGAAGGAATACCAAGTCAAGGAATCTTGGACCATAAAGTGCGAGATTAGTATTGATTATTCAAATGGTTTTGGTGTTAATCGGAATATGAATGTTTATCCGATCAAAATTTTCGAAAATGGTGATGTTTTTATGTATTTTGATGAGATGTGCTTCCTCTACTACTCCAGCAAGACGAGAACTAATCGACTAATAGGTTTGCTTACGGTTGCAACTTCAGTGGATGACATTGCATCTGTCATGGTTTACACCCCTAGCCTTTTCTCGCTCAAGAATTTTGGAGGCGAGAACGTGATTTCGTTCTAGTTCATGATGTTCGTCTACATATGTGTTTTGTCGTTATATGTTCGTGTCTATGTCGAAGGTTTCTTTATTGTGTATTGTTAAGACTTAAGAGCAATGTTAATTCAAATTCTTTAGTTTATAACTTCATTCAAACTTCATTACTAATGAGGAGGCAGTTTTTGTGTGCTTTTGGCATGTACAAGGGAACTGATTCTAGTATCTTGAAGATTGACTACAAAGGAAAACAGAGGAAAAAAAGTTTTCTTTTGATTAGGTCAAAACAGAGTTACACAATTGTATCTTACTTTTTCTCTTTTATTGTGATGAATTCTAGATTTTAATTTGTAATGGAATAGGGCTGAAAAAAGGTAATCTGAAAAAGGATTTGTTACAAGTTCTTTGAGTCACATGGATTATTCAACGAGATACAATGAACCTAATCAAATTAATACTTTTAAAACATTCAACTATCATTGTACACTCATTTTGTCACTATAGATAGTATTCACACTCCTATTTCATGAAGTTCCAATCTTTTTGTGGCTCAAACCTCTATATATCACCTAGCTCTGTTAATGCCAATCGAGCATAGAGTGGTGTCTTAATCGAGTGTATTAGAAATCACTCCTATTTCATGAAGTTCCAATCTTTTTGTGGCTCAAACCTCTATATATCACCTAGCTCTGTTAATGCCAATCGAGCATAGAGTGGTGTCTTAATCGAGTGTATTAGAAATGGGCCACTCACCCCTTAAAAGGCCTCATAAGGGGGAGGGTTATCCACACTTATATAGAGAAGCTAGGATCATCACCAAGCCGATGTGGGACAAGATATTAGAATTTTAACACACCCCCTCACATGTGGGCCGGAATGACACATCGGACTTCCATCATGTGGGTAGGCAAGAGAAGAGATAAAGAGATAAACCATCATCGACTTGGGCCCTGCTCTGATACCATATTAGAAATGGGCCACTCACCCCTTAAAAGGCCTTATAAGGGGGAGGGTTATCCACACTTATATATAGAGAAGCTAGGATCATCACCAAGTCGATGTGGGACAGAATTTAGAGAATTTAACAGAGTGTTTGACCACCGGAAATTGCGAACCCGAGTATTAAGCATTGAACTAATACTTGATGTTCGTCACATTGTCGTCATTCTTGACCTTCTCTTTGTTGGTGGGATGAGACTTAACATTGGTTTGGGCTAAATACGTACTTATGTCCATCATTTTGTTGAGAATTTGCGTCATCTTAGTTTAGGAAAACAAATCCTATCAGAGAAATTTTAGAAAGTATATCAAATCCTAACAACTATAACAACAAACCACAAAATAATAATATGGAGATTATAAGGTCTCAATGAAACCACAGTAAATTAATTAAAGATAGCCAAAGTTAAGATGTGAACGAGAATGAAAATTCCTAGTTCCAGGGGCAAGGAAAGCTTTGCGCGTGAAAGAGAACGAGAATAATTATTTTAAATAATAATAAAAAACTCCACACCTATTAATATATGAAAAAAATAGATTATCTATAAATCCGATCCGGTGAGACACGGCGATCTTCACTACATTCCTGTGTAATGGAGTTGAGTGTTTTGAGGGACCGCCCGTGTTTTTCTTATTAGTGGAAAGATGAAATTGTCATCTGGTTGATGAAGGAATACCATGTCGCGGAATCTTGGACCATATTGTAGTACAAGATAAGTAGTAATGGTTTTGATTTTGGTTTGAATTGTCCTTTGGAGGTAATGCCTGTTTATCCTCTCAAACTTTTCAAAGATGGTGATGTTTTGATGTTGTTGGACGAGCGACTCATCTACCACTACAACAAGACAAGAACTACTCGAGACATCCGGATATTTATGGATCTTGTTGCGATGGATCACCATACCTATGTCAAGATTTTCACTCCTAGCCTTTTCTCGCTCAAGAGTTTAGGAATCGAAAATGTGATCTCGTTTTAGTCTACATTTATGTGTTCGTATAAAGTTTCTTAGTCGTTTAGGGATCAGGGTCTTAACGTTTATTTGCTCTGTAGTGTTTGCGTTTGGCCTTATCATGTCGACCAGTTGCACACTATATGTCGGGCGTAGCTAGCTAGTATATATAATGACGGATGCTATATTGCTAATCCATAGTCACGTTATAATAGCTCATAATGTTAGTCAACATTCATGTTTTATTGTCATCTGGTTGTGGTTGTGACGAAGGTTTTATTATGTGATCGATGTTCGAGATTTTTGCCTTATCGTGTCGGACGACAAACACACACACACACACCATATGTTGAGCCAGTGGATGCTCATACTTAGAGTTCTAATGCAATTTAAAATGCTCGACTGATGGTGATGATGTCCCTCAGGTGTTGATGACGTTTACGGCATTGGACTTGGCGTTGATCTCTTCGACTGCCTTACCTTGATGCAATCCACGTTCATCATATCAATTGATATATAGAGTAAATCTTATGTTTTCTAAGAAAACCAGCTCTTGGAATGAGGAATTATTTATAGGACACATGCAAGATACAACTGTAAACTTAATATAAACAAGGAAACAAATCCTCAAGCAGGAAAGTAATCTTCAAGCAATCTACATACGAATGAAAATAATCTGAAGAGACAATAGAACTTGGAAGGGATGGAATTAATTGGAAGATAAGTCAGAGCGGAGATACAATAAGGAAAAAAGTTGATTAGGCAGTATATATTAGAAACTAATTAACTAAAAAGTTGTGATTTAGATGTTTCCATGCCATAATACCCCTATGTCATTTTGCCATAAATTTAATGTAAATGTGTATTAATATACCCTTAATTTAAATAAAAGGAAATTTTATAAATATTTATGTAGTACTATAACGTTTTTTATGAAAGGAAAGTCAATACCTTAATAACTTTCAATAACTTTGGGGAATTGTAATTAAGTCATTTAGCAACTTTCTACAAATTTGCATAATATAAAAGGATTTGAATTAACTTACCTTAAAATAGAGAATTTTATTTATTTATTATTTAAACACTAATATAAACGTTCACTTTTCAATTGAATTTAAAATTCTATATTATAAAAATGACTATATACATATATATTTAATTTCTTAATATTATCATCAAACGAAATAATTATAATTATTCAATTCAATTATTTTATTATTTAATCACTTTTAAAATTTTACTCCCTAATAGTCATTCACATCTATTTATTCTAATAGTATTAAAAATTTACTCATCTATAGTGATCTACATCAAATTATTTCATTATTAGTAATTCATATATAAACACTTAATTTTTTATTGATATCATTCAACAAAAGAATAATAGTCATTCACGTCAAATTTTGTTATTAGTAATATTAAATAATTATTAAAATTCTAAAGTATAAAATCGACTGCATATATATATATATATATATATATATATATATAGGGGTGCATTATAATGATAACCCCAATTTGTGTGATAACCCTATAACTAAATCTCCACCACACATTTTTAAAATATGTGGTCTAGATTTAATCTAACAAAACTATCATTTTATCAAATAAAACTATCATTTTCGGATATATTAAGGGCAAAATTGTCATTTCAATTTTAAAATTGGTGGGAAAAAAGAAAACGCTCTGAATTCATCTCAGACTCAAACACTCTGAATCGAATTTCAAACCCTACGAATCGAAGGAAACACTCAAACACTCTGAATCGCATTTGAAACCCTACGAATCGAAGGAAAAATCATCACAATTCTGGAATATGTCGAAGGAAATCATAGTTTTTTCATCGAAGAAAGGTTGGATGAAGTTTATTACTTATTTCACTTTTGATTTTGATCGATTTATCATTTTGCTGATGATTTTCTCGATTATTTTTAGATTCTGTAGTTTTTTAGTGTAGATATTTCTTATATTTATACAATATCGTTCATGCATAACAATGTATGCTGCTGGTGTGTGTTTTGCTTTGTTTATGTGTGTTTTGCTGTGTGTGTTGCTATGTGTTTGCATGATCTGTTTAAATGTAGATAAAATGATAGTTTCTGATAAAATGATAGTTTCAGATTATAAAATGATAGTTTCATGGGATATATGGAATAAAATGATAGTTTCTGAATGAAAAAATGATAGTTTCATGGGATAAAATGATACTTTATGTTTGTTTGTGTGTGTCCTGATGCTACTGCTGCTGTGTTTTTGTGTGTGTTGTTGTGTGTGTCTCTGTGTTTTTGTATGTAGAAATTGTGCCTTTGCTTGATAAAATGATACTTTGGGTGCATAAAATGATAGTTTCTGAAAATGATAAAATGATACTTTGTAAATAGTGTTTTGTTCTACTTAAGTGACAAGTTATTCCCTCTCTGCTTTTTTAAACTCATTGAAATATAGAAAATGATAGTTTCAGAAGAAAAAATGATAATTGCCCTTGATAAAATGATAGTTTCAGATTATAAAATGATAGTTTCATGGGATATGGAATAAAATGATAGTTTCATGGGATAAAATGATAGTTTCTGAATGAAAAAATGATAGTTTCATGGGATAAAATGATACTTTATGTTTGTTTGTGTGTGTGTCCTGATGCTACTGCTGCTGTGTTTTTGTGTGTGTTGTTGTGTGTATCTCTGTGTTTTTGTATGTAGAAATTGTGCCTTTGCTTGATAAAATGATACTTTGGGTGCATAAAATGATAGTTTCTGAAAATGATAAAATGATACTTTGTAAATAGTGTTTTGTTCTACTTAAGTGACAAGTTATTCCCTCTCTGCTATTCCCTCTCTGCTTTTTTAAACTCATTGAAATATAGAAAATGATAGTTTCAGAAGATAAAATGATAATACCCTTGATAAAATGATAGTTTCAGATTATAAAATGATACTTTGACTTTATATAATGACATAAACTGTTTAACACACTGAAATCTTTTGTTTATTAGGAAAGAACATTCGTGATGATGATGATGATCAACGTAGAACATTAGTAGAAGAAGTAGAACATATAAGAAATAAGAAGAAAAGAAAGAATGACGATACAACTGATGGTAAGACAGCATCCAAGAAGGGCAAGAAAAAAGTTGTTCAAGATATTACAGTCATTAGGATAGCAACTTTGGCAGGAAGAAGGAATACTAACTTCTTCGTTGACATGCTTGAATCTCTAAACGAGAATCAAAGAAGAGCTGTTAGAGAGATTGGGTTTGGC
This sequence comes from Salvia hispanica, assembly GCF_029641045.1. Lineage (NCBI taxonomy): Eukaryota > Viridiplantae > Streptophyta > Magnoliopsida > Lamiales > Lamiaceae > Salvia > Salvia hispanica. The sequence continues at coordinate 34,397,200 of NC_142697.1, read as the reverse complement.
GCACTCCTAAACTTCAATATAAGAAGTTTCCCAAGAGCATTAGCGTATTATCTAATCAACAACTTTAACAGTAAAACTTCATCAATTGAGTTGAACAGTGGGGAATCACTGTTTTTAGATGATGAAGATGTTCACATAACTCTTGGGTTCCCGATTGGATCTTTACCTATCAATAAAAGCAAATTTCAGAAAAATACCCACATCAAAACTGAAATTGCTAAATTCTGTAAAGGTGGAGAGAAAAAAATGGTGCCAAAGTATGTTGTAGAGCAGATGGAGAGAGACAAAGAAGGTGGTGAGTTCTTTAAATGGACTTTTATGGTTCTCATGGAGTATGCCTTGATTAACACTCCTGCTGATGGAAATTTGAGGCCAAAAATTTTAGATTACATAGCTGATGTTGAGAAGATCAAAGAATACAATTGGTGTGGCTATGTCATATCCAGATTGCATGAAACACAAAAGAGGTGGAAAAAAGACACAGCAAAGATATTTACCGGGCCAGTTATCTTTGTAGTGGTAAGAATATATTTGTTTTCCATTGTCTGTGAATCTATTTACAGAAAAACTAATATTTAGTTTTTGTTTAATGTAGGCTTGTTACGTGGACAAGATTCTCTTTGAAAAAAAAATGGTGCCAAGATGTTACCCAACAGTGAAAGGATGGACTGCGGAACTGTTGAAAGATAGACAAAGAGCAGAAATGGAGAATTCAACATTTGGTCTGGGTCATATGTATGACCGATATAAAAAGCAGCCACATGAAGAAAATGATAAAGATGACGAAGAAGATGAATCTCAAGATGTAGAAGTTTTGAAGACAAATGATCATCATGATCATGATGAAGTGGGGACAACCAATGAATGGGAGAATTTCATACATGAATGGAAGGCAGCTGCTAAAAATGTTAAATCGTCAATGGAGAAGATTGTTGATGTCCTTGAAGCAGCGCCAGAAAAACTCAGGAATCTAAATAGCTTTAAGATAGTCTGTGATACAACAAGAAATGCAGTGGGATTGAGAGACAAAGGTGTGGAGCATGTTATAGAAAGTCAGAATACAATGACAGAGGCTATAAACAATGATGAAACTGATGATCCTGAATGGATTGATATCATGATTGAGTTAACTAAAGCTGCTGAGAGGACATATATATTGAAAAATAAGAATGAGTTCCCTACCTTCACTCTGATACCTGAATGTGATGACAGTCCTAATGAGAATCAAGAATTTAATCGGGAAAAGAATGTGGAGAAGGAAAAAGATAATGAGGTGGAAAACAAGCAAGAGAAACAGAATGAAAGCGAAAAGGAAAAGGCTAATAAAGCAGCTGTAAAAGAAAAGGAAAAAGTTTCAGAGAAAGAAGTTCAGAATGAAGAATATGAGGTAACTTTTAAAAATGATAGTTTAAGTACATAAAATGATTGTTTATATGTTTAAAATGATATATGTTTGATGATGTTTTTTGGTAGTTCTGTTTTATTTGAAAACTGATACTTTTGAATCATAAAAATGATAGTTTAAGCGGATAAAATGATACTTTTGCATGATAAAATGATAAAATGATACTTTTGCCTGATAAAATGATAGAAATTGTGCTTTTGCATGATAAAATGATAAAATGATACTTTTGCCTGAAAAAAATAATAGAAATTGTGCTTTTGCATAATAAAATGATAAAATGATACTTTTGCATCATAAAATGATACTTTTGCATCATAAAATAGTATCCCTTCTGTCAATAACAATTTATATTTTTTTTAAATGAAAGCATGACAGAGTTGATAACATAATATCCACTGTCATCAAGGATATAAATGTTGAAAAAGGAGATGATGAAGTTTTAAAACAGAGAGAAGAAAATTTGAATAAGGACAAAGGGAAGAAGATGGTTTCTCAAGATCAAGATCCTCCAGTCGAAAAGGAGAAGGAGAAAGTGGTCAGAACAACAAAGAAAATTGTTGAAGCAATGTGCTCTCCCTACAATGTCAGAGCAGTAAATCTGAAAGGAAAGCTGAATAAAGAAGAGAGAGAAATAATGTACTGGTTGATGAAAGATGAAGAAAGTGAACAGTAAGTTTTGAATTACATAATTATATTCTTATTCAGTTCTTTTAACTAACATTAAATATGAATTTGAAATCAGTTATGAGGTAGTTTATGAGAACGACAAGATCACATTGTTCAAGATTGACTTCCACAGCCTTGCTCCACATTCATACGTCAGGATCAACATCATAGATGCATGGGCTGTGTTCCTCAACTACAATGAAAAATTCAAATCAAAGGCATCACCGAGTCGTCTTTTCATCAACACCACACCCACGGTACAGTAAACGAGTAAATAAATAATAGTATTACATTAAAAGTTAAAATATATTTACAAAAATGTAAACATGACAGATTTACAACATTACTGCAAGGAGATCTGGTTGGACTGAAGCAGAGAGTCGAGAAAGATTTTGCTCAAACTTGAATGAATTTGTGTCACAGATTGAAAATTTCAAATGGGAAAATTATGACCTGGTAAGTCATAATTAGATATACATTACAGAACAAGGGTGCGTTATAATGGTAACCCATATTTATGTGATAAGCTAATAACCCTATCATTTTATGGGTCAAAAGTATCATTTTTACTAAAAATGATATTTTTCGTCCATAAAGTGATATTCTGTTCTACAAAATGATACTTTTCATCCATAAAATGAGGGTTATTAGGTTATCACAATAAATATGGGTTATGATATGATCACATCCCTTACAGAACAACATACCTATATTTTTGAAAATGACATTTATATATAATGTTTTGAAAATTAGATATTCTTTCCAATCTGGGCATACGAACATTATTATATCATCTGCTTCAATCTCAAAATGCAAATGATGGATGTGATTGACAATTATCTGGTTAGTCAAGATTTACTTGAGAAGAAATATGAAGATGCACCAAGTACTCTGGTATGTTTAGTTAAATGCATTCAGTATTTATTAGTTAAAATGCATTGACTATAATTCAGTATGGAACATAATATAATTTTTAATCAACCTCATGTATGTTTTGTGTTATTTGAATAGAGAAATTTCTTCCGAACTTATCTTGGAAATGGACTCAATCCATCAATGGGAAGAACTGTCAAACTGTCAAAAACCAGATACATGAATATGCCATGGCAGAACGATACAAATAAAGTTGACTGTGGAATTTATGTGATGCGCCATTTGGAGACTTACATGGGTGGTCCTGTTCGTAACTGGAATTCGGGTTTAATGAAGAAGGGAACAGAGTCTTTCATAAAACTCCGTGCCAGATATACTGAAGCATTGCTTATTGGAGATACTAACAAGAAGGCTTTTGAGACACTTACAATGATAAAGAAGAAGTTTGAGAATGACAGCAAAAAAGAAGAAATTGATGTTGAAAAGATGATTAGAGAATTTAAACCCCCTGTATACTAACTTCTATGACTTGATAATAGCGTTTTGTAATAGTGGTTTCGAATATAATCACCCAAATTATCATTTTATCTGCTACAAGTATGATTTTGTCATTATATCGTTTTATCAGTCAGAAGTATCATTTTATCATTTTATCTGCTGAAAGTATCATTTTATCAACTGCGAGTATCATTTTATAATTTTATAAGTCAGAAGTATCATTTTATCAGCTTATATATCATTTTGTGAGATTAAAACATCATTTTATCCGTTGATAGTATCATTTTATCAGCTTATATGTCATTTTTTCCAGCTTATACATCATTTTATAAGGTTATTGTCATTTTATTTGCTGCGAGTATCATTTTTTCAGGTTAAAGTATCATTTTATCAGTTTATAAACAAAAGAATGATGTTATCAGCCAAAGTATCATTTTATCAGTCAGAAGTATCGTTTTATCATTTTATCTGCTGAAAGTATCATTTTATCAACTGCGAGTATCATTTTATAATTTTATAAGCCAAAAGTATCATTTTATCAGCTTATATATCATTTTTTATGTCATTTTTTCAGGTTAAAGTATCATTTTATCAGTTTATAAACAAAAGAATGATGTTATCAGCTAAAGTATCATTTTATCAGTCAGAAGTATCATTTTATCAACTGCGAGTATCATTTTATCAACTGCGAGTATCATTTTATCAGCTTATATATCATTTTTGATGTCATTTTTTCAGGTTAAAGTATCATTTTATCAGTTTATAAACAAAAGAATGAGTTTATCAGCCAAAATGTCATTTTATACACCTAAAATACCTAAACTATATCAAATGGCTTCAATCTGACTTCTCATTGACTCTACCACAATTTCTTGAATCATGACGACCCATCTCATGACATTTACCACACCGTCGTAGAGGCTTATTTGCTTTCCTTATTGCACTCTGCCTCTTTGCTACTTTGCCACTAGCTGATCCTTTAGTACTAACAACGTCTGGAGGATGTACATCAATTACATCAGGTACTGCCATTCCATAAAAATCCTCAACCATCTTCTTCTTTTCAATGACTGAAGGTGCTGCACAATTTCCAAACATATGCTGTTCCAAATCATCAAGACCAGCACTTAACAAAGACAAATGATCCATACTTCCTTCAGACTTTTGGACTAATCGATAAAAGTTGGAGAACAACTTTTTCTTAACTTCCTGCTTTTCATCCAAATCTGCAAGATAAAAGATAACATTATTACAATAAGTACTATCATTTCTCTGACTGAAAAATAGAATTTTTACAAATAAAGGTTAAAAATGGAACACACGTTCAAATGGTTGTTGTTCCTCAGATGGTAGACCATGTGCTGCCTTTAGTAAAGAGCTCTTCAACCACCTTCGACCAAAATATTTCTCAGGAATGAGATTAGCAGACTTATTCTTCAACAAACAAAATATATGACAACATAACAAACCAATTCTGGAAAACTTCTTGCAACTACAGTCGAATGTGTCTTGCTTACAATCATACATAACATCCAATGTTCTACCATATTGGTCCTTGACCTGATGCTTCTTGATGTTATCCTCAACAGTAGTTATAGAAACAATCTCACATACAATACTTATTTCCTGTTGTACATGTTTGAAAATAGAATCAGTGTAGATTGTAGATGCATGCTTCTCAATAGGCAATTGGGTTGACAAATCAGGAATAGTTGAGTAATCCAAGTAGTTCAATCGTGAATTGGCATTCCTTTGATCTCCCACAGCATAATTAAAGAAATTGATGAACTGTACAAGATTTGCACGTGGCTTTGTGTAGTTTTTAAAAAAGCTATTCTCCGATTCAGACATCGATGTAGTCCTAAGAAGCGACCCCATGGGAAAATCTCGAAAATAAGCAGGAACCCAGAATTCTCTACCTTCAAACATTGATCCAAACCAGTGCACGTCTTCTAATCCATACCGTTCCATTATATCATTCCATATTATATCAAACTCATCAGGCTCTAACAAATCAGACCAAACACATGCATTCAACTCTTTTTTGAAATCTTCATTACCAAGTAAAGATTTGGGCAACTTATCTGACACCTTAACCATGATATGCCACATACACCATCGGTGCCTTGTTTGTAAAAGTACTTGTTGAACAGCAAGTTTGATCCCCCAATCTTGATCAGTGATAATCAATTTGGGTGCTACCCCCATGCATCGAACAAAACAGCCAAACAACCAAGAATAGGATTCTCTACCTTCACTTGATAACAAGCCAGCTCCAAATGTAACTGGTCTAGAATGGTTATCTTTTCCAGTGAATGGAGCAAAAATCATGCAATACCTTCAGAATATAACATAAAAATGAATTATATTTATCAGCTATGAGTATCATTTTATCAGCTATGAGTATCATTTTATCAGCTATGAGTATCATTTTATCAGCCAAAAGTATCATTTTATCAGCAATGAGTATCATTTTATCAGCCAAAAGTATCATTTTATCAGCAATGAGTATCATTTTATCATTTTATCATGCAAAAGTATCATTTTATTAGTAAGAAGTATCATTTTATCTACTGCAAGTATCATTTTATCAGCTATGAGTATCATTTTATCAGCCAAAAGTATCATTTTATTAGTAAGAAGTATCATTTTATCAGCAATGAGTATCATTTTATCAGCCAAAAGTATCATTTTATCTGCAATGAGTATCATTTTATCAGCCAAAAGTATCATTTTATCAGCAATGAGTATCATTTTATCAGCTATTGACAGAAGGGATACTATTTTATGATGCAAAAGTATCATTTTATGATGCAAAAGTATCATTTTATCATTTTATTATGCAAAAGCACAATTTCTATCATTTTATCATGCAAAAGTATCATTTTATCAGCAATGAGTATCATATTATCAGATATGAGTATCATTTTATCAGATATGAGTATCATTTTATCAGCAAAAAGTATCATTTTATGTCTATTAGCAACAAGAGTAATATACCTGTTAGTGTTGTATGTTGAATCAAATGAAATTACATCTCCAAACATATGATAATTTCGTCTTGAAATAGCATCAGCCCAAAAGAGTCTAGTTAACTTTCCATGAGATCCTATCTCAATTTCATAATAGAAGGCATCAGATGATTCCTTTTGAGAACGCATATAATCAAAAATCATTTGAGCATCTGAACCATCAATATTGGACATAATATCACGATAACCATTTCTAATATCAATAATATCACATCCAACATTTTCAGGTCCACCCATTATCTCCTTCAAAAGTTTGAATGTGAGAGTGGGACCAATATTACACCTGCCACAATCCTCCATAAACCTCCGATGAATAGGATCCAGATTGCGATTGGCCATCATAAAATGCCTATGCTCATCCGCAACCATTAAGTGATTATGATACTCAACAAACTGATAAACCTCATATCCTCTGCTCTTGCCATCTGAATAATATCTCAAATTGAGCTTAGCAAGACATTCACACCTAAATGACCGACACCTACGCTTCTTAAAAGACACTTCAGTTGATTGGGATGCATGACCAGGTATAAAATTCTTAGAGCCTTGTCTGTTGCAAGCCAAATACTGCCACTTAGTAATACCTTGAACTGATTTGTTACCCATTTTACGAATGCCAAAACCAACTGAACGAGCATAATGTTCATAGAAACCAACTGCTTCTACTAATGTATTGAATTTCATACCAATCATTGGCTTCAAAGCATCATCACAAACAGGAATGTACATACCTACAAATCAGTAAAAGTATCATTTTATCATAATATCATTTTATGCACTAAAAGTATCATTTTATGCAGTAAAAATATCATGTTATGCAATAAACCTATCATCACAAACAGGAATGTAAATACCTACAAATCAGTAATAGAATCATTTTATCATAGTATCATTTTATCATAGTATCATTTTATCCGACAAAACTATCATGTTATGCAGTAAACCTATCATCACAAACAGGAATGTACATACCTACAAATCAGTAATAGTATCATTTTATCATAGTATCATTTTATCATAATATCATTTTATCCGACAAAACTATCATGTTATGCAGTAAACCTAACATTTATAAGCCAAAAGTATCATTTTAACACATAATCGACAATACATAATATAATCAAATAAGAATTTCAGTACATCAGAAACATAAACCAATCAACAACTAATATTAATCTAAAATCAAATTCAATACATGAATATGAACACAATCAATAAGCTAAATAATAGATAATGATTGTTACCTTCGTTATTTGCTACAGATTCCATCGAAGCAAATTTTCACAGCAATTGAAGAGGTAATCAATGAAAATAAGAACGCAAAATTGAAAACATCTTCCCGATCACAATTATGGAAACAAAATCTGAAGACTATGGAAAATGAATCAAATCTGGAGCCTATGGAAACAAAATAAGCGAGAAGTATGGAAACAAAATCGCAGAGAAGAGGAGAGAATCAAATTGAGTGATCTGGATCAAAATGGAAACAAAATCACAAAGAAGAGGAGAGAATCGAAAATCGCTGAGAAGAAACCGATGAGAAGAGCGTGAAATCTGGAGTGAATCTGGAGCGAAATTCAAAAATTAAATTAGCGAAATGACATATTTACCCTCTGCGCCTTTTTTTATTAAGTAAATCTAAGTTTTAATCTCAACCACAAGATTATAAAATATGTGTGGTCCAGATTTAGTTATAGAGTTATCATGTGATTTGAGGGTTATGATATGATCGCATCTCTATATATATATATATAGGATTTGAATATATCCATATATATATATATATATATAAATATTGTGATCAATTGAGAAATGAGATGCAATATCAGCCACTCATTTTTCATTTTTATTAAATGAGTGGTCCAGCTTTTACCACATCAAAAATATTTTTAGATTAATTAATTATGAAAGACCACAATGGTAATTTCATGGTAATTTGCCAAATCTCCTCAATTTCATCCTCGCCGACAGCAACACTTCGTCGGTGGCGCTCAGCTGGTTCTTCTGGCTGCTCACGCTCAATCCGGCGGTCGAGCTCTGCACGGTCCTCAAGGAGTCTCGCGGCGGCGAAATCGACAAGTGGCTTGCCTAGGCCGTGCACCTCGTCATGGAGCTCTGCGAGGGCAGGGAATTGTTCAACTGAATCGTGGCGCGCGGTCACTACAGCGAGCGGGCGGCCAGGACGATCGCGGAGGTGGTCAGGATGTTGCACGAGCATGGGGTTATGCATTGCGATTTGAAGCCGGAGAACTTCCTTTTCGCGAATAAGAAGGAGAATTAGGCTCTCAAGGCTATTGATTTTGTATTGTCTGTGTTTTTCAAGCCTGGTGAGATAATCTCTTTCTCTTCTTATGTAGAATTAGGTATTAAATTCGCTTAATTCACGAGGCAGTTTTCATCCCCCCTTTGAATTTGGGGGTTTTGTTGTTCTTCTCTCCAGTGGGTTTGGTGTATGTTATGTTTCCCCAAATTCGACTGTTTCAGTGATTTTTGATTACTCTTTTTGGATTGTGGCAGTATGTTTTCACTCAATTCCTATCGATTTGATGCTCTACTAATATTATAAACTCTTTAATCTCTATTATTGAAGCAGTTGTCCCCCATTTCAATTTGGGGGTTTTGGTGTTCTTCTATCCAGTGAGTTTGGTTTGTGTAAATTTCCCCACAATTCAATCGTTTCAGTAATTTTTAATTCTCTTTCTGATCGGTTGCTTTTGATTGTGATTTGGTGATGGTAGTCGGGAGGAATTGGATTATCAATTGTGTTGGATGTGAGCTGGATTAGGGAATCAAGCTTGCAGTCTGGGTGTTTGGTATTCTAACTATTGATATGTGAATTATTAGTCTTACTTTTTAGTGGTTGACATTTTAATACGAGTTGTTGACATTTGATATTTTGGCTATTGATAGGTAAGGTGAGTGACGGATCGCGTAGAAGAGCACCTGGAGCTTTGACCATTGAAATGCTCTGTTCCAGTTCGCTTGCTGCCTCCCTCTGCAACTGGGCCTTCTTCGGCTTCAGTCTGTCCAGATTCACAAGGCATGTAAGTAGCTAGTAACACTGTGTTTATCTTTGATATCTTTGTTGCTATTTTGTGCTGTTGTTTGGTGTGTTACTGGAATTGCTTTGAAGTGATATGAAGGAAAATGAGTTAAAATAACTGCAATTGATCACTAGTTAATTGATGAAGAAATTATTGAATCTTGCTTTGGCAAATGAGTTAGATAATAGAGTATATTATTGATGAATGTAACTGATTTACGTAGGTGAGGTAAGAGAAGCGTATGATAGGGTAGGATTTGAAGTGGTTACTGTTCGAATTACTGATTGCCTTTTTAATTCGAAATTTGTGAATTCATTTGTTAATTCCGTGGATTCGATTTTTCTAAAATCGAAAGCAAATTACAATAATTTGTGAAATATATGGATGCAGCTTTGAATTCGATTGTGTTGCTGGAATTTTTGAGTTGTGTAGATAAGGTGTTTGTGATATTGCCCAAAATATTATTGTTGACATAAATTATATAAGTTGTTGACATGAAGATGAAGATGTTTATTTTTGACATGAATTATATAGCTCGTTGACATAATAACATTTATTGTTGACATAAATTATATAGGTCGTTGACATAAATTTTATGAAAAATGTTGTTCACATAAATTATATGTAAAACATTGTTGTTGGCATGAATTATATTTAAAACGTTGTTGTTGACATAAATAATATAGGTCGTTGACATGAAAATATTTGTTATTGACATTAATTATTCGTAAAATGTTGCTGTTGATATAATAGTTGACATAAATAACGTTTGTTGTTGACATCGTAGTTGACATGGATAATGTTTGTTGTTGACATCGTAGTTGATATGTGAATTATAAGTGTTACTTTTTAGTTGTTGACATTTTAATACGAGTTGTTGACATTCGATATTCTCAGTATTGATATGTGAATTATAAGTGTTATTTGTTAGTTGTTGACATTTTAACACGAGTTGTTGACATTCGATATTCTCGCTATTGATATGGGAATTATAAGTGTTATTTTGTTAGTTGTTGACATTTTAATAGGAGTTGTTGACATTCGATATTCATGTGAATTATAAGTGTTATTTTTTAGTTGTTGACATTTTAATATGAGTTGTTGACATTCCCTAATCTCGCTATTGATATGTGAATTATAAGTGTTATTTTTTAGTTGTTGACATTCGATAATCTCGCTATTAATATGTGAATTATAAGTGCTATTTTTTAGTTGTTGACATTTTAATATGAGTTGTTGACATTCGATATTCTCGGTATTGATATGTGAATAATAAGTGTTATTTTTTAGTTGTTGACATTTTAATACGAGTTGTTGACATTCGCTAATCTCGCATTGATACGTGAATTATAATTGTTACTCCCTCCGTCCCATAAAAGTTTATACAAAACTTTTGGGCACGGAGATTAAGAATTTATATTAAATAAATAGGAGAGATGAAAAAAAGTAGGAAAGATAAGAGAGAGTAAAGTAAATGATGGAATAAAATAAGAGCGATTAGATGTTTTGTCTTTTGTTAAAAAAGAAAATGACTCAACTTTGTTGGGACGGACTAAAAAGGAATACGACTCAACTTTTATGGGACGGAGGGAGTATTTTTTAGTTGTTGACATTCAATAATCTCGCTATTGGTATACCAATTATAAGTGTTATTTGTTGACATTTTAATACGAGTTGTTGACATTCGATATTATCGGTATTGATATATGAATTATAAGTGTTATTTGTTAGTTGTTGACATTTTAATATGAATTGTTGACATTCGATATTCTCGTTATTGATATGTGAATTATAAGTGTTATTTGTTAGTTGTTGACATTTTAATACGAGTTGTTAACATTCGATATTCTCGGTATTGATATGTGAATTATAAGTGTTATTTTTTTAGTTGTTGACATTTTAATAAGTTTATTTTATTGAATGTTGAAGATTTGAAGATTTGAATGTTGAAGATTTGAAGATTTGAATGTTGAAGAGATTTGAAGATTTGAATGTTGAAGATTTGAAGATTTGAATGTTGAAGATTTGAATGTTGAAGAGATTTGAAGATTTGAATGTTGAAGATTTGAATATTTGAAGGTTTGAATGTTGAAGATTTGAGAGTTTTAGAGAAGATTTTAGAAAATGATTTCAAATACAATTTAATGAAAAGACAATTATACCCCCGTGTTGACATAATGTGATAGTTGTTGACGTTAAGTTAATCTTATGAATTAGTGGCTGAGATTGCATCTCATTTCTCAATTATGCCCAAAAATCTCATTCTAACAAGACCATATATATATATATATATATAGGGGTGCATTAAGGTCCTTACACCCCCTTAGTCTTAAACACAACACTAATATCATCCATTAGATGATATTTTCGGATGGTGGAGATTTAAAAGCAAGTTGTTACATTATTACCAATTTTCGGATACATTATAAGGGTAAAAATGGAATCATTCCAATTAACTGAGTGTCGTTCCAACTGCATGTCCATCATTTCGGGATTGTAATTAAACCCATGATACGTTTCACTCTCTCTCCTTCGTTTCTTCATTTCGTCTCCCCATATTCTCTCAAATTGAAGTCAGAACCCGCCTCCACATTTTGAGAAGCGAGAACCCTAGATTTCACAAGCAAACCTCGATACCCGACGGCGCCGGCGAATTTGTTTGGAATCGAACCCGTTTTCTACATTAATTTCCATAGTGGTGTTGATTTTATCATCTGGGGGAGCTTGGGGGAGCTTTCTGGGTAGGGTTCGCGCGTCGGTGGAACTAGGTAACAGTAGTTGACCACGAAACTGGTGGAAAGTTGTTTAATTGAAAAAGACTTGATTTTTGTGTTGTTGAGAAATATTTATTGGTATGATTTGCCAGTTGGGTTTACATTGCAGTCTCAATTTCATCGATTTAAAGTATTCTGTAAACCATTGTTGTGTTTTTGTTCAGTCGATAGTTTCAACTGAAGAGTTTTTTTTTTAGTCCATTATCAACAAGGTTGTGTGCGCCGAGTTAGGATCGGTCCATGTCTAAACATTTGCTACATTATTTAACTAAATCTCAGTAATCCTTCTTGAATAGGGGAGTTGGATTTTGAGAAAATGGCGAAGCAGGGTAAGACTTTGAAGCAGCAAGCAATCCAAGATGCGAGTGAGTAAAAAATATATTGGATCTGAGAAATTAACGGTCATTTTTTTAGTATCTGTTGGCTTGGTAGATGTTTTATGCGTATGGTGTTTTTTTGATTTTGTAAAATTTTGCTGCATAATTCGTTGAATCATGGAATGGTACTTTGTATGCTTGTTTAGATTCGTTGTTTGTGGTAATGTAAATGGATGAATTTTCCGGTTTATAAGCTACATCATCTGGAAAATTCAAAACTTGGATGTTATGTGTACATTGTTCAATTGATATGCTGCATCATTCCAGATACTCAATTGTGGGTTTATTTTGTATATTGTTTATGAAATTAGCTGCATTGTCTTTTGTAAATTTAATGTTGTGATGTTTTATACATTTTATACTTGTTAGGCTACATTATTTAGGAAGCACCATTTTATACTTGTTTAGCTACATCATATACACTGTATACTTGAATCTGTAGTGTGTAATGTGTATCTACATTTTAGAATTGTTTAGTTACATAAATCAGGTACTCAATGGGGGTGTGTAATTTTTACATTATTTATGAAATTAGTTGCACTGTCTTTTTTAAACTTATTGTTGTGATATTTTCTACATTTTATACTTGTTAGGCTACATTATTTAGGAAGCACCATTTTATACTTGTTTAGCTACATCATTTACCCTGTGTAAATGAATCAGCAATGTGTAACGTGTATCTACATTTTAGAATTGTTTAGTTACATCATCCAGGATACTCAATTATTGTGTTTAATGTGCACATTGTTTATGTAATAAACTGCCTTATTTTTGTGACCTAAATTTTGTGATGGTTTCTACATTTTATGCGTATTTGGCTACATTATTTAGGAAGCACCATTTTATACTTGTTTAGCTACATCATTTATCCTGTATAATTGTATCTGCATTGTATAGTGTCTTTCTACATTTTATAATTACTTGGTTACATCATATTGTGTAGCTACATCATCTCCCTTGTGTAATTTTGTGATGGTTTCTACATTTTATGCTTATTTGGCTACATTAGCTAGCCATCACCACTTTTAAATTGTGTAGCTACATCATCTCCCTTGTATAATTGTATCTGCATTGTATAGTGTCTTTGTACATTTTATAATTACTTGGTTACATCATCTTGGATACTGTCAATTCATGTTTTTAATGTGTACATTATTTAAGTCATAAGCTGCATTCATCTTGGAAAACTAAGGGATGTGTTGTTTTCCACATTTTATACTATTTGTGCTACATTTAATTGAAAAAGCATTAAACTACATTGTTAACTTAGTAAGCTACATTTTTTGTATGTGTTCATTTTTTGGCAGATTAAACTACATTGTTAACTTGGTAAGCTACATTGTTATGCTATCATCTATTGTATGTGTTCATTTTTTGGCAGATTAACTACATTAAATTATGCAGTACATTATACGATGAATACCTTACATTAAATATGTAGTACATAAGAGCATCTATTATTTACATCATGGCTCAATATCTGATTTGTGTGTACATGATTTGACTGAAGTAATCACTAAATCTTTATACAATCTGAATAGGTTCAAAGAGGGCAAGAGTTGAAGAATCTGACGACTTTGTCGACCCACCAGGGGAGATCCAACAACAGCCACAGAAGCGAAATAAGAAGGACAATGTTCTCTATTTCAGGAGGACGTCATAAGAGTTTGTGAAGATGATTAAGAAATTGAACCCGAGACAAATCCAAGCTGTCCACGAAATAGGGTTCGGGGGAATCCTGCACTTCAATATCACACATATTCCAGGCGATTTAGCACACTGGATTCTATCTGTGTTCGACAAAGCTCGGTGTAGAATCAATTTCTCTGAAGATGAGTCCATTCACATTGGTGAGGACGATGTGCATCTAACATTTGGGTTCCCAAAGGGGCATCTGTACATTGAACGACCGAAGCAGCAGACAAACTTTGTGTTTATGGACTCAGTAGCACACTGGTTAAAAAAGACCCGATATATGTGCACCCCAGGAGAGTTGGAGGAGCTGATGTTGATGGATGTAGATGGTGGTCCCGAGTTCAAGAAGCTGATCATGTTAATTATGGAGAATGCAATTATCGAGACGCCCGGAGACTCAATGTGCAAGACCAAGATCCTGCACTTCATTGATGATGTTGATCAGATCAGGAACTTAAATTGGTGCGGTTATGTTATATCAGTCTTGGAAAATGCATTCAAAAACTGGAAAGAGGGGGAAAGTGTTTCATTCACCGGGCCAATCAGCTTACTGGTGGTAAGTAATGTACTAATAATACAGTGTACTGCATTTTAATTACGTTCAGACCCTAATTCATGATTCTTTTTTGGGTTTCTTCACAGTGCTGCTATGTGGATAGAGTTGTTCACTGCAGATGTAAGGTGATTCGTGCCTGGCCAACCATAAAAGGTTGGACAAGGGAAACACTCCATAAACGGCAAGCAGAAGAAGTGAACTACGGTATGTTTGGATGTGGGAGCAAAGAGGACCAAATAAACAAAGAGGAGTATTTGAGGGAGGAGGAAAGGATGAGGCAGCAACAACCTGTGGTTGAGGACCGGCCAGAGACTAGCCGAAACAGAGAAAAACGTATCCGTGATGAGTGGACGGCCCGTGTATCTCAGTTGGCAGCAGCTGTTGAGGGCTGGGTAGACGATTTCAAGAAAATACCAATCGAGCTTATGGAAGAAAGTTGCTTCCGATTAGGGACACAAATGGGAAAAAAACTACTTGGGCTAGCCGACGAATCAGTACCAACAGACGAAGTTATTGTTGAGACACTAACTCAAGCTAAGGAAGACGAAGAGGAGTTCAATCCTGAATGGATTTCAGCAATTGAAAGGATGATGCAGGCGTACGACAAAAAGCTGAAGATAGAAGATGACTTTGAGAGGCCGTCGTTTGAACTCGTGCCCGAGTCAGGTGGGGATGATGAGAGAGCTGAAAGGCAGCAAGATGGAGTCGATGTACCAATAGGGGACGGGCCAGAAAGTGGTACAAGTGATCCGGTTAATCATGTAGCTGGTGACGGAGCAACTAAAGGCATGAATGTGGATATTGTACCAAGTGTCACGATTGAAACGGTATACATTAAGAAGTCAATTCGTACTGTAGTTGTTTAATCTACTTTGCTTAGATTAGGTTTGTACATGCTGACTACATCTATGTACATTACATTATGATTACTAATTTGTTAAAAAATTACAGGAAAGTGTTGAGCAGCATGGTGGTGATCTTGTTAAGACTATCCCCAATAAGGTAGTAGGGGAAAATCAAGTGGGAAACAGTGGAAAACTGGCTCAGTCAAAACCCAGTACCGAAGTTGCAAACGTGGCAGGACATCAAGATCCTCAGGGTAATGATGGGAAAAAAGTTTGTGGTAAGACTGTCAAAGGAGCTTCAAAGGCGAAAGGAGTAGTGATTAGGGAAGAAGTTGAGGTGGGACATCACTTGTTCAAACTTTACATTCGTTACATGATTATGCAACATTAACTCTCACAATGGAGTACTGTTAATTGATTTTCTTTTAATTGTACATTGGTGATTGTCTAGTGGTACATTGCTGACAAGCAAGTTGGTGGAGGTGGTAAGTCTAAGGGGAAGGCAGTAGCGGATGCGACAAAGGGGAAAGGAGTTTTGAAAGATCCACAAGTTGAGGTCGGCCATCAATTATAAAAATGTCACATTAGTTTTGTAAATGTATTACATTGCCTCTTACCAATCCCGTTTGTGGCATCTAATGAAGTTTTGGTGTATATTGTTGCTTGGTTTAATCTACATTACTGGATTGATTTCAATTAGTGCACATCTGTTCATCATGTAGGTTGAAAATACGAATCCAATTCAGAGAACAAAGAAACCAAGCCTTGTGCTTAGATCTCCGTTCAATGACAAGGCTGTGAAAATCACAGCAAGGGCAAATCAAGTTGACAAGGAAATGTACTACTGGATTTTGAACACAAAGAACGAGCATGAGTATGTCGTATGCAGTGTATTTTTACTTTCATTGTATGAATTGAATAATATTACTTCTCACCAAAACAATGTACGTATCTTTACAGGAAAGTAATAATTTATCAAGACACCTATGCTAAGACTGCAAAAAAAGAGTTTGTTTCTCTTGCACCATTTAAGGAAGTCTCTGTTGCTGTGCTTAATGCATGGAGCTCATACTTAAACCACACGGAGTTAGTAAAGGAACCAGAAACCGCTTCCAGGCTGTTTTTCTCTACCGGACCAAGTGTGAGTATAATACTAGCATTTAGTTTGCATAAATTTATTGACATTGATGGAGTTTTAAAACTATATAATGCAGATGCATACCATTGTGGATCCACCAGCTGAATGGGAAGAACAAAGGTTGTTTGATCTATTCCACACCAGGCATCTGGGTGAAGTATTAGCTGTGAAAGATTTTGAATGGAATAACTATGAACTGGTGAGGTGTATTTAATATTCAAATTTTAAGTATCTAATTTTGTGAATATGTTAGATTTTCTTCCCGATTCAAGGACCCGAACATGTATATCTTTTGTGCTTCTATGTTGCTGCTGGGAAGTTGAATGTGATTGACAACACACTTGCTGATTCACATGAAACCTTCAACGCTAAATATGGGAAAACACCTTCTTTGTTGGTAAGTACATTAATTAGCTGATAAGGTACATTATCTAAGTCAGCCATGGTGTTATATTTGGTACAGATTCAGAGTATATGCTATTGTTGTTGCCTACGGTAATTGCACAATTGAATAGTTTTATGGTTGAGAACTATAATTTAATGTAATTGAAATTATGCAGAGGAAGTACCTTGCTGATGCACTCACGAAATTCAGAAGACCCAAGCTAGCGGGTATGATTCGCAAATGTTCAACGCATCTACTCTGTATGCCATGGAGAGGCATTTTCAACAGGGTGGACTGTGGTGTGTACCTGATGCGCCATATGGAAACCTTTTTCGGAGATAAGGACAAAGATTGGGACTGCGGGTTCACGGCAAGGGGAAACAAAAACGTGGAAATGTTAAGGATTAAGTTCAACACGGCCTTACTCACGGTTGACCATAATATCAGAGAAAAGGTGAATAAAATTGCTGCAGATCGGCATTGGAAAGAGAAGCCTGCAAAGTTCAGTTTCGAAAAGTTTGTTCAAAATTATGGTTTGGAGTGAGTGATGCGCCTGTCTGAATTATTTTGTGAGAAACAAAGTATGTTATGCAGTTGTTAAAAACAGTTTCTGCCTTTTGTACGTTTGCTATTTCGGATTGTTGTGTTAGGGACATGCATTAATTATGAACTATGTTAAACATCTTTTGTTAAGCCACACTCTATCACATTATTGGAGATTTGGGGGTACTATCATTATGGTTTTTACATATATGTGTTGACCATGAACAGGGAAGAATTGTAAGGCCGAGGAAAAGCCTAATGTACACATTACTATGCAGGAAAGTTCTGTTGCAATTAAACACATTGGTTATACTAATGTTAGTGACCAATGATGCAAAGTGTTTTAGATGAATGTAAACTTTGTTCATGAGGAAAGTTGTTTGAATGCACTGAAGCGCTTTAAGTTGTGTTTATTCCATCCATAATACTAGCTTGTTGGAATTGAAATTTGTGAAGTAATAAATTGGAAAAAAAATCAGTTGAATCTGGGACCGCGAAGTATAATGTAAAAATCACAACAACCAAAGACAAAATTTCGGTATGAAGCATAAATAGGCAACAACGATTAAACTATTTGAGAAATTAAAATCCACATATTAGGCTGGAACGAATACCAAATATCCAATATAGTTACATTATTTGACAAAATATGGACATTGCTGATTCATCAATTATACTTCTACCGAACTCCACTATGTTATATGATGTACCACCTGAGTAGTTTATAATAACATGAATAATGTAGCTGCACTGGAATTAATGTAATACGTCCAACAACTGAACCGTGAAAAAATGTAGCATTTAACTTAGAATAATGTAATACGAAAAAAGGTTTATTGGAAAACATAAATACGACAGTTCAAACAAAACATAATTCTTGATCGACTTCTTGAACATACATTCAGCATTTCTCCTTGCCCTTACCATTCACGTTTTCTGGGCAATTCCGGGAATCGTGATGGCCCATCTCTAGGCAATTCATACATCTCCTCAAAGGTCTATTGTACTCTTTTATAGCCTTCTCCCTCTTTGAAATTATACGCTTGCTATTTGTACTACATGACCCCTTTGTTTGGATAACGTCAGGAGGGTGAACTTCAACAACTTGTGGTCTGACCATTCCATAAAACTCTTCAACCATCCGTCTTTTTTCAACTGCAGATATAGGTGGAGAATCAGTGTCTATACTAGTCTTCAGATCTCTCATACCACCAGAAAAAGCGCGCAATTCATTTGATAAAATCAATTTCTCATCTTGGGCATCAGTGTTTTGAAACACATTAGCCGTGTATCCATGTACAGCCTTTGCCATCTTCATCCACCTGCATTCAGAGTACTTGTTTAGGGTTTAGGGTTTAGAGTACTTGTCTGGAATGACCTTCAATTCGTTGTTCTTGAATAGGTAAAATATGTGGCAGCACAAAAACCCTTGCCTGCCAAACAACTTGCATTCGCACACGTAAGACTGGTCCGTCTTGTCATGCGTCACAACAAATGTGTTTCGGTGGCTATCACCTACTTTATAGCAATCAATCACACCTTCGGATGACATACCAACAATCCGACATCTGTTACAACCCTCCACAATTTCTTCCTGCACTCTCCTGAACATAGAGTCGGTAAACAATGTGGATGCATGCTTTTCGAAAGGCTGGTCAGTGGCCAAAATTGGCACAAGAGTAGAATCTGCATAGTTCAGCTTTGCATTAGAATGACGTTGAGATTCCAACGCATTATTGAAACTCAAATAGAATTCAGCAAGATTTAATCGAGGCTTAAGAAAGATTTTGTAAAAACTGTTTTCAGACTCGGAAACAGATGTGGTCCTAATCATCGATCCCAGCGGAAAATCCCGAAAATAAGCCGTACTTCCTATGCCGATACATGGTTTTGAACCAACCCACATTTTCTAGACCATATTCTACAATAATTGCATCCCACATTTCTTCAAACTCCTCCGGTTCGTGTAATTCGGACCACACACAAGCATGGAAATCCTTCTTGAAATGTTCATCTGTGAGGAGCCTCTTCGGAGCTTTGAACGAAAGCTTGTGCATTATATACCACATGCACCACCGATGTCTAGTGCCAACTATAATTTCCTCAATAGTTGACCGCATGCCCAAATCTTGGTCTGTGACCATCATCTTGGGTGCGACACCCATGCACTCAATAAAATGTTTAAACAACCAAGCAAATGCACATGTCTTCTCATTCGAAACTAGACCAGCAGCGAATGTAACAGGTCTCCCATGATTATCCTTACTAGTAAATGGACAAAAAATCATACAGTACCTGAAATGTCAAACCATCAAATATAATGTAAAAAAACTATACATAATGTACAACCGTAAGGAGAGCATATTGTTTAATTACAATGTACCTAATATTGAATATAATGTAACAATTCGAAATCAACAGAATGAGACACCAAACATGTGGTAATTCCTTTTCGAGACAGCATCGCACCAAAATAAGGCTACCAACTGATTTTCACTATTAACTTCAAAGTGATATGTAAATGCATCATATAGTTCCTTCTTCCTACGCATCTCGTCCAAAACCATCTGAACATCATAACCTTGAGCGTAAGCTTTAATGTCTCGAGATGCATTACGTATATCCCCAACGGTGCACCCCACCATTTGGTAGCCTCCCAATACCTCTTTCAGGAATTTGAAAGTCAACGTGGGGCCGATATTAGCCCTTGAACAATCAAGAATGAATTTCTCATGCACTTCAGTCAACTTTCGATTTATAGTCATGAATGGCTTATGTTGCACCTCCACCATGGTATGGTTATGTGCCTCTACAAACTCATGAATCTTATATCCGGGACGTCCGCCTTCGGAGAAATAACGAAGTGATATCTTCGCTGGGCAGCAACACCGGTTGGATAAACGTCTTCTTTTTAGCGTGAAACCATGTCTGGCGTTCACCATATCCTCCTCCTCTGTCCTCTTCTTACCTTGACGAGTACATACAATATACTGCCAAATAATAACACCTTCTACTTTTTTTACTCCTTGTTTGCGCGTGTCAAAACCAACTGCTCGAGCATACACATCGTAGAAAGCAAGGGCAAAATCAAGTGATTTGAAACACTGACCCACAACAGAAATCTTCCGAACATTCAGGCACAACAAAAACAGTTTATGCAATAAAATACATTAACTACTAGTTTTCGCACATCTCCAAACAGTAGCTCGTACATTAAAATACAATTATTGCATGAAAAAAAACCAATCCCAGTCAACTAATAAACCACAAGAGAAATGCAATAACCTCGGCCATCTGTAGTTCAATAACTATTATACTTTACTTACAAACTGACATGTACATTACCAAATGTAAGTCTTACATTAAACATAATATTTGAAATACTGGGGACTACAAACTTTTGTGCAAAAAATTGACAACAACAAAAAACGAAAAAGATACAAAGTTGATAATTTAAAAGGCACACTAACAACAATGAATTCAGTGACGTTGACTACTTCAAAATTACGCTTCGACATTACCTTCTTCCATCGTGGCTTGTGTTGGTCGAGTTAATGAATGTCCAGGGAGATATAAAAATTTGGAGTTCGTGAGTTTCTGCGTAAGTTTGTATAAATCGGGAATGACTATTTAAATCTGCGTGAGTTTCTGTAGATAGGAGATTAAGAAAGGGAATAAAATCACAAAAAAATAAAAGGAAATCAACAAGAGAATACACATCTTGAATGGAAGGAGATAATCAAGGGAAGTGAATAACCGCTGCATTGAGGATATACCTAATCTAACCTTTACGAATTTTAAAATTAATATTATAATTACTAATGGCATCAAATTCGGCCATTAGATTAACAAAATCAATGATTCAGGATTTGTTTTATGTTTTACAAATACTTACTGTAATGACCTGAATACATTCCTATATATATATATATATATATATATAGGGATGCATTACCCTCCTTATCACCCCCTAGTATAAAACATAGGGCATTTTTGGTATCAATTTTTAGGAATTTCATTTTTAAATATAGCATGACCAAGATTTACGGGAATTAATATCAGAGATGATTCAATTCCCTCCCACTCTCTATCCCTCTCTCACCATTACTTCAAGCTTTTCTCCTCCCCCATTAATCGTCAACCATCAAAAACCCTAACATCCGCCCCATTCTACATCATTTTTCCCTTCTCTCTAAATCTGGCAATCATCAAAACTGTAAATGACGGCGATTCAGTGGACAACACAACACCCGCAAGGTTTCATTATTTGGCGGTTGTTCAATTGAAATCGAAGGAAACCGCCGTCGGTCGTGTGATGGATAAGGCCCAAAATGAAATTTTTTATTCAACTTTGAGTAGATTCCGACTTGAGAAACCGGTTCTTCATGTCAATTTTAATGTATTACTTACTTTCACCATAAACCATCTCTCCGATTTCGATTTCGATTGAATTTGTGTTAGTCCTTTAAAATCTACTGTTTTTGGTACATCATGTTTAAGTACATTATATATGTTTATTCATCTATTTGGCGTGGATTTGATTTTGCAGTCGGGATTCACCGTTGAAAATTTCTTCATACTGTGCTCTATTTTTCCCCTCTTGTTTTTGTATAGTGCTTATTTAACATTATTAACTTCATATTTTTACATGATTTAAGAACCTCTATTTACGTTACATCATGTAGGCAATGTAGAACATGAATAGCTTCAGATTATATGTCTCTTTTCGTGCTACATCATGGTAGCTTATCTGTACATTATTGGTTAATACATTATTCTTTGATAAATGTACATTATTGTAAACCAAATCTGTTAATTTATTCCTACTCCATTGTATATTGTTTGTGTGCGGTATTTTGATTAAAAAGCTACATTTGGGGGTTGTATTTGTACAGTATTTCAGTATGAAACAATGCTACATTATATATGCGTACTTGTACATGACTTTAGAACATCATTTACTGTTAAATCATGTAGATAGATTAGTACAATAATTGATGCTAATTTCATGCATCATGTTTTGTTACATCATGTACCTACATCTGTACATCATGTTCTATTACATTATTTAGTCATAGATGTACGTTAACTGATATTGCGTTGTATGTGTTTCTGAATAGGTTTAACGAGTGTAAGAATCGATTCGAGGATGACTTTGACGATGATATGCCCATTGCATTAACGCAACGACAAGCTTTAAAGATGTTCAAAGATGTGCTACATTATTATTGTGTTGTAGATTATAATGTGCGAAATTTGTGTTTTAATGTAGACTATAATTTGTATGATGAGGGGTAGAAGTTATATCCATTCCCCAAGGGTTTAATAGTTCATGGGGCTAGGGTGTAGTACCAACCCAGTAGCACAACGTTCACTAAGGGCAAGGAGTTAGAGTCGTTCTCGTAGGATTCAATTATTTATTGTTTTGTGTAATAGTCTCTGTGGTGTTCTTACACTTATTAGGTTACATTATCAAGGTTAATTGTTACATTATTTGCTAATAATGTACTGTACATTAAAACCATAAATATGTACATTACCAAAATGACTGAAACCAAACTGACGAAAAAAACATTCATTAAACTACTACATTCGTACATTATTCACTGTAAGGCATATACATTATAAGACTATATTCGTACATTATTTTCTGTATGAAATCTAAAACACACATTAGAAAGCGAAATTTTATGCATGTGGTGGTACTATACCCTAGCCCCATGTATTGCTAGGGGAATGATTCAAACTCCCTACCCTTGGTGATGGTTTCATTTTGTTAGTCGGTACTACAACCTAACCTCATGGATTGTTTAACCCAAAGGGTATGGATTCAAATCCCACCAAACATTAAATTCTTACATAGGTACATCATTTAGTATAATGCATGTACATTAAATCCAATTTTCAAACATTATTTACTGTATAAAATCCTAAATACACATAAAAAAAATGAAATTCAATGCATATGGTGGTACTATACCCTAACCATATTGATTGCTAAACCCCTAGGGGAATGATTCAAACTCCCTACCCGTAGTGATGATTTCAATTTTTGTGTGGGTACTACAACCTAGCCCAATGGATCGCTAAACCCAAACGGTGTGGATTCAACGTGTTGCAAGACATTAAACTACTTCTTATGCACATTATTGTATCGTTTTCATACATTATTATACTGTTTACGTACATCAGAAACAAACAATAAAAACAAAATGTATAGGCAAGCATTGGTAATATGTCCTACCTCGATGGATTACTAAATCCTTGGGGAAAAGATTAATCTCCCTACCCTTGGTGAAGGTTTCGTAAGTGAGTCGGTACTACAACCTAGCCCAATGGATTGTTAAACCCAAATAATATATAGATTCAACGTGCTGCAAGACATTAAACTACTTCTTACGTACATTATTTTATTATTGTCGTACATTATGGTACCGTTTACGTACATTATTATTTTATTGATGACCAAATACTGAAAGTAACGAAGTAGATGAAAACCTAGAGCTCTTGTAATTGTTGGAAGAAATATAACTTGAATTATACTATTTAGAATTAATGATTGTTGGAAGAACACTATTATTCACGTTGATTATTACATAATTAAGGAAAAGAAATCTCAAATATAAACCGACAATTATTTCTCTCCATAACTAACGTGAATCATGGGCTTGCGTAACTGACAATTTTCTTCTCTCTCAATCTTACCCTTTTGGATTTTTTTTATTAATTAATTTAATTCTATGTGGCTTCCATATCAACCATTAGATCACACCTAATCAAGGGATGTAATTAGTTTTTCTTTTTAACAGTTTTATACACATTAATCTGAATACATCCCTATATATATATATATATATATATATATAATGGGTTTTGATCTATAAAGACCAGATTTAAATACAGAAACGCAGAACACGGTCATACGTAGGGCATTTTTAGGTCATAGTTAGTTTATTTTTAGGTCATACTAACAAAGCATGACCTAAAATGATCTTAACATGACATAAACCCAAATCTGACCTAAAACTACTTAATTATGACCTTCCGTGTTTTGGGTTAATTATTGACCATTAGATCATCTAATCCTAGGGCCAGAATTTGGGCTGCATTTCTGGATTTAAATGCATTCTTATTTTGATCATCTCCCTATAATATTATATATATATATATATATATATATAGGGGAGCATTAGGGTCCAAGTGACCCTTTAGTGTTAAGTTCAAATGTATTTCCAGCCTTAGGATTAACTTGATGGACGGATTAGATGTAAAGTATATATCATACCCGAGTTACATTATTTAGGAGTTGTGGTTACATTATGGGGGTAAAATTGGTACATCTTATTCAGGATTCGGTTTTTAAACGGAAGGAGCAAAATATCTGCTATTTCTCTCGATTTCTCTCTCTCATTTACCCCAAATCGACGAAAACTTAGTTTCCCACTTTTGCTCTCTATATTCAATCCTAGTTTGTGGCGATTCCTTATCAAATGAAGACGAAGACCTCAATCCATCGCGAAAAAGTGGAAGATGAAGCTTATATCAACAATCGGCGACCGGAATTGTGGTGTAGACGTGTATTTGTTCAAAATTACGCCGAGTGTCGTAGGCTAGAAACTTTCAGTTCTGGGCCTCTATTTTTTAAATGATTTAAGGTAATTTAGACATGTGATTCTCTCAATCATCTCCTATATATGTTAGTTACTCAAATGCTCGATTAGAATTGTCCAATTTTATGTTTACATTACCGAGACAATCCCTAGAATTTTTGTGAAAAGAATCGATTTTTAAGGTAAAGATTCGTTTGTTGCCGATAAGCATACTTCATTTCTCTTGTTCGTATTTAATTACTAAGCAAGGTTATGTACATTATTGATGTTCATTGTTTGTAGTTGTCTATTAGTAGTTGTCGTTACATTATTCAAGGTTGTTGTATACATTATTGCTTAGTCAGCATACATTAGTCGTCATGTTTGTACTACATTATTGTGAATTGTCGTGTACATTATTTGTGCTATAATTTACATTATTTACCCCGGTGTGATAAATTAAAACAAATCCATTATGTAGTAATGTATGCTCTCTACGGCAATAATGTAAACGACATAAGTCTTCATGTTGGTGTGTAGATACATTATTCATCTGGTGATGTAACATTATTCATTTTCAGCATGCGATTATAATCTCAGTTTTATTATGAACTTTTGAATAGGGTCGAAGATGACAAGAGTAGATTATGAAGATGACTTTGATGATTACTTTGAGGAGATGGATGTAGAGGATGTAGGGGATGGAGGTCGTCGAAAGAGAGATGATGTGCTCTCTTTTAGGAGGACATGAACAGTACTGTAGCAAGATTTTGTACTACGTTTAGTATTGCAAATGTATATATATTATTTTCTATGTTGACATTATTCGTGGAACATGTTACATTATTTAATAGATTATGTTACATTATAACATATTCATCATGTATTAGAGTTTGTTATCTTAAAATAATGTAAACCTACAATATCAATAATGTAGTCGTTACAACTTTGATGTATGGATTGCTAAATTAAATAAAGTAAATAGTATATCTCAAAAATTAAAATTTTCTATGCTTTCAATTTCAGCGGTTTACGTGTTATTTAATTATAATATGCTATAACAATTTTATTGTAGAAAGATGTGGTTTAGATTAAGATTTATTCTTGATTTATGAATAATGTAACATGTTAAGTTGTTTGTTGGCGTTATTTGCATGCCCTTTGTTTCATTATTTACTACTTAGTGATATATTTTCCAATAGGCAACTCAGAATAATGTATAGCATGTTTGTTAACATTGTTGTCATGCGTATGAGCTTTGGAATGCAAAGTGTTTGTGATATACGTTACATTATTAAACTCAATCACAACATTACAACAACTTAAATACACTAATATATGCTGCTAAAAGCAATAATGTAAACATGATGCGTCTTCATGTTGTTGTTATATACATTATTCAGTTGGTGCTTCAACATTATGCGCTTTCAGCATAATTATATTTAATACAATTGTGAAATATATTATTACCCTGAAGAAACATTATGCACACTCTCTCTCTTCCATTAAAATTATCTCATGCTCCATCTCTTTCTCCACAATTTTACTTATTTTTCCAACTATAAAAATGATAAACATCTAGCTTGCATCGACCTCATCGATAATAATTTCTACACGTATAAGCTCATTTCTATTAGCCGAATTTCACTCGAAAGAAACAATTTTGCCGTCGACTTCTTCTTCTTTGGGGCGGGCCGGTGCGACGGAGGGGGCAACCATGGTGGATTTCTGTCGGAGGCAAAGGGAAATCGGCCGGCGGAGGGCGCGACCGACTTCTTCTTCTTTGGGGTGGGCAGGCAAGACGGAGGGGGCAACCATGGTGGAGTTTTGTCGGAGGCAAAGGGAAATCGGCCGGCGGAGGGCGCGACTGCCCCCTCCTCCACTGCTTGAGATATTGAAAGACGGCGCAGAGTTCTTACTGTGGTTGTTTGATTTTGTTTTATTTACGGAAGGGAGACTTAATCTTGCTAAAAAAAAAGAAGCGTGAATCATGGAAACTTACTAACTGCATAATATATCATATGCCAACCTTACCCTTTTATCATTATTATAATTATTAAAAGAAAAGATAAAATGGAGCCATATAAACCGTCCGATCCATAAATTGAAGGGATGAGATTGACTTGGATATTTGACACAAAATGAGTTATGGACCTGATCACTCCCCAATATATATATATATATATATATATATATATATATATATATATATGGGTGCGTTAGGCTCCTTTGCACCCTAAGTGTCCTATTTCCTTCTTAATCTCAGCCCTTGGATCCTTGAATTGGATGGTTGTGATCAATGCATTATTAGTCTATAATGTTGCATTGTTAGCCGTTGTGCATTATTAGAATGAAAATGTGCATTATTAGTCTATAATGTTGCATTATTAGCCGCTGTGCATTATTAGA
Source organism: Salvia hispanica (assembly GCF_029641045.1). Taxonomy (NCBI): domain Eukaryota; kingdom Viridiplantae; phylum Streptophyta; class Magnoliopsida; order Lamiales; family Lamiaceae; genus Salvia; species Salvia hispanica. Next base: position 34,369,371 of record NC_142697.1, on the reverse strand, counting down.
ATGAAAATGTGCATTATTAAATGACACGTGACATTAATCTAACCGTCAGATGACAAAATCGTGGGGCTAGGATTAAGAAGGAAAAAGGACAAAAGATATGAAAAGGATTTGAATACATCCCTATATATATATATATATATATATATATATATATATGGATAGGATTATACTAGAATGACAACACTATTTCAAATGACCCTGTACCACCAAGGACAATTGTTAGATTTCAGACCTGATGCATTCTTAAACTGCCACTTGGAAGACTTGATTTTATTTAAAAAATAATGAAAAAATGCAAAAGGCTATAACTGGAAATCATAATTCCAGCCGTTTCTCCCTAAACGTAAATCACGGTCTTTCCTCCTTCCCTCTTTCTTCTGTTTTCGAAATTTATCTATCAAATCTTTAGCAAAAAACCTCCATCGTTATTTTCTATCTCTGCAATTCTTTTAATCTCCTGCGCTATATTCATTCTGATATGTGTAATTCCTCCTTCAATCTTCAGTCAGTAGTCAACCCATGGAGAATTATGTTCTTGCTGACATCCATTTCACTGATTTTGCAGACGGTAAGAAGCACTTTCATTCTGTTTCTTCAATTTCAGTGGATATTCAATCTCTGTAATTCTTCCTTCAATCTTCAGTCATCAATCAATCCATGGAGAGTGATGCTCCCGCTGACATCCTTTTCACTGATTTCACAGACGGTAAGAAGCACCTCTAATTGTGTATTTACCGCACTTCTAATTGTATATTTACAGTTTGTTGGTTTTCGATATTTGATTCAATTTTATGTAATTGTGTAATCGTGAATTTTGATATGTGAAATCAATTTCATGAATTTGATATATGAAGTATCAAATTTGTATCTTCCTAGTTGAATTCGTAAATGAAGTTTATGAATTTGTGACTAAATCTCAGGGAGTTCATATTTGATGGGTTATAGAAAATTTGAGCATGAACTGTTGTATTATACCATACAAAATTCGTAAGTCAGATTGCTTAGTTAAATATGTTCTGTTGCTTACGTATGGGGCTGAAATTGCATGGCAGTGTTTGTTGTTGAAACCATCGAAGCATTTCCAGCCGTAATGCAAGATTTTGGGAAAAGAAAAAAGAGCAACTCCCTGTTTTTTCCTGTTACTGAGAAAAGGAAAAGAGTTGAAGATTTCTATTTCATTGGAAGACCGAATGTAGTTGAAATTCAGCCACTGGATGTGGTGAGGACCAAAGGTTCGTGCAGCGACTCTGGCAGTCGTCTTGTGTCGCTAAAAGAGAAGCCTATTATGTTGCAAACCAAACCAAAGTGTAGTTGTGTGAAATGTCGTGAATTATGTCCCCACGACCCTAAGAATTATGGAAAACAAAAAGAAAAAAAAATAGTCAATAATTACATATAACTACGTATATTAGTTTGCTTAGTTACTTTATTTTTATTGCTGACCACTGAATCGCAGTTGTATATCATTGTGATAGATTGCTTTCTTATTTGAATTCAGTTGTAGAATATCAGTGTGCTTAGTTACATGTTTATTATTTCTTAATTAGTAGTTTAAAATTGCTTATCAGTGGTCTGTATTTCGAATTCGTCAATAATATTCTAACCAAAATTATTAATCGCATATTGCATGACATTTTATACTGTATTGGTTTTTACTAATGTTCTTTCACATACTATCAATACAATTCGACCACCCATTAATCTGGTTTACTACGGCTTTGCTTCATCTTGCTTAATGATTACTTGTATTAGAAGGTGTTAGATATTTCTTATATCATATTGCTTGGTTACATTTATTTTGTTGCTTGCTTCTTCTTTCCGAATTGCTTAACATATATAACATGTCAATTTGTAATTAATTCTATTCGACTAGTGCTTGATGTACTTTCATAATCCACATTAAATTCATGTTACACAATGCTTGGTTTGTAAGTTTATTTTGCTTGCCTACGTTGTAGCATTTGCGCTTGGTTTGCAAATCATTACTACTTATTTTGCTTGCCTATATTAAAGTGTTCTAACATATTATTCTATGCATGTTATTATGCAAAAGGCACAACCAAAAAAAATATTCTAAAGCCACCAATGACTATACCAAAACAAACCAATATCCCTAACAAATTCAAAACAGAACAAAGTTATTGTCATTTTTCTAAAACAAAATCATTGACAATTCAAGGTTTGGGATACTCTGCCGCCATATTTTCAACATCAACGGGTCCCTTCTTTCGTGCCTCTTCAGGGTGGCTTGTTGCTGGCCTGTTGCTGTCCTCGTCATGTAATCCACAAACTTGTTTTCACTACTATAAACCATAGCTGTGAGAAATTTTTCAAGGAGCAACTGGAATGACTTGGACGGCTTGTTAGTAATGTCGCACTTCCATTCATTAACTTTAGTCCCATATACGTCTCCATATGTCGCATAGTGAACACTCCACAATCGTTGGTAATGCCTTTTGTTTTCCACTTGAATTCAAGGTGTTCAAGTATAGCTTTTCTTAGCATCCGTTCATAGCTCACACACGTGTTGTGCTCCAAAAACTGTATAAAAAAGGTTGTCTGCAAGCAAGAAAAAAAAAGGTTAACTCAACATGCAAATTGCAATATGCATTTTCATCTTATTTTTTTTTGCGTGGAGCATACCGGTTTTTCAACCACAATGTCATATCTAGTTGCAAGAAGCTTCCACTATGTGTGCTGTCAAGCAAGCACACCGCACCAGATTTACAAATTGTACTGAATTTATTGCCAACCAAGCAAAAAACATAACAGAACAAAGCAAATACTAAGGCTCAATCAAGCGTCATAAGTTTGTTGGAGCAATTACTACGGCTCGATCAAGCAAACAATATATTAAAACCAAGCAATTACTACAATTCTATCAAGCAAACAATATAATAGCACCCAGCTTGATCAAACAATTACACGGCTCGATCAAGCAATTACTAAGGCTCAACCAAGCAAACAATATAATAGAGCCAAACAATTACTAAGGCTCAACCAAGCAAAAAACATAATAGAACAAATCAATTACTAAGGCTCAATCAAGCGTCTTAAGTTTGTTGGAGCAATTACTACGGCTCGATCAAGCAAACAATATATTAGAACTAAGCAATTACTACAACTCTATCAAACAAACAATATAATAGCACCCACCTTGATCAACCAATTACACGGCTCGATCAAGCAATTACAAAGCAATTACTAAGGCTCAACCAAGCAAACAATATAATAGAGCCAAACAATTACTAAGGCTCGATCAAGCATAATTAGTTTGTAGGAACCATACCCAACAACAACCTGAAGTTTCAAAACAAGAGACATATATCCGATAAGAAACCATACCAGACGAGATTCGCAGCACAAGAATTTGACCCGATACCTAAATGTAACAATCCTTTTATCAAGCAATTTCAAAGACATAACAAGCAAAAACCGAGTAATACAAATGCAATCCAGAAAGTGATTAATTATACATCAATTATAGATTCTAAAATAAGCAACCACAAACAAAGCAAATACTAGGTATAAACAAGCAATTTTGAATACATTAATATGCAAACCAGCAACAGTCCGTTCTGGCAATTAGCAATTAACGTGGCTATAGAAGTAACAACCAATCAACAGAATCAATAAACAAACAGAATTTTGGAGGCATTGTGGTGAATTCGAACATTTTGATTGCTTAAGCAGTCTGAAAATAAGGAATATAACAACAATCAATACTCAATAAAACCTAAATAATCACTAAGCAATCAGACTAAGCAATAATCAATCCGAAATCGAACAAAAGGATCATCCGCAGGCAGCAATGTCGGACGACGAATTTCACGCGACGGAAAAAAACAACGCAGAGCTTCACCGCGGTGGAAGTCAATGATGTGGAGAGAGAAAGGTCGATTGGGGAGAGAGAATGGTCGATTCAGTTTTCAAGTTAGTGGGAGAGAGTTATTGCGGAGTGGATACCGGGATTTTCCATTCCCGTATCAGTTTTAATTTCAGCTAAAAGACAGAATTACCCTTGTAAGCAACAATTTGTGAAAAACCAAGCAATCCGTACTCTATTCTTACAATTCATCTATATTGGAGATCGGATGGCTATAGATAGTGTTATATTGTCACTTTAATTAAGGTGGCACCATAGTGTGCCATATATTACTTAATTTATTAGTGCTATCATCCAATGAAATAATAATGGTTATTCTTATCAAATTATTTTGTTATCAAATAATTTTACTAAACCATAAAAACTAGTAGTAATGTGTATATTTAATGAATTCATGGTAATTAAGTGTATTTCCTAGTGTAACATCCTTACTTAAAAATTGTTTAATTGTGAAACACGACTGAATTTTTTATATATAATTGTATTATAAGTAAACTAGAATTATAATAGTCATTTTCATCAACTATTTTCTTATTAAATAACTTTTTAATTTTAAAGTTATAAAAAAGAATACTTTCATATGCACTTACGTTTTTAATGTTACCATTCAAAGAGTTAATCATAATAAAGTGAATTTTCTAGTGTATTCTGCATCGTCACTCAAAAATCGTGAAACGTGGCTAAATTTGATATTATAATTGAAAGTAAATTAAAATTTGTCCGAGAGGTCATTTTTTTACAGTTTCGTAAAAATATTTACGGTCATGCCACTGTGCTATTAGCATTAACTGTTAGTATTTTTTACCAAACGGTCAAAATATTGATACTTCGGCGACATTTTTATTTGTAATGGAACTGTTTTTCGAAAAGTGATTTTGGACCAAATTCATATTTTGGTCATATGTTTAGGATCAAAATTGACCTTTACTTTAATTAATAATATTTAAATGTATGCTACATTATTTTATTCAAAAAATTAAATAAACAGATATAAATATAGTTGGTGAGAACCCTAATTCTTAATTCACAAAATATACGCAGCTACTAATTCGTTTTGTCTCAATAATGGAGGTTGATTACTTCACAAATCTACCAACAGAAATTACCACCGATATCCTGTCACGCCTCTCTATCAGAAGCCTTGCAATCAGCAAATCCGTTTGCAAACCATGGCGCGATCTTTTGGAATCCGATGATTTCATCAAAATCAAAATCAAAACCCCACCCGCCCTAGTTCGATTTTACCGGGAGAACTCTCGGTTCGAGATTTTCGAAATTGAAGACGAAGACGAAGCCAATCTGGAGAGCCACGATCTTCACTACCATCCGCTCACAGATTTCGATATCCCTCACGGAAACACAGGATCAATTGAGGGTATCACTGCCAGTGCATTGCTTCTTCTCTACTCACCATCGGTTAATGGTATTTACATATGCAATCTGATCACTCGTCAATTTACAAAGCTCAGTTACCCTGATTACTACAATTCGATTCAGACGGTACAATTTGGATTCGGTGTGAGCAAAATAAGTGGGCAATATAAGGTGGTTTGGAATAATGCGGACTTTCATTGTGTATTCACTTTCGGAACGGGAACACGGAGGCGCGTTGAAGCCGGTCCTGCTTCGGTTGTCCGTTTCTGGGATTGACCTATTTTATGTAATCACAACCTCCATTGGACAACATATGATTCGAGGAATAAAATATGGACTTTTTGTAGTTTTGACGTTGAAACAAAATGTTTTAACATCTTCTCTTATCCTCCTATCTGTTTTGAGGGACTGCCTGTGTTATTCTTATCATGCATGCAATAATGAAATTGTCATCTGGATGATGAAAGAATACCAAGTCGATTAATCTTGGACTATGGAGTACAAGATGAGTACTATTGGTTTTGATTTAACAAATTTTTATAAACTAAATATACATGTCGCTGCAATTAACCTAACCTTTATAAAGATGGTGATCTTTTGATGTTGCTGGACTATTCAATTTTAGTCTACTACTCCAACAACACAAGAACTCTCCAACGAGTCAATATGTTGAATGATGCAGACGCAAAGAGGCCGGGTTATGCCCTGATTTTCAATCCTAGCCTTCTCTCACTCAAGAGTTTCGGATTCGAGAATGTGATCTCGTTTTAGTCCATAATTATAGTCTACGTTTATGTGTTAGTGTTGAATGTTTGTTTGTCTGTCTTTGTAGGCTCATTTGTCTTTTAGTGTTCGGGTTTGAACTTGTCATGTCGAATAGAAATTGTTGTTTAATTTTTTCATTCGAATGAATTTATTGCGATATTATCAGACTTCTAATTTCATTACCCCATCAGCGACTCTTTTATAAATAAAAGCTGGGTTTAAGAATTTTTTACCAAGCACTTAGAGTGAAACTGAAATCATGGGAAATATTTATGGATTTTTCTTCGACAAGTGAATAAACAAAGGTAAAATAAAATTCCACTGATGGTGCGCCGTTGAAGCTGGAACATATATGCACCCTTGGAACAGGAACATGGAGACGCGTTGAAGCTGGCGCCGTTCCTGGCTGCAGATTCTGCTTTGGTGAACACATTGAATGTAATGGTAACCTCCAATGGATACTATTATGATCCGAAGGAACCCTTACGATCTGTGGTTTTGATATTGAAATAGAGTGTTTTAGCATCTTCTCTTCTCTGAAGGGAGTTGGAGAGTTGGAGTTGAATGTTTTGAAGGACTGCCTGTGCATTTCATACAAATGGGAGAATGAAATCGTGATATGGTTGATGAAGGAATACCAAGTCGATGAATCTTGGACCATAGAGTACACTCCTATTTCATGAAGTTCCCATCTTTCTGTGGCTCAAACCTCTATATATCACCTAGCTCTGTTAATGCCAATCGAGCATAGAGTGGTGTCTTAATCGAGTGTTTGACCACTGGAAATTGCGAACCCGAGTATTAAGCATTGAACTAATACTTGATGTTCGTCACATTGTCGTCATTCTTGACCTTCTCTTTGTTGGTGGGATGAGACTTAACATTGGTTTTGGCTAAATACGCACTTTTGTCCGTCATTTTGTTGAGAATTTGCGTCATCTTAGTTTAGGAAAACAAATCCTATCAGAGAAATTTAAGAAAGTATATCAAATCCTAACAACTATAACAATTAATCACAAAATAATAATATGGAGATTATAAGGTCTCAATGAAACCACAGTAAATTAATTAAAGATAGCCAGAGTAAAGATGTGAACGAGAATGAAAATTCCCAGTTCCAGGGGCAAGGAAAGCTTTGCGCGTGAAAGAGAATGAGAATAATTATTTTAAATAATAACAAAAAACTCCACACATATTAATATATGAAAAAATAGATTACCTATAAATCCGATCCGGAGAGACACAACGATCTTCACTACATTCCTGTGTAATGGAGTTGAGTGTTTTGAGGGACCGCCCGTGTTTTTCTTATACGTGGGAAGATGAAATTGTCATCTGGTTGATGAAGGAATACCATGTCGAGGAATCTTGGACCATATTGTACAAGATAAGTAGTAATGGTTTTGATTTTGGTTTGAATTGTCCTTTGGAGGTAATGCCTGTTTATCCTCTCAAACTTTTCAAAGATGGTGATGTTTTGATGTTGTTGGACGAGCGACTCATCTACCACTACAACAAGACAAGAACTACTCGAGACATCCGGATATTTATGGATCTTGTTGCGATGGATCACCATACCTATGTCAAGATTTTCACTCCTAGCCTTTTCTCACTCAAGAGTTTAGGAATCGAAAATGTGATCTCGTTTTAGTCTACATTTATGTGTTCGTATAAAGTTTCTTAGTCGTTTAGGGATCAGGGTCTTAACGTTTATTTGCTCTGTAGTGTTTGCGTTTGGCCTTATCATGTCGACCAGTTGCACACGTTAGGGCGTAGCTAGCTAGTATATATAATGACGGATGCTATCAATAGTCACGTTATAATAGCTCATAATGTTAGTCAACATTCATGTTTTATTGTCATCTGGTTGTGTTTGTGACGAAGGTTTTATTATGTGATCGATGTTCGAGATTTTTGCCTTATTGTGTCGGACTCGGACGACAAACACACACACACACAGACACACCATATGTTGAGCCAGTGGATGCTCATACTCAGAGTTCCAATGCAATGTAAATACTCAACTGATGGTGATGATGTCCCTCAGGTGTTGATGACGTTTACAGCATTGGACTTGGTGTTGATCTCTTCGAATGCCTTGTTTTTACCTTGATGCAACACGTTCATCAAATCAATTGATATATTGAGTAAATCTTATGTTTTCTAAGAAAACTAGCTCTTGGAATGAGGAATTATTTATAGGACACATACAAGATACAACGGTGAACTAGGAAAGTTAGTGAACTTAATATGAACATGGAAACAGATCCTCAAATATGGAAAGTAATCTTCAGGCAATCTACTTACAAATGAAAACAATCTCAAGAGACAATAGAACTTAGACGGGATGGAATTAATTGGAAGATAAGTCAGAGCGCAGATACAATAAGGAATAAAGTTGATTAGGCAGTATATATTTGAAACTAATTAACTAAAATAAAAAAAATTGTAAATCCTAAAAATAAATATACCGGGTATTATTGGGTTTACGGAAATACCCTCAAGGGTATCTGTACTTATATATTTGATTGCTGTACATGAAGCTAAGTCAGATTTTCTTAATTTCTTTGAGAATTTGCTTAATGTGTTAATTATTTTGCTTATTGTGTTCGAGAAATTGATCTTTTTTTTTCTTAATTTCTTCTAAAATATGCTTAATATGTTGAAAATTTTGCTTATTGTGAGTGATGAATTTACTTATTGTATTCGAGAATGTGCTAATATTATTGGAGGATTTGCTTAATGTGTTAATTATTTTGCTTATGGTTAAGGAGAAATTGATCTCTCTGTTGTTTGCTTAATTTCTTCTAGAATATGCTTAATATGTTGAAAACTTTGCTTATTGTTAGCGACGAATTTGCTTATTCTGTTCGAGAATGTGCTAATATTGTTCGAGAATTTGATTATTTGCTCACTATGTTCGAGAATGTGCTTTTGTAGTGAGAAACAGTTTGATTTTTGCGTAATTTATTCTTCAATTCACTTAATTTGTGCGTTCAATAATTATAGTCAGGATTGAATTTGATTATGCAATTATGTTGCTTAATATGTGTAGACTATTGGAATGCGGCCAACGATGCGTAATTATCTTATTAAACGTGTGCTTAATTTGACCTCAAACACGCCTAATATGGTTAAATTGTTGCATATTGAAATTTTTTGGATAATACCATTAGTTTTGCTTCATTTGTTTTATAATGAGCTTGATTTATGCCGAACTTTGCAGTAACTTGATTGCTCTTATTCAGTCCACAGTTGTTAAGCGACTTAGACGATGGAAGAAACAGGATGATCCATAAAATGAACCGAGGGGAAAGAGGTTCAAAATAGGAAGAAGGAAATAACATCATTACATGTACTTTACAGAAGTTATTGTAAAACAAATTAATGCTTCTAGTGCAAAAATTATGCTTTCTCAAGCAATTAATCGTGCGTTCAATGCATTGAAATTTAATTCAACAAAACAGGTCTTATTTTGAATAAACATTACTCCCTCCGTCCACAAACAATAGATCTATTGTTGTTCGGCACGAGTTTTAATGTAAAATTGGTAAAGTAAGAGAGATGAGGAGAAAAAATAGATAAAGTAAGAAAGATAGGGAGAAAAAGTGAGTAAAGTATGAGAGAGAAGAAAAAATGGAAAAAATATGAGAGATAAACTTTTCATTTTTAGAAAGTGATCTATTTTTTGTGGACGTCCCAAAATGACAAAAGTGATCTAATTTTTATGGACGGAGGGAGTATGTCGTAATTCTTTTTAACACGATTATATTAGTTTGCATTTATTATTTTAACTCAATCTCAAAAGTAACAAAAATCTGTTCTTGAATGTTAATATCTCATGAATAAGTAAATTTTGGAAGAAATTTATTGTATGCCATGACAAGTGTATGGTATAAATATGTATTTAATCTAATTAACACAATTAAATTTTATCGTTTCACATCTACCATATATTGCATCTCCACTATAATATTATTGCATCCATCATATCATCATTGCACTGCATTATACTCTCTCCGTCCGCCATTAAATGTCTCATTTTTCCTTTTTGGTCTGTGCAAATAAATATCCCATTTCACTTTTACTATATTTGATTATTGGACCCTACATTCCACCAACTCAATTCACTCACATTTTATTATAAAATCAATATATAAAAGCAGACCCCACATTCCACTAACTTTTCTACCTACTATACTTTATAAAGTCAAACAATTTCTTAAAACTTGTGCCGATCAAATATGAGACATTTAATCACGGACGGAAGGATATGAAACAGTATGTTGCATTATTTGTTTAGAATGTTGCATGGTCGACAAGAAACCAAGATAGATACAACTACAATAATAATAGGAATTAAATAACTTATCATATCATATAACATGAAAGACTAAATTTATAGACGAAATAGAATATTAAAATCCAATAACAATCGAAGAAAGCATATAATGAGAATCCAATATTCTGTTCACCATAGAATTAGGAATTAATTTCATATATTGGGTGGACGAAAATGGTAGGATGTTATTTTTTCAAAATATGTTATTTTTGAAGTGCATCCCTAAAGGCATATAAATATAATTGATGTGAAACCTAATTCTTAATTCACAAAACATACGCAGCTACTAATTCTGTCACGCCTCTCTATCCGAAGCCTTGCAATCAGCAAAATCCGTTTGCAATGGCGCGATCTGTTCGATTTTGTCAAATCCAAAATCAAAACCCCACCCGCCCTAGTTCGATTTTACCGGGAGAACTCTCGGTTCGAGATTTTCAAAATTGAAGACGAAGACGAAGCCAATCTGGAGAGCCACGATCTTCACTACCATCCGCTCACAGATTTCGATATCCCTCACGGAAGCACAGGATCAATTGAGGGTATCACTACCAGTGCATTGTCAAGACATAATAAAAGGCGAGAAGATTACAGAATTAATGGTGAAGAATATTTGATTGACTAGGATTGATACCATTACATATTTTCCTAGAATAGATTGATTGTATTTACCATAGATAGAAAATTCTCACACCTATATAATAAGGTGATGAAGTCTATTGTAATACAAGACAGAAATATACAAAACCGATCTTCTACTCCCAAACGCTTTCTCAATATGAGTTACCCTAACCTCGCCTCTCTCGATTACCATCTTTAAGATGCATTGCTTCTTCTCTACTCACCATCGGTTAATGGTATTTACATATGCAATCTGATCACTCGTCAATTTACAAAGCTCAGTTACCCTGATTACTACAATTCGAATCAGACGGTACAATTTGGATTCGGTGTGAGCAAAATAAGTGGACAATATAAGGTGGTTTGGAATAATGCGGAGTTTCATTGTGTATTCACTTTCGGAACGGGAACATGGAGGCGCGATGAATCTTGGACTATAGAGTACAAGATGAGTACTATTGGTTTTGATTTAACAAATTTTTATAACCTAAATATACATGTCGCTGCAATTAACCTCTATAAAGATGGTGATCTTTTGATGTTGCTGGACTATTCAATTTTAGTCTATTACTCCAACAACACAAGAACTCTCCAACGAGTCAATATGTTGAATGATGCAGACGCAAAGAGGCCGGGTTATGCCCTGATTTTCAATCCTAGCCTTCTCTCACTCAAGAGTTTCGGATTTGAGAATGTGATCTCGTTTTAGTCCATAATTATAGTCTACATTTATGTGTTAGCGTCGAATGTTTGTTTGTCTGTCTTTGTAGGCTCATTTGTCTTTTAGTGTCCGGGTATAAACTTGTCATGTCGAATTCATTCGAATGAATTTATTGCGATATTATCTGACTTCTAATTTCATTTTTATGAATAATTTTTTTTTTAATTATTAATTTATGACATAATTTCTCTCTCTTCTCCCCCAAATCCTTCTCATTACCCCAACAGCGACTCCTTTATAAATAAAAGTTGGGTTTAAGATTTTTTTGCCAAGCACTTAGAGTGATCCACTATTTCATATAGCGGAAAAAGGAATGACCGACCGGTCTCAGGATTTCTCCCCACTAATGGCTCAGATTGCACCAATATAAACCAAAATAAGAATTCAACAACCACTTAAACAAAATAAAAGAACTATTCATACGTTGTTGAATAGAAATATGGGATACCAATCATTGATAGTTTTGTCATCATCTAATTGTTTTCAAATGGGTCCATTCAATGATGTAAAATATCACAATCGTAATGCGATAAAAGAATTAATTCAAATTACAAAAGATCATGTAATTCCAATTAAGAATTGTCGAAGCCTTTAGGAACAACCCTTATAATTGCGAATGTTTATTCATCTTACCATTTAATGATTCATAATCTGATCTTGGTAAATAACTATTTGCAACTTAACAATTTAAAACAGACTTTTCAAGTAATTAAATTTCAATATTATTTAATCAATGAAAATGAAAAAATTTATAACCCTCGTCCGTGCAGTAACATTATTTTCAATTTGAATTGGTATTTTCTCAACCCCAATTATTGTCAAGAAAAATCTACAAAAATGAATTTTGGACAGTTTATTTGTGCAAAAATATATTTAGCCAAAAACACACCACACCTAAAATTAAAATCGGATCAAGTAATACTTGTTCAAGTTGACTCTGTAGCAATAGGATCAGCTAAGCCTTATTTGGCTACTCCAGGAGCAACGGTTCATGGCCATTATGGGGAAATCCTGTACGAAGATACTTTAATTACATTTCTATTTGAAAAATTGAGATCAACTGAAATCATTGGAAATATTTATGGTTTTTCTTCGATAAGTGAATAAACAAAGGTAAAATAAAAATCCACCGATGGCGTCGTTGAAGCTGGAACATATATACACCCTTGGAACAGGAACATGGAGGCGCGTTGAAGCTGGCGCCGTTTCTGGCTGCAGATTCTGCTTGGGTGGACACATTGAATGTAATGGTAACCTCCATTGGATACTATATGATCCGAAGGAACCCTTACGGATTTGTGGTTTTGACATTGAAACAGAGTGTTTTAGCATCTTCTCTGCTCTGATGGGAGTTGGAGAGTTGGAGTTGATTGTTTTGAAGGACTGCCTGTGCATTTCATACAAACGGGAGAATGAAATTGTGATATGGTTGATGAAGGAATACCGAGTCAAGGAATCTTGGACAATAGAGTACAAGATGAGTGCTCTTTGTTTTGGTTTTTATTGGAAACCTAACTTTGATTGTGAATTTTTTTTTGTTAAGCGACTCATCTACGTGTACAACAAGACAAGAACCACTATACAAGTTGGTAGGTATGAGGATGCAGCTGCAGTTTATTACCTTGCCTATGCTACGATTTCCATTCCAAGCCTTTTTTCAATCAGGAGTTTACAGTGTAAAGTCCTTCTAGTTCGTGCCTGAGGTTTCTTTGTTAGTTGCTGTCCGGGTTTTGTCTTATCATGTCGCCCGACACGTACTATATATATATATATATATATTAATGTGCGTTGTTGATTGTAATCTCATTCTAGTTTGTAACGTTAATCTACATTATGTGTTATCGGGTCGTGTCAACGCGCATTATTAAATCATATTGTTATCGTGACCGTGATGAGACTTTTCTTATCGTGTTTTGGTTTGTTATGAAGTAAATGCTAGTAAACACATAATTAAAGTTAGCAGAGAAAAACACAAGATAAAATCTAAACTAGGAAAGGAAATCAACATAAAACTAAACAAGGAAACAAATTCTCAAACATGAAAAGTAATCTATACACAGATGAAAATGATTTCAAGAGAATGGAGATAATACAGTCTTGATCTCTATCAACTGCCCCGATGTTGAAACAGCTTCGCACACAAGGCTACTGCATGTAGACCGATGGAACTGATAGAATATGTTTTCATACACTCGTCAGAACGCCAAATGATAGAACTGATCGAATATGCCTAAAAAAATCAAGGAACTGATCCCACGGACTATCGTGAAAAGAATGGAAACTGTCGCCAGAAGAGAAATTTTTTCAGTGCTGAGGTCTTGTGAGGATGCAGAACACCAGCTCCAACAGCCTAAATGCTTTAAAGATGGTGATGTTTTGATGTTGCTGGATCATTTTATTTTAGTCTATTAGTCTACATTTATGAATTTTTGTCGAATGTTTGTTTGTCTTTTAGTATTCGGGTTTGGCCTTACCGCGTCGAATAGAAATTGTTGTTTAAAGTTTTCATTCGAATGAATTTATTGTGATATTATAAACATAGTTGTTACAATGGTGGAATTATGAGACTTCTAATTTCATTTTTATGAGTAATTTATCTAAGACCATGGAACCATTAATCATACACATACAAATTAAATCTGTCCACATAAAATATACTACCTCTAAAAAAATATGGACCCCACAATCCATTAATAACTCCTACCACTTTTTCTTCTCCGATTTTATTTTATAAATTGCGTATTAAAATTCGTGTCATTTAAAATTTTGTCTATTTTTTATGGACGAAGATAGTGTTAGTTTTAACAATTTGGACGTCCACCAAAACTATATCAATTCTAGAAATGAAATATTTTAAACACTACTAACACCACTAACTTTGCTTAAACCACTTTTCCCTAACTCTATCTTCCTTTACCAGTTTACCACTAAAAACTCTATCATTAACTTTGTCTATTTTTCTTAGATTTATTTACTAACTAAGAGTAATAATTGACGAAATCCCTAATTCTTATTACTGTAGCAGAAGAAACCCTATTTCTCACTATTTAGTCCTCCAAAATGAACGCCGCTGCTGCTTATTCTTCTTCTTCACCATTCTCATACGCATTCCATTTCTACCATCAATGGAGCGTAATTTCTTCAGAAATCTGCCATCAGAAATCACCTCCAACATCCTCTCGCGGCTCCCTATAAAAAGCATTGCGTTAAGCAAGTGCGTTTGCAAATCATGGCTCAATCTGCTCGATTCCGACGATTTCGAATACAAAACCCCACCCGCCCTAGCTCTCTTGCAGCAGATGAACTCAATTCGGTGCTCAATTTTCGATATTGAAGACGAAGACGAAGCCGATGAGGAGAAGAGCCATGATCTTCACTACATTCCGCTCACAGATTTCGATATCCCTCACGAAAACTCAGAACAACTGGCGGCTATGGCTGCTAATGGATTGCTTCTTCTGCACTCAAAGTTAGGGTTTTCTCAAATTCCTCTTTTTATATGCAATCCGATCACTCGTCAGTATATAGAGCTATGGGGCCCTGAGGATTACATCTTAGATGATGATGCTGTTGTTGTTGATGATGATGATGATGTTGATCCGTTGTTTTGTTTTGGATTCGGTGTGAGCAAAATAAGTGGGCAATATAAGGTGGTCTGTATCAATGCGGACACCGACTTTCACTATGTATACACCCTCGGAACAGGAACATGGAGGCGCGTTGCAGCCGGCGCTGCTTCTGGTCTCGGATTCTATACAGCTGCACACATTGTTTGTAATGGCAACATCCATTGGACAGGATCATATTATTCGCCTCATGCCTTACGGATTTGTGGTTTTGATCTAGAAAATGAATGTTTTAGCAACTTCGCTGCTCCTCCTCCTCCGCCTCCTGTAAATGGACGTAGCCGTCTAACCGGGGAGTTGTCTACTTTGAGGGATTGTCTCTGTTATTCATACACATGGGAAGATGAAATTGTCGTTTGGTCGATGAAGGAATACCATGTCGAGGAATCTTGGACTATACTGTACAAGATGAGTAGTAACGGTTTTGATTTTGATCGGGCTTCTGTTTTTGGTTGGAATTATATGTGCGTTAAACCAGTTAAACTTTTTAAAGATGGTGACGTTTTGATGCTGCTGGCCGAAAAGCGGCTCATCTACTACTCCAACAAGACACGAACTATTCAACAAGTCGGTATGTTTGAGGATGCAGCTGCGAAGGATTACGTTAGTGCCCTGATTTTCACTCCTAGCCTTTTCTCACTCAAGAATTTCGGATTCAAGAATGTGATCTCGTTTTAGTTAGTATACATTTGTGTGTTTGTGTGGAAGGATTGTTTGTGGTGTAGTTTTTTGGTTATAAGTCTTCTTTGTCGTTTACTGTTTGGGTTTGGCCTTATCGTGTTGACCTGATACACACTATATATAATTGGGATGTTGTATGTAATATTGTTGTTGCTACTGCACCTATGATATCTCTTGCAATTTTGCAATAAAGTGACAATTAGCCCCAATTTGTACCTTAAATGGCATTATTTAGTGGCTAATTTTGTTAATTACCTCTGATATGGAGAGCCTGTCATAGGCTTTTGTATTATAATAACAGGTTTTCTTATTGTGTGGTGTTAGGGTTCGAGCTGATCATGTTTTGTTGTTATTATTTGACTATTATGGATTTATATATATCATGGAGTTGGAACTGAAATGGACTCAGTTTTGCGGATGTATCAAAACTATAAGAAATGACCTCTTTTTTTAGAAACAAAGGAAGTATAATGCGATCTCGATCTAGTTTATAATGTTAAATTACTTTTTAGGATTACCATACTTCTGCATAATTTTGACACCTTACTTTTTCTCACTTAAGAGTTCAGAGTTTATAATGCTAGTCTACATTTGTGTTTTGTGGTTATCTGGTCATGTCCGTGTCTAAGGTTTCTTTATCGTACGGTGTTCAGATTTGGCTTTATCATGTCAACCTATTCTGGTGTGGCTAGTAAATATATTTTGGGATGCTCTCTATGATATCATTCTAAATGATAATGTCAATCTACATCATGCTCATGTTCATTTTTAATGTTATCTTATTGTGTGTTATTCGAGTTTGGCCTTATCATGTCGTCGAGTTTATAAATATTGTTGAGATACTATCTATAAATAAAAATGGACTAATTTCAGTGGACGTAACAAAAATGAACTACTGTGGCAATTGTTTATAATTTCATTCTTGTTCATAATGTTAATCTAGATTTTTTGGTCGTTATCGAATCGTGTAAACGTGATATCATTTTGTTATCGTGTGTACGAGACATTTTCGTGTTGAATGCTTTTTTTTTTTTATTATTATTAAGTGGTGTTTATGTTTGATCTTATCATTATGAGTTGTTTCATGTCAGGCTATTATTTGAAGGATGTATAATAGTAATATAAAAAAAATTATTTTTCATGAATGAGGAACTGTACACTTAGAAACACTATCTTTGTGAACCTAGTGTTTTCAAAATTTGATCGGCTTGCAACTGGTTCATTGAACTGTTGAATACTTGAGTTGTCTTGAACCAAATAATTCGGCCTCCCAAATTGAGGGGATCTTCTCTGGATTGACATATCTGATGAGAGCTTTGCAGAGAGGTCGGTTGCGTTTTCCTGCATCGAGAGGGGATCTTCTTCTCTGGAACATTCTGCATAATTTTTGGGTTGACGAAGCGCGGGTTCATGCCTGGTTGCCGTGAACTGCAATTTTATGCGTTTAAATGCAAATAATTATATGTAGAAATTAATTATTGCTTGCCACTGCCTCTCTTCTCCTTTCACATTGATAGTAACAGAATTTGGTTTTGCAGAACGGAGATTCTTTTTTCCACACATCTGTATTTGCAGTATACTATTTAAGTACCTTCTACCCAATTCTCTCGACCGCATGAAATTAGTTTTCATTGTATGATTCTTCTAATAATGTGCTAGAATGTACAAAAAATTGCAACTTATTCGTCCATTGTTAGTTTACTTATAGATCTTGGTCATCCAATCGTTGCATGTTAACTAATCTTGCATGTGTATTTATACATACGTAATTTTTCATGACATGTGGTATCATTGTCCTAATTGAGTATGTAAATGTAGCGCGATCGGCAAAGCTCATTCATAGAACATCATTAGCTTTAAGCTTTAATGTTTCCGTTTTCCTTATTTGCATACGAACGATAAGAATAAATAATTTCAAATTTACAACTAATTACTATTACTTGATGCAAGATGTTCGTGCTCGATCAAGTGTTTAATCATCGAACTAACATTGTCCATTTTTTGATGCATTATGCTCGATTGTGTGCTTGCTTAGCATTTTGAGGTTGAGCATCGTGCTTTCAAGCATTGCCCGGTTAACCATCAAGCGTAAGCAGCATTAGGCGGTGTCGTAAGTATGGGTATGTATTTAAGCCATGTTAGATTGTTGAGATTTTGACCTTGCAATCTACTGAATCAGCGGATGAAATCTGTGAACTTCTCACTAAGATGGCAGGCTTTACCAGTGAAGAAATGATTGAATTCACCAATTAAGGATTTGGGGTTCTTCTCATTCCTTCGGAACTTCAAGGAACTCAGATCTATTTCGTTGGACTTGACATGTCCTCGTAGCATCTGCAGTTCCTCACATTGGAAAGTGAGGGTGAAATTCAGCCATGGTGGAACTTTTTCTGGAATTACCAGCTTATGTTCCCCGGCAGACTTCTTGATCTTCATCTGATGAGGCTTATTCATCTGTGTGATTATTTGAATTTTTCAGTTTATAACTTTATTCAAACTTCACAATCAAGTGAGGAGGGCAGTTGTGAGCTTTTGGTACATCCCTGAAGAGAGCCTGGATGGTTAAATGGAAACCCCCGGACCAAGGATGGATCGAACTCAACACAAACGTTTGGTTCTCGGCTCAGGAGATAGATCATGTGGAGGTGGACTAATCCGAGGTTGTGATGGTGCTCTCATACGAGCATTCTGGACACCGCTAGATATATCATCTGGCCTTGAGGCTGAGCTACTTGCCTTGGGTCATTGGAACAAATATGCGTCCACCTCAATCCAGATAGTGGAATTAGCGGTAATGGAATATGATGTTCATTTTCTAAAATGAGAAGTTCTTATATTTCTAAGAAACGAATTAACAAAAAAAAAAATTCTATTTTTAAATGGAGGAAGTATTAAAGTCGCCCGGCCTAGCTCAGCCCAGGCCTGGCCCACCAGTGAAACGAAGCGGGCTTAGTTAGGATGGCCTCATTGGTTGAAATGGGCTCCAATTTGGCTATTTTGCAAACCAGGCCCAGGACTATTTGAACCGTGGACTTAGGCGTCCGTGCTGCTGAAAAACTCTTTGACATGATTCCGAAGCATGATGGGACATATATCCTTTTGGCGAATATGTTTGCCTCTGCGGGGCGGTGGGATAGTGTTGCCACAGTCCGTAAATTTATGAGGGATCGAGGAGTGAAGAAGGACCCGGGGTGTAGCTGGCTTGAGGTTGAGAAGAAGGTTCACGTGTTTTTGGTTGACGATGCTTGAACGGCCATGTTCCATGGCACCAGGTACAACTCCTGATAACTGCATTTTTGTAGAATGAATGAATGGCTATTAAATGAATTGCAATAAAAATATGTTAGGATTTGAATACATCCCTATATATATTCTGTCAATTTGGAAATAAAATACTGGATCAAATGGTCATGGAACTGATAAATGCATAGCTAGTTGCATAATTTTGTTGCTAAACTATGTCAAGGAGAAGTTATAAGTCTGAATAGACTACCTTCTTTAGATCTTTATGGATGAAAGTAATGATAAAGTGCCTCATTGTAACTAAGTACTAACTGAAATTGGAGCAAATACTTCTTCAAGTGCAATGTTTTATGGAACTGTGGAATACAAAACCTGAGCCCCGTGGCGATGAGGAGCCTATTAATCAAGGGGACGAGATCGAGTCAATAAGGGAAGCAGAAGAAACGAGACGAGAGGAAGATGGCAGGGAAGTTGAAAGAGCAATGTCGCTTGGAGGCACTTGCAACCACCAATGAGGCACGCGAAAGGTGAAAAAAGCTGGAAGCAGAGAAGACGCAACGAGCAATCGGATCGTGTGTTTTTAAATATATATAGGGCCGAGTCCCCCAAATTTTATCTCCTATTCCAATTGATGATGAGAGGTGAGAGATTTTCTTGATTTGTATGGGATGCTGCTATGAATATGCCATTGGGTTCAGTTGCCCTGTCTCTATTCCAATTGAAGCTATGCTCAACTTTATTTTCTATATAGTTTTAAATTTTAATCAAATGAAGCAAAAAAGTTTTTATGTTCAAAATTTAATCTTAAAATTTACATTAAGAGCTTCTCGATCAAATTTGATGCTCCCTCCTATTCTATTATCTAAGTACTCCCTCCGTTCCAATTAAGATGATATGTTTCTTAGTTAGACATAAAATTTTAGTAGTTGTTGGTTGTGTGTTTAATTGAAAAGATAAAAAGTGACTGTAAGTAGTAAATGTAGAGAGAAAGAAAGTTGAAAATTTCAATTAGAGTGAGAAAAAATGGTTGAGTGAAATAATAGGAAAAATAATCTTAGAGAAAATATTACCAAATATTGAAATGTGTGAATTTTATTTAAGACAAACTAAAAAAAAATGCCATCTTAGCTGGTAAGGAGGGGGTATAAGTTAATCTACTACGCACAACTTCTTAATTTATTTTTTTCCTAAAAATAAATATGATTCATTTTAAGTGGGATCGTAAAAGGAACGTAAATCACTTATGGTAGGATGGAATGAAGACTCAATTTTTTATTTTGTTTTGAAGTTGTATTTTATTAGTAACTAGTATCACCCCTGTGCGTTGCACGACTCTTTGAAATTTCTTCACATCAAATTGGAAATGTCAATTTACTTAAATAAATAAAATGATAAAAGATAAAATTATACGGAATTTATAATCACAATTAAAATTTTATAGAGTTTATAGATCACATTAATTAAAAAAAAAAAAAAAAAAACAAAAGAGCTTTACATATTGTCTTGTTGATTATTTTAAATAATATTGAAAATAAAATATTGTATTTATATTTGAATTGGTCTTTAATCTCATTAATTACTAATCAATAAACATTCAATAATTCTGTTAATTGAGAATCGATTAACTCGTTAATCATCTTATTAAAAAATATTCTCTCCGTCCCGCTTTAGGAGTCCCGGTTGATCAATTTTGGGCGTCCCGCTTTAAGAGTCCCGGTTGAGATAAATTAATAAAAAATACCTACAAAGTGTTAAAAGTGGGTCCCAACATCCACTACAACTAATAAAAAAGTGTTAAAAGTGGATCCCAACATCCACTAAATATTTATTCATTACACACTAAACACTTTTTTCTTAAAATATGTGACCAACTCAACTGGGACTCCTAAAGCGGGACGGAGGGAATAATGGATTAGGATGCAACCAAGAAATGAAATTTTCAATAAAAAATATGGATTCCCAAAATCGCCTATGCTCATGCATCTCTATCCACCGGATCTTCTCCGTTCATCATCTCCAACACTTTCATCGTCAGGCGTCGACCCCATCTTTTCAATTTAATAAAACACAAACAACAAATATTAGTAACAAAATATAATCACACAAAAAGAATGTACAAAGTAAACAAATTGTTTTTTCCAGAAAATTCAGTGAAGCAAAAGAAGGTAGTAAGTGATGTACAAGCAAACAAAGTAGTATATTTATAGCCATGGATTTAAATTGTATCCATGTATTCTTTATTTATAACGGCTTTAATGTTAAATAGTGCAACGAATAATAATTGTTAAGGAAAATAAAAATAATTAGTAGTAATTAAATAAAATTAATATCATTAAATCTTAAAAGTTTTATACTCCCTCCGTCCCGGATAATTCGGGTCACTTTGACCGGGCACGGGTTTTAAGAATTGTAATGAAAAGTGGGTTGAAAAAGTTAGTGAAATGTGAGTTCTACTTTTATATATTAGTTTTATAATAAAATGTGAGTAGGAATGAGTTAGTGGAATATGGAGTCCACTACCATAAATGGTAAAAGTGAAGTGGGACAAATTATGTGGGACAGACTGAAATAGAAAACTGGGACGAATTATCTGGGACGAATGGAGTAACGTTGATTCATGATTCACGGTATAAGCATGAACGATGATCTATATCAAAATTTATTACTACGTGTATATTAACAGTTAATCTAATTGTTGTAATTTGATCTAAAATGGAAGATAATCTAATTATTTTGCTACACTAATGTGCGGTTACTATATTTTGTGGCCATGAAATCTATTCACACAATAAAAGAATTAGATGCAAAATTAAGATGATTTAATAATTTGTTTACATAAAAAATTATGGTAATTTATAGGAGAACCATTTCTCCACATAATTTTTAAGCAACAAAATCGATTGATAATAATAATATGTTAAAAAAAAATCATTGTAGCTAAGACATAACAAATTAAAACAAAACTAACAAAAAAATAATTAAAAGTAAATAAAGTTTAAATATGAACTAACATAATGTAAAACACAAATCAATCCTCAAATTGGATTTCAAAGTGCTATGTTCATTTCACCTTCTCTCACACGACTTTCTTTCCACAGCCTCCGATTCGCTTCTTCCATGTCATCGCCTTTCACTCTCTCTCACATGAGTAATCTCCACTGTCTCCTTGACTCCGTCTTCATTGATTGAGTTATGCTAGATTGTAGGTCTTCGAAGAAGGTGAATAATCAAACAGAAAGAATAAATAAATAAATAAATATAAATATACGGTTTTTGGTAAAAGAGAAAGAAACCCTAAAAAACTTTTTATGCAAGCAATGAGGAAATGAGGAAGTGAGTAATAAGAATGGA
Source organism: Salvia hispanica (assembly GCF_029641045.1). Lineage (NCBI taxonomy): Eukaryota > Viridiplantae > Streptophyta > Magnoliopsida > Lamiales > Lamiaceae > Salvia > Salvia hispanica. Next base: position 34,346,764 of record NC_142697.1, on the reverse strand, counting down.
AATAACAAATACTACTATTTATAGACAAAAAATAAAGAAATGTCTAGAAATTCACCAATTAGCAGTCATAAATTTACATTAAATTATTTTTCTTGAAATGTATCATGCCAAATTCCTTACAATTTCAAAAGATTGTTAATACAATACAATTCTTAATACACATGGCGGTTACAAATTAATGTATAATTCAATTCTTAATAAAGCAACGGTTATAAAGCTTATAATTAAATATTCTATGGCTTAATTATAGAGGCCATTTATCATTCATATTTAAATTTTATTAATAAGGCAAAGGTTATAAAGCTCTAAATTATAGAGGCCATTTATCATTTATATATTTGAATTTAACTCCAGAATTCATAAATATTCAAATTAAAGCCAAAACTTGTCTTTTATATATGACTAGTGTAACACCCGTGCTATGCATGGATCATTAATTTGTATATTTATCTAAATTTTAAAAAATTAAGCAATACCTACATGCTATAAAGAAATTAATACAAATAAATATGTATGCAATAATTTAATCTAATACTACAAAATAATAGTAATAAATTTAAGAAATTCATATGGAATATAATACACAAATATTGTGTATGAGTAATAAACCTAAAATTAAATTAAATTAAATTTTTGTATATTAATTACAGAAATAAGAATTTAAATTTCATAAATTCATATATTCATAAATTATAGTTTAATTCATTTATCACTCTACTTAATAATGTACACATATTTATCAGTGCACAAAGGTTATCAGAATGATAATTCTAATCACTGGTTAGGCAATGTCCTAATCCATTCGTGTAATAAAAATTTGAGATTTTATTCTCTTTCTTATGTTACATATTTATAATTCTATTTTTCATTATATAATTTATTCTTAATTGATTTCTCATTAGTCACCTATATAAATAGGTCATTCTATATTTATTTTGCATTAACTAATTTTCTTAATTTTTCTATATTGCTCCAACATTATTTTGATATACTATTTCGTATGTTAAAGTTAGATATCCATATAATATGTACTCTGTTTTTAGTACGAGTCACATAGAAATACATTGAATAAGATAATCAGTAAATAATATAATTCTATTTATTTATGTATTTTATGTGCTTTTAATATATAGTACGGAGTAATATTTAAAAGTAATATTACCTTTTATTACATATAATTCCCTATTTTTTTCAAAATATTATAAATGGAAACCCAAATCCATATGCTAAAACTCAAAACCTGAATCTATATAGAAAATTATGGAAACCCAAAACTCTAAGACCTAAAACCTCTACAATAATTTCTTAGCATTAAATAATTAATTAGCCAAATACATTTATATTACAAATATAAATTGAATTATATAAATTGAGCTAATTTATATTGAAACCCATTAATTGAATTAAGTTAACTAACAAATTGACCTATTTCTATTTAGTAGAGTCATCGAGGTTAAATAAATGATATACAACTTCCTCTTCTTCACGCTTAATAGCACCTCCATCTTCTGCCTCACGGTTAATCTTCTGCAATGTTCAAACCAAACATGAAATAGTCTAAATTAGATTATGTCAGGATTCACAAGTAATAGATGGTTATATTAGATTTTCAAACATATAAAGTATTGATAAGAAACGGAAACACAATAAGATATGAGCACCATTTCGACATCATGGACCATGAATCCTATTTGTGTTGTTATCGCATGTACTACTAACCTTGCAAGACCTTGCCATTTAATGCTCATTTTTCAATATCGTCGACATGGAGTGCATGCTTATTTGCATTAAGCCTTGCACATTAAAAGGACAACAAAATAAAATTTAGATAATAGAAAAGATAACACCCTCAAAAAATACGGAGACTGTTGCCACACAAAACTTCCTCCTTTCATTGCTCTCTCTTTTATTCCAGTGTCATATCAATTGTATTCGTATCAGAATTCCTAAGCTCTAAAAGAAGACATAAAAGTGAATAAACCTAATTAGAAACATAAACAATTAAGAAAAGAACAAAAGAGAGAAAACTTGAAAGAAAATTACCATAAAAATGGAGGTTGAAAATGAGGACTCGATATTTAAATATATATATGAAGCAAAACAGTGAAATAATTGGGCATTATTAGCATTTACTAATATTAAATTTAATTGCGCAACGGCATCACATTGATTTAATCATTAATATGCAAATTATATTTGCAAAAAAGACGTGCACGATAGATTCAATTAAGTTTGGAAATTTGTAACGTTCACGGCGCTAAAATTGGTGTATAACAATATTTTTTGTGTGTCACCATTTTTCATCAATCATGTAAGTATATTTAATTGATAAATCTTGCTACCCACGTGTTTAATCTATATGATTTTTCAGTTATTCAATTACAAAAATCTATAGTACTCTTTTTTATAAATTAATTAGGATAATATTTCAAAAGTTTTCATTTACTCCACTTACAATAAGATTAAAAAATATTGTAATTTCCTAAGTTTAAAACTATTTTATTCCATATTATACATTACAAATTGGAATAAAGTTTAATATAATTTCAAAGGCTGATAGTCATGTGTGTATTTAATACATTATACTAATGAAAATTAATTTTTTATTTGAATGTTCTAAATGCGTGAGTGCGGAAATTAATACTACTGCATAATACATGGAGTATTCATAAACGGATGATTGGGAAAATTAATGCACATAGTGGATTACAGGACATATGAAACTGCTGTATGTGATTTTAAAGTTGTATCTAAAATTAAATTTTGATTAATTGCAATGACACCCAAAATTAATAAATATTTAAAACTGTGCCCAAAACTCGGCTTTTATATTAGTATAGATAGATAGATAGATAGACAATTTAATTTAATTTGTAAATATTTCTTTATACTTATTGAAAAGAAATTTTTGTATCTGAAAAATAAAAGTATTTTGTCTATTGCCTTTTTGTATATCTATCTGAAAAAATCCAGATAGATTCTGTATGTTTAGATTCTTTTAGTCAATTGCCTTTATCTTTTTGGTTTTGTGAGAAGATGACTGTGCACAAATGTTACCCCCAAATTGTTGATTTCATATCTATTGAAAGCCCTATCCTAGCTAGCTAGAAAGCTTTTGGATTAGAAATTGCTACGATGAAACTACTAGAAATTCACTAGTAATAGGTTTTAACTGTACAGAAATTGATTTCATACGGCTTGAGAAATAGTGAAGAAATTGGGATAAATTTTGCAGATTGCAATAATCTGGATACACTAACCATCTAAACTCTGGAAATTACTTCTAAATAATGAAGAAATGTTACTCCCAAATTTTGATCTCATATCTAGTGAAAGCCCTATCCTAGCTACAGAGGTTTTGGAGTTTGAAATTGATACCATGAAATTACTAGAATTTCAATAGTAGAAGGTTTTAACTGTGTAGAAATTGATTTCATAATGCTGAATTTACTCGTTGCGAAATGATGAAGAAATTGGGATAAATTTTGCAGAATGCAATAATCTGGATATTCTGACCATTTAAACTCTGAACAATCTCGAAATGACGAGCGGATTCATTGTGAATTTACCGTTGGAAATCGCTATCAATATCCTGTCACGGCTCCCTCCTAGAGCAGTTGTTTGTTGCAAGTGTGTTTGCAGATCATGGCTTAAGCTACTCGACACTCGCGAGTTTGTCAAGTTACATCTTTCTAAATCAGTCCCGGGGATGGCTGTTGTTCGGTCTTGTGTGTTGACTAACTCGTACGAAATCTTTGAATTTGAAGACAAGCTTGATCTTGAACACCATCATCTCCGCTACAGCTCGGTCACCAAGTTTGTTTTCCCTCACGCTTCACGGATACATGATAGGTACTCAGCCGTATCTAAGAGCTAAGAACCTAAAAATAGCAATATCAACGAGAATAACACACAACAGAGCAGATTTGGAATAAAGTGAGCTTTATTGATAGGAACTGAAGATAAAAACGATACACTCCAAATAAGGAAACTAGCACTGAAAACGAGAATGATACTGGAAATTGAGAATAATGACTCTGCCTCGGATCCAAGATCCTAGCCCATGACACTCACACAATTGACAGCCTTCAGAGTTGTGGTCCCCCCTCTTCTTATACTCGCTCTATCCACATCACCATTCTGTTACCAGCAGCTCCACACGACTCCACACTCCTCCCACATGCCAATTCGGATGTAGCACGCGCTTTATTTGACATACTCCCCTACTAACATGACTAGGTTCATGCGTCACCATCTACGTCGCGTGCACACGTCAGCTCTCACGTTGTGCATGCAACAATACAGGGTTCAGCTAATGGGTTGCTTTTCCTGACCGGCGACCAACCTTGTCATCTTTATGTATGCAACCCTATAACACGGCGCTGTATCAAGCTTCGTCCGTATCTAGACTCTCTCCACTCGTCATCTGATGAAGTCGCGTATGGATTTGGAGTGACCAAAACAACTGGACAATATAAGGTGGTTAGGATTGTCTATGACTATGATTTCGGAACAGAGGATTCGCCTAATATTAGGCTTACCAAATCTCATTGTGAGGTGTACACTCTTGGAACTCGTACATGGAGAAGCGTCATACCCGCTGCCCTGGTACTGTTCGACGCAATTGGGATATTTTTTAATGGAAATCTTCACTAGTTGCTGGCGGATCCAACACAAATTTGTTGCTTTGATCTCGAAACAGAGCTTTTCAGCACCTTCTTTCACCCCCCTCTGGTGAATCCAGGGTCTCTAGGGAGCTTGTCGGCTTTGGCGGGTAGCCTATGCCTTTGTGATAATTCATTTGAAGAAAAAATCATCATCTGGGTGATGGAAGAATATGGGGTTGACACATCTTGGAGAATGAAATATGTTATCAACAAAGATCAGTACGTTTGTGGAGACTATATGATTGTTTCCCCTATTAAAATTTTCGAAGATGGTGACATTCTGATGGAGTATATATAAAGAAGACCTGCTGTTCTACTACTCTGACAAGACGAAAACTATTAGGAAGATTGAGATGTTTGAAGGTTATAGTGGAAATAATTTTCGTGTGAATGCAATTCTCCACACCCCAAGCTTTCTGTCGCCTAGAACCGGCTTTCACTGACGATCACTATGAGCTTTTAACTTAATCTAGGTTTGTATGCCTAAATGTTCTAATATGCTCGAGTATCCCAATGTAATTATGAAGCCTTGTTTACTATTACGACACAAAGACTGTCTTCAAGAAACGATGTCGTTGCAACAAGATGGGAGTTCATATTTATTTTGCCCATTTGATTCCAACGACATCATTTCATACACTTTGGATGCCATGTCCGGGCTGACAATTGTATTTCTAGTGCAGGAAATTGGTCTAGGAATAATTGAAGCTAAAGCATCTGTGATTTATGGATACAAGAGCCATGGAGCATCTGCTCAAGTTTGAATCTGTGATGGTAAGCACATAATTTTATTGAGATTATGTTTTGAGAAGAACTCCTTTATAATAACATTGCGTAATGACCATGATAATACATTTATAATCCAATCTAGGCCCTCAATTTTCTGATCCAATGGCTTATAATTGGTCTTTTTGCTTTGCACTTTGGGGCCAATTTTAACCTAGGGTGACTCCCTGTGTATGTATTTGCATCACTCCCGACTCGCTCTCTCGATTTCACTATTTGTCTTCGTTATCTCATATCAATGCTCTTAACAATCGTTCTATAGAAAAAGGAGTTCGATGATGTTGCAAATATATAAATCTATATTAGAATGCATGTTTCCTGTTTTAGGAGTACATGTTCTTTTATCATTAATTATAATTTTTGCTGGCTTCTTTCCATTTCCATAACTTTTAAAATGCGAATAAAACCATAATTTTTGAATCTTTCGTATTTGTTCCATACGATTTAAAGTCGATGAAATTTGTCATTTAAATCATAATCATAACTGTAAATTTGGCCCAGAACAGACCAGCTGCTCAGGTTTTGCAACTGAAAATTTCATAAATGGTCTATCGGGCCTGACCTGTTTTTCAGATGATACAGTTCGGGTGCCATTGTTCTAGAATTTTGAATTGGTGATTTTGGTTCAAAATCGTTAACAATCGGAAAAACAATATTAGTACGTCTCATACAAACACGGACATGATAACTATACAATTTAATTTGTGTTGACACAGTTCAATACTGACAAAATGCAGATTAACATTATGAAAGCACGAGATTATAGACAACAATCCACAATATAGCATTAGCTAGCCTTGACATATCATGAATGTTGGATATAAGACCAAACCCGAACATGCACCACGACATAAATTCGACACAAATACGACCAAATAATAATAAAGCACAAATGTAGACTACATTATGAACTAGAACGCGATTATAGACGACATCCCAAAATATATATGCTAGCTTGTGTCTTGTCTACACGATAAGGCCAAACCCGAACACTACAAATAATGAAACCTTAGATATGACCACAATCGTAAAAACACGAACTCACAAATGTATAATATTATAAACTAGAACGAGAACACATTCTTGATCCCAAAACTCTCGAATGATAAAAGGCTAGGAGTGAAAATCATGGCGAAGGTACACTTTTTAGATGCATCCTTAAACATGTCAACATTTTGAGTAGTTCTCGTCTTGTTGGAGTAGTAGATGTGCTGGTTGCTGTTCAGCAACATCAAAATGTCACCATCTTTGAAAATTTTGATAGGTATAATATAGTGAATTTTAGTTTTATCAAAATTGTAGGGATCAGATCACTCGGGATTCGCTAATTACCGGGACCTCTTTATTGATAGATCTCTGAGATGGCTAGTCTCAGAAATTACAAGCCAAGTACAACAATAGCTACAAGATAGTAAGATTACGAAGTACACTAAGTATAGAGAGTACAAATCAGGAACCCTAGCTACTAGCCAAGCCTTCAACCAGGCTGGACTCCACAAGCTTTATCCGATTATACACCTGCACACTAAGTAGAAGTATTAGTAATCAAACGCAAGATCCTTGTGGATCTAAACTGAAATAACAACAATGTTCAGAAGATTTAGGATATGGCTCAGGTCGCACACACACGACTTCACAGGGCCAAGGACCTCCTCAATCTTCACCAACTAGTCTCAAGGGAGCACCACGAAGTAAACAAACCCTAACCCTAGGGATACTCCGACTGCTACTACACAGGAGACCACCTGAGTCACACAGAACTCACAACAACCACAGGGCTCTTCTCTACAACACAAGAACTCTCAAGGAAACCTCCAATCTCTCAAGAATCCAACGAAGAGGTTGGACAAACCCTAGATCTGAGAAGGAATGCTCAAAGACTCACACACTTAGAAACTAAACCGATGATTCTCTCTAGAACCGAGAACCAACGAGGTAAACAGAAGATCGGAGAAGATGGCCGGCGTTCAGTGCCGGAATCCAAAGAGAGAGAAGAGAGAGAAGCAGCTCACAAGAGAGAGAGAGAGTCTGGTATCGAATGAGAGAAAGCAAAGAGTCACCAGACTCTAAACTAACACACCAACAGATCCAACAGCCTGCATCCAAGATCCGAGTGAGGCATCCACGTGGCAGCCATCGGAGCATCCCTCTAAGTTATTGGGCCAAAACCAATCATGGGTCACCAATAAACACTTGGGCCTCTGAATTAAATTGGCCCAACCAACTTAATCAAGCCCAATCACAATTAGAGTCCACCATACTTCACATACTCCACCTTGGACTAAATTGGGTAAATAGAGGAGAGCCACGGTCATGTGTTGCTTTCATCATAGCCTACAAGGCCCTCTCAAGACACCAAAGAGTTTTAAAGCTCATTAGTCAAGAGATAAGGCCAGGTTGCCTAATAAGACACCAGATGACAAGCCAATTAGTCTTATAGGACTTTTACTGCCTTGTGATTTCAGCTAAGCCAAGACTTAATGAATCATCAAGGTCTTTCCCCCGGGACATGCATATGCACATGCTAACCACAATCAAAATGCAGCCTTTTAATGCAAGAAAGCAGTTTCTCCACAGGTAAGCACTTAGTGCCCATGTCTGCAGGGTTTTTATCAGTATGCACTTTATGCAACAAAACCTCACATTTTTCAACAACATCTCTAATGAAGTGGAACCTAACATCTATATGTTTAGTTCTATCATGAAAAACAGGATTTTTGCACAATTGGATAGCAGACTGGCTATCAGAATAAACAACAGGAGTATTATGCAAGAATTTGAGTTCAGAAAGAACTCCCTTTAACCAAATAGCCTCCTTCATAGCCTCTGTGATGGCTATATATTCTGACTCAGTAGTGGAGAGGGCAACTATGTGCTGCAATTGTGATTTCCAACTAATACAAGACCTACACACAGTAAACACATAAGAAGTAGTGGACTTTCTCTTGTCCTTGTCATTAGCATAGTTAGAATCAACAAAACCACATAGCTCAACACCATCATCACACTTAGAAAAACACAGACCATACTTGGAAGTATGTTTCAAATACCTAAGCAACCATTTAAGAGCCTCCCAATGCACAGGTCCTGGATTAGACATGTATCTACTTAAGCAAGAAACAGCATAGGCAATATCAGGCCTAGTACTAACCATGAGATACATAACAGAGCCTATAGCATTAGAATAAGGGACCTTCTTCATAGCTTTCACATCAGACTCAGACTTAGGACACAAGTCCTTACTTAGCAAGAAATGAGCAGCTAGAGGAACAGAAGCAGTTTTAGCACCAAGCATATTAAACTTTTCAAGAATTTTTTGCACATAAGGCTCCTGATGAAGAATCAGAGATGAGGACTTCCTATCCCTTAGGATATTGATCCCCAAAATCTTTTTGGCATCACCAAGGTCTTTCATGTCAAAATTATCACAGAGAGCAGATTGCACATGTTTAACAGACTTTATGCAAGGACCCATAATAAGCATATCATCCACATACAGCAGCAAGAACACAGGCACTTTATCAAGATCTTTCACATACAAACAAGCATCAAATGAGCTCCTAACAAAGCCTAACTTCTGCATGCAAGTATTGAACTTAATATTCCACTGCCTTGGAGATTGTTTAAGACCATACAAAGCTTTCTTAAGTAAACACACATGATTGGGAAAGTTTGGATCCACAAAACCATCTGGTTGTTTCATGTAAATGGGTTTATCCAAGTCACCATGAAGAAAAGCAGTTTTGACATCCATTTGCTTTAATTCCCAATTAAAATGAGCACATAAGGCAAGCATCACTCTTACAGTAGTAAACTTAACCACAGGAGCAAAAATTTCTGTATAGTCTACCCCCTCTTGCTGTGTAAAACCCTTTGCAACCAACCTAGCCTTGTACCTCAACCCCTCAATCTCATCTTTCAACTTAAATAGCCACCTGCAGTCAACCACAGAGGCACCAGGGGGCAGAGGCACAAGAATCCAGGTTTTATTAACATACAAGGAGTGGATTTCATCTGTCATAGCTTTGAACCACATGTCCCAAAACATGGACTTCTGAGCCTGCTTATAAGATTGGGGCTCATTTCCATCAGACTCAAAAACATTAAAAGCGAGATTAACCAAGTTAACAAGGCCTAAATACCTAACAGGGGGATTAGGATTCCTTCTGACTCTATCTCTAGACAGGAGGTAATCCTTCAAATCTGGACCAGGATTAGGAACATGTTCAGGCTCAACAACTTGGTCATCATGAAGAGACATTTTGGGGTTCAGGGTCAAGCTGAGGCTCAAGCTCAGGTTCTGGTTCAGGGTCAGGGGCTATAGGATTTGTATTCCAGAAGTGCTCCACCTCACTTGGAGCATCATTAGATGGCTCCACCTCAGTGAGAGTGTCAGTGGACTCCACCTCACTAAGAGGCTCATTGTCAGCACTTATAGGAGAGGTATCAGGGTCAGGCTTAAGACAGGGGAACTCATCCTCATTAAAGACCACATCCCTACTTATTATGACCCTAAAACCAAGTTCACTTCTATTCCAAATCCTATAACCCTTAACACCTTCTGGATATCCAAGAAATACCCTTTTCTTGGATCTGGGATCCAGCTTATCAGTTTTAGAGTGAATGAAAGCACTACATCCAAAAACTTTTAAATGGGATAAAGAGATTGAATATAGACTCAGGACATTTACCCTTTAAAGGGACTGAGGGGGACCTATTCACCAGGTATGCTGAAGTCAGAAGGGCTTCACCCCAAAATTTTTTAGAAAGACCACTTTTAGACAAAAGACACCTAACTTTTTCCAAAAGGGTTCTGTTCATCCTTTCAGCAACTCCATTTTGCTGAGGGGTATAAGGAGTGGTCTTGTGTTTTTTAATTCCAAACTTGGAGCACAAAGCATCCATTTGGGAATTGCAAAACTCAATACCATTATCTGTCCTAATGACTTTAATGGTTTTTCCAGTTTGATTTTCAACAAGAATTTTCCAAGTCAAAATTTTTTCAAAGACTTCAGACTTATTTTTCATTAAAAAACACCAAACTTTCCTGGAGAAATCATCAATTATGGACAGAAAATATACAGACCCTGAATGAGAAGAAACAGAGGCTGGTCCCCACACATCCATGTGGAGATACTCAAGAATACTCTGACTGACATTGTCAGTCATAGGAGTGGGGAAGGTAACTCTGTGTTGTTTGCCCAACACACAAGTGTCACAAAAGGGGAGATTATTTTGAAAATCATTTTCAGATAACAACTCATTTTTCTTCAAAAAATATTAAGACCCTTTTCACTCATATGACCAAGTCTATTATGCCACAACATGGCCTTATTAACCCTAACCACATTAGCAAGATTACTCACACAGGTCACAGATTGAGCAAAACACACATAGAGATTACACTTCTTCTCAGCTTTAAACAAACACATAGCACCCTTACAGATTTTCATAACACCCTGCCCCCACTTACCCTCAAAACCTTCTTGTTCTAAACATGTACATGAGAGCAGGTTGTAACACAAATCAGACACATATCTCACATTCTTCAAATTAAGCACATAGCCATTACTGAATTTCAAACACACTGTACCAATGCCAAGAATCTGACACTTTTTGTCATTTGCCATAGAAACAAAGGTATTTTCCACAGGTTTGAAATCAGAAAACACATTTTTGAAAGGAGAGATATGATAGGTGCATCCAGAATCAATTAGCCAGTCATTGATGGAAAAAGAACAGCCAAGAGTAGAGTTAACAGAAAGAATATCATGAGTCATGAAGCAAACACCTTCAGAATCACTATCCTTAGCTAGGTTAGCCATGGAATCCAGTTGATTATTATTATTTTTCTGCTTTTTAGGATTAGGGCACTCCTTTTTATAGTGACCAACCTCACCACAGTTAAAACATTTTCTATTAGCCTTAGGATTCCTGCTCTTAGACCTAGACCTACTCTTGCCCTTCTTTTTACCATTCCCATTAGAGTTACTGTCCTCATTACCCCCTCTATTTTTAGATCTGCCCCTAACATTTAAAGCCTTTGACTGAGCAGTTTTAAAAGCTTGATTTTCCTTAAGCTCAATTTCTTTGGATTTTAAAGAACTAATGATTAAATCAAGGGGGGCAGAATCCCTACCATACTTAATGGCAGCTTTAACATCATTATAAGAATCAGGGATAGCATTCATTAGGGCAATGCTAGTATACTCATCAATGGTTTTGTCACCAGACCTTTTAATGTCTTGAACAAGCTTTTGAAAAATGTCAATATTATCCTCAATGTCCTTTGAAAGATCAAGTTTAAACTTAAAGAGTTTTTCCAGCAAATACATTCTTGATGACATTGAGGTTTCAGTATACAGAGTATCTAGCTTTTCCCACAGCTCAGAGGCAGACTCAATGGTACCAAATTTTCTGATCACAGAGTCAGAAAGGTTGAGTATAATAATAGACCTAGCTAATTCATTCATTTTTGCAGCCTTATCTGCAGACTCAGTGTCAGGGACTAATCCCTCAACAGATTTGAAAACCTTATGTTGAATTAAGACACACTTCATTTTTTGTTTCCAAATCACAAAATCATTTTTCCCATTAAAGGGGACAATGCCAACTGGCTGGGACATTTTGAGAAAGATTTTAACACACACAAAAGTACCAGTAACCCAGAGAGCACAGCAAGCAACCCTGCTTTCACAGAGAGTGGTCTTAAACACACAACAGTCAAGTAGACCACTTAAAACAGATATGCAGGGGTTTCTCATGCAAGAAACACAGAAGCACTTATACAGCAAAGGCACACACGCACAGGAGTCACCTCAAAGTGATCTCAGACTCAAGATTCAAGTCCAGAAGGAGTTCCTCCCTATCTGTCACGTGTACCCCGGCAAGAGGATTTCCCAGTTCACAATCACCCAATGTATGGGGGCGCAGGGGGTCACTCAAGGCGGTTAAGGCACAGGGTGGATAGGTAATTCACTCAAGGACACAGATTCAAGCTCTGGGATACACACTTTGAGATTAAAGAGACACTCAAAGAAAATAGCAACGGAAGCAAGAAAGTTGTAAAGAGCAACTTGAACATGCAAAACAAGTAGGAGAACAGAGAGCCTAAGCCACGGCCAGTGGCAACTACCAGCAACAACTGCCCACCCCTAAAACTAGAAAGCTATAAAAGTTTTAGAGATTCAGCCAATTTACCTGAGCGGAAACCCTTCGTTAAGGAGAATCCGACTTACCTCAGAGCCTGTACCGGAGGCCGAGCCTTACTCTGACGAGCCCACCTCCTTATTTTGCGACCCGGCGCGCCCAAGTGATCCCCCCGTGGCTCTGATACCACTGTAGGGATCAGATCACTCGGGATTCGCTAATTACCGGGACCTCTTTATTGATAGATCTCTGAGATGGCTAGTCTCAGAAATTACAAGCCAAGTACAACAATAGCTACAAGATAGTAAGATTACGAAATACACTAAGTACAAAGAGTACAAATCAGGAACCCTAGCTACTAGCCAAGCCTTCAACCAGGCTGGACTCCACAAGCTCTATCCGATTATACACCTGCACACTAAGTAGAAGTATTAGTAATCAAACGCAAGATCCTTGTGGATCTAAACTGAAAATAGCAACGATGTTCAGAAGATTTAGGATATGGCTCAGGTCGCACACACACGACTTCACAGGGCCAAGGACCTCCTCAATCTTCACCAACTAGTCTCAAGGGAGCACCCCGAAGTAAACAAACCCTAACCCTAGGGATACTCCGACTGCTACTACACAGGAGACCACCTGAGTCACACAGAACTCACAACAACCACAGGGCTCTTCTCTACAACACAAGAACTCTCAAGGAAACCTCCAATCTCTCAAGAATCCAACGAAGAGGTTGGACAAACCCTAGATCTGAGAAGGAATGCTCAAAGACTCACACACTCAGAAACTAAACTGATGATTCTCTTTAGAACCGAGAACCAACGAGGTAAACAGAAGATCGGAGAAGATGGCCGGCGTTCAGTGCCGGAATCCAAAGAGAGAGAAGAGAGAGAAGCAGCTCACAAGAGAGAGAGAGAGAGTCTGGTATCGAATGAGAGAAAGCAAAGAGTCACCAGACTCTAAACTAACACACCAACAGATCCAACGGCCTGCATCCAAGATCCGAGTGAGGCATCCACGGCGCATCCAAATGAGTAGTACTCAACTTGTACTCTATGGTCCAAGATTCCTCGACTTGGTATTCCTTCATCAACTAGATGACACTTTCATCGTCCCATGTTTATGAATAACTGAGGCAGTCCCTCAAAGCAGCCAACTTCCCATTTAGACGGCCACCAGCGGCGGATCTAGGTGGGGTCGAGTGGGGTCGGCTGACCCCACCACCCTGCCCGGAGTGCCGCTGGAAAGCTCCTTTCTTCGAGCTCCGACCCTACGGCGTTCACGTCTCTGCCCTCACCTGATGAGACTGAGCAGAGAGAAAGAAACAAGGTGAAGTGGGACAAAGTCCAAAATGCGGAGGCGGCATCAATGGCGGAGGCATCAGTTTTTTTTGGCTGCAGAGAGAGAAAGAAATTGTGGGTGAGGAGAGAGAAAGAAGTTGTCATTATTGGTTTTTCTTCCCAATATTTACCTAGGAACCTAGAATTAAATGACATCATTTGTTAAATTTAATAAAAGATTATATATCTTAAAGATTATATATCTTAAATAATGTATTTTAATTGTTAAATGGCCTTTGAATTTTTTGTTTCTTTATTTGTATTAGTTCTCAGAATTCCATTAAACATATCACTAAATAAATTTATCTAAACAAACACATATTTATATGAAGTAAATATTTCTTAATTTCTTCTAATTTCAGTTTTATAATTTAAATTTCAAAATCATGCAATGTGACAACCAATTATTCGACGTCACGCGAGCTAGGATGGGTGGGGTTTTAATTTCGAAATGGCTGGACTCGAGCAGATTGAGCCATGGTTTGCAAACGCACTTGCTGATTGCAACACTTCGAAGAGGGAGGCGTGAGAGGATGTTAGTGGTGATCTTGATGGTTGATTTGTGAAGAAATCTTACTCCATTAATGGAGACAGAGTTTCTGATGTTCAAACACGCTGAAGTAAAAGAAAATAAGGTGACAAACAAACTTATGTGTTTTTCTATATTTTTCCATTTATTTGTCTTCTACATTTTCTATTTTATGGTGAAATATGTTTTTTTTTAAAATATTGTTATTTACAGCATTTTATATTGCAGATTTTGATTATAATATAAAATAGGGTATTCTATATATTCACTTCTAGTCAAATTGAAAATGTAGTTTATTATAAAAAAAATAAATATTACTATCACTTATCTAGTCAAAATTGAAATTGATGACTACCATAATATGATGATTATATGATGAAACTATTATAATAGGCACTAAGTTGAATGCTATAATTTTTCGTATTTTAATCAAGGAACGAGATTATATTCCGCAAATAATTTTGGTGCTCAAATTCATGAATATTAAGCACATAATTGTCCATTTATGGAGTAGTACTTACTACATGCATAAGGAAATCTAAAAAATGAAGATTATATTTTTGTGGAGCAAAACTCCACTCTATATTCTATATGGTCTTAAATTTACAACATCACTTAGAAAGTTCAACATAACATGCAAATAAATGTTAAGTAAACGACAATACTGTTGAAGCCCAACCTTGTTATCTTCTTCTATGGCTTCTCATCTTTTTCCTGTAAAATCTATAGATCCATTCCACCAACCATTTAGGCCTTGCAAACCCAAGAATCACACAACCTACAATCGCACCGATTACGAATCCACATCCATTCCCGGAAACAACAGCCTGCCAACAGAATCCTTCTAGAATACCATAATCATGATCATCTTCTTCCAACATCACTGGAGGCGAAGGCCCTTCACATTGTCGTGATAATGGAAATCCACACAGTCGAGAATTCCCAACATATGATGTGTTTTCGAATGTGGAAAACTGGCCATTGGATTGAGGTATCATCCCCGAAAGATTATTCATGGAAAGGTTCATCACCGAAAGAAATGTGAGCTTTGTTAACTCTGTTGGAATTTTCCCTTCCAATCGGTTTGAAGACAGGTCCAAAGACTCGAGTTCTGTCACGTTTCCTAAAGATGCAGGTATATTTCCCGTAAGGCAATTGTGAGACAGATTCAAATATATCAAGGAATTCAAATTTCCAATGGAGTGTGGGATACTGCCTGAAAATCTGTTGGATGACATGTCGATGGTTGTGAAAGTTGTCAGAATTTTCGTATATTCTAGATCACAACCTTTCATTGTCAATATGAATGACTTTGTATAAATTGGAATCTGATCTTGTTCTCCTCGATGAATCTCTCTTACATTCATCATCACCTTGAAATCCTAATATATCCGTGTGGCAGATTGCCAACGAATGCATTATGAGATATATCAAAAACTTGCAGCTTAGGGAATGGGAGCGAGAGAAGAAATGTTACCGGCTTACCGCTGAAGTTGTTGAATGCCAATATGTGGACTCGAAGATAAGTGAGATTTCCCATCCAAACCGGAAAAGTGTCTTGTATTCTGTTGTTTCCAAAATTAAGAAGCTGCAGACTTTGACAATTGGAAAGGGAATGGGATAATGATCCTTCCAACTCATTAATATTTAAGTAGAGTGACTGATGACTACAACGTATCGAAAATGTAGTTGGGATGGATCCTGGGAGTTGATTGTTGGATAAATCCAAAATCACCAAATTCCTCAAATTTCCAATTGCAGCAGGAATTTTCCCTCTGATGCTGCAGTAAGATGCTGAAAAGCTGAGAAGTGAAGTAGACAAGTTTCCAAAGGAAGACAGAAGGGTACTATTCATCATCGGATTGTTAGTAATATGCAAGACATTCAAATTTGGGCAGTTTGTAAAAGAAGAGAGAAATCTCAATCCAGTCAGATGTAGACTAAGGAATCGCAGCTGTCTTAGATTACCCAAGTCGGGTATGGTACCAACAAATGAGTTACTGCTCATATGAATAAAACCAAGCTGGGAAGTGTTGGTGATTTGAAGCGTTGGTGATTGAGGTTGGAATTTCGCCTGTGAATGTGAGTCTGTTATAATATAAATCAAGAACTCTGACAATTTTGACTTAACACAAAACTAAGTGTGATCAAGATAGATATAAGTTGTTCCTCGATCGCACCTGTTAAGTTGTTGTTGCTAAGACGTAACACTTGAGGTTGAGTAAATTATCCAAATTTTTGGGTATGCTTCCGGACAGTTCATTGCCATCGATGTATATGAATTTCAAACGCGTAACGTTGAAGTTAGAAGATGGAATATTTCCTATCAAAATATGGGAAAATGAAGTTAAGTAGAATAGTTAAATCAATGTGAAAGTTCCATTTCATTAATTATAAACAGATTAGTATAGTTACCTTGGAGATCATTATCATCTATAGATAGAAGTGTAAGCATGGTAAGATTCCCAACTTCGGTTGGTATGTTGCCATTGAACATATTTGTCGACAAGCTCAACTCCTCCATCTTGCTGCACTTGTGTATACTCCTTGGAATTTTTCCAGATATTTGATTCGTTATGAGAGTTAATGTCTTCAGTTTCGGAGTGTTATTGCATATATCTCTTGGGAGAGTGCCCGATAGGTTGTTAAACCTCAGATCAATATATTCCAATACCGACATGTTTGTAAGGATACCTCTCGGTATTTCTCCACTGAAGTTGTTGCATGTCGCGTTTACTATCTTCAAATGGCGTAGTTTAGATAGCTCAGCTGGTAAGACGCCTGTGAAATTGTTGGAGCTGACGTCCAAGGACTGGAGAAAGGTTAGGTTTCCGAGATGTGGAGAGAGGCTTCCATGGAGGCCGAAGTTGGACAGATCGAGGGCTGTGACTCTTTGGTGTTTGATGCCACACGAGGCGCCGGCCCAGTCACAGATGGAAGTGTTGGTGAGCCATTTCTTGCTCAACGCGCCACGTGTGTCGACAGTTATGGCTTTTTTGAACGTGAGAAGAGCATCTCGATCGGTGGTGAGATCGGTTAGTTGTGCAGATGAGGTGAGCATGAAGAAGATGTTTAATGTAATTAGAAGCATGAGTTCCAAAGGCAACAAGAAAGAGGTGGCCATGAAAATGCTACTAAATTTCTATTTTGATGAGGTTGTTGGTATAATGAATAGAGGCATGGGGGTATTAATTATGTATATATATATTTCCATCCCTTTAATAATTTGAATCTCATAAAAGTAGATGGTGTACGTGAGCATGTGTTTTCTGCCATGTTTTTCACATCAGCAAAACTAGAAGGGAAAAAAACACGTATAATGCGTGTGAGACCGTGGGTTGATAATTGCAACCTTTTTGACTAATAATAGTTATTATATGAAAAACTTACTTAATGTAGGACATGGGAAATACTATACGGAGTACTTAGTAGTTTACAGTGGCGGATCCAGAACCCAACTAAGGAGGGAGCGGAATTAAATATTAAAAAATTAATATAATTGTTAAAAATAAACTTAAATAATATATTAATTAAAAATAAAAAATAAAAAAAGTAATGCTACATTAGATAACAAATATTTAAACTCCATAAATATTTTATTTTGATATACAAGTAATAAGATGCAATAAAAATTACATAAAATAAGTACTTTATACTAGTAATACATATAGTAAAATGTAGTATCAGTACTATTTTTGAAAAAATATTTAACAAAAAAATGAATAGTATAACAAAATAATATGTGTAAACTAATAAAAATACAGATTCATAAAGTATTTCAATGGTTTGATAATTCATAAAAATATTAGTCTACATTTGCGTTTTATCGTCATCTTGTCGTATTTGTGTAGAAGGTTTCTTTATTGTGTGGTCTATGTGTCCGGGTATACTAGGCATGCATGATATCTCAACCCCAGCATGTGTATATATTGTGGGTTGTTGCCTATATTCTCATTTTAGTTCATAATATTAATCTCCATTTTTCAACAGGTTCGTATAAACACATCAAATCACATTGTTATTGCGTTTGTTCATGTTTGTGTTGAAGGATTTCTTATCGTGTCATGTGTGTGTTATCATTTATCTTGTTGTGTTGTTATCCTATCGCGCTAGTACTTTATCTTGTTCGTGTTTGTGTTACTCAATGATGTATTGTTCTCATTGATTCTAGGCTTCTAGCTATAGTAATCGTTGTTGGTGTTCGTGTTTTTATCTAAATCCACCTTGTTTTATCAATAATTAATTTTGCAGAGTGAACTTTAAATTTAGTATGTAAGTAAGCAAAAAATGGCACGAAGTTATAAATTGCTTGCGTTTTAATATGCAATGGATAAAACAAGGAAGATAGAGGGAAAATGTGATGGAAATAGTATTAATGGATTATGGAGTTCATATTTTAAATAATGTGTATAGTTAGTACTCCCTACGTGACTATGTCCGACAAAAGATGTCACACTTGTGGGACGACACAAAATTTTAGGAGATTTTGTTTTGTGTGTTAGGTGGAAATAGAATAAATAATATTTAATCATCGTGAGAGAGTACTTTTTCTAAAAATGTAGATGTGACATCTTTAGTGGGAATAACTAAAAAGGAAAGTGAGACATCTTTTATGAGATCGGAGTATTTTTTTTAAAACATTTTATATTTAGAATTGATAATTTTGGTGGACAGCTCATAATGTTAAAATTAATCGATTATTGTGGATGGATGTAGTATATATTTATCCCCAACACAATATATAAAAAAATGGAAAATAATAAAATAACTCCTTATTTTCCAATAAATTGATCATTTTAAATTAAATGGCATTGCTTTCGAAATTTAAATTGAACAAGGGAAAAATAACCTTCAAATTTCCAATTGATTAGCCCCAATTCCCAGCTCTGCCTCTTCTTCTTCATTGCGAGTGATTGAGTCCAAATCTGAGTCCATTAATGGAGCGTGATTTCTTCGGAGATCTACCGTCAGAAATCACCACCACCATCCTCTCACGCCTGCCCATCCGAATCCTCGCAATCAGCAAGTCCGTTTGCAAACCATGGCTCAATCTAATCGATTCCGACGATTTCCACAAATCCGAAATCAAAACCCCTCCCGCCCTAGCTCTCCTGACGCCGAATGTGATGAGGGACTCAACTCAGTGCACGATTTTCGAAATTGAAGACGAAGACGAAGCCAATGCGGAGAAGAGCGGTGATCTTCACTACATTCCGCTCATGGATTTCGAGTTCCCTCACCAAAACCTAGGATTTATGGACTGTATCAGTGCTGGTGGATTGCTTCTCTGGTACTCACTATCAACAAAAGGCATTCCTCTTTACATATGCAATCCGATCACTCGTGAATATGCCGAGCTCTGTTGGCCTGAGGAATACAACAAAGATCACGTGTTCCGTTTTGGATTCGGTGTGAGCAAAATAAGTGGTCAATATAAGGTGGTCGGTGTGAATACGTTCCCCGAATCCATTGCTAGTCATCACTTATACACCCTCGGAACAGGAACATGGAGGCGTGTTGAAGCCGGTGCTGCTTCTAGTTTCATGTTTCGCGGTCCAAGCATTGAATGTAATGGCAACCTCCACGGGATAGTATTTGATTTGAGTTATTACATGTGGATTTGTGGTTTTGATGTTGAAACGGAATGTTTTAGAGTCTTCTCTCTTCCACCTGGGGAATATCGAGATGTAGATTGGGATTTGTCTGTTTTGAGGGACTGCATGTGTTATTCTTACACACACGACAATGAATTTGTCATCTGGATGATGAAGGAATACCAAGTCGAGGATTCTTGGACCATAGAGTACAAGATGAATGCTTTTTATATTGGTTATAGATGTGTTCATCCAATTAAACATTTTAAAGATGGTGACATTTTGATGTTGGTGAGCGAGACTGGTCTCATCTTCTACTACAACAAGACAAGAACTTTTGAAGGAGCCGGCGATGCGGGTTACCATAACTACTTGATTTTCACTCCTAGTTTTTTCTCACTCAAGAATTTTGGATTTGAGAATGTGATCTCGTCTCAGTTCATAATTTTAGTCCACATTTGTGTGTTCGCGTGTAAGGTTTCTCTGTGCTTTAGTTTTTGGGTTCTAAGGTTTCTTTGTCATCTACTGTTTGGTTTTTTCCTACAATGGAAACAACACTATATCTAATTTTTCTTCTCTCTTACTTTAGTCTCTCTTTGTTAACTCACAAAACAACACTGCATAAAATCTAGTGTTTGGTTTTTTCCGGATCATGCGAACCTGACCCACACTTGTATATATATTTTGGGCTGTTGTCTATAATCTCATTGTACTAGTTCATAAGCCTGATCTAAATGAAAATGAAGAATGAAGATATGAAGAAAAGAAGAGAAAAATGAAGCTTCATAAAGGCTATTGAAAAGATGGTTTCGAATTCCAGCTTCTTGTGAGAGAGAATTTTGTATAGCTGAGTTCACCAGCAACAAAGGTTCAGGTGAATATTA
Source organism: Salvia hispanica (assembly GCF_029641045.1). Taxonomy (NCBI): domain Eukaryota; kingdom Viridiplantae; phylum Streptophyta; class Magnoliopsida; order Lamiales; family Lamiaceae; genus Salvia; species Salvia hispanica. The sequence continues at coordinate 34,325,812 of NC_142697.1, read as the reverse complement.
AATTTTAGTAATAATTTTAGATTGAAAAATTAAATAATTTCATGTTCTTAAATACTTCTTTTATCCCATTAAAAATGAAACGTTTTCCTTTTTGGGTTGTCACAATGGAAACAACACCATCTCTAATTTTCTTCTCTCTTACTTTAGTCTCTCTTTGTTAACTCACAAAACAATATTGCATAAAATCTCTTACCAGAAACCAAATGTTTCATATTTATTAGGACGAAGGGAGTATCTTATATGTAGTTTGGAAAGGTAGTAAATAAAATATTTAAATTGAGTAAACACTTATGTATGGAATGTGAAATAAGGTTACTATCAATGTGAAACAATGAAAGGCTTGTCCCAGTAACATGGGTAATGTATCCTATTCCAGAAAAATGTTGTACTCTTGATTTTGATTGGAACCTCAATGTTGATTATCAATGAAAGGCTCTTCAATTTTGATTGGAGTCCAGAGAGTCTGTTCCTCGGCGGCGGACCGCTGCATTGATCCGCCCACTGGGCGCCGGCGGTCGCCGCACACATCCCCGGCGGTCGCCGGTCGCCGTCTGACTCCAGATTTCCAAACTTGGCATTTTGGCTCCCTTTTTCGGCTCAATTATGCACATTTCTCACAAAACATGTCAAAATACCAAAATACACAAAATATGCAAATAATGGACGTGTAGAGTGACTTTGACATTAAAAATGGACCAAATAATGGCCTTAAAATAGTGCAAAAACCGAGCGTATCATGGGTTGAGGGTTTTGAAAAGCAGGAAAAGATTGTGTGCCCAACGACCGAAGGTTTCAATGATCCTCTGAGTTCCTAGACCTTGTGATCTAGTGGATTCTCTGGACCTGAGAAGTCTGATATTATTTACAAAACACACGACACTTATCTAGGCTCTTTCAAATGGCACCGTTGCCGGGGACGGATGGCGTAGATTGTTTACGTGTTTAGAGATTTGGTGTATATAGTTTTAATTTCATGTTATTTGTTCTTCTTTGCAATTTATGAGCAGAGGCTCACGGTTTGGAAACTGGAGTAACTCGTCTGGGTCAAGGAACGTTCAATTCAGGTGGCAGGTCAAGGAGTCAACATCCACAGTCACCACCAGATCGGGGTTAACAAAAGGAGATCCATTTCCGTTTTGGCTCAGAAAGTGACGAAGAGTGGAATTTGTCAGGCGGAGAGGACCCAAAGTCATTGTAAAAAATAGAACACTCAGAAACAGAGGAGGAAGAAGTCGTTAATATGGCAAACCTAGTCCCTGATCCTGAGATCGGTTCACTCACCGCACATCTAGATGGTGAGCCAGCCGATGCTATTGTCTCAAATCAGTGTCAAAGGTCCATCGACATTAAGACGAACGTGCTAGACGTTCTACCAACCTTTTCAGGATGGAGGAATGAGTGTCTATATGAGTTCCTAAATGAGTGCAGCAAGTTATGCAGCATCAAAAAAAGGCCGAATGATGCAATGGAGGAGGACTATCGCCTGCGCGCAGTCCCATTTGCTTTGAAAGGAGAGGCCAACACATGGCTGTTGAGGTTGCCACCGGACTCAATTCACAACTGGAAGGATTTTAAGCTGGAATTTCTGGACTACTTCTTCCCGTCAAACAAAACCAATGCCCTAAAAAATGAGATTCAGGAATGTAAGCAGGACTACGATGAGTCCCGAAGACAGTGCTGATCTCGGTTTAAGGGATTACTCGATGCTTGTCCTAATCATAGAATGATGGAGGCTGAAACGTTTTACTTATTCTATGAAGGAGCTAATCCTGAGTCTAAGGATTTGATGAATTCCTCTAGTGGGGGAAATTTCACTAAGAACAAGGCAAGCGAAGCACGAGAGATTCTGGGAAGGTTAATAGATGCAAAGAAGGCGTATGATAACCCATGTACTATCATGAGGAGAAGCTAAGCTAATGCAATGAAGGAGCAAGAAGGAGAAGGGGTTGGGGACATAATAGATCGATTGGAGAAGGCGCTTCTAAGCGCAATTGAAAAGAAGAATTCCACTGCCTCGCAAGAGAAGGAGAAGTCGCCAGGTCAGGAGGACAATCAACTCCAACTTTATTATGGTCCACCACCCGACGGAGAATTCCAAGCCCATGCGAATGCAGTGGGGAATTGGAATCAGAATAATCAGAATACAAGCTGGAATCAGTGGAAGATTAAAGAGGCCCCATTGAGAGACAACCCCTGTTTCAGGTGGGCTGACGGGAATCAACAGCTTCAACTACAGTACCCGAGTCCAACCGAAACCCAGCAGACTTGGCCTAACCGGAATCAAGAGGGGCCGTAGCACAACAACTCGAACTGGGCAGGGAAAAGTCAAGAAGGGCCGAACAACTGGAGCTACCGAAATCAAGGAGATCAACCCAATTAGGGAAATAGAAACCAGAGTAACCAAGGGAATTCATATGTGCCACCACACCAGAAGAATGCCACTGGGAATAATCAGAATTTCCAGCCTAACCACCAAGGGAATCAAGGGTCAGGAAACCAGTTCAACAATAATCTAGAAGGTCAAGGGAATTATCGCCAGAATCAGGGGAGTGGACAAAACCATAACCAAGGGTCAAGTTCAAATCAGCCCAACTATAGGTCTCAGAGGAATTTAGATGACATGGTGCATGACCTAGTCAACTCTCAACAGCACATGCAGAACAACATGCAATCCAACAACGATGTGGTGCATAAAATTCAAGATGCAGAACAGGAACAAAAGGCCGCCATGGACATGTTGGCTAAGCAAATGTCTCAATTAGAAACTTCGTTGAATAAGATGAGAGGAAACGAAGGAAGGATACCAGCCTCGGTGAAACCACCTGACCGAGCAAACATTAGTCAGATTACTCTGAGGTCAGGATGTGGCTATGATGGTCCGATGATGAAGAATGATGAAAATGTTTCCCCTGTGATGAGTAATGAGAGTCTTGTCCCTAACAAAAGAAATACTGAGATAAGGAGCACCTGAGTGGAAGACGATCTTAAAGATCTGGAGAGGCCGCTGCCTCATACGGCCGATCCATTTTTCCTAGACCCAGAGCCAGAGGTGGAAAGTGAAGAATTAAGGAAAGAAACTGGAGAAACCTCAGCTGGAGGTTCCATGGGAACATTGAAACGCATGAAGCCGTTTCCTTACCGAGGGGAGACTAAGAAGAAAAAGGATGATACCGAAGACTTTATGGAAATTTTTGGCAAACTAGAGATAAACTTGCCGTTTTTGCAGGCTGTGAAGCTGCCCACCTTTAGCAAGTTTATCAAGGAGTTTATTGCTGGTAAAACCAAACCTGATGGGAAGATAGTGATTGGAGAAAACGTGTCAGTTGTGATACAGAAGAGGAGAATGCCTTCGAAATGCACAGACCCAGGTATGTTCACCTTACCTATTTCCTTGGGTGACATTAAGATTGAGCATGCTATGTGTGATCTAGGTGCATCAATAAATGTTTTACCGCTTTCAATATATAAGAAGTTGATAGGGGTTAGTATGGTTGAAAGGAAGGTGGTAATTCAGTTGGCTGATAGAACATGCTTTTCACCCGAAGGTGTGCTGGAAAATGTGATAGTCAAAATGCATGATTTCCAGGATATGAATCCTGCTGATTTTCACGTTATAAAAATGAGTGAGAATGAATCTGCTGAGTCTAGCATAGTGCTTTTAGGTAGACCCCTTTTATGCACCACTAAGTCAATAATTGATGTGTTTGATGGAACAATATGCTTGGATTATCATGGGGAGAAATATACATTTATCATTGATGAGGCCATGAAAAAATCATTGGATGTTGAAAATTTGCATGCTATCGATGTTATTAACCCCCTGGTCCACGAATATCTTGAGACTGAGTTAATGCAGGAGCAGTTCAACAATTCAGAGTTAAGTCACTCTATTGACAGAGAGGTAGCAGGGTGGTGTGAAACTCTATTGACTCAGGACATGACGGATGAATAGATCAATGAAGCGATCATGGCATTCTGCCACCAACCATTATCATTCAAATCAACTTGTTCTGCTCAAAGAAAAGGCCCAGACGAGGCAACCGACTTCGGGGGAATGGAAACCAGAATCTTGGAGAAAAATACCCTACCTCAGGAAGCCATCACACCCAATAAGGAATTGAAGAAATTGCCAGAGAGTCTAAAGTATGCCTACCTTGGAGAGGATGAAACTTTCCCAGTGATAATATACAACACTTAACAAAGAAACAGGAGAATGAGTTACTGGAGGTAATCAGAAGGAACAAGAAGGCCATAGGATGGACTCTCTCAGACCTGGTAGGAATCAGCCCTGATCTTTGTATGCACCACATCAGATTGGAAGAAGGTGCAAAGGCCCATAGAGATCCGCAGCATAAGCTGAATCCAAACATGAGAGAGGAAGTTCTGAAGGAAGTCTTGAAGCTACTGTCTCTAGGGATACAAGTGGTCAAGAATGATAAAAATGAATTGGTGCCGACTCGGCTGGTGACTGGGTGGAGAATGTGCATAGACTATCGGAAGCTGAATGAAGCCACTAGAAAGGATCATTTTCTTTTACCTTTCATTGACCAAATTCTAGAGAGACTGATATAGTGGGTATTTTCAAATCTATGTCGATCTCGACGATCCAGAGAAGACCACTTTTACGTGCCCGTTTGGTACTTACGCATACCGGAGAATGCCTTTTGGCTTGTGTAATGCACCTGGCACCTTCCAGCGTTGTATGATGAGTATCTTCTCAGATCTACTGGAAGTATGTATTGAGATTTTCATATATGATTTCACTGTGTATGGGGATTCTTTTGATTCCTGTTTGGTCAACCGAGATCTGGTGCCGAGAAGATTTCAGGAGAAGAATTTGGTCTAAACTTTGAGAAGTGCCACTTCATGGTGCCAGAAGGAATAGTCCTAGGCCATGTAGTCTCAGAGATAGGAATTCAAGTGGACAAGGCTAAAGTTGATGTGATCTCGAAGTTACCCTACCCTACGAATCGTAAAGAAGTTAGAGGATTCCTAGGGCGTGCAGAATTTTTTAGAAGATTCATCAGGACTTCGCAAAAATTGCTCAGCCACATACTCATCTCCTGCACAATGATGTGGAATTCATTTTTGACGAAGATTGCAAGAAGGCGTTTCAAGTATTACAGGATAAGCTTATCTCTGCTCCAATAATCAGGGCACCAGATTGGAACCATCCTTTTGAGGTGATGTGTGATGCAAGCGATTTTGCAGTAGAAGTAGTCCTGGGTTAGAAAATCAAGGGAAAGAGTTATGTCATCTTCTATGCCTCAAAGACCCTCAACCAGGCTCAAAAGAACCATGACACTACGGAGAAGGAGATGTTAGCCGTGGCATACTCATTTGAAAAATTCTAACCGTACTTACTGGGGTCGAGGGTGATAATCTACACTGACCATGCTGCAATTAAATATCTCCTGGCCAAGAAAGAGTCCAAACTAAGGTTGATCAGGTGGGTGCTACTGTTGCAAGAATTCGATTGGGAAGTAAGAAATAAAAATGGGACAGAGAATAAAGTGGCTGACCACTTAAGCAGAATTATGCAAGGAGAAGATGAGGAAGCCGTGCCCGATGCATTTCCCGAGGAACATTTGTACTACTCAACGGGACTTCCTTGACCCATCGAATGGGTAGCGGAGTTAGCATCAACGGGTCTAGGAACATCAGATAAAGGGAAATATCCAATGAATACAGAGCCATGGTTCGCTGACCTGGCTAATTACTTGGTCACACGAGAAGTGCCAAGTTACCAAGAAATTTCCCGAGACCAGAGAATGAAGTTGAAAAGTGAGGCTTAATACTACTTTTGGGATGATCCTTACCTCTGTAAAATGTGTTCAGACCAAGTAATTCGACGGTGTATTCCAGAATGGGAACAGAGAGACGTGCTTAACCACTGCCACGCTCTGGCATGTCGAGGTCACTTTGGACCTAGGAAGACGGCCAGAAAAGGTCTAGACAGTGGGTTCTATTGGCCAACATTGAACAAGGATTCCTTCGAATTTTGTCAATGCTGTGAAAGATGTCAACAGACATGAGAAATTTCAAGGAGGGACGAGATGCCCCAAGTGACAGTAAAAGTCTGCGAAATTTTTGACGTGTGGGGAATGGATTTTATGGGACCATTCCCATCTTCCTATGGTAACACCTATATATTGGTCGCGGTAGATTATGTGTCCCAATGGATAGAGGCGAAGGCTACACCCACCTGTGAATCAAAAGAAGTTGCAAAGTTTCTGAAGGCAAATATTTTCAATAGGTATGGAGTGCGTAGAGCTATAGTCTCAGACCAGGGAACACACTTTTACAACCGCACCATAGAGGCATTGATGAGGAAATGCGGTGTCCACCATCGGTTGTCTACCCCATATCACCCCCAAGTCAAGTGGTCAAGCCGAAGTCTCGAACTGAGAAATCAAGAGCATTCTGGAGAAGACGGTGAATATTACGAGGAAAGATTGGAGTAAGCGCCTTGATGATGGTCTGTGGGCCTATAGGACCGCTTATAAGATACCAATTGGAATGTCACCTTATAGATTGGTGTTTGGAAAATGTGCCATCTGCCCGTGGAAGTGGAACACAAGGCATATTGGGCCATAAAGGAGATGAATATGAAGGCGTTGGCCTGTGAAGAAGAAAGGAAGCTGCAACTACAGGAGCTGGAGGAACTAAGGTTGGAAGCATTTGATTCAGCAATGTGGTATAAGGAGAGAACAAAGCTTTGGCATAACAGGAACCTTCGGGTCAAGGAACTACGAGTTGGGCAGAAAGTACTTCTTTTTCAATCTCGCCTTAAGCTAATGCCTGGAAGCTGAAATCCAAGTGGATAGGCTCGTACACCATCGTCGGCCTTCGAGCAAATGGAGCAGTGGAAATTCAAGGAAGCGCCCCAAATATTGTTCCCTTCCTGGTCAATGGACATCAGGTAAAAGTATTTAGGGATAATTCGGAATTGCATGTAGTGGAGGAAGTGCCACTGCATGTATCCGTAATTGTTGCCTAACTGGTCAGGCAAATGATTGTTCTCAACGAATTCCTAGTTCAGGTAAAATGGGAACAAAATTTTATCTGTGCACTGACCTAGGGGATCTTGAGAATACTCATCTGCAGATGTAAATAGTTTAATCACTTTTTCTAAAATAAAAAAAATCCAAACAAAGAAAAAAATTAATCTTCCAAAAATATTTTCGAAACACCAAGCTCCTTAGGGAAATTGTTGTCATTCATAATCCTCGACTTGGGACTTTGGTGTTTCACCTTTATTTTTGCGTCGTATTGAGAATTGCATAGGGGAGGCAAAATCTTGAAGCAAAACTTTTGGAGAGAATTCGGTTGCTTTTCAAATTTCAAAATCCGCCTTTTGAGGAGGCGTACGGTTGCTTACATCACCCTGCAACCGTTCGCATGCCTTATATAAGAAAATCAAAAAAATAGTTTTCTTTTTCCTTTCAAATCAAAATTCCAACCGACATTCTCTCTCTCATCTCTCCCAAATACTCTTTCTCAATACCCAATTTCTCTCTAACCCTAACCCACATTTTACCTTAGTCTTCCTGAAATCTAGCAATTCATCTCAAGCGCAGGCGGAACTGGCCGCGCACCCACCGGTTCTCGTGCAAGCAACTTTTCTGATGCATGATATACGAACCGAGTGGAGATTGGCTTCAGGTCCAGAGCCCACTAACACTGAAGACCCTAAAGTGGCAGCATTCTTGAGGGAATCGGAGGAAAAATTTGGCAGCAAGGAGGAGGCCAGAAGAATATTTGCCCTTTTTTCGGCGATGCACAAAGGGAAATCTGCCGGAGCCGCAGCCACAGCGAAACAACCGCCAACAATTCCTAAGGATACAACAACCCAACCCTCAATTCCACACTCGACAAAAGCCCAAGCCTCAATTGAAGAGTCTACCCAAGATCAACCACATGCAGAAACTGGGCCGAGCCCCAACATAGAAGAGCACGAGGGCGTTGGTGGACTTGAGATGGAGCAGGAGGGCGTTAGTGGTTTTTCTGAGGAGCTTGACGGAATAACGGTGAACGATTTTGGAAATGAGGACGCGAGGGAAGGTAAAATTTCTGTGGAAAAGTCTGTTGAGGGGGAAACCCCTGTTTTAAAATCTATTGTGGGATAAAACCCCAAGGAGTACCGAGGGGATGACCCCAAATCTGTATGTTGAGGGGGGGACCCCATTTGAATCTGTTGTGGGGGCAACCCCAAGTTTGTTTGTTGAGGAGGAAACTCCGAAGGATACTGTGGGGGGAACCCCGTCTATATTTGCTGAGGGAGAAATCCCTGAAAAGGTTGTGGGGGAAGAGAACCCCGTCATTGCTGAAACACAGGAGCCCAAGGAGGAAGGGCTGAAAGTAATTGTAGATCTGAACGATGTGCCGGAGAAGGAGGACTCACCAGTTAAGCGAAAGGAGTTTAGAAGAAGAACAAGAAGGAGCCTGCTGAACGAGGTTGACGATATCGACCAAACCCAAGAACCGGGATTCCTTGCCCCGGATGCGGGAGGTGCACAGAAGGAAGAAATTCCTGGGTCCGAGGAAGAGAGTGAAGAGGCAGAAGGAAGCCGCTTAGCAATGGAGCGAAAGCGCAAAGGAAAGCACGTGACCACTCCTCAACCCAGGAAATCAAAGAGAGTTGCTTCCATCAGGGAGGAAGAATCACCACTCCTCGCACAAATCAAGGTTCCCTACACTAAGGGACAAGTCGGTTCTGGTTCTGGTAGTCCGGCAGTAGATATCGAGTCAGAGGAAGAGCCGGATGAAGAAGAGGTGCCAAATTTTGAGCGAACGGAGATTTGGATCACGAAAAAACTACTGGGATCCATGGCGAAATTTGATGACCCCAAGAAAGCCCAAACATACAAAGACAGGAGTGCGGTGGGCAAGTTGGCTAGGTCTGGGAAACGCTTTGATCTAACGTCTTTGGAACAAATTGAGTCAGAAGAGGAATTCTTGTCCTTTATTAAGGACATTGGCTTCGAATGGTTGCTGAACCATAGTGACCAGGAGGTACCACTCATTGCAGCGAGGGAATTCTTCTCAACTTTCAAGTTCAAGGCAACCACTGACCCGGATGCAGATTCGATCTCCTTCCGCCTATTCAACATCGAGCATGAGATGAGTATCAGAGAATGGTCCCTGCGCATGGGATTATTTACGAAAGCTGAGGATGATGAAGGGATGTGGAACGACAGAACGTTTGGGCCACCAAAACATACCCTAGGATTTACACCACAGACAGCATGGGAGTCGATCACACATGGACGGAGTGGAAAGTTCAAGACGAGTATCTCAAAAGGCCTACACATCACAAACCATCTCTTACAATTCACGCAGGAATATATTGGGTATAATCTGATGGGAACCGCGAGCTCCGCCCTTACCACCACCGAGCTATACTTCACATGGTGCATGTCAAACAGAATTAAGGTCCACCTCGGCTACTGGTTAGCCCAAGCCTGCCACCCTAAACCCACCAAATGGCTACCAACCCTTCCAGCCACATGTACACTTGCCATCTGCTGGGTGCCTACATTCAACGTAATTTCATAATGAAGTTGAGTGTGGAATATTTTTTATGACGTGGGGGTGAATGTGGACAAGGTGAAGAGGGAGCCGGACCTGGTGGAGGGTGTTGTGAGCGCAGATGTCGAGGAGCTGCGGAAAGAGATGGTAGTGATGAGAGAGGAGCTTGGAGGAGCCCGAAAGGAGTTGCAGGCCATCAGGGGTAGCATTGAGGTCCTGGCCGAAAGATCATCAGCCCAGAACGAAAGGATGTCTGATGCGGTCAGGTTGATGAAAAAGATGGCCGAGTGGCTTGAGCAGAATTTCTCCCGGGCCCAGCAGAAGTTGCCTCCTGGACCTAGCAGTGTAATCACGCAGCCAGGTCAAGGCAGCTCAACCCTCCAGCGGCCCCCGCCCCCGTCTAAGCCTTTGGTAGCCCCATGGTTGTCAAAATCCCAAGCATCTATGTCTGTGAGGAAGCCGATAGTGAAGCAACCAGTGACAGCTGAGGAAGGAGAGCCAACGTCGCCGTCCAAAAAGAAAGTGAAGTTGAACCGCCCCGACGTACCACCCAAGTCTGGCTCCCGAGGGGGCCAGACTCAGAATTGATACCCTCCCCCATTGACCAAATAAATTTTACATTTCATTTATTTTATTTTCTTTATTCTCGTATTTTTGTGTTTTAATTTTGCTGAGCATGTTATGATTGATGTTTTGTGCACTCTCCCACTTAGCCCAATCCTTGGTCTAAGTGTGAGAAGTTTATGTTTATGTTTCACATGTTATTTTCTTTGTGTATATCTGTTTCTCCCACTTAGCCCGGTGCCCGGTCTAAGTGTGATAAGTTTTCTACATATGTTTCATATGTGTTTGTTTTCTATGTTTTTGTTTGATTGTGTGCACCAACTTTCCTATTTCCCCCCTTCACTGGGATGGCTTTGAGACAAGCTGGAGTGAAGTGGGAGGGGGGAGGGAGTTAGTGGAATTTGTGCTCAGCATGTGTAAGAGTAATTAGGTCTAAGAGTTAGTTTTTTTTTCTAGGATTGTGTGTTTTAAGCATGAACTGGTAAAGGTAATAAGGCAAGATTCCCTTAGCGAGAGTAATTGAAGATAGGATGCACTATAACTTTGAGGCCTCTTTCCTTAATAAGCTGAAATCGATTTGGAAGAAGTAAGGACGATTGAAGGTGTCTTAGCTGACCTAGTTGTGAATCCCCGTAATATAAGTAAGTTATAAACCTAAATACTGAGTGCTGACATGTAAAAAGGGGCTGCCACCTGATGCTTAGGGCGAAGAATTTAGGAAGGAGAAAATAGTGGGAGAAAAGAAAAAAAATATATCTGGAGGTATATGCTGGACGAAGTCCAGAGGAGGAAAAAAAATCATGTTTTGGTGGTATAAGCTGGACGAAGTCCAGGAAAATGAGGAGGTATAAGCTGGACGAAGTTCAGGAAAACAAGGAGGTATAAGCTGGACAGGGAAAAAAACAGAGAAAATAAGATAGGAGGTAGAAGGAGAAATTCTCATAACCCAAGGCATCAGTGGCATAAAATAACATAGAGTGATTGATCCTAACATCCCTCGTGAGGAATGAGTGATCGAGTGAATCCAACAACTGGTAAGGCTAAAGGCTATCTGGACAAACTGACAAATCGACTAGGTGGACGAAGGGAAGGGGAGGATTTGGAGAGTGTAAACTATTGGATTGACCTTAATCTTGTGGGGACGGCTGCTTAAAAGTCTTAGCTAATTCATGCATATGCGTTTTGTTTTCTTAAGTGTTTATTTTTCTTCCTTTTATATCAGTAGTGTGTCTAGGTCTGGGTGTCTAAGTGTCTTAGGGGGTCGGTCTCAAAATAACCATGCATTGAAATTCGTCTTATTTCTTTTTCTTGTCATTATACTTGAGGACAAGTATGGTTTAAGTGTGAGCAGTTTGATAAGGCTAATTTCATGCATTGGTTATGGGGTTAAATTCTATAATTTCCCGGATCTAACAAGGTTTTATAAGCCAGGTGTGTAGAGATAATGCTAGATCCCAGAAGAAGGAGAAAATTACCTGGAGAAGGAAGCTGGCAGAGAAAGTGAGCAGAAAAGAGAAGGAGTTTACCAAACGAAGGAGCATCCAAGAAAAGGGCAGAATGGGGATTACAAGGAAGAATCTAGAATCTCCACTCCTTATAAATAAGAGCACGCGGCTTACATGAAGATCATCATCCATCATCTTTTAGCTCTTAGCTCATCTTTCTCACACTCTACACACACACTTGGGGGATCAGTTTGGGGATTTGACGGTTCATAGTTTCATCGGAGTTGTGTAACACCGTCTCTACGGAGGCGAAGATACAATTTAATTTCTGTTTTAGTGTCTTTCTGGATTTCCCGAGACTTCGTTGTTTGAAGCTCGGCTTGTTTTGTTGAATCACTGTTGGATTTGCACCTATTTTGCTATGGAATTCGCTGCTATGGTTTCGTTTCATGTCATTGCTGTTTTTCTGCTTACTTTGGATGCGTTTAGCGATTGATCGGAGTTTTGAGTTGAATTGTGCGGAGATCGTAGTTGATCGTTCGAATCTGGTTGAATATGTGTGATCGTAGATGGGAATTACATTGGTTTGTTATGGATGTTTTGGATCCGGAGCGGATGAAGCGTCCAGTGTTTGGATCTGTTCATTTCTACATGGTTTTGATATTTAGTTTCTGTTTTCTCATTTACCTCGTCTAGCGATAGTAGATCTGCTTTAATTTAAGTGATTAATCGTAGTTAAATGGTTTAATTTAGCTTGATCTGTTTCGTTTCATAGCTTGCTCTGTTTTTCCTCTGTATTTCGTGATCAAGGATCGTTAGAGAAGATGAAGTTATTTGTTGGTTGAGCCCTTAGTTAGTTAATTTGCAGCTTTTCATTCGTATCTTGCCAATTTGGGAAATGGTCCCCACAATCTGTTTTTTCTCTGCCTAGGTTAATTTTAGGAAGTTATTCATTAGGTCTGGTAATTGTTTTCGTAGGAAAGTGATCTTGAGTGCATCTTATTTTATTGTCATGCATGTTTCTGTTATTTTTGCCTAGATCTAGCTGTTAGAATAGAGCATTTTATTTCCCCAGTCTAGTAGTTAAGTCTTAACCCCAAAAATGCGTGGCAGCAGCCAAAAACAGTGTCCAGATCCTCTTGCATGTTTACTTACGCCTCCATCTCTGTGGGATTCGATCCCTACTTCCTTATACTAATCCTTTTAGTACAGTGGGTTGAGGGTTTTTAAAAGCAGGAAAAGATTGTGTGCCCAACGACCAAAGGTTTCAATGATCCTCTGAGTTCCTAGACCTTGTGATCTAGTGGATTCTCTGGATCTGAGAAGTCTGATATTATTTACAAAACACACGACACTTATTCAGGCTCTTTCAGATGTCAAACTCAAACAGTTCATTTACCGAGTTTGGTGTTAACATTAATCTTTTACCAACTTCGCGTTAGGCTCTCATTGGTAGATTGTACGAATAAGTTTTCAAGAAGCGTGGAAAACTATGTACGGTTAGACTCGTCACATCCACTCAAGTTAAGAAGAGAAGAAGATGCAAAGGTCTTAACTATACTCTCAAAGTTTGAGAATTTTCTTATTAGGAGATTCCTTGATGGAAGAAGATGTGAAAAAAAAAATGAGGATATAAGATTCCATAGTTGGTGCCAACTATATAATCTCCAGGAGAAGTTATATTGAAGAGTTCTAAGTATTATTCGATGATATCTTTAACATCGCGACTGAATGATTAGTCGCAAGTGGATATGAAAAGCAAACAATTGCTCAGAAGTGGTGATGGACTTTAGTAAACCATCTCGTGACACGAAGCCACATCAGTAATTTATCAAGGCTTATAGGAAATTTAAGGAGACAAACTCATAATGATGAAAACTCGTTTAAACTACTCATACAATAAAAGAGTTTGCAATCAATCTGTATTTAAAAATACAAACATGTGAAGTATAGGTCTTGAAAGAATATATCAAGCTTAAAAGAGAACAATCATCATAGAAATATGATCATTCAGAGAGCCATAGGTCTTGGAATAGAATATGGTAGTAGGAATTCATAGAGTCATAATATTGCTTTCACCCCAAATGAATCAAGGGGAAACTGTAATCAATCACGGGTGTCCAAAATATAAGGGCAAGTTCATTTTATATTAATAGGACACGACTTGATATAAAATATAAAGAGACTTGTCGTGACTGCTTATACACATGAGTCATTCAAGGTCTGCATCAAACGAGCAGGTATTATGAATCACCAAGTCAAGATGTTACCCGAAAAATATATATTTAAAAATATTTGGGCAAAGGTGTGAATAGTTGACCTAAAATTCTTTAGGGAAGGAGCATATAATGTCTTCACCTTGAAGGAAAATTATGTGTGCTAGAAAACAATGAGCTTAGAAACAAAATAATGAGTAAGACACACGATAACTCTTACACCAGCCACCCTGAAAGCACCAAGATGTATCAATGATATCAAAGAGAAATATGGTGGGATGGTACGAAAAGAAGTTTCCTCACATTTGTGGAAAAGGTCTAACAAAGGACTTTGGGATATATTTGTCCTAAATCAAATAAGGAGTTATTGTTATTTGGGTAATCATTGACCATCGCATCGAATTCAGAACCGAGGAACACCTCGAATCTTTGAAAAACTTTCAGAAGGAACTAGGCACTAAACTAAATTTTAGCACGACATTTCACTCAGCAACAGACGAGCAATCAGAAAGAACACTTCAAACCCAGGAGGCTATACAAAGAGCAATCGTGTATGATAGAGGAAACAAGTGAGAATTTATCTTGCCCCTTAAAATACATTCGCATATAACAATAATAATCAGACGACCATTTATACGCCACTATACATGGCACTATATGGGAAGAAGTAAAAAAAAAAAATCACCACTTTGCTGGTTGGAGGTAAAAATTGTTGGCTAAAATTATTTTTGTAATCAACAAGGACGTTCATCGTCTTTTGTCGCTTTTGAGCAGGGTAAAGAAAATCTTGGGAACTGGGTTTACTTCACAACTATGTCTGACGACCATAGTTGAAAATCATGGCTCCATAGTGCCCTCGACACGTCATAACGATCATTCTTGAAACACGTTACTTATCTTCTTTTTTTTCACATGACTAAAATTTCTTTAACTAGATCGAAATTATATTCTCTGACAATGTACGGATACATCGTTCGGTTGAATCGAAAATACTATCTTTTGTTATGACTAGATTGTCACCAAGGATTGTGGTCAACCTAGATTGTTCACTTTTGTTAGGACATAGGAGAGATATATCTAGTTCATGTCATTTTCTGGAAATATCATTCATTCCCAGCTCAAACGGTTTTCTCATGATTAACTTCTTTAAGATCGCACGCATTCTTTTCTTATTATAGCTCGGAAAAGCGAAAAATGTTACTAATTGTTCTTGTATCTTCAAGTCCATACTGTGTTCTAAAAGGAAGCATAACAACTTCAAATTTTCAAATGTTCCCTTACATGCAGTGTGATTCATGAGCTGACTCGAAGAGATGAAGGAACTTGCAGCGGAAGCGGTGCGTCAGATTAACATAATTTAACAATTATATCACATAATAATCAGATCTATTTAGCAGATTATTTAGAAAAAATCTATTCGCGTAATTCTCACATGTATCATGCTCATAACTTGAATTAATCATGCTTTAAGAATATAGAAACCTAAAACATGCTTTTTCTACGGAGCAGAAATAATACCTAATTAATTCTCCAAAGAATTGAAGATGGCTAGCAGCTTCTCCACGTGATGCTTTGAATACTAGACCACGGATCTTCTCTCTGGTTCCCGAACTGTACTCCAATATCAGTGTGGGCTGATCTCACCAGAATACTAGGACTTAAATAAAGAAGACAGAACAAATCCTATTCAAGGAATAGAGGAAAATTTCGAACTCCTCTATGTAGAGAGGGACGAAAATTGTAGTATATGGACTTATATTTTCTGTCTCCTTTATTCTCCTATATATATTAAGTTCCTTTTGGGCCCAGACATGGATCCATCGAAGGTTTTGGATATGGGCTCATCCAATTTACTTTTTACTAATTAAATTGAACCCACAATTTAATATAAGCTTTAATTGGAAATTACGAGCAGCCACTACAGAAGTAATATTGAACTCTCCCCATCCAAATCCGAAATTATAAGTAATCCGGGTTTCCGTTTTAACTTTCATTTCCCGCGCGTAAGATAAAAATGTCAATTAATTAATTAATGTCTGGTATGGACTTAATTAATTAACTTCTTATTAAATCCAAGAGTGGACTTAGCATGAAACGCTTATTTATTATTCATAGAGTAATCAAACTCCAACTAGCTAGGTTCCGAATAATAAAACCTTATATTGCGCTCCTCTTGAGGACATTATCAAACGAGACTCACCTTGTGCACGATTCAATATAATAGCAACCCTAGCACCGCTAGATATTGATCACCACTACCCAATAGATCAGGATCATTAGGTTACGAAAAACCCACACCATTTGATAAATCAAAGTAATGCATAATCAATACCGTATGCTCAATGCTAACCTACATTGATTAAGAAACAAATATTTATCAAGACCTCGTCTTTCAGTAGATAGCCTAAGAACAAGTCTTGCTGTTAGATCCGTTCAGTGCTATACCACACCAATGTCATCTTATTTCAGTAAGGCTTAGAAATATGCGGACTGATATTGCAACCTTTCACGATAGATAGTCTAATTCCATCTAGGTTGTGAAATTCATCTTTTTCTTTGTTTAGGACTGACCGCGGTCTACTAAAACAAAGACTTAGACTTTTATAAGTTAACTTATACATTTAAACATGCAATTAACATCCATTAAATGTAAAACATAACATCATTATGACAAAAATAATCTGTTTTATTCCTTGGAATATAAAATAAGAGTTTTACTCGAAACGTGATTTCTAGTATACAAACTCTAACAAGAGACACATTCTTTCAAAAAGTTTTCAACTTTTCTTGATAAAGAACAATCTTCCTTTCTGTACATTGTTTTTGCAAAGAATTTCTTTTATTCCACTTTCACATTTCACTACTTTTATTAAAAACAAAAGTCACTTCTTCCTTTATCATTTAAAGTCTTCACTTAATAAAGGCACATCAATTCTTCCCTTTACTCGATAAAGAAAAACATCATTTTCGTTCTAAAAGTTTTCAACTCTTTCTTGAATGGAACAAATTATCAATTTCTTTATAACTCACACTCTCAACTCTCTTTTCTTCCGAGTATCTACTCGATAAAGCTCATCTTTCTCTAAAGTCTCATTTTTTTCACTTGATGCCTCATAAAACTCATGACCTATTTATCTAAAATCTCATATTTTCATACCGGACCCGTTCATTTGACCGTCAGTCCCTTTAGTTTTCTCTTTCCAAACCTTTTGAACATATCTACTTCGCTTTTAAAAGAATGAACAAATTACCTTTTTCCTCGTTGAGCACGATTGGTGGGAATGTTGAGAGTTTATTGACTAATTAGATAGTCTAGTACAACAAGTCTAGACTGGTATCTGAAAGAGACTCTTGGGTTCAGAGCATCAAAGAAACTGCTCTGATACCACTCTGTCACGACCGCACTTTACTAAGGATAGCAAAGCCGGGAAACTGTGACTAGGGGTGGGAAATAAGAAGAGGGGGACAGAAAAGGGATAAATAGTGACTCATTACTCATTTAGAATTGAAGTCCAAATAAGCAATCAAGTCCATAATGGTAAAGTACAAGTGTTGGGTTATGTCTAATTTCTCTTGAGCCCAAATTATTTTATGCTCGGCCCAATAACTAGAAGATCAGCCACTTCGAAGCCCAGGGCAGCGAGCCTATGTCTCGGACAACAACGTGGGAGCCAAGCCATTCCCTCACCTACCAGATAACATGTTTTGATGGCTAAGGAACAAGAGAAATTAAAGAAGTACTATCAGAAGGAAAGAAACAACCCTTCTTTAACAATAGTAGACCAAGGACTCACCAAAGTGAGCAAGTCAAATCCTGCAAGTCTTCACACCATATAGCAGCACTGCATTCTTGCATATGTACTGGCCACAATCAAACAATGGGAGTTATTAGCTAAGTACTAGGTACCCATATGGAGCCAAATTTAAAAGTTTGCTGCAGAATCATAATGAAGAGGATTTGCTGCAAGAAGAGAACAAAGTAATACAACAGCTCCAATTAAGGCCTCACGAGTACACACTCTGCCTATAAATTCCCCTCCACACCACCTATGAACACTCTCCTATACACC
Source organism: Salvia hispanica (assembly GCF_029641045.1). NCBI lineage: Eukaryota > Viridiplantae > Streptophyta > Magnoliopsida > Lamiales > Lamiaceae > Salvia > Salvia hispanica. The sequence goes on along the minus strand of NC_142697.1, from coordinate 34,307,986 downwards.
ATAAGATTTTTCCAGCAATAGTGAGAGAGTGAGCTTTGTGAAAGGGGCAGTTATGAAAGGGCAGTGAGTGGACTAAGCTAGCAAGAGCACATCAATTTCTCTTCCAGTTTCATCACCACAGCAGGTAGGTCCACAACACCCTCATTTCATGCTCATGTAGAAACCAAGCACAAGGGGAATAAATGGAAGACTACAGTAAAGCACTTGCACACCCTCTGCCTCGTTTAAAATGTCATGCTTAGGATAAGAAAATCTAAAGCTTTATTTCATTTCTAATGCACACCATAGTACGCACAAGAACAACAAGCTTAGGCCTTTTCTCGCCCAACAGATTTTCACAATTTACCTCAGCTACGAAACTCATGTTTAAGAGCAGAAACTGACTTACAATTACTAAGAACCGAAGTAAATAAAAGGGAAATAGGCTATAAGACAGAAGACTTACCTTTTGGCCGACAACCGAAGGGCTGTCCGGCGACGGCGGCTGTGGCCGACCGCGAGCAAAGGAGCTCAGAAAATCCGTCAGGACGATGTGAATTCGACGGAGAAGAAGAGGATGGGAGAGGCGGCAGCAGCGCTGGTCTGAGAAGTCGGCGACGGCGACGGGAGGCAGCAACGCGCAGCTTCCAAGCTCTCGGACAGCAGCTTTGCCGAGCGCTGCAGATCGACGAGTAGTAAGAGGAAACGAAGAGGTGGAATCGTCGACTGCTGTTCCGGCACGGTGTCGCCGAGAGACGGAGCCAGAGACTGGCGGTGAATCACCGCCGAGGAGTGATGAGGAAGGAGAGGGAGATGGAGGGGCAGCCAGGTGGCTGGAGACGAGACAGTGATGCTCCGGTGCAAGTTTCGGACGCCGAGAAGAAGAGAGAGTTGGAGGGTTCTAATTTAGGGTTGTTGATTTGGGGATAGAGAAATGAAATTGAGGAAGAGGGAATCCGTTTCATTCTTCAAGTTAGAATCTGGAGTAGGAAATTTTACCAAGTTTTGGATCATTATTAATTAACTTGGGCTACTGGTATTTGGGCTAAAGTGTGAATATGCGTTGGGCGAAAACATCCCTGGAAAATGATGCACAGTCCCATGCATATCTATCAGTCTCTCTGGCATTCAACGGTCGTTGGTTTCCGTAGGTACTCCCCCTTGAAGATATCTTTGATACCCTTACAAAACAGTCTCAGCGTCTTAAGGGCAGTCGTTTCGCCCATTTGTAGATATTCGTCGAACATGCCAGCTGGCCCGGCATAGACAAGCTGCCTAATTGCCACGGTACACTTCTGATATGTCAACAATCCGGGTCGACCGGTGGCATCATGTCGCAAGGTGGAGCACCTGTACCGTTGAGACAAACACATCGCTATATGGATGAAGAGTTGTTGCGACATTCTGAATCATCGACGAAAAATCTCCACGGTACAAGTAGTCTTCCATCAACCGCTGGTCGGCCCCGGCATGGTCACGGTTGATATACCGTCGACGATAGATCGGCTGAGGGATTGCTGCCGCCGCCGCCGCCGCCTCCTCCTCGGCAGCTTCACCTTGCACCGCTGCAACTAGTTCATCGAACTCCTGATCGATCGCTTGGTGGAAACTTTCATCGTCGGAATCCATATTTTGAAAGTAAATTGAAATCAATTGGAAAGAGTGGAGTTTGGGTTGGGGTGAAAAAAATGGAGGAAAATGATGAATTTCAAAAAAAAAATTGAAATTTTTTTTTAAATAAAATAAAAAATTCGGAAGCCCAAGGGTCGCGGCTCTAAGCCTGTGCAGTGGCGAGCCGCGCCTCGTGCCCAAGGGCTAGCTCGCCTCTCTCTCATCCACCCCCTAGCCGCGCCTCCCTTCCGCCCCAGTAGTGGGGGGGGGGCGACTTCGGGCCAAGGGCCGCGGCCCTCCAACTGTGGATACTCTTAGGAATTAGGGCTTCTTCTCATCACTTTTTATTTTTATTTTTACTTTTACTTATTATTCAATTATTTTTGTTTTTTGCTTTGATGGCATGGCCGGTAAATAATTGAAAAGTGAAGGGTAATTGTTATGTCTAAAAATGGAATGTCTCACTTGGGAATCCTAAAGTGGGACACCCAAAAGTAGTAAGCCGAGACTTCTAAAATGGGATTGAAGAAATATATTTTAAAATTTGAAGCCCCATTCGTTGGCAATGTGGAGTGTACTAATGATAAACTCAGATCATAATTTGTATAGTTACACTAAGATAGATTTAGCGATTGAAATAATGTCAAGTTAATTATATTTTAATTTTAAATAAAGGGTATTAATGTCAGTGTTGTTGAAGTGTGATGAATGTTGAACATCCTCCAGATAGATCATGTTGTATAAGTGTGTGGTGCACGAATCGCCAACACTAGGATCAAACTTGTTATTCATGGTATTGAACCTGGCATTTAGCTCCGACACTGCCTTCTCCAATCCTTCCACGCACAATAGCATGTCATTCAAGTATGCTTCAAAAGAGCGAGTAGAATCCATCGCTCACCGTAACCATTGATATGGAGTAAAGACAATTCAACAAAAGAAACAACGAACATAGAGAAAAACTGGACGCAATAACTTGTTCAATAACTGCAACTAAAACTCAAAAGAACAATCCTGAAAATAAACCTAAGACAATCCTCCGAAGAGGCCTAATATTTCCCTCACTGAAGCCTACTGTTTATACCATCCTATACACTTTATTTTTGAGGTATCTAGCTAATATTAAGAGAAGCTATTGTGTGTGTTAGTTGGCCAAGAGGCAGAGAGGTTAATGCCTCAGCCAGGTTCCAGTCCTTTGTGGCGCGACCTAAAAATTTAAATTCATTTACTCGTCCCAAGAAAAGAGAAGCTATTTATAGGACTCCTACAAACTCCGTTCTAGGAAAGAAAATAAATAGGGAAACAAGTCCTCAAATTGAAAGTAATCTTCAACAATCTTCATAATAATGAAAATAATCTCAAGGGATTATGAAGATCACTAGCTTGATCTCATCCATCAAGTCATTGTTCAGTGTTGCGAGTGTTCATTATGCCTAGATCCACATTCACCGCACCAACTGATATGGAGTAAAAGCGGTTGACACAAAACCAACTTAGACATAGCAAAATTGGAAAATAAGAACTAGAATTTAACTCAAAGAAGATGCCTTGGAACTTGCATGTTACTCGGTAAGAGTACGACGAACACTTAGGGGTGTAGTCAATATTTGAAGTATTTGAAATACAGGAAAGAAATACCATTCTGGTAATATTTCCAAAGGAGTTGCGTTTCATCTTTGAAGTATATTTCCCTTCCAATAATTTTCTATTGAAGCTTCCCTCATTCCTTTTATTGAACATAATGATGCGAATAGGGCTTTAATGAAACCAAACCTATCCTCAGGAGGACAGATGGGGTGATTCGGGGGCAGGTTGATATTCCATATATATGGAAAACCAGCCGATAGAAAATATTTTGATTGCCCGCGGATACATTTAATTCACAAGAATATGTGAGTGATTCATGCACAACATTTCTTTCTTTCATCGAGGGTTCTACCAATTGATATCTGTACAAAAAGAATTGAAATTCGATTTCATGATCTGTATCTTCAATTTTTGGAAAGTTATAAAGTTCTTCTGCCAAACCCCAATCTGATATAGAGTAAAGGCGGTTGACGCAAGACTAATTGAGGTATAGCAAAGTTGGAAAATAAGAACTAGAATTTAACTCAAATAAGAAGTCATCAGAGAGGCCTAACACAATCCTCCGAAAATGCCAAATAATCCTCTCTTTAAGGCCTACGGTTTGCCCCGATTACAAATGTACTTTCCAAAATGCCCCTCCTAACCTCCAAGTCTATCCTTCTATAGAAGTGTACATAATAGCTTAAACTTATTAGGCCATCACATTAAATCCTTATTACTTAATACACCGTATGTCCTAAAAAGTATGAATATTTGCTTCGGCACGGGTTTAAATGCATAATTGGAAAAATAAGAGAGAGAGAGAAAGAAAAAGTTTTTAAAGTAGTGCTAGTGGAGGATGGGTCACATCTCATTAGAGACATAGAAGTTTCCAAAATTAGAAAGTTCATATTTTTCAAAAGCGGACTAAAAAGGAAATAGTTCATAATTTTCAGGACGGGGGGAGTAAAACATACTGCAAAGCTATTAATGAAAAGTAATAGTACATAATATTCAGGAAGGTCTTGCAAATCTCATCATCCTTATAACTTCCTTAACAAAAGATATTGCGAAGTTAATAATGAAAATTAAATAAGCATGAGAGTCTAGCAAATCTCATCATCCTTGATCTTCTCATCCTCCACGAACCTCTTGTTAATTCGACGAACTGATGGGTTGCGGACTATAATCTATCACAAGCCATGGTGATTTACCACCTCAAACGATATTACAACACAACATGCCGACATATAATTCACCACCTTCAACTGATATTTGCCAAACCACTAGCATCCTGGCCCATCAATCCAAATTTGAGTCCTTACTCAATGAGAGAGAAACTTTAGCTCAAACACTTTTTCTCATTTCTTCATGGTCAAGCACTTGTAATGTGACGAAGTGCTTCATGTAGATTAACATTATGAACTACAATGAGATCATAGACAATAAGTCAAAACTATATGCTAGCTAGCTAGGCTAGACATATAGTGTGTGTTGGATTGACACAATATGGGTAAACCTAAACACTAAACTACAAAGACACCTTAGAACACAAAATATACACAACAAAGAAACCTTAGACACGAACACACAAATGTAGACTAAAATTCTGAACTAAAGGGATATCACATTTTTAAATCCAAAATTTTTGAGTGAGTTAAGGCTAGGATTGAGAATCAAGGGAGTGACAAAATCCGTCGCCTCTAAATCCTTAAACATATCCACAAATTCAAAAGTTCCTGTCTTGTTGGAATAGTAGATGAAACGACCTTTGTCTAGCAACATCAAAATGTCACCATCTTTGAAAACTTTGAATGGTTCGACAAGCATAAAATCCCAATCAAAATCACAAATTATTGGACCCAACTTGTATTCTATAGTCCAAGATTCTTCAACTTGGTATTCCTTCATCATCCATATGATAAAATCATCATCAAAAGTGTAACAATAACACAAGTGGTCCCTCAAAACACACAAATCCCCATATCCATATCCATTAGCAGGAAAAGAGAAGACGCTAAAACGTTCTGTTTCAACATCAAAACCACAAATAGAATTGTTATACCACAAATCTATAACCGCCCAATGGAGGTTGTGATTACATAAAAGAGGTTCAGTCCAAAATTTGTAACCAGAAGCAGCCCCGGCTTCAATGCGCCTCCATTTCCCTATTCCGAGGGTGTATACATAGTGAGTGTTGAAACCATTGTCCGCATTGATGCAGACCACCTTATACTCCCCACTTAATTTGCTCACACCGAATCCAAATTTTAACTCACGCTCGGGGATATAAAGAGGGTAAGAGAGCTCAGCATATTCACGAGTCATCGGATTGCATATGTAAAGAGGAATACCTTTTGTTATTGATGGATAGAGAAGAAGCAAGTCATTAGCAGTGGTACCTTCCATTGGTGATCTGTTTGGGTGAGGGATCACCAAATCAGTTAGTGGATGGTAGTGAAGATCATGGATCTCCAAATCAGCTTCGTCTTCGTCTTCAATTTCGAAAATCGTGCATTGAGCTGAGAGCGTGTAATGAACTAGGGCAGATGCGGTTTTGATTTTGGATTTGACGATGTCGTTGGACTCGATCAGATTGAGCCATGGTTTGCAAACGCATTTGCTGATTGCAATTTCTCGGGTAGAGAGCCGCGATAGGATGTTGATTGTCATATCTGATGGCAGATTTAGGATGTTGATTGGCTTATCTGATGATAGATTTGTGAAGAATTCAAGCTCCATTTTTGGTAGAATTCTGCCGTTCAGACAAAGGGGAGAAAAAGATGAATTAGGGTTCTATGCATCACCTTTTATACTGTCTTATTTTTTATTTTTAAATTCTTAAATGCAAAAAAGAAACTTTATTTTTTAGGTGAAAATTAAAACGACGTCATTTTATGTTATTACTATTTAATACGTGGAGTTTTAAAATATTAAACTCCACGTCATCATCTATCGTGGATCTCTGTTGTCGCGGAAACACCTCATGGACTATGATGCCATAAAACGGCGACGTTTTTGGTTCAATTACTCACTTTTTCAATTAAGCTTACTCATGATTCGGTAACATTCTCCATTCCAAAACTCGCGAGGGAGAGAAAACTCGAGGTATGAAGGACTGAATTAGCATTGCCAAACATTTCGATCCCCAAAATAGTTCTCGTCTTGCTAGAATAGTAAAAGAGAGAGAACTCACCCCAAAATCAGATTGGTCAAACTACTTCATAAAACTCAGTCCTATAATTCTCACTTTTGCTAATCACATATTCTTTTCTTTACGATTTCTCGTCTCCATATATTCATCAACAAGTTAGCAATCTCATCTTCGGATGAGTTATCCCCAAAGCAAACACGTCTATAAGTACAAAATAAAAGCTAAATTTCTTTTCATCATCGTATGAACTATAGCTAAATTTCTTTTCATCATCAAAATAATAGGAGAAAAATAAATATATAATCTAATTAACACAAAAAAGTTTAATAAATTATAGTCTGTGAAATAAAGATTGAAACAAATTAAATATAAAAGTATAAAATCCTCTTAAATTAAAGTGTATTGTATAAAGGCTTATGAAACAAAAAATTGTAAAAGAACATAATGAAATGAAACAAAAATTAATAGAATGACCAATGAAACAAAATATATTAGTCCAAGGACTTCTAGATGTGTTTTGTCATTTATAGATAACATCCATGATATACTATATACTACTCCGACAAGATCACAACAAAACATTGAAGTCAAATCCTTATAGAGATTAAGATTGGGATGTCCATTATCTCGTAAAATTATTTTCACTAGCATATATTATCTCAGAATTACTTCTCATATTTGAAGATTTATTTCTTGTTGATTTTTAAGTTGATTTACTTTCCTAATTTTGAATTCGTACAGTAACCCATTAAACAATCCTCTTTATAAAGATAAATAGATTGTATTCCACAAATTGTATTGACATTAAATTGCACGGTTATTCAGAGAGTAGACTATGAATAAGAATTAGAAACATAGTACATACTCCAACATCAATAGAATAGGCCTCAAGGTTCAAGAAGTAGAAGAGATAATTTATAACGTACGTGAGATAGATAAAGTAAATGGATCATCATGACATGCTTCCTCCGCTAATTCTAGTGAAACATTTCATAATCGGCACATGATTATAATTTTGTTTTGTGAATTTAGTGTAAAGATAATAAAGTAAGAGAAACAAGCTGAGGTAATAGTTTCCTTTTTAGGAAATGTTTCAATTAAAACGAGACATTCAAAAAAGCAAAATACGTCATCGAATGGGACGGAAGAAGTATAATACTATAAATAATGTGTTATATACTAGCTAGGCTCGCCATGTAGTGTGTTTGATGCCAACACCATAAGGCCAAACCCGAAAAACCTTGTATCTGAACACGGCTATAGACAACACTATGATTTAGAATGAGAACACATTCTCGAATCCGAAACTCTTTAGTGATAAAAGGCTAGGAGTGAAAATCATTGCAAAGCTAGGGTAATCTACATCATTAAACATGATACTTACTGGATGAGTAGTTGTCTTGTTGGAATAGTAGCTCAGCCAATGTTGCCATAACTTCAGCAACATCAAAATGTCGCCATCTTTAAAAACTTTGATAGGATAAACCCAAGCTCTATTAACATAAAAATCAAATGTACTCAACTTGTACTCTATAGTCCAAGATTCCTCAACTTGGTATTCTTTCATCAGCCACGCGACAATTTCATAGCCCCATGTGTAACAAAAACACAGACAGTCCTTCAAAACAGTGAACTTCACAATTATATCTATAGGAAGAGCGGGAGGAGGAGAGAAGACGCTAAAACATTCATTTTCAACATCAAAACCGCAAATCTGAAAGTAGGGTTTAACCGAACTAGACAGTGTCCAATGGAGGTTTCTATTGCATTCAACTTGCTCATTATAAGAACTAGTGTTAACCCACGTGCGATGCATGATAAAATATTTTTTTTATCACATATTTTTAAATTGTTAATTGATTAATTAAAATATGAAAATATAACTATATAAAATTTAAAAATAGAAAAATATACATATAATAAAAATTCAATAAATATATGCTCCTCGATGCATTTTACACTTAAAAACATAAAATTAGACATATTTGAAATGGAATCAAGGTAGACACAATTATTTGGACAATGATGAAGAGACTATATCAAGCGTTAGACACATTTAAAAAATATGTTTAAAACAATCCTTCATATTTCTCAACTAAAAATAATGTATATCACACTTTTAACAAAATAATAAATCGATAACTCATAATATTCAAAATGTCAAAACTATGAACATAAAAAAATTCAAATGATAAACTATACAAAAAATATTACTTTAATTGGTTGAATTAACACTATTATATTAATGAATAATGATAGCCCTTTGAATGTTGGAACGTTTACCTTTATTTATTGTACTTTTAAACGTGGCTTGTTGGAATATGAAAAATCTATATTATTTTTTATGCTACTTTACAATTCTCAATGCTGCAAATTTTTTTTTTTAAAAATATATTTAATATAAGTATATATTTTACTTAGTTGATCACCTATATATAAGATAATTAGATTCTCTATAGAAAATCAGTTGTATCCCGGAACAATTAAGTGCCAAATCCTAATTTCAACAATAGTATTATTAGTAAACCAAAATTTGGTTGTAAACTATTTTATTTTGTTTGAACAACTAATTGTTTGATCAACTCTATTTTAAAAGGTTTAATTATCTCATTGCAAATATACATATTATGCATCACTTATTAATTCATCATAAGTCATAAAATATTATTTTTGAGACACCATATAATATAATTACAGCACAAGTTGGAATATAAATATATAAAATAATAAATTGTGTAAAGATGAAGATAAACATTATGCTTGTTTGAGTTAAGGATGTTACAATTCTTCCATCTCTAAGAATTGTAAAAAATATTAGCATAGAATTCTCGAACCATATACACGCAGTACTCTAACTATTGCAATAAAAAAAATGAAATGGAAATTACAACGAAAATTATAAAATAAACCGAACTATAAGTCTAGTTGAGAAAAACCCTCTTTCCGCACGACAAAGTACATCACGGTTAGTACTTTCGAATTGACGTATTATCCCCAAAGATGAAACGTCTTCCTCCTAACGTGTATAACTTCTCAAACCCGGTGGCACCGATGAACTTGACGGAGTTCCAAAAATTGAGCAATACTCTAAAATATACAATAAAATGTTGAGAGCTTGAGAGAGAATGGTGAATGTGCAATTCATCTACAACTCTATGCTTTTTATAGGCACAAAATTAGAATATGAGAAATCATGAAATTAAAACAACATAAATTATAAAATTAAGAGAATAGAGGTTACAAAATTTGTTAAATGCTCATTATCCTATTTAAAGATTAGTCAAAGCATTAAAATATTTAAATAAATATTCATGATAGTTACATATTTTATAATAATTCAAATTCATCCCATAACTTCTAAATATATCAAATTACGGCCAAAACTCGCCTTTTATATATGTATAGATATCTGAAACCATAAATATCACCGGTTTCAACGCGCTTCCACGTTCCTGTTCCAAGGGTGTATACTTGAAAAGTGTGGAATGTATAGGCCCGACCAATACAGACCACTTTATACTGTCCACTTATTTTGCTCACACAAAAATTTAAAAGTAAACCAATATTTAAATGAAGTGTTTGCATCGGGGTGGGAGAGCACGATATATTTACGATTGAGCGGATTGCATATGTAAACTGGAGTTTCATGATCAGATGGGCTTGGGTATAGAAGAAGCAATCCATTAGCGGCCGTACATTCCATTGGTGTTCTTCCGTGAGGGATATCGAAACCTGTGAGCGGAACATAGTGAAGAACGTGGCTCTCCAAATCGGCTTCGTCTTCGTCTTCAAGTTTGAAAATCGTGCACCGAGTTGGGTTCGTCTCCACGTTATTCAAGCAAACTAGGGCGGGTGGGGTATTTATTTTTAGTTCGAAATCACCGGAATCGAGTAGATTGAGCCATGATTTGCAAACGCATTTACTTACTGCAGCGCTTCGGAGAGGGAGTCGGGAGAAGATGACGTTTTTCAATTCTGATGGCAGAGTTTGGAAGAAATCACGCCCCATTAATACACAACTCAAACACACATAGAAGAAGCGGCAGAGCAGCGTTTATTCTGTGACCAAGAATTAGGGCTTTATTAAAGAGACTATTGGTATTTATAAAATTGCAAAAATATAAAAGAGTAAATTAATTCTTTTAAATAAAATAATTATACAATATGCATTAAAAAATATAAAGTGTAATACCTTCTCAAATATCTTTTTCCTTAGAGAATGATTTTTCATGAGCTAAATATGGTAAAATTAGAAAATGTATAATACCTTCTCCATTACCTCTCCCCTTTTAGATGCTCTTATACTAGATGTGCACTAAATTTTAGTATAAATTAAAAATACAAAATAATATATGTAAATCTCATATCTCAAATTTGAACCAAGTAACGAGTTAGCACCAAAATTAATAAAATATAAAATATAAAATAAAAAAAAATACAAAAATATTATTAATAGAGAATGTGTCCACTACCTCATAAGAAACACATGGCAAAAGTAGAAGTCGAGTAATTATGTGACATATCAAAATGTCACTGGAAACCATTGTTTGAGAACGGAATATAGGAGTAGATATCTGGAGGGACGATCTAGCGTTTGGAAAGGAGAGCCGTAATATTAAAATTGAAATTTAATGATACAGTAAGTGTGAGTTTAAAATTGTGAAATAATATTGCCATCATTTACAAATCTGCATAAGTTTAGCCAAATAGTTTCATAATCAATTTTATTAGCACAATTGATTCTAAAATCTACTCTCTCCGTCCCGGCTAGGTTGATACATTCCTAAATTGGCACGGGATTTTACGAGTTGTTGGTTGATGAGATTAATTGGAGAGAAAAGAGAAATGAATATTTAATTGGAGAGGAAAAAAATGGTTAGATGTATTAATTGGATATAGAAAATTACCAAAAACATAAAGGTATAAAGGTGTCATCTATGTTAAGACAAACTAAAAAGGAAAGTGTGTCATCTTAGTTGGAATGGAGGGAGTACTAAACACGAAGATTAAGAATAACTTCTTTCATCCCACTCAAGATGCTCACATTCTTAAGAATAAGTAAGAGAGAAAAAGTAGTTGAATATTTTAATGAGGGACATTTATTTTCAAATTAAATATAGAAAGTTAACCTCTTGAGCGAGATCTTGAATGGAAGTGAGGGATTGCTTGCTTATTTGTTCACTTCATGAGGGGGTCAAGATTCCGTGGTCGAGATCTTGTCAAGATCAAGATCAAAGATCATGAAGTGGTGATTGAATCCAGGTCACGTTTACGTATAAATAGATATATTGATTTATTATGTGATTATATGAATTAATTGCGTATATTATTATATCAAATATACATGTTTAGATGTAAATCAAACAATCATCTTGAATAGATCTTTCTCTGTAAACCCCAACAACAACAACAACGAAGCTATACCAATACCATCAGTGCCAGCACCACCATTGCTGCCTGATGCCACTTCCATTTGATGCTTGACCCGATGAAACCAGTAAGACCCTCTAGGGGCTAAAGATCGACGCTATTGTGAGTGCGCATACTTTCTTAATTCCGTATTTAAACCTGTGTTATTTAAAAATTCATGTTTGTTCGAAAAGGGAGGCAGTATAATGTAAATAATGAGTTATATATTAGATAGGCCTGCCATATAGTGTGTGCTGGGCCGACACAATAAGGCCAAGCCAGAAAACCACACACTATAGAATCCTTGATCACGAACACAACCAAAATAACGACAAAACATAAATGCAGACTAACGTTATGATTTAGAATGAGATCACATTCTCAAATTCAAAATTCTTTAGTAAGAAAGGGCTAGGAGTGAAAATCATGGTATTAAAGAAATGCATTGCATTTGTATCATTAAACATACCTACTCGTTGAATAGTTTTTGTCTTGTTGGAGTAGAAGATAAGCTGATCTATGCTCAACTGCATCAAAATGTCGCCATCTTTGAAAACTTTGATAGGATTAACGCAATATACATTGATGTGTATAATTCATTAGTACTCAACTTGTACTCTAAGGTCCAAGATTCCTCAACTCGATATTCTTTCATCAACCAGATGTTGATTTCGTAGTCCCGTGTGTAACATATACACAAGCACTCCCTAAAAACAGTCAATTCCTCAATTCCACCATAAGAAGAGTTCGAGGACGAGAAAAAATATTAAAACATTTTGTTTCAATATCAAAACCACAAATAAGATAGAAGGGATGGAACCAGTCTTCTACTCTCCAATGGATGTTGCCATTACACACAGCGTGTCCATCCAAACAGAATTTTAAACCAGAAGCAGCCCCGGTTTCAACGGGCCTCCATGTTCCTGTTCCGAGGGTGTATATGTGAATAAGCACACATTCGAAGATCCAACCCAAACAGACCACCTTATATTTCCCACATATTTGGCTCACACCAAATCCAAAATGCATATCAAAGCATATACTTGAGATGTATTCCTTAGGAGGGAAGAGAACGATACAATCACGAGTGAGAGGATTGCATATGTAAACAGGATCTTCAGGATCACGGCGGATGAATGGGTATAGAAGAAGCAATCCATTAGCAACTTGAAACACTAGCTAGATTGTATTCCAAAAATATTACTACATCTTATAACTTGAAACAATTAAGGTACTTCACAATGCACGTCCCATGTCCATCCCCTTAACAACGCATCCCACAAATCCTATCCTCCAGGACATCACGGATGCCAAATCGGGTTAACCATCGGTCATTTCACGATCAAACAGGTCGACTTTTTGTATTCAAGAAGACTTAAATACTGATTTTTAAAATGTTTGGGTGAAATACCAAATCTTGAAAACACTCTACCAAAAATGAGTCTATTTCTATACATAGACAGTGCCCCACAACATATATACTCCACTAGCTAGACAAGATACAAACACAGTATCAAAAGGTCAAATCGAACACCAAACGATAATTAAACATTCAACCATCTTGTACAAATGCAACTCAATAGCAACGAATTAATAGTTTACACTAAAACAGAAATGTTAAGCAACTAATACATAATACAAAAACAAGAAAGAGATGGTATTTTTGATGAGTATATTTGTCAAGAAGTGGGAGATAATTAATAAAGTAAGGGACATAGAAAAAATAAGTGGATCATATATAATGACATAATGTGTGGGGTCGACAAGATAAGGCCTAACCCAAAAACCACATAAAACAGAAACCTTGTAACGTTGAACCATAAAAACGTAACATTATGATTTAGAACGAGATCCGATTCTCTAATTTGAAACTCTTTAGAAAGAAATGATTAGGAGTGAAATAATGGCTAAGGTAAGGCAATAAAAATGTATCAGCACAACAGTTCGTCTTTTCGTACATATATAAAAATAAGTCAATTTCCATTAATTGAAAGGACTGACAAAAAAAGCCCACAGGTGGTATTATTTCAAAGTTTAAAGATAATAAGGCCAGGCCAGAAAACCCCACAATAAAGAAACCTTGTACACGAACATGACCAGGTAACGACAAAACACAAATGTAGACTAACACTATGATTTAGAATGAGATTACATTCTCGAATTCGAAACTTTTTAATGAGAAAAGGCTAGGCGTGAAAACTATGGCATATGTAAAGTAAAACCTCGCTACTCGTTGAGTAGTTCTTGTTTCGTTGGAGTAGTAAATCAGTCGTCTATGCATCAACATCAAATTGTCACCATCTTTGAAAATTTTGATAGGATAAACCCAACTTCTACTGATATCAAAATCAGTATAACTCAACTTGTACTCCATGGTCCAAGATTCCTCAACTCCATATTCTTTCATTAACCAGATGACGATTTCGTAGTCTTGTGAGTAACAAATACACAGGCAGTCCTTAAAAACAGTCAACTCTTCATCTCGAGGAAGAAGGGTAGGAGCAGAGAAGAAGCTAAAACATTAAGTTTCAACATCAAAAGCACAAATCTGAAAGGAGGGTTGAACCAAATCATCTCCTACCCAATGGAGGTTGCCATCACATTCCGCGTGCCCATATGAGTAGAATTTCAAATCAGGAACTGAGGCTTCAACACGCCTCCATTTCCCTGTTCCGAGGGTGTATACTTGAAAATAGTCGTATTCATTAGCCCGAACGATACAAATCACCTTATACTGGCCACTTATTTTGCTCGTACAAAAATCAAAAGTAAGCAGATACTCGAGTGAGGCGTAATTTATTCGACAGACGAGCCCGATATATTCACGAGTGAGAGGACTGCATATGTAAACATGATTATCAGTATAATCTTGTGGGTGAAGAAGAAGAAGTCCATTAGCAGCTGTGCGTTCCATTGGTGTGCTTCCGAAAGGGGTTTTGAAATTTGTGAGCGGAACTTAGTAAAGATCGTGGCTCTCCAAATCGGCTTCGCCTTTGTCTTCGATTTCGAAAATCTTGCAACGAGATGGATTCCTCTTTAAGGTAACTAGGGCGGGCGGGAATTTTATTTCGAAATAGTCGGAATTGAGCAGATTGAGCCATGATTTGCAAACGCATTTGTTGATTGCATCGCTTCGGAATGGGAGGCGTGAGAGAATGTCGGTGGTGATTTCTGATGGCAAAACTTGGAAGAAATTACGCCCCATTAGTGGAGAATTCAAACACACATAGTAGAAGCGACAGAGCAGCGTTTATTTATGTAAATAAGAATTAGGGCTTTACTAAACCTTTTTAGTAAAGAGGACACGATGTACTTTATAAAATTTCAAAAGTTAATAGAAAAGCTAAATTAAAATTGAAAAATTGGAAAAGCAAAACTTAAAAATTAAATTAAAAATAAAAGCAAAATATAAAAGAGTGACTTTATAGCTCCATTGCTTCAGATATTTTTTTATGTTAGTTAATCTTTCCTTTTATTAGTCTATGGGAAAAAGATATACACTCCTCAGTTTAAATCTTTCCTTTTATTAGTCTACGGGAAAAAGATATACATCTATTTATGTGGGTCTGTTTTGATACCATGTCATAAAAAAGCTATTCACCATTTAATATAAAAACCAATTTTTCCCCTTTCCTTACAACAATTCCATGTTCGTCTTCTGGTAAAAAGTCAGACTTACATCTCCACCCATCGTGTATAATCGAATCATTCCCTTAAATTTGGATGATAGCGTAGATGTTTTACTTGTGAATTTTATCTTGTTTAATGAAAAATGCATGTGAACTTTTGTATTTCAAAGTTGAATTACTTACTTACTACGCTTCAGTGTGAGTTTTTTATGAGAAGTTTAAGTGCTAAGTGTTTATCCAACCATAAGATTTGTCAGCTTTGAGCAGTTAGTCTAGTATTTACTGTACTTCACAATGCATGTCCCTTATTGTGAAATATAATGGATTTTAATTGTGATTATGCTTGATTAATTCGGTTGGGCTGATTTAATTCAGAGGCCCAAGTGTTTATTGGTGACCCATGTTGGTTTTGGCCTGATAAATTAGAGGGATACTCCGATGGCTGCCACGTGGCTATCTCACAAGGATCGTGGAGGTTGGCCGTTGGATCCAGGTTTGTGTTTGTTATGAGTCTTGAGACTCATCACATTCTGGGATTATTCGTTCCAGACTTCTCTCTTCTCTCTCTAGATTCCGGCGCCGTTCGCCGGTTATCTTCTCTGATCTGATCTTCTGATTCCACCTTGGATTCTCGGTTCTAGAGAGACTCCTCGGTTAGATTCTGTGTGAAGTGAGTGCTTGAGCGTTCCTTCTTAGATCTAGGGTTTGTCCAACTTCTCTGTTGGATTCGTGTGAGATTGGAGGTTCTTTGAGAGTTCTTGTGGTGCGTAGCAGTGTTTGGAGGTTGCTGTGAGATCCTTGCAACAGAGATAGTCTCTGTGTTGTAGCAGTTGGAGTATCCCTAGGGTTAGGGTTTGGTTACTCCACGGTGCTCCCTTGAGACTTGTTGATGAAGATTGAGAAGGTCCTTGGCCCTGTGAAGTCCTGTGTGTGCGACCTGAGCCATATCCTAAATCTTCTTAACCTTTGTTGTTCTTTCAGATTAGATCCGAAAGGATCACTTTCTTGTATTACTGACTTGTGTATTCTAGTGTGCAGGGATCCCCAATCAGTTGAAACTTGGATTCCAGATCCGGTGAAGGATCTGAGTATAGCTAGGGTTTCTGATTAGGGTTCATACCCTGTAATAGATACTTAGTCTGTCTACTTGTAATCTTGTTATAGATTGCATTGTAATTGGCTTGTAACTTCTGAGATTAGCCATCTCAGAGATCAATCCATAAAAAGTGGTCCCGGTAATTAGCGAATCCCGAGTGATCTGATCCCTACACTTATCAAATTGAGTCAACTTGGTCCCACAACCATCCTATTCTCTAGGACATCATGGGTGGCAAATCGAGTCAACTTGGTCGTTTCACGATCGAACTGGTCTATTTTTAAATGTTGCGTGAAATACCAAATCTTTTAAACACTCTAGCAAAAATGAGTCTATTTCCATATATAGACAGTGCCCCACAATATAAATACTCCACTAGTATCAAAAGGTCAAATCCGAACACCACGCGATAATAAAACATTCAAACAAATATTAAGCAACTAATAGTACATAATACAAAAACAAGAAAGAGATGGTGATTTTTTATGAGAATATTTGTCAAGAAGCTGTTGGAAATTTTGACACACAAAATATAGGAACACTCAACAAAGATGAAATATGAAGGATAAGTATTTATAGGCTTCTCATAAAAGGATTACAAAATACAATCAAACGTGCTTCTGCACAACAACAAAAACTCTCACAATTTTCCCAACTTAGGGCTACGGCTCTTTTCCACTCCAACTCATACAATTCCTTTTCTTTCTTTCTCTCTAAGAGCTTCAGCTCTTAAAACACTCACTCTTCCTTTCTCTCTACTATGAGCTACGGCTCATTCTCTCTAAATCTCATTCCCTACATTTCTTTTTTTTCTCTTATGATTAATCTTACAATGAACACAACTAGGCTATATATAGGACAATATTTGCTAGCTATGATATACATATGCACTACGTCACCCACTTTCTTAATGTAGAAGATAACAAATGTTATCCACTAAATCCACCTCCTAGTGATCAATATGGTACGTGGCTTTCATGTAGCCATGAGAAAACAAAATTTCATCCACATATGATAAGTAGGTGATGCACCTACTTCATCACTTCCACCAAGCCTTTTCTTAATATTGAAGTAATTGAGTTTAATAAACTCAACATCCTCCCTTAAACTCAATTCATCATGTCTTGCGCAACATCTGCGTAGGCAAGATCCGCATGCATATGAAAACAAATAAGATTCACATTTTCTTCTCCAGCTCCATCAACTTCTTCAGTTATTTCCCCTTGTCTTTTCATTTGATTCACAATAACTAATGTTCTTGCGAAATAGTCTGAAATGCTCTCCGTTTCAGACATGGCCAAACTTTCAAACTCACCTCGCAGGATCTGCAGTCGAACTCGTATTGCCTTATCAACGCCGGTGAAAGCATTCTTCAGAATCTCCCAGGCTTGTTTCGACGTGGTGGCTGCACTTACTTTCTCAAACGTGGTTTCATCAATACCTTGATAGATATTGAATAATGCCTTCTTGTCTCGTTTCCTTGCATCTCTGAGGGCGTTCTTCTGGTTGTTCGTCAGTGCATCTTTGGCTTCTTGGGAAGCAGGTTCGGTGTAGCCGTCTTGAACAATATCCCACAATATTGCAACAAGACTCGCATCTGAATACTCCAATTTCCATAATTGTGTTTTTCTAATTTGGGAATTTGGGGTTGAACCATGTTCAGCGTTGCCGCCATAGGTAGGATCGAGTGGCTCTGATACCAGATTTGTTGGAAATTTTGACACACAAAATATAAGAACACTCAACAAAGATGAAATATGGAGGATAAGTATTTATAGGCTTCTCACAAAATGATTACAAAATACAATCAAACGTGCTCCTGCACAACAACAAAAGCTCTCACAATTTTCCCAACTTAGGGCTACGGCTCTTTTCCACTCCCAACTCATACAATTCCTTTTCTTTCTTTCTCTCTAAGAGCTTCAGCTCTTAAAACACTCACTCTTCCTTTCTCTCTACTATGAGCTACGGCTCATTCTCTCTAAATCTCATTCACTACATTTCTTTTTTTTCTCTTATGATTAATCTTACAATGAACACAACTAGGCTATATATAGGACAATATTTGCTAGCTATGATATACATATGCACTACGTCACCCACTTTCTTAATGTAGAAGATAACAAATGTTATCCACTAAATCCACCTCCTAGTGATCAATATGGTACGTGGCTTTCATGTAGCCATGAGGAAACAAAATTTCATCCACATATGATAAGTAGGTGATGCACCTACTTCATCACTTCCACCAAGCCTTTTCTTAATATTGAAGTAATTGAGTTTAATAAACTCAACAGAAGCAAGGGACATAGAAAAAATAAGTGGATCATAATGACATAATGTGAATAATGTGTGGGGTCGACAAGATAAGGCCTAACTCAAAAACCACATAATAAAAGAAACCTTGTACTGTTGAACCATAAACACGACCAAATAACGACGAACACAGTAATGTAGGTAACGTCATGATAAAGAACAAGATCCGATTTTCTAATTCGAAACTCTTCGGAAAGAAAATGTTAGGAGTGAAAATCATGGCAAAGGTAAGGTAAAATTGGTAAAATTATGTATCTGCGCAACAATTCAATTTTTGCACACCTATAAACACCGGCGGATCCAATTCATAACAAAGGGGGACAGCGGTACCTCCAAAAACTCTAAATAGCCTAGTGGTAATTTGCTAAACTTCCGTTGCATCCATACGGGATCGAATTCTAGCAGGCACAATTGTTCCTATTTTATCTTCATTAAATGACCGCTATATTCTACCCCTCTTCATGCGCTATATTCTATCGTCATTATTTGTTTATAGTTTCTAATTTCAATCTAATGTTAAATGTTGGTTACAAATATATTAGTTTATTTGCACGCTGTTTTGTCTTAACTAACAATTACTGTCTCTATTTTAGGTTTGATTACATATAATAACTCTATTTTAGGTTTGATTACAAATAATAATTTATTATTTACTCTCTCATTTGTTTTATTCACAATAAAAGTACGGTTAGATATAATTTTTAGTATTATTTATAGTTTCTAATGCTCATATTTGATACAATTATTTTAAAAATATGATCATTTTATATTTGTTTAAATATTTAAACTAGAATAAATTCTTAGTTATATATCTAAGAGCCTCTATCTCAATTAGTGAAATTTTTTAAGTAAAATAAAACAATAATATATTTTTTATGCATAACAAAACGAGTCACTAGAAAATAAATAATGGAAATAATAGAAGAGGTTAAATTAAATTTTAAATCTTTATGTTGGTGAAATTATTTATCGCACTCCCAATATAAATTCCTGATCCGCCAATGCCTATAAAAATGTCTATTTCCATTAATAAGTCGATTATGACTCATCTATTGTGTACTTATAATGTTTCCATTGTAGTTTATAACTTCATCATAATGATGCAATATTTTCATTACGTACTTACAATATTTCCATTGCATACATACAATGATACAATGTTTTAAAGAGCATACAGGACAAAAAAAAGTCCTACAGGTGGTAATATTTCAAAGTTTAAAGACAATAAGGCCCAAACCCGAAACCCACACAACAAAGAAACCTTGTACACGAACATGACCAGGTATCGACAAAATACAAATGTAGACTGACACTATGATTTAGAATGAGATCACATTCTCGAATTCAAAACTCTTTAGTGAGAAAAGGCCAGGCGTGAAAATAATGGCAAAGGTAAAGTAAAACCCTTCAACAACATCATTAAACATACCTACATGTTGAGTATTTCTTGTCTTGTTGGAGTAGTAGATGAGTCGATATCCGTGCAACAACATCAAAAGGTCGACATCTTTGAAAACATTGATAGGATAAATCCAACTTCCACTGATATCAAAATGAATTGTACTCAACTTGTACTCTATGGTCCAAGATTCCTCAACTCGGTATTCTTTCGTTAACCAGATGATGATTTCATAGTCTCGTGAATAACAAATACACAGGCAGTCCCTCAACTCCTCAGCTCCATCTCCAGGAAGAGATGGAGGAGGAGAGAAGAAACTAAAACATTCTGTTTCAACATCAAAAGCACAAATCTGAAAGGAGGGCTGAACCAAATCATCTTCTATCCAATTGAGGTTGCCATTATATTCAGCATGTCCATATGAATAGAATTTCATACCAGGAACTGTGCCAGCCTCAACACGCCTCGGTTCTCCTGTTCCGAGGGTGTATACTTGAAAGTAGTCGTATTCATTAGCCCGAACGATACAAATCACCTTATATTGCTCGCTTATTTTGCTCATACAAAAATCAAAAGTAAGCGTATACTCAAGTGGGGTGTAATTTATTTGACAAAAAAGCCCGATATATTCACGAGTGAGAGGATTGCATATGCAAACATGATTAAAAGTATAATCTCTGTCAGGGTAAAGAAGAAGCAATCCATCAGCAGCCATGCATTCCATTGATGTGATTCCGAGAGGGGTTTCGAAAACTGTGAGCAGAATGTAGTGACGATCGTGGCTCTCCAAATCAGTTCGCCTTTGTCTTCAATTTCAAAAATCGTGCAATGAGATGGGTTCATTTTCAAGGTAACTAGGGCGAGTGGGAATTTTATTTCGAAGTAGTTGGAATTGAGCAGATTGAGCCATGATTTGCATACGCATTTGCTAATTGAAATGCTTCAGAGAGGGAGCCGTGAGAGGATGTTAATGGTGATTTCTGATGGTAGATTTGTGAAGAAATCACGCCTCCCCATTAATGGAGAACTTGAACTCAAACACACATAGCAGAAGCGGCAGAGAGGCATTTATTTTATGTGAATAAGAATCAGGGCTTTAGAGCATCCGCAGCGGTAGCAGCTGCGGTGCTCGTCCGTCCGTGCCGCTGAGCACATAGTTGTCCGTCCGCCGTTGAGCCTCGTCCGTCCGTGCCGCTGAGCACCATTACGTGGCAGCTTCTGATTGGCCAACGGCATAGCCGTTGGCAATTTCGTTTTTTTATTTTTTTTAAAAAAAAATTCGAAATTTATTTTAAAAAATGTTTTTATATAAAAAAAATATTTTCCCACTTCCCAAAAAAATATATCCATTTTCTACCCACTTTTAATTTATTTTTCAATTTTTTCCCCAAAATTCACATTTTCATCTATAAATACCCCCACTCCAACACAAAAAAAAATCACATTCTCATCTATTGTCTATTCTATCATCATCTAGATTCTCTCATCTTTTTTGCTCATACTCTCTATCTAAATTCCCCACCACATTACACAATGTCCGGCTCCGGCGATCACCCCTCCGGCAATCGCGGTTGGAACCACGATTGGTTCGACTCCGAGGCCGGATATAGTCCGGAAACCCAATTTACGGCCCCTCCTCAAACCCAAGGTTCGCAAGCTCTTCGTGGCACCCGCACCCCGTACACTCCGGGTGAGATGATGGCGATGTTCAAAGCATACTTGGCAGTCTCCGAAGATCCGGACGTCGGCACGAACCAAATCGGGGATACGTATTGGTGGCGCATCACTCGCCTCTACAATGAAACCCGGCCGGCGGGAACCATCTATCGCAATGATAGTATGGTTCGCAATTGAATGTTCAGATGCAACGAGGCAATCGGGAAGTTCCAGGGGATTTACCTTCAGGAAGAGCGGTCGGCGGGGAGCGGCACGAACGAGCTCGACATCATCACTGCCGCCCTGGCGGCATACCAACGGGAGGAGTTCAAACCGTTCAAGTACCTCGATTGTTGGCAGGAGGGGCGCCTACATCTGAAGTATAGGGGCGGCATAGTAGCATCCTCCTCCAGCTCCTCCAGCAAACGGTCCAGGTCGGTAGCCCTATCCGACGGCGCTTCCGATGATGTGGCTACCCAGCTTGCCGGAGCTAACTTGGGTAGCCCCGACGCTGGCCCGAGCAGTTCCCGCCCGCAAGGAAGGAAGAAGGCGGCGGCCAACCGCCCCCGCCGTCGCGCCTTGACTCCATCCGCCCCCGCCCCCGCTCCCTTTGTGCCTCCTCCACCCCCGAACAACACGTTGTGGGCCATCTTGAGTCAACTCTATATGAACGATACGTCTCAGATGACTCCGGATCAACTTGCAACACATGAGCAAATGATCCGGGGTCTCAAGAGGCAATTGGGGTTAGAGGAGTAGTCTTCCACATGTGTAATTTTTAATTTGTAGGATTTTAATTATGTATATTTTTATTTTCTAGGATTTTAATTATGTATTTTTATTTTTTAATATTTTAATTACGTAATTTTTATTTTTTAGGATTTTAATTATGTCATTTTTATTTTTTAATGTATTTTTATAATGTAGAAATGTTTTTAATAATTAGAGTATTTAAATTGAATAATAGAATGGTGGGACCCTTGAGCTTGTCCTTAGCTAAGAGCACGGATGTGGGTGTTGTGCTCTTAGCTAAGGACAAGGAGTAAAAGTGGGTTCGGGCCCACCTCCGTGCTCTTAGCTAAAAGCACGAATGGGGATGCTTTTAGTAAACCTATTTCTTATAAGGGAAAAGATATTCAGCCACGTTATGTACAACCATAATTTGGTTCAATAGAAAAGAAAATCGGGTTATTTATAATTTTTGGTTCAATTGAAACTTAATTTACCTTTGTATCCTTCATTAAGTTTACTGCCTTTAATTTTCTAAACCCCATTCCCTTCTATTCCATAAATTGCGCTCGATTTCCCTCAAACCCATTTCATCTCTACCATATTTATTTCATATATTCTAGGATTCGGTTTGTAAACACCATTCTATTATTCATTTATAAATAAAATCTAAAAAGATTTGCTCTAGTTTTGTTATCCGTGCATTATATGGCATTTGCCCATTGTATGAATATTAAGGATTACTTAGTGCTTTCTATAGTACCCTAAACATTAATCCATTATAAAAAAAAAATCGATTTATTTATAATTTTGGATTTTGCACCAATTATTTATAAATCGATTCCTCAACTTGTAAATCCACCAATTATTTATAAATCCATTAAATAATTTATTTATTTACAAATTCAAGTTTGAAACATTAATCCATTATAATTTTGTTTGAAACATTAATCCATTATAAATCCATTATAATTTTGGATTTTGCAAATTCAAAGCACATAAAATCAGTATAACTCAACTTGTACTCCATGGTCCAAGATTCCTGAACTCCATATTCTTTCATCAACCAGATGACGATTTTGTAGCCTTGTGAGTAGCAAATACACAGGCGGTCCTTAAAAACCGTCAACTCTTCAACTCGAGGAAGAGCGGCAGGAGGAGAGAAGAAGCTAAAACATTCAGTTTCAAAATCAAAAGCACAAATCTGAAAGGAAGGTTGAACCGAATCATCTCCAACCCAATGGAGGTTGCCATTACATTCCGCTTGCCCATATGAGCAGAATTTCAAATAAGAGGCTTCGACACGCCTCCACTTCCCTGTCCCGGGGGTGTATACTTGAAAATATTCGTATTCATAAGCCCGAACGATACAAATCACTTTATACTGGCCACTTATTTTGCTCATACAAAAATCAAAAGTAAGCAGATACTCGAGTGAGGCGTAATTTATTGGACAGGCGAGTTTTATATATTCACAAGTGAGAGGATTGCATATGTAAACATGATTATCAGTATAATCTTGTGGGTGAAGAAGAAGCGGTCCATTAGCAGCTGTGCATTCCATTAGTGTGCTTCCGAGAGGAGTTTTGAAATCTGTGAGCGGAACGCAATGAAGATCGTGGCTCTCCAAATCGGCTTCGCCTTTGTCTTGGATTTAAAAAATCGTGCAACAAGATGGGTTCCTCTTTAAGGTAACTAGGGCGGGCGGGAATTTTATTTCGAAGTAGTCGGAATCAAGCAGATTGAGCCATGATTTTCATGTTAGAAATTTGGGCTTCCACATGACTAATTTAGTGTGTATGGCTATCTTTCAGTTGCCCAATTAAAGTGATCTATTAAAGATTAAAGTTTGGGCTAAAGTGTATTTAATTGTTATGGAAATAAGTGCAGATACCAGAAAGTGATTTTCTATTTGATGAGGGACCGAATAGAAAATAAAGGGGTTTATATTTAATATAAATATAAGCTAGGGTTATGGTCCCCAGACGTCAAAAGAACATTCGATATCTCTGTATTCTCTCGGCAGACTATTGCGAAGAATGTCTCTGATCGTTTGGAAGATCCATAGCCGCTGCAAAGCAATTCCGCCTTTCAATTCGTTATGAATCAAGGTACGCTTCCGCTCTACAGTTTATGTTCCTTCTCCGTCGTTCTCGGTTAATCATCATAGAGAGCTTTACGTAATTTTTCAAACAATTATTCCAACAAGTGGTATCAGAGCTTTATGAATTTGTTTGGCTATTTTGATGTTGTTTTTTTTGTTGTTATGTTCGTTGGTTACGTTCTTGGAAACATCAAAATTTGGATTTTGTCGATTTTAGTGAAAATTGGATTTGGAAAAATTATATGGAATCCCATTAAGAGTTAGCAATTTGCGATTTGCTGGGGAGCTATAGGGTTGGCTGTCAGGATTCAGCGACTTGCTAAGTTCGCGAGGTGCGCGACCCAGTGACTCGTTGGCTAGCCATTGTATTCCGGAAAATTATCAACGACTTGCTTGCAAGCGTTTGTATACAGTTTTAAAATTTTAAATTCAATAATTTTGGTGCATCTCATGTTCCTTTTATTGATGTGTGTATTTTAATGCGGATATTAGTCGGCCCAAAGGAAGATTAATATTTGGCACGAAATACACACATATCTTTGGTGATAAATACGTGACAATTATTCAGTTTTCGTGTAAGTAGTGTGATGCCCAAAGGTGGACACTATTTGACATGATTTTATTGTCAGTGTTTGATCACTATAAGGAGGTTGCCACTTGCAAGTTCACATTACTGTCAAAAGACTTGATGTGGCTGTTGTGCTCGGAACCTCGTAATGTTTTACTAATGTTCAAAGTAGATTAGTCGAAGCAAGACGTTGCAAAAATAACCTCTCTTGTCTAGACTTCTTTATTGCGAATATTAGGACGGTGATGTGTGTGTATTTTTAATGCGGATATTAGTCGGCCCAAAGGAAGATTATTATTTCGCACGAGATACATACATATCTGTGGTGATAAATGGGTGACAATTATCCAGTTTTTGTGTAAGTAATTGTGATGCCCAAAGGTGGACATTACTTGACATGATCTTATTGTCAGTGTTTGATCACTACATAGAGGTTACCACTTACAAGTTCATATTACTGTCCAAAGACTTGGTATGAATATTGTGTCGGTACCTCGAGATGTTACCATTTTATTTGAATTTTATGATGTGAGCATGATAATTTATTTGGTTTTGTTCTCTGTTCAATTATGATGTCTGCTTCTGCAGTTTCTTCCAACATGAACAATATGCCAGTGTTGAATGGGTCAAATTTTAAGGATTGCGAAGATTATATTTTGATTGCTCTGGGTTGCATGGATCTGGATTACGCGCTAAGGATTGAGCAACCTACTTCTCCTACGGACGGTAGTACTTCTTATCTAAGGAGAAACTACGAGAAGTAGGAATACTCGAATTGTGTAAGTCTACTGATCATTAGGTTTAGCATCCCAGAAGCTTTTCGAGGTACTGCATCTAAGTATATCACTAAGGATAGTGAATACCTTGCCAATATAAGGAACGTTTTATGAAAAACGATAAGGTTGAGACAAGCGTGATTGATCTCAATAAAGTATATAAGCAAGGGCTACATAAGGGAGCACATTATGAAAATGTCTCACGTTGCTTCAATTAAGCTTGAATTCTAAAGACTTGTATGTGCATTTGGTGTTGCACATCTGGTCAGTATCTCAAGAAATAAAGTAAAGGGCATTAAGAGGGTGTATTGAGAATGCTACTATGGATAAGGGTTGATCACAAAAGAAACAACATAAAGATAATGATAGTTGTTTCTTTTGTGGTAAACATGGATATAAAAAGAAGAATTGTAAATATCACGTATGGCGTGCAAAGGAAGTTACAATTCTTGTTTTGGTTTGTTCTAAAGTTAATTTGGATTTAGTCTCTAATGATATTTAGTGGGTAGGTTCTGGTGCTACTACTCACATAAGGTTATCAGTGCAAGGCTGTCTGAGCTACTGAAAGTCAATTGATGGTGAAAGATACATCTATGTGGGACATGACAAATCGGTGGAAGTAGAGACTATTGTGCATTGTAGATTGTTATTAAAGACTGGAATTATTCTTTCTTTGAAGGATACTTTATTGTACTGTCTTTTAGACAAAATTTGGTTTCTATTTCTGCTTTGGACAAATTTGGTTTCTCTTGTACATTCAGAAATAGTAAAGTTCTTCCTTCAAATAATTCTAGTATTGTGGGAACTGTTTCCTTAAGTGCATATAACAATCTTTGTATGCTCAATTATGTTACTTCATATTCAGAAGCTTTACATGTTGAATCAAAAGGGACTAAGCAAATTAAATAATTAGAATTTGGTTGATTTATGACACAAGTGTTTTGGTTATATCTCAAAATAAAAGATTGTGAGACTTGTGTCATATGTTGTATTGAATACACTTATCTTTTCAGAACTTGATTTGTGTGTTTAATGTATCGAAGGAAAGCAGACCAAACTTAAGAAATTAGGTGCCAATAGAGCTATACATTTTAGAATTGATATATACGGACATTTGTGGTTCATTCACTTCGGTTTTTTGGAATGATCAACAATATTTTATATCATTCACAAATGAATATTCTTGTTTTGGGCACCTACATTTAATCTATTAAAAGTTTGAGGCTTTAGACAAGTTCAAAATATTCAGGGTTGATGTTGAGCTTCAACTCAACAAAGGCATTAAGAAAGTCAAATCTGACCGTGGTGGCAAATACTACGACAAAAATGACTGCTCAGGTGAACAATGTCAAATACATTTTGCCTTCTATTTGGAAGAGTGTGGGATCGTCGTTTTGTACACCATGCCGGGATCGCCTAGCATGAGTGGTGTAGCTAAAAGACGAAATAAAACTCTTAAAGATATGTGAAGGAGTATGATTTATCATTCTTCCTTGTCGCATTCGCTTTAGGGAGAAGCATTAAAGACTGTAGCATATATTCTCACTTTGGTCTTCCAGAAAAATTTAGGGGGTTTTAAATTTTATGATCCCACAAAAGGAACTAATTTTTGGGACGAGAAATATAGTATTCCTTGAGGATGTTGAGTTTGGGAGGAAGAATGTGTTAAGAAACATTACTTTTGAGGAGGAGTCTGTATAGACACCTACTACCGCTTCTGACAATGATCAGGTATCAATTACTATCATTGATGAAGAAGCATATTAAGAACCTCAAGATGATATTGTTGTAAACATTCAATCTCATGCGGATGATATCATTTAAAGTCAATCTCAACAACATCAATTAAGACTCTCGTCAATGGTACCACAAATTTTATGAAGTAGTTCTTTCATTTGGATTTAGAAAGAATGCTATTGATGGTTGTGTGTATCACAAGTTCAGTGGGAGCAAATGCATCTTCTTTTGTATTTGGAATCAAAAGAAATAACTTTCGATAAGGATATGTTGCACTAACACCAAGATTTTTCTCTCGAAGAAATTTGATATGAAAGATCTTGGGGAAGCCTCTTTTGTATTTGGAATCGGACGAAATAATTTTCAATTGTCACAGAAGGGATATAGTGAAAAGGTGCTTAAAGTATTTGAGATGCATAATTGCAAGTAAAGAAATACCCCCATGACTAAAGGAGATTTAGAAAATGCAGAAGGTTCCATATGCTTCGGTGATTGGGAGCCTAATGTGTGTTTAAGTGTGTATTAGACCCAATTTGGTTTAATTGTTTATATGTTGGGCAAATATCTGAATAACCCAATATGGATCATTAGGAAGCAGCAAAACGGGTTATGAGATATTTACAGAGAACTAAGTATTACATGCTCGCATACAGAAAATCAGATCATTTGGAGAGATCTTTAGGCATTTTGATTATGATTTTGTTAGATGCCAATACAGTAAAGGATCCATTTTAGGTTACGTGTGTCTATTGGCTGTAGACCCATTTCGTGGAGAAGTGCTGAGCAAACACTTGTAGCTACTTCTGCCATGATAACAGAATTCGTAACTTGTTTTGGGGCATCTAGTTATTGAATATGACTGTGAAATTTTGTCACTAGGCTGCATACTGAAAGGTATTGAAAGACCGTTTAAGTTATGTTGTGACAATAACTCTGCAGTGTTATATTCTAAACAACAAGAGCTATGCTATGTCATAGGTTTCTTGGTTGCAAGTAAAAGTTCAGAATGGACAAATACCTATAGAGCATAAGGGAATGGATTTGATGATTACAAATCCAATTATTAAGGGACTATTACCCAAGGTCTTTCATGGGCATGTAGCCCAAATGGGTGTTATGTTGTTTAAGGATACTTCCGTTTAGTGGGAGTAGTTTTGGTTATTGCTCTACATTATGTTTTGAACATGTAGTTATAAAACTCATGTTATTCTCTGCAGAAATAAAGTATTATGTTTTGTCCATTATTTTTGGTTTGATCTCAATTTGGGAGGACCAGTTGGAAATAGGCATGTATGATCACCTTGCATGAAATTTTCATGTTACACTCCATAATTGATCTGTTGTTGATTATATTTGCATATGTGATTACTGATGGGTTTAATCATAAAAAAATATGGTGACTGCCCCTTTAGTTCTATGTCGATATGGTTGATCATAAGATTGTTCGGAAATACACTATGTGATAGCACTTTTGAGCGCTCATTCGGTTTGTACACATTTATTTGGTGTCATGTGTTGCCCAAGTGGGAGATTGTTAGAAATTTGGGCTTCCATATGACTAATTTAATGTGTATGGCTATCTTTCAGTTGCCCAATTAAAGTGATCTATTAAAGATTAAAGTTTGGGCTAAAGTGTATTTAATTGTTATGGAAATAAGTGTAGATACCATAAAGTGATTTTCTATTTAATGAGGGACCGAATAGAAAATAAAGGGGTTTATATTTAATATAAATATAAGCTAGGGTTATGGTCCCCAAACGTCAGAAGAACATTCGATATCTCTGTATTCTCTCGGCAGACTATTGCGAAGAATGTCTCTGATCGTTTGGAAGATCCATAGCCGCTGCAAAGCAATTCCGCCTTTCAATTCGTTATGAATCAAGGTACGCTTCTGCTCTACAGTTTATGCTCCTTCTCCGTCGTTCTCGGTTAATCATCATAGAGAGCTTTAGGTAATTGTTCAAACAATTATTCCAACATTTCAAACGCATTTGCTGATTGCAACGGGTCGGAATGAGAGGCATGAGAAGATGTTGGTGGTGATATCTGGCGGCAGAATTTGGAAGAAATTACGCTCCATTAGTGGAGAGAAGCGGCAGAGCAGCGTTTATTTATGTGAATAATAATTAGGTTTTATTTTAACCTTTGTCCTTTGTAAAATTGGGTCTATTTTGATACCATGAATAAATAAGCTATTCACCATTTAATAAAAAACCAAATTTAGTATCAAAAGGTCAAATCGACGTATAAAACGATGACTCACGTTTCATTAACTTTTACAATCATTTTCAATTATAAAATTAAATAATTTTTTAAAATTCATGTCAGTTAAAATTAAGACTTCTAATAGCGATTAAAGGGAGTAATATTTTTAAAAAAATGAATTTATATGAATACTTAGATTTAAATTTACAGGCTCCTAAAATTATCAAGCAAATTACATTATTATTTTTTTTATTTTGGTTTTTATATTAAATGCTAAGGTATGAATATGGATATTTTTTTCTTTGATTTTAGAATATATCCAATGAATTAAAATGAAATGGTGTGATCTTGATTAAAAATAAGAATTGAAATTCATGGTACCATTGGCACTAGTGGTACGGAGCAATGCCTAATTGCCATTAATTATTGTGGAAATAAAATTGTACTAGTATCGATTTTTAACCTTTTTTGTGTAGGAATAATTATGTTTGATCTATTTTTATTAATTTAATTAATTAATACGGAGTAGCATTAAGTATACAGTAATTCTCTCTTATATTTTGCATCTTATAAGAGCATCTCCAATGGTCAGCTAGCCACCGGCTAGCCGATTCGTCGCGCTGGCCGATCGGCTAGCCGAACCATTGGAGTCGGCGAGCGGACCGGCGTGGGCTGGCCGATCGCTCGGCCAGCGATCGGCCAGCGCCGATTTTTGTTTTTGTTTTTTTTTTTTTTTTAAAAAAACCTATATAAACGCGATTTTCGTTTCATTTTCATTTGCACCACTTGTTTTAACGAGTTTTCTCTCTCTCTAACTTTCTGTACAAGAGCATCATCGAGCGATGGATCACAACAACGAGTCCATTCCAGCGACGAGTTGATCTCAGACTCCCACGGTACCTGTGGGATCTGGATGGGGGCAGATGGGCTCGGGGTTTAACATCCCTTGGAATCAGATGATGGGGATGATGGCCGGTGCGTCGGGGAGAGGGGTGCAGGGGGGAACCAGGGGGGTATGCCGCGGGGGATGCCGGGCGGGGGGCAGGGGAGCGGCGGGCAGTCATCGCCCTGGTGGGGGGGTATGCCCCAGATGCAGCAACAGATGCTGCTGCAACTGATGATGGGGATGATGTGGCAGGGCGGGATGCACGGGGGATGCAGCACAGTATGCATCCCGGATGCAGGGGGGATGCAGGGGTCACCGGGAGGGGACATGGTATATCGTCCCTCGTTTGATTTTTTGACGGCTTCGTCTCACACGTCGACCCCAGTGGAGACGCTGGCGATGACCTTCTGTCATTGCATGATATGGGGATCGATCTCGGGGATCCGGATACTCCCGTTCCAGCGAGGCAGGCCGCGCCGAAGAAGAAGACGAGGGGAAGGCCAAGGCGGTCGGCGAGTGGATGATGTGGCAGGGCGGGATGCAGGGAGGGATGCAGCACAGTATGCATCCGGGGATGCAGGAGGGGATGCAGGGGTCACCGGGAGGGGACACGGTATATCGTCCCTCGCTTGATTTTTTGACGGCTTCGTCTCACACGTCGACCCCAGTGGAGACGCAGTTCACTGGCGATGACCTTCTGTCATTGCATGATATGGGGATCGATCTCGGGGATCCGGATACTCCCGTTCCAGCGAGGCGGGCCGCGCCGAAGAAGAAGACGAGGGGGAAGGCCAAGGCGGTCGCGAGTCATCGCAGCCCGCTGTTGACGACACCCCTGGCCGGAGGAAGTGGACAGAGGATGAGTACGCCGGGGTGGCCAGGGGGTGGTTGGAGGTGTGCGACGATCCGCTGGTTGCGAACAACCAGCGGGTCGTCAACATGTGGGCGAAGATCAGAGCTGCCTATAGGAAGCACTGCCCGCACGGGAAGGACTTTAGCGGGGAGGAGGTCCGGAAGGGGTGGGAGCGCACCAGGGCCGCGGTGGGCTGTTTTGCGAATTTGTACGCCAACGCCCTCCGTCAGCTCAGTAGTGGGCAGAATGAGGACAACGCCCGGAGGATAGCCAAGAGTCAGTTCCCCTTGGCAGGGAAGTATAAGGAGTTCACCTTCTGGGAGTGCTTCTTGTTGCTGAAGGACTCCGAGAAGTTCCGGGCGAGGTGCGACGCTGGGTGGCCGAAGAAGCAGAGACTGAACTATAGCGGCGACTACAGCGGCAGCAGCGGCGGATCCCACGACCTCCCCCCGGATGCTGAGGAGTTTCCATCCCCTCCTTCATTTCCTGGTCGCCCCCGCCCGGTTGGACATAAGCGGGCGCAACGGGCTGCGAGGGGCGGATCCCCCCTATCGCCCTGCGAGGTCCAGTCCTCCGCCCTCCCACCCGCCCCACTCGAGTACACTCTCCATTCGCGTAACCATACGCGGGATCAGATGTACAAGGTCTTCCAAGATTGGAAGGCCGCCACTGTCCCCACGGAGAAGATGTTTCTTCACTCGATGCTCGAGAGCATGCGGGTTGATTTGGAAATCGCGAGGGCACGGCTAGCGGGTTCCGACGTGGGCTCAGATACCACGGGTGGTGGCGGCAGCGGCGGCGGCGACGGCAAGGACGACGGCGACGGCGACGGCAAGGACGACGGCGACGGCGACGGCAAGGACGACGGCGACGGCGATGAGGAGTAGAGAGTGGCGGGGCTCGTGTGTTGAAGCCTTTTTTTAAAAAAAAAATCATGTACTTTTTTTTTAAAATCTTTGTACTTTTTTTTAATGGAATGGATTAATTTTCCCGTATATGTCTCGTAAATTTAATTCCGTATTTTAATCGTAATTTTAATTCCGTAAATGTAGTATATTTTGAATTATTTTTATTGCGGCTGGCCTATGGCTGGCCTAAATCTGATGTGGCAGGTGGATTTTTTAGTGTTGCTGACGTGGCAGGGGAGAGAATGGCTAGCCTATTGTTGGCCTATTGCTGGCCTATGCACCATTGGAGATGCTCTAAAATCACTCTTTTATAAAACTGCTCCGTCGCCAGTCGCCACCGTAGTCCAGCGGGCCTTCGCTTTCCTCCCTCGCCGTCCTTCCGCCGCCAAATAAGTTTCTATAATTTCCATATTTCGGTTTATTATGTCCGAATATCATATCAATTTCTGTTTTTCTTTAAAATCCAGATCCACCATTTGTGTAGCGCCACTATTCATTCACCGTCATTTTCAGTAACAAAGAGGTATTCAAGCTCCCGCATCTTAGCAAAGCAGTGTTTGTGTGTTTGATTTCTGTTACCTTTCCCCAACTGAGAGAAGTAAGCTTTGTTAGCTTTGTCATTTTCAGATTATGTATTCACCAATTAGGGCTGCTCATTACCCCCAATTTTAATATGGTATTCACCACTCTTAGCAGATAGAATCAATTTGAAGTTAGAAATTGATATGATATCGAACATGATGTTGGATTTCTTTGATTAACATTGTAATACGACTGTCTGTTCTTTAAGGTAGAGAAATGACGAGAGGATTCTTCGTGAATTTACCGACAGAAAACACGATTGATATCCTCTCACGGCTCTCCGCCAGAGATGTTATTAGTTGCAAGTGTGTTTGCAAGTCAGGGCTCGAGTTACTCAACTCTCGCGAGTTTGTCAAGTCTCATCTTTCTAAATCAGTCCCGGGGTTGGCTGTGGTTCGGTCTACGAAAATTTTCAATTTGAAGACAGCCTTGACCTTGAGCACCATAATCTCCGCCACAGTTTGGTCACCAAGTTTGTTTTCCCTCATGCTGAAGCGCTTGAGGGTTCAGCTAATGGGTATTTCTTAACGGTAATCTTCACTGGTTGGTGGTAGATACAAAAGCCCCATCAAAAATTTCTTGCTTTGATCTTGAAACAGAACGTTTCAGCACCTTCTCCCATCCTCCTCTGACAAAAGGAGGGTATGTCGGGAGCTTGTCGGTTTTGGAGGGTCGTCTATGCTTATGTGATAATTCATCCGAAGGAAAAATCGTCATCTGGGTGATGAGGGAATATGGGGTGGCGAAGTCTTGGACAAAGGAATATGTCATCAACAAAGATGCCAAGCTTTGTGGAGATTACGTGCTTGTTTCCCCTATTAAGGTTTTCAAAAATGGTGGCATCTTGATGAAATGTGATGAGTCCCTGCTGTTCTACTACAATGGCAAGATGAAATCTTGACAGAAGATTGAGATGTTTGATGCTCGTGGTGGAAATCATACTCTTGTAGGTGCGATTCTCCACACCTCAAGCTTTCTATCCCTCAGAAATTTTGGAATGGAAGACTTATATTCGTTCTGACCGGGAAGCTTCTTCTTGTTGGACTGACTTCCACAGCACTATGAGCTTTACACTTAATGTAGGTAGTATCTTTTCTTTATGTTTATGCTCTAATATGCTCAACTTCGTGCTGCTGCTAGATGCTTATTTTGTTACAATGTAGCAGATCAACTCTCTGAAACGAGTATATCCTAATTTAACCATGTAGCCTTGTTTACTATTATTGTCTTATGAGATATACTAGCTTTTTTTTCATGAAACGACGTCGTTGCAATAAGATGGAAGTTAATATTTTATCTTCCATCTGATTCGAAACGACATCATTTCATCCACTTTGGATGGCAATTGTACTTTTTTGGTGCAGAAAATTGGTCGAGGAATAAAATTAACTGATACCTATTTATCAAACCTAAAATTTATGCAGGTCAAAAGAAGTAAAATAGATTTACTGATATTATGATAAAGTGGAACATAACAAAGATATAATGCTTGTGGGACATAAGCTAAAAGACTAAAAGTAGTTTGTTAAATATAATGTGTACACAAAGATGCTTTAGGAAAGTAGATTGCTTTTTCTTTTGTTTCCACTAACCAAATTTCAAAATTAAATGATCCTCTTCGTTTTCATCTTCATCTTCATCTTCATCTTCATCTTCATCTGAGCTTTCGAAAGATTCAAGAAACTAATGGAGACCTCTTTCTCTTCCTTCTCTCTTGCTCTCGTGCTCTTGACATTAACCAGCGTTACGCTGATCACTGTCAAACAAAATCAATGGAATTAAAGGAGGAATCAACGATAGAAGGAGAAGATTTGGGGAATAATTGATTGACTAGGAATATGTGAAAATATTGTATCCTAGAATAGGTTGATATGTTTTCCATAATTAGGGACACCCTCTTCCCTATATAATGAGGGGTGTAAAACGTTGAAAACATAACACAGAAAATACAAATCTTCAATCTTCTTCTACTCCCAAACTCTCTCAATATGTATAGCCATCTCGCCTCTCTCGATTACCATCTTTAAGATGGTATCAGAGCAGGTTTATTCGGGCTTGAGACTCAGAAAAATATCATCACAGTCTCGAGTACCTTCCTCGACCTTTTGAAACATGAAAAAAAAACCAAGCAACAAGATGTCAGATTCTGAATCTGAAACCCCTCACAACAACCGATCAATAACTCTCTCAGCCAAGCAATTCGCTGAATTTATGAGACTAAATGTGTCTCAGAAAACCTCCAACCATCAACCTTCGTCCCTGGAATCGATAGGCGAGGTGCGCCTGACGGACAAACTCAATGGGGATAATTACCACCTATGGGTAAAACTGATGAGACGAGCCATCGGTGGAAAAGGGCTGGCGTCTCACATATCCGGAGTTACAGACCCCCCTCCACCGACTGACCCACACTTCGATCGATGGCAGCAACGAGATGATTGTTGCTTCAACTGGATTATAAGCAACATCGAAGCCAGCCTCGTGAACGAGGTATCCCAATACGCAACAGCACAGGACTTATGGGAAAGTCTGGACACTACGTACGGAAGCGGTGCCGATCAGTTCCAAATTTCAGACCTGCACAGACAAGCATACAGTTTGAAACAAGGAAATCTGTCATTAGAAAATTTATGGCAGAAGCTTCAGGATCTATGGATTTCAATCGACACCCGGGATCCAAACCCGATGGATACTCCTTCAAGCATTGAAAAATACAACCAGAACACTCAAAGGCATCGGCTGTACCAATTCGTCTGGGCGTTAGACGATCAGTACGACAAGATTAAAAGGGAGATATTGGACATGGATCCAATACCAACAGCAAGGAAGGCATACGGAATGGTCAGACGAGAAGTGGTAAATGCCAAACTGATGAACCCAGAACCACCCAAAGAATCCGGAATAGGAGTCGGCCTCGCCGTTTTCGACAGGAGCCGAACCACCCAGAATCACCAACCACCACCGTGCAACCATGGCTACCGGAAAGAAGAGGACAAGTCCAAATTAGTGTGTAGTCATTGTGGAGGCAAGAAACATACCAAAGAATCATGCTTCCACATCCATGGGTTCCCGGAGTGGTGGGAAGAAATGAAGAAGGCCCGGCAAGCTCGAAATCCAAATCGGAACAATGGAGGTAGCAGGGCATCAGCAGCAGTCGCCGTGGACCGAGCCACCTACGTCGAGAAATCGGCGGGCGGCGTCGGCCCATCGGGAGCAGGTGGAGGCGAAAACCGAAACGAGGAGAAATTGGCAATCGCATCAGTCTCTGTGGCAAGGACATGGTCCGAAGGTAATACATCGGCGATTCTCTCGCCACCGGCGGTGAGGAGACGGCGAGTCTCGACGATGAACAGGGCGGCGCTAGGTTTTTCCCTCAAATTTGGGGGTCGACGGCTAGTGTTACAAAGAAAAGGGAATTATTTCCCTCAAACACCCCAAATTTCTCAGAATCTCAATCTGACCCCTCTACATTCCAAAATTTAAACATTATACCCCACTTACTCTCAAAACCACCCCAGACATTTCAGAAATTCCAAAACCAACCCCTCATCCCAAATTATCTCGAAATCAGCCCCAGAACTTCCAAAAATTTCACATTGACCCCCAGAAAAATGCCCAGTCACAAAATTACCCCCAAACTGCCAAAACTCTACAAATTGCACCACAGTCCCAAAAATTTAAGCCCTCAATTCCGTGCAAAAATTCCTTCGAAGCATTGGCATGTTCCTCTACCTCACAATCAGATGCCAAAGACACCCAATGGATATTCGATTGTGGGGCTAACGACACAATATCATTTGATGCCTCAGACTTCTTAACCATCTCGCAATCTAGCAAAACCTATGTGCAAACAGCCAGTGGGGACCTAGCGCCAGTCCAAGGGGCGGGAACCATTAATGTTTCCCCCACTTTATGCCTATCTAACTGCCTTTATGTTCCATCATTGTCACATAAGTTGCTATCCGTTAGTCATGTGACTAAGGAATTGAACTGCAAGTTACTAATGCAACCGCGATTTTGTATGTTACAGGATATCAAGACGGGGACGATAGTTGGGCGTGGCACTGAGCGAAACGGGTTGTACTATGTGGACGAGATAGCTCAACAGAGTACTGCAATGCTGACTCACGGACCAACTGAAAGACAGGCTTGGCTTTGGCATCGTCGGTTAGGACACCCATCTATAGGATATCTTCGTCTACTTTATCCTAATTTAGTTGCTTCTATGCATTCCTTTCATTGTGAAACTTGTTTATTGGCCAAAAGCCACAGACATTCATTTAAGCTGAACAATTCTAGAATGAAAACTCCTTTTGCTTTGATCCACTCTGATGTTTGGGGCCCGGCACCAATTACTGGGGGGCAAGGATTTCGTTATTTTATGTTATTTGTGGATGATTATTCTCGTATGACTTGGGTATATTTCTTAAAAAATAAATCCGATGTGTTTGAAAAATTCACTACTTTCTACTCTCTCATCCAAACCCAGTATAACCACAAAATCCAAATCCTTAGGTCAGATAATGGGGGAGAATTTGTGAATACGAAAATGCAAGACTTTTTTCGACAGAATGGTCTAGTCCACCAAACCTCGTGTCCCTACACTCCTCCAGAGCAAAACGAGGTAGCAGAAAGGAAAAATAGGTACATCCTTGAGATTACTAGAGCTCTCTTGATCGAGTCAAAAATACCGAGAACTTTTTGGCCTGAAGCCATAGCCACTTCAGTCTACCTCATGAACCGCCTACCCAATGGGATTCTAGACTTCAAGTCACCCTTGGATATTTTTTCCACACACTTCGAGCTACCTTCCTCTCTTTCCCTAGAGCCCAAGGTCTTTGGTTGTTCAGTATTTGTTCATATTCCTAAACATGAACGTACTAAATTTTCACCATGTGCTCGTAAATGTGTTTTTTTAGGGTATGGAAAAAGTCAGAAGGGGTATCGATGCTATGATCCGACTACAGGCAACATGCACACTACCATGAATTGTGATTTTGTGGAAGGGGAATACTTTTACAGCCAATATAGTAGTCAGGGGGAGATATCGTCGAACCATAATCCTACTAGTGACCTACTAAATTGGCTACCTAGTCAAGGGAGAAACCAGTCAGGGGGAGAGTCGACGCTTGAGTCAAGCCCTGTCACAGAAGTCGGTCCAACAGAGGAAAGTAGTGGTACCGCCGAGCCGTCTTCTCCCATTGAACAGAACGTGGAGTTAGGTGACACTGCTCAACCATCAACCCCATCTTCGATGTCGGAGGTAAACAGTTCAGATATGGATAATGTAATTGTGGAGAATACTAATCCTGACAGGAATGGTGGAGATAACTGTCTAACAAGTGGTAGAGAAGCTCATCCAAGGGAATCACCATATGATTTGCCTCATAGAAGCACGAGGGGAATCCCTGCCCGGAGATACTCTCCGGACTGGAAAGGAAAGAAGGCCAGATATGCGGTGGCGAATATTGCACAAACCCAACTCACTGAAATGGCTAGTGCATTTGAAGCTGCCCTGTATGAAGAAGAGGAGATTCCACAGACATTTGAGGCGGCCTCAAGACATAAACATTGGAGAGAGGCCATGAAAAAGGAAATTGACGCTCTCATTAAAAATGAGACATGGGAAAAGTGTACATTGCCAGAAGGGAAGAAGCCAGTTGGATGTCGATGGATATTCACCATAAAAAGACGTGCAGATGGGTCAATCGAGAGATATAAGGCGAGACTTGTGGCCAAAGGATACACACAAGTATATGGAGTAGATTATGAAGAGACATTCTCCCCAGTTGCCAAGTTAGACACTGTTCGAGCACTTCTTTCCGTAGCAGCATGCAAGGATTGGCCTCTACATCAATTCGATGTCACAAATGTGTTTCTACATGGTGAATTGGGGGAAAACTCGGGCAAGTATGTCGCCTTAGAAAAACTCTGTATGGGCTGAAGCAGTCTCCTAGAATATGGTTTGGAAGGTTCTGCCAGGCAATGTTCAAACACGGGTTTAAACAAAGCCTCTCAGATCATACACTCTTCACAAAAAGAAGGAATGGAAAGATAACATGTCTAATTATTTATGTTGATGACATGATTATTACTGGTGACGATGTAGAGGAAATCTACAACCTAAGGGAGAACTTATTCAAAGAATTTGAAATGAAGGACTTAGGGGCATTAAAATATTTTCTTGGGATAGAGATGTTGAGATCAAAGCACGGGATATTTCTGAGACAGAAAAAATATGTTTTAGATTTACTTGCAGAGACAGGGTTGTTGGATTGCAAACCTGCTGAAACTCCAATGAATCCTAATCATGGATTAAAGATAGAAGAAGGGGCTGCTCTTACAGATCGAGAACGATACCTGGTAGGGAAGCTCATATACCTATCACATACCCGACCGGATATCACATATGCAGTCGGCATAGTTAGTCAATTCATGCACCGACCTCAAGTCGACCATATGGATGCTGCGTTGAGGATTGTCAGATATTTGAAGGGAACCATTGGCTATGGAGTGTTTTTAGCCAAGAAGGATGAATTGGAGATCGACGGATACACAGATGCAGATTAGGCAAGTAATCCTATTGACAGAAGGTCCACTGGGGGTTACTTCACCTTCATTGGAGGGAACTTGGTCACTTGGAGAAGTAAGAAGCAAAAGGTGGTAGCTCTATCAAGTGCAGAGGCAGAGTTCCGAGGAATCAAAAGTGGACTAATGGAAATCATCTGGCTAAGGAGATTATTGACAGAACTTGGCTTTCCACCTACACGGAAAAGTCAATTGTTTTGTGATAACAAGGCCGCAATCAGTATTGCAGAGAATCCAGTGCAACATGACCGTACCAAACATGTTGAAGTTGATCGTCACTTCATCAAGGAGAAGCTCGAAGGAGGGATCATAGAATTTCCCTTTGTTCGGTCCGAAGAACAACTTGCAGATATCTTGACTAAAGCTGTTCATCCCAAAGTCTTCAAGAAAATTTTGGACAAGTCGAGTATCGGAGATACCGTTGCTCAACTTGAGGGGGAGTGTCAAACAAAATCAATGGAATTAAAGGAGGAATCAACGATAGAAGGAGAAGATTTGGGGAATAATTGATTGACTAGGAATATGTGAAAATATTGTATCCTAGAATAGGTTGATATGTTTTCCATAATTAGGGACACCATCTTCCCTATATAATGAGGGGTGTAAATAGTTGAAAACATAACACAGAAAATACAAATCTTCAATCTTCTTCTACTCCCAAACTCTCTCAATATGTATAGCCATCTCGCCTCTGTCGATTACCATCTTTAAGAATCACCTCCTCCTCGTCCCCGTTTTCCAACTCAAATACTGATCAAGACGCTCTCCTCACCTTCAAAAACGCAATCAATTTGGAGTCCGATTCCATGCTGAACAAAAACTGGTCCACAAATGCTTCCATCTGTAGCTGGACTGGCGTCTCATGCAGCCTCGACCACCAAAGGGTCACGGCCCTCAATTTCTCCGGCTTCCTCCTCCACGGAACCATCTCTCCACATCTTGGAAACTTAACGTTCCTTCAGTCTTTGGACTTGAGCTCCAATAATTTCACAGGCTCCATACCCTCAGAGCTGTACAACATCCAAAGGCTTAAGACATTGAACTTATCGAGTAATCAGCTTGTGGGTGGTTTACCGAGTGGCATCTTCACCAACATGTCTGTGTTGGTAGAGATCAACCTCAGGTTTAACAACCTATCAGGCGAGCTCCCAAGTGATATATGCAGTAACACTCCGAAGCTCAAGAGATTACTTCTGAGCGGAAATAAAATTGTTGGAAAAATCCCGAAGAGTATATGGAAGTGCGTAGAGATGGAAGATTTGCGAATATCCTCTAACAAAATCACTGCCAACATACCAACTGAAATCGGGAACTTGACGAAGCTTACTTTTCTAAGCATGTTTTCAAACCATTTGGAAGGTATCATCATCTCTTCTTATTTGAAATAGTTATCATTTTTAGTTATGTTTCTTGGAATATTCACTAACTTTTTGATATAATGATTCTGATTGAGCAGGAGAAATTCCTTCATCTGTCTTCAACATTTCTTCTCTGGAAATTGTGTACCTTAGTGACAACATTCTTAGTAGTAGTGTCCCCATTTTCAACAGTTTAACCAGGCTTCAATTATTGTATCTTGACAGCAACTACTTGACAGGTAATTAATTAACAACTTGAGAGTATATATCTGTTATATGTTGAAGTTATATTTTGGAAGTCTTTTCTTTTGGGTAACTATGTTGTACTTGTATTTGTAGGTGGCATACCCAAAGAAATTGGATATCTCACCTCCTTGCAGCATCTAAAACTTAATAAAAACAACTTGACAGGTAAAATACCACTAAGAGCGTTTGGGTACGCGCGCAATGCGTCGCTCGGACCATCCCGCCTTGTCTTGAACCTTTTTTTTTTAAACCAAAACTCCTACTTCAGTCATACAATTAAGTTGAGTTGTATTCCCTTTTTGGAATGTCTCAACTAAGTTGAGTCATTTCCTATTTTTACAAAAAAAACTAAGTATCCAATCATTCTTACTTTACTCTTGGTTATCTATCCTACATTTTATCTCCTATTTTATTTTATCTCCATTTAACTCATTTAATACAATTTATTAATTTCAGTGTCAAAAAAAATGCATCAACTTAATTTCAGTACACAAAATAACAAATCACTTTAACAAGAAGGACAGAACAATCAATTTTATCATAAGAATAATAACTTCTATTCACAATAACAGTCATTTTTTAACAGAATAACTTTTAATCGTTAAAGAAATAGTACTCCAAAGTAACTTTTTCATATAAAAATACTAGTACTATTTGTTTGAGCTCTTCGGAAGATTGAGCTTGCTCAAGTTTTTCTCTTCCACTGAACTATAAACTCTAACATAATTTCATAATGAACCTGACCCACCACCTATTTATATACTCCCTTCGTGAAATTCATTTCACGAGAATTTGGACTCTTTCCTCTTTAGTCTACC
The DNA here is from genome assembly GCF_029641045.1 of Salvia hispanica. Classification (NCBI taxonomy): domain Eukaryota; kingdom Viridiplantae; phylum Streptophyta; class Magnoliopsida; order Lamiales; family Lamiaceae; genus Salvia; species Salvia hispanica. Next base: position 34,265,812 of record NC_142697.1, on the reverse strand, counting down.
CCACAAGAATATGCACTTTTTCTTTTTTAGTCTGTCCCACAAAAATATGCACTTTTTAAATTTAGAAACTCTTTTCTCTCTAATGAGGTGTGACTCATTTTACACTAACAATATTTTAAATTTTTTTTTTTTTGTATTTCTCTTACTTTACCAATTTTACATTGAAACACTTGTTGAACTCAAAGTGGATTCTTTCCGGGCAGAGGGAGTATTTATTTCTAGTTGGGCATTAATAATTTTAATTGACCGTAGTTAATTTAGTTATTATTGGGGAGATTAATAAAGTCTATTTGAAATTAATCTATCTTAACCATAGTTGGAGTAATAAACTCCAAGTGAAATTAATAAATTTTAATTGAGGATTAATAAATCGTATTTGATCTAAATTAACACTACATGATTAATATTTAGTTATTGATTTACTATTAATTAATACAGTATTTGATTATTAATCACACATGTTTGCACACAAGTTTTGGTGTTCGATTATTATTTAGATTGCACTTTAATCGACATATCTTATAGCCCTTGTAAATTGATTATTAATACTAACAAGTGTTTTATGCTATTTAGGTCACATACCAAAGCAAATTGGGAACCTTACTATGCTGAGAACGTTATCTATTGATTCCAACAATTTGACAGGTATGTTCTCAAAAGAAAACATTGAAGCATGCAAGTTACATTACTTATTAATGAGATTTGTTACTAAATATGAATTACTTGATGGAAGGTGAACTGCCGGAAGAGCTTGGTAATCTCAAAAACATCACACTTATTCAAGCATACATGAATGCTTTGAGTGGTTCCATCCCACATTCCATACTTAATCTCTCAACATTGTCGGTATTATCTCTTCAGTTAAATCAACTTTCCGGCGGTCTTCCTCCAAACATAGGCCTCTCACTTGTCAATCTCGAAGAGCTACATTTATCTTCCAATAGACTCACAGGAGAAATCCCAACCACTATCAGCAATGCTTCCATGCTTACTTGGTTGCAGTTGAATGATAACTCATTCACTGGCTCCATTCCCCACTTTGATAACTTAAGGTCCCTCCGATTCCTTCGACTTTGGGGAAATAATCTGACGGGAGCTGTCACTGGCTCCATTCCCCACTTTGATAACTTAAGGTCCCTCCGATTCCTTCGACTTTGGGGAAATAATCTGACGAGAGCTCACATTTCTCTCTTCATTAACTAACTGCCCGTATTTGGAGATATTGGAGTCATCACATAATCCGCGGATGAATGGTGTCCTCCCGCCTTCGGTTGGGAACTTATCTGCTTCTCTCATCAATTTTCAAGCATCTAACTGCAACATTCAAGGAGTTATTCCTTCTGCTTTTGGAAATTTGAGCAATTTACAAACTTTGGATTTATCTACGAATAATCTCACAGGATTCATCCCGGCAACAATGGGGAAGTTGAAGCAACTAGGGAAGTTAAACCTCTATAATAACCGGCTGGGCGGATATATCCCTCGTGATCTTTGTCTAATGAGTAAATTGATGAACTTGGGCTTGCATGCCAACATGCTTGTAGGTCCGATACCAGAATGTTTGGGGGAAGTTAAATCTCTAAGAATGGTCACAATGAACTCGAACAAGCTGAGTTCCACTCTCCCTTCAGAAATCTTTGGTCTTGCAGACCTCATATATTTGGACTTGTCTTCGAACAATCTGAGTGGTCAACTTCCGTATATTGGAAGGTTGAAGGCTATTAACGAGTTAGACTTATCCTCTAACGAGTTTTCAGGTTCTATTCCTGAATCAATCGGAAATTTGAGCAATTTACAAGCTTTGGATTTATCTATGAATAATCTCACAGGATTCATCCCGGCAACAATGGGGAAGTTGAAGCAACTGGGGAGGTTAGTCCTCTATAATAACCGTCTGGGCGGATATATCCCTCATGATCTTTGTACAATGAGTAAATTGATGTACTTGTACTTGCACGCCAACATGCTTGTAGGTCCGATACCAGAATGTTTGGGGGAAGTTAAATCTCTAAGAGTGGTCACAATGAACTTGAACAAGCTGAGTTCCACTCTCCCTTCGGAAATCTTTAGTCTTGCAGACCTCATATTTTTGGACTTGTCTACAAACAATCTGAGTGGTCAACTTCCGTATATTGGAAGGTTGAAGGCTATTTACGCGTTAGACTTATCCTCTAACAAGTTTTCAGGTTCTATTCCTGAATCAATTGGTGGATGTGAGTCACTTGTATACCTAAATTTGTCGAACAATACGTTCAATGGATCCATCCCCGAATCTTTGGGGAACGTCACAGGCTTGACTACTCTGGATCTATCCAGCAATAAGTTTTCAGTCTCTATTCCCAAATCAATAGGCAGGTTGCAGCATTTGGAGGTCTTGAATTACTTTTATGGAATCATTCCAACTATATTTCCAAAGGGTTGTAATCTTACGTCGCTCAACTTGAATGGTAATAAGTTGGAAGGAGCATTACCTCAATCCCTTTCCAATTGTCAAAGTCTGGAGGTTTTTGATATTGGAAACAACAGAATACAAGACATCTTTCCAGTTTGGACCGGAAATCTCATTGATCTCCGCGTCCTCATATTGAGGTCCAACTACTTCAGTGGTACCATTTCTTCTCACACTTCCAAGACCAGGCTTCCATTCCCCATGCTGCAAGTTTTTGATATATCCCGTAATGGATTCACTGGAAATCTGCCCCATGAATATTTGAGGAATTTCAAAGGGATGATTGATGTACAAGAGAATCATCGAGGAGGACAAGATCTGTCTCGATTATATATAGATTCATTGACAATAACAATGACATTAACAGTGAAAGATTTTGATCGAGAATATAAGAGAGTTCTGAAAGCCTTGACAACCATCGACATGTCATCCAACAGATTTTCAGGCAGTATCCCAAACTCCATAGGAAATTTGAATTCCTTGATATATCTGAATCTGTCTCACAATTGCCTCACAGGAGGAATACCTGCATCGATTGGAAATGCGACAGAACTCGAGTCGCTGGACCTGTCTTCAAACCGTTTGGAAGGGGAAATTCCAACAGAGCTAACAAAGCTCACATTTCTTTCCGTGATAAACCTTTCCATGAATAATCTTTCAGGGAAGATACCTCAATCCATTGGCCAGTTTTCCACATTCGAAAATACATCATATGTTGGGAATTCTGGACTATGTGGATTTCCTTTATCACGAACATGCGAAGGGCCTTCGCCTCCGGTGATGCTGCAAGAGGATGATGATGATGATTATGGTATTCTAGAGGGATTCTGTTGGCAGGCTGTTGTTTCCGGGTATGGATGTGGATTCGTAATAGGTGGGATTGTGGGTGGTCTGGTTCTTAGGTATGGAAGGCCTAAATGGTTGTTGGAATGGATCTACAGATTTTACAGGATAAAGATGAGAAGCCATATATAGAGGAAATTTGGCAACACAAAGAAGAAGATAAGAAAGTTGAGCTTCAAGGTATACTTATGGGTATTGTTGTTTTCTTACATTTATTTGCATGTTATGTTGAACCTTCCAAGTTATGTTGTAAATTCAAGACTTTATTATAGAATATTAATTAGTATATGTGTGGATAGTTTTGCTTCCTTATCCATATAGTATAGGAGTGGACATTGAAGTATAAGTGTTTACTCTTCATGAATTTTGGCTGAGAAAGTAGTAGTAATATAGATGGTTTGGTACTCAACTACTAACTATTATCACTTGGGCTTATTATAGTTGTAAGACTTCTCACGTTTGTTTTGTTAATTAATAACTGACAAATCAGTTAGCCACTCTTAATTTTCAGTCCAATGAAAGATAATATTATCACATCAAAACTTCATTCTAGTGAATATGAGTAAGAAAATTAAAATGATTTTTTTATAGAAAATGAGGAATGTGAAGGAAGAGTGTAGATTGTATGCTCAATAATATCTCATTGCATCACGTGGCCGCATATCTAAAGAGATCAAGTTACTTCGAAGTGTTAGGGAGGAGACTCTAATTATAGAAGTTAACATAACCGAGTTTAGTGACTCTCCTAGTTATTATTAGAGGCGCATATAGGTAACACAGTCATTGAATGAATTTACGTCTTCCCATTTTAATTAGATATGAAACTCTATCTTTTCTAACTTGTTTCAATTCATAACTCAGAAAGTTCTGTACGTACTGCATATTAAAAATATAAACGAGGACATAACTTTATCAATACAATACGTGAATTCAAATATCAACACAAATATGTAGGTAATTCAAATATCAACACAAATACATAGATATATCAAAAGTCTTGTGTTGGAAATTTTAATACTCTCTCCGTCCAAAAAAAAATAGAACAATTGGTGTATGACACGGGTTTTAATATAAAATTGGTAAAGTAAGAGAGAAGAGAAGAAAGTAAGAGAGAAGAGAAAAAGTAAGTGATAAGTAGTGTTAGTGGAATAATGTGTAGGGTTATTATTTATTGAAAACTTTCCATAAATAATTGTGCTCTATTTTTTGTTATTTTTTGTGGACGGCCAAAAATGGTAATTGTGCTCTATTTTTTGTGAACGGAGGGAGTTCCATAGTAATGGAGGCGAAACTTTTCGGCACAGAGATTAAGAAAAATTGTATTAGGTGAGTTAAGTAAAGAGAGAATAAAATGGAAAATGAAAAATGTAGAGAGATGAAAAGTGAGAAAAGTAAGAGAGAGTAAAGTATATGTGAAAAAATGTGTTGACTTTTACTAAAAATGGAAATGACTCTATTACTATGGAACATACCAATATGACAAAATGACTCTATTATTATGGAACGGAGGGAGTGCAATATTGAAAAAGCTTAGTGTTCTGTATTGGAAATTAGTTTTATTTTAGCATGACCCATATACTCCCTTTGTTTTAAAAAACTAGACTAGTTTTACCATTGTGTCGTTCCCCAAAATTAGACTAAGCATAAGTGTTTTTAATCAATTACACCACTAATAATGTGAACCCAACAACCCACTGACATTATTTTTACTGTCTTTTTCCTCTCTCTCTTACCTTTTCTTATCTCTTATTTTATCAATTGCACATTAAAATCTGTGTCATTTATAAGTTTGTCTATTTATTTTGAGGACGAAGAGATTATTATTTTATTCTCCCTCCGTCCAATAAAAATATTTGCACTTTTCATTTCCGTCCGTCTCAAAAAAATATGGCCATCTCCATTTATGGAAAATTGTCCACAACTCATTACTTATACACATCAATTTATTTATAACTTATACCACTATGACTCACCATTACAAATCAGTAAACACTAATAATAATATGAGTCTCACTAATACTATTTTAACTATCCTTCTCCTCTTCTTATTTACTTTACCAATTGTACATTAATTCCGTGTCATTTCAATTGTCCATAGAATTAGATATTTGAAATAGATATTCAACATACTCCCTCCGTCCCATAGAAATAGGCCATTTAGAATTGATACGAATTTTAATGCATAATTGGTAAATTAAGAGAGAATGAGAAAAATGTTTCTAGTAGTAGATATGCACTATTTCTATAGGACGGAAGAAAAAGAAAATATGATAAATTTCTACGGGATGGAACGAGTATTAAATAACATAGGCTTTTGTATTAGGAGTATTTTACTTTGAAATTTATTTAATACAGTCTTATAGAATTAATAATTAAAAATTAGTTCAAATACTCTCTCAATTTTTGAAAAATAGAAATTCTTTCTTTTTAGTCCGTTACTTAAAAATAAAGGCATTTTATTTTTTGTAATGGACCTTACAATCCACTAATATTAATTTCACTACTTTTCTATTTCACTTTTACTTTATCATTTTTTCTCTTTTTCACTCTTACTTTATCATTTTTGCATCAAAACCTGTATCGTTTCTAAATTCCTAGTATTTTATGAAACAGAGAGATTATAATAATCCTTTCAAAGGTTAAAATTAGGAAAAATTTAAAACGATATTGTTTTAATGAAAAATTGGTAAAGTAAGAAAATACACTATATTAGTGAAAAATGAGGCCATCTGCATCGCGTCTCGATGCCGTCTCTATCTCGTCTCGGAGAGACTAGACAGCATCGAGACGGCGATGCAACACGCCATCTCGTCCCGGTCAATGACGGACCCAGGTGGGGTCGGGTGGGGTCGACCGACCCCACCGTCATCCGCCGAGAGCTGACGGAGCTTCGTCTTGACACCAAGAGACAGATCTCCACTGCAATTCTTCATCCTTTGAAAAAAAAGAGAGAGATAGATGAGAATAACAAAGCGATGGAGAGATGGAGAGGAAGAGGGAGGGTCGCCGCTGTGGAAAGGAGCGATGGAGAAGAAGACGTGTTATAAATTTTAATTCTTACTTTTGTATGAAATGAGCTAAATAATTGGGCCTACTCTTAATACTGATAGTCATAGATTAATTAAGAGTAATTATAATTATAATTATAATGTTCATTTTATTAATGATAATTTCATCATAATTTTTATTTATTTAATTTTTTGTAAAATTATTGATAAATATTACTACCTCCATCCCTCAAATTTTGACACAGTTTACCATTTTGTTTCGTCCCTGGACACACTTCACTTTTACCATTTTTAGTAGTGGACCTCATATTCCATTAACTCATTCCTACTCACATGTTATTATAAAACTAATACTTTAAAAGTAGGACACACATGCTACCAATTTTTTCAACTCACTTTCCATTGCATTTTTTAAAGCTCATGTCGGGTCAAAGTGTGTCAAAATTTGGGGGACGTAGGTAGTAATAAGATTAGTTTTAAAATTAAAGATAACTTAAAAAAAAATTTAAGTTAGAAAATAAACTATTTAAAGTAAATACTTTTTAAAAAATAATTATTTAAATATTATTTTTATTATTATTTTCTATTATATTCGACCCCACGAGTTTTAATTCCTGCGTCCATCATTGGTCCCGGTCTCGTCATCATCTCGTCGCTTGGCTCGTCCTGGAGAGGCGTCTCACGAGACAGCTCGCCACGCGCCTTGGCGACGTGGCGTGCTCCCGTTAGTGCGTGACGTCTATCGCCGGCTCGCCGGCCCGCTAGTGGGCGTCGTTTATATCTGTTAAAAATGTTTTTTTTTTGTTTTTTTTTTAAAAAATTTTAGGAAAATTCAAAAATATAAAAAAAAATCCCAAAAATATACTAGCCGTTTATAGCCGTTTTTTCAAATTTTTAATTATTTTTCTATTTTTTTAATCCCCTAATCACTTCTATAAATATAAAATCATTTCCTCAAATTATCTACCATAAAAAAACTCTCTATTCTCACTCAAACACTCTACATATTCATCTCAAAACATTATTTTTCTCCCAAATTTTAATCAATTCATGGATCCTTTTGAGCAAATGCGTTGAATAATGGAAGAATCGCTAGAAGAAGATCGACGTAGGGAGGAAGAGGAAGCCTAATTACAAATACGAGGTATAGATTCTGCAAAAAAAATTACTACTGTATGAAAATAGGAAGAATCTCACGTTGGGGTCTGGGAGTATGAATAGATGGTCTTGCAATTTTTCGAATCCTAATTACAAATACGAGGTATAGACTAGTCTAATTAATTCACGCTACATCTATCTACGAAAAATAGTATTGATAGTGATATTATAATACAAAATTGGTAAAATATTAATTAATAAAGATTATAACCCACTTCATTAAATATAAAATTTGATTACAAAAATAAAAAATTGTCAAACGTAATACAATCCATGAAAAAAAACAAAATAAGAAGAAGAAAAAGAAGATTACAAGGAACTTGACGTACAAACTTAAACTTGAAATTGTATTTTTAAGCAGAATCGAGGAAGACCTTCGTCCATAAGACGAGGTACGCTCCAATAGTGCTTTCGGATAAGGTGTGGAATGCAAGATGATGCCTCCCTATTTATAAATCAAGTTATTGTTCTAGAATCAATATTTTCATTTTACTCTTTGCAAGACATAGTCTATACTACTCTACCGTAATTTACTTTTCTCTATTTTAACTATTTTATACTATTGTTTTTTAAAAATGAGAGGAAAAAAGAAACGTCTAGCTAATCTTGTGATGGAAGGAGTGTTAATCAACTTATCTTAATTACCCCAATTATTAACTTGGATTGTGTTTAGTTAATTGGTTGTGGGCTCACGAATGGGTTTAGTGTCATCTGGTCAAATAGCCTCAATAAAGGTCAATCAGCCCATTAATCAAGCTCAATCATTCAAAAATAATACGGTTATCTCTATATTTATAAATGGGTTTGGTATTAATTTATTTTAATTATTTGTATCATTTACTAAATGGGTTCATTTAATTTGAATTTTCAAAAATAATACGGTTATCTCTATTTATAAATGGGTTTGGTATTGATTTATTTAAATTATTTTTATCATTTACTAAATGGGTTCATTAATTTGAATTCTAATAGTACCTTATTTTATAGATTTATTTTGATTGTAGTGTTTATTTAATTTAATTTTATATTTTTTAAGATCTTTGATAACATATTTAAGATTTCAAGTAAAATATAGGGATATTGCACGCTAAAATCTCAACTTTGGCCAAATTTTGATTTCATTTTTTAATTTTTCAAATTAATTTGATTTTTCATTTGTGATTCACAAAATATTCTAAATCAATTATCTTTGATTGATTTTTTTTCCCGAAATAAATAGAGCCACCAAACTAGTTCCATTTTATATTTTTAGAATATTTTGTGAATCTTTTTGTCTTCCAATTTCCGGTTTATCACAACGATTTCTTGTGCTGGATAATATTCTCTCATATCTTTTGATATTTTGATGAGAATGTTTTTTTAAATCTTTTTTGTAATTTATTTATAACTTCTTTCGTGAATTATTCTGAACTCTGAAGTCAATTGCAGCTAATCGATAAGAAGTCATCAAAATCAATGGAAATAACTCGAAGGTTCCCTCTTTATTTATAAAATTATTTATCGTTCAATGGAGGGTTTCTGTATTTGAAGGTGCCGACCATCTGTTTGATAGAGTTCCGAATCGAAAACAGTGAAGTTTGCCATTACCAAGAACGTGCAGAAGATGTTGGAAGAAATCCCTGAGTAAAATGTGAAGATGCCAACAGCGAGAACAAGTTGAAAGGGATTTTATACACTACTCTTGGGAAGGTTTCAATAGTTAGTCAATGGGGCGTCATTTCTTCAAAAATCTACTTTCAAATATCACCACCGATATCGAGTCTGATCTTCCCCAAATCAAAACCCCTCCCGCCCCCGCCCCCGCCCTAGTTCGCTTAATTCCGACGGAGAGGAACTCAACTCGCTGCACGGTTTTTGAATTTGACAACAAAGCAGAAGATGAAGATGAAGAAGGAGAAGGAGAAGGAGAAGAAGAGAGAGCCGATCTGGTTAGGCATAATCTTCCCTTTCATCTGCTCGCAGATTTCGAAATCCCTCACGGACAATCAAAATCAATATATCGAGGTCAGCAAACTAATGGATTGCTTCTTCTGCACTCAGTGTTAGAGCGTGATATTTACATATGCAATCCTTTCACTCGTCAATACATCAAGCTGTGCTGCTCCAGGAAATGCAAGTCGGATAATTATTTGATGAGTTATGGATTTGGTGTGAGCGAAATAAGTGCGAAATATAAGGTCGTCTGTACCAATGTGGATGCTGGATCCGGCTCTTTTCATGTGTACACCCTCGGAACAGGAACATGGAGGCGCGTTGAAGCCGCCTCTGTGTCTGGTTACACATTCTCTTACAATGCACACATTGTATGTAACGGCAGCCTCCATTGGACGGTATATGATTCGACTCATACCTTATGGATTTGTGGTTTTGATCTTGAAACAGAACGTGTTAGCATCTTCTCTGCTCCTGCTGTTGATCGACGTGTTGCGAATGTGAAGTTGAATGTTTTGAGGGACTGCCTTTGTTTGTCTTACACGCGAGGTTATAAACTTGTCATCTGGATGATGAAGGATTACCGAGTCGGGGAATCTTGGACCATAGAGTGCAAGATTAGTGTTGATTTTGATATTGACTTTGGTTATGATTTTGATTGCCATGATATGACTGTTCATCCAATCAAACTTTTCAAAAATGGTGACGTTTTGATGTTGTTTGAAGATAAGTGCCTCTTCTACTACTCTCACGAGACAAGGACTACTCAACAAGTCGGTATGCTTACCGATGGAAATCCAGAGGATGCGGATGAGGATGACATTAGCTTTGCCATGATTTACACTCCAAGCGTTTTCTCACTTAGGAAATTCGAATTTGAGAATGTGACGTCATTCTAGTTAATGTTTTTATGTTTACATTTGTGTTATGTTGTTATATGGTCGTGTTCGTGCCGACCTGAGACGCACTATAAGTCTAGCCTAGCTATTTTTGGTTTTTGTCGTATCAGATTGTGTCAACATGAATTCAATTGTGTTGTTAACATGCTATCATGTTCGTGTTTACACGGGATGTGTATGTGATCATGTTTAAGGTTTTCTTATCGTGTGGTGTTTGAGTTTGACCTTATAATGTTGCGTTTTGTGATCGTGTTGGGCTATTATATATATCGTGGGAGAATCTGTATAGCAGCGCATATCTCAACGAGGAATGTAGGGATTGCATTTTTCTCTTTGACATCAAACCCGAGAACATCCCTCTTAAACGAGATGCGCAGAGGTTTCTTATTTTGGCTCTGTGATGCTCGTTAACCATAGGGATCACCAGTATAGACCCTAACTAGCGTGAGAGGCACGCGAGGCTAGTTGGCTCCAAAGCTGCTTGCCAACCTCTCCATCTCCTCCAAATCCTTGTACAGTTTTGGAATGGTGTTGCTCGAGATTGTGAGCAGTAAGAGAAACTTTGAAGAGGAACTTTGGAATGGTGCTGCTCTTGGATCATGAGACCGAAATGGAACAAAGTGATCAGTTCAGTTGTTGTGAACTTTTGGTGCATCCAACATCCCTGGCAGCAGCCGATGATGGGGAGGAGATCACGAAGATCCAACTGCCCCCGGTGCTACTTCTGGTGCTACTGTTCTCACATTCTGTTATGGTGGGCCCATTCTCTTTTCCTCCAGTGGGAGATGAAGATTTGCCTGTTTTGTGTGACTGTCTGTGTTATTCTTGCATAGGAAGCCAAAGAAATTATCATCTGGATGACGAAGGAATATCAGTTGAGCATCTTGGACTGTAGTGTACAAGTTGAGTACTTCTGATTTTGAGTTTGATTTTGATTGGGATTATGTGTTGATCCAATTAAACTTTTCAAAGATGGGAATATTTTAATGTTGCTGAACAAACATCGGCTCACCTACTACTCCAACAAGACAATAACTATTCAACACGTCGGTATATTTGAGGATGCAGTTGAGAAGAGGTTATGATATGAGCCTCGCTGGCTCGCGGAACTCTCGTGACACCTCTCCGAACGAATCAGCCACTCGCCGACCGTATGGCCTGCAATATAGGTCGCAAAAGGGTTGCGACATGGCACCCCGCAACTTATAGCATTTGTAACACGAACATGCTTCGGAATATGGATGAAAATTGCAAGAACTTGTTGTAGACATAGCATTCCTACAACTTTACAATACGGATGGATATGGATTCGACGAGAAATATGGTGGTGAATATGGAATGAATGACGCCACAATCGAATATGAACGTTCGATTGATAAGTCGATAAACTATTCGAAAACGAACACTTTGCTACAAGAATTCGAATAGGAAAATTCAAGAGTGAAAACTCAAGAAACACACACGATTTTATTCATCAATAATCTTCTCCTCAAATGCGTATACATCTTATGCCTTTTATAGGAAAAATAATTAACTAAAACTAAACTAAATGATAGTCTCAAATCTAACTAAATCCTATTAAAACAAATCAAACGTAAATCCTAACTAAAACTAGACACTAAATAATTAAATATTCCCAAACTAATTCCTAATTCTAATCAGCAAAGAATCCGAAAACTAATTTACAATTCTATCTTTTAGATTATAATAATAAACACTATATTTTTATTTTTTTAATATCAAACTCATATCTTCACGATTGATCTCCATATCAATCGACCATATTTATCTCTTTCTCTTTGCTGTGGAGATCAATCGACCATACTTATCTCTTTCTCTTTGCTTTTGTGTTTATCTTCTCATGTTCAGCCAACTCAATACTTCGGTCCACGATATATTTCCTCTTCTCGTGCGTAGCTTCAGGGCCGAGTCGAGGATCACATCATACTCTCCCTCTTCAAAAGGATTCGACCTCGAATCCGCGAAATCTACATTACTGGTCGCAATGCAAATTCCTTCCCTAACTTTCAGATTCAATGACTCTCGATGTCTCCTTGTTTTGCCAAAGGATCGTTGTTGACTAGGTACATGCATTCGTTGTCGAGATTGCTCCCATCTCCTTCGACAAAACTTGAACTGCCACCATCCTCGACATTTCCTTGGCACTCTAGAGCCCTCTCTCCATGGATCATTCCTCACAATGATATTTTTACACAAACTCCTACTTGATTGCCGAGATTCACGCTCCAGATCATTGTCTATTTTGCCACCTACCAACGAATAACAGGTTCGGGGATCTGTTTGTCTGCTTCCAGCACAGCGGCTGCAACCAGGAAACGAGCCGACTCCGTCACATTGTGAAACTTCAACTTGCCGTCGATTAGCTGAAACTGGAGTTACGGCTGGGCTTAACTCCCTGATTGGAGACAAATGTAATGTTGAATAATTATGAGACATGATAGATAGATTGGTTGGTGTTGGGATCTCAACTAGTGCAAGACTTGGAATTGAGACTGAACCAACTATTCCTTTCGAACCTATTTCTTCTTTCATGTTTAAATTCACTCCTTCTTTTGCTCCTTCCTCTTGTGGAATTGTTGAAGGCACCACTTCCTCTTCCTTTGCTGTAGCATTTGCTCTCTCTTGTTTGCCATCACAATCTTGCCTCACGGCTGATACAACGGCTCGTCGGATCACCGCTTCAATCCTTGGCACCAATCGATCGATCAACCTTTCTATCAAATTATCCGGCAGCGTCACCAAGGTACGCCTGGGCGTCGTCGGCAGTGGGGCAGGTGCATAGGCTGACTGATGGTGTCGCGTGGCTCTGATACCACCTGATATGAGCCTCGCTGGCTCGCGGAACTCTCGTGACACCTCTCCGAACGAATCAGCCACTCGCCGACCGTATGGCCTGCAATATAGGTCGCAAAAGGGTTGCGACATGGCACCCCGCAACTTATAGCATTTGTAACACGAACATGCTTCGGAATATGGATGAAAATTGCAAGAACTTGTTGTAGACATAGCATTCCTACAACTTTACAATACGGATGGATATGGATTCGACGAGAAATATGGTGGTGAATATGGAATGAATGACGCCACAATCGAATATGAACGTTCGATTGATAAGTCGATAAACTATTCGAAAACGAACACCGAATATGAACGTTCGATTGATAAGTCGATAAACTATTCGAAAACGAACACTTTGCTACAAGAATTCGAATAGGAAAATTCAAGAGTGAAAACTCAAGAAACACACACGATTTTATTCATCAATAATCTTCTACTCAAATGCGTATACATCTTATGCCTTTTATAGGAAAAATAATTAACTAAAACTAAACTAAATGATAGTCTCAAATCTAACTAAATCCTATTAAAACAAATCAAACGTAAATCCTAACTAAACTAGACACTAAATAATTAAATATTCCCAAACTAATTCCTAATTCTAATCAGCAAAGAATCCGAAAACTAATTTACAATTCTATCTTTTAGATTATAATAATAAACACTATATATTTTTTTTTTAATATCAAACTCATATCTTCACGATTGATCTCCATATCAATCGACCATACTTATCTCTTTCTCTTTGCTTTTGTGTTTATCTTCTCATGTTCAGCCAACTCAATACTTCGGGCCACCATATATTTCCTCTTCTCGTGCGTAGCTTCAGGGCCGAGACGAGGATCACATCAGGTTACTTTAACTCCCTGATTTTCACTCCTATTTGTCACTCAATAATTGTCACTCCTATTTGAGGAACTGATCTCATTTTAGTTCATAATTTAGTCTACATTTGTAGTCTACATTTGTGTGTCTGTGTCGGAAGGCCATCGAATGGACATAACCAAAGGCTGCTTAAGAGGGAATAAACAAAGAAATAAATCTTCAATTCAAACGTAATCTTGATGAAAAATAATTTAAAGGAAAAATCTACTAAAAGGAAAATTTTAAACTAATTAAGGAAAGATATCAATATATAAACTCGCTATTAGATTTATTAAAGCCCTAATTCTTATTCACAGCTGCTCTGCCTCTTCTACGTGTGTATGAGTTCTCCCTTAATCGGGCGTGATTTCTTCCAAATTCTGCCTTCAGAATTAACGACCAACATCTTCTCATGCCTCCCATTCCGAAGCATTACAATCAGCAAATGCGTCTGCAAATCATGGCTCAATCTGCTCAATTCCGACTACTGCAAAATGAAACCCCCTCCCTCCCTAGTTTGCTTGAAGACGAACCCATCTCGTTGCATGATTTTCGAGATTGAAGACAAAGACGAAGCCGATTATGAGAGCCATGATCTTCACTACATTCTGCGCACAGATTTCGATATCCCTTTCAGAATCAGTGCAAAGGAATGCACAGCTGCTAATGGATTGATTCTTCTTCACCCACAAGATTATACTGATAATCATGTTTACATATGCAATCCTCTCAGTCGTGAATATATCGGCTCTTCCCCCATAAGGAATACACCTCAATTAAATGTTTGATGTATTTTGAATTTGGAGCGAGCGAAATAAGTGGGCAATATAAGGTAGTCTGTTTGGGTCGGATCTTTGAATCCATGCCTGTTTATGTATACACCCTCGGAACAGGATCATGGAGGCCCGTTGAAACCGGGGCTGCTTCTGGTTTCAAATTCCGTTGGGATGGACGCGCTGTATGTAATGGCAACATCCATTGGACAGTAGATGATTGAGTTCGACCCTTATATCGGATTTGTGGTTTTGATATTGAAACAGAATGTTTTAGCATTTTCTCTCCTCCTCCTGCTCTTCTTATCGATGGAGTTGAGGAGATGGATTTGAAGTTGTCTGTTTTTAGGGACGGCTTGTGTATCTGTTACACACGGGACTACGAAATCAACATCTGGTTGATGAAAGAATACCGAGTTGAGGAATCTTGGACCATAGAGTACAAGTTGAGTACTATTGATTTAAATTTGCATTACCCTATCAAAGTTTTCAAAGATGGTAACACTTTGATGGGACGGTACAGTGTGCTCATCTACTACTACAACAAGACAAGAACTACTCAACAAGTGGGTATATTTAATGATGCATGTGAGATTTTCACTCCTGAACTGTTCTCACTAAAGAGTTTTATATTAGAGAATGTGATCTCGTTCTAAATTGGAATTTTAGTCCACATTTGTGTTTTATAGTTATCTGGTCATGTTCGTGTACAATGTTTATTTGTTGTGTAGTTATCTGGTTGAAGAGTTGCGAAAAGTCAGCGAGGTGTGTTTGAAATAAAATCTCCCGATCCAGAGAATCCACTAGACACCGGGTCTAGGAACTCAGAGAATCTTTGGGTAACTTGTCGTTGGACACACAATCACTTCCTTCGCCCTTCAAAACCCTCAACCTGCTATTGCTAAAAAGATTAGTACAGGGAAACAGGGATCGAAATACACAGAGACAGGCCGCTATTGCTAAAAAGATTAGTACAGGGAAGCTAAAAAGATTAGTACAGGGAAGCAGGGATCGAATACACAGAGACAGGCCGCTATTGCTAAAAAGATTAGTACAGGGAAGCAGGGATCGAATACACAGAGACAGATGTGTAAGTAAACATGCTCAAAGACCTGGAAGCTATTTTTGGCTGCTGCCACGCAATTTTCGGAGTTGAGCTTTAATTCCTAAACTGGGTAAATATAACACTCTACCTAAAATGCAGTAGAATAATACCTCCAATGGTACTGCAAAACCAATCCTATTATAGGTTTTAGAAGAAAAAATACCTATCTTTAGATTTGCATTAAAAGTATACCAAAAACACTTTTTATAGTTTGAGTTATTGCATTCAAGTCCAAATCAATTCATATTTATCAAAATAGAAGAAGAGAAGGAAGAGAAATTAAAATATAGTGAAAAAGAAAACTTACTGGGAGAAGAAGGAAGCGGCGGAGAAGAAGAAGATATGAATTAACCTAATCTAATCTTATTAATATTTGATTTAGTTATTACATAAGGGGCTAACCCAAATTAATATTATATTATTCAATATAATTGGAAAAAATAATCTATTACTACTATTTACTAAGAATGAGCCGTCACTTTATTCCATTATGGAACCCAATTTTATTAAATAGTAGTAGTAGATAATAACGGTACATATAAAACCTATGGAAACTATTAATTTATTAGTTAGTAATTAAATACTATACGTACATTACTATATTCAAATCAAATATGCTATCATAACAAAAACAAATAGTTAAACATAAGTAATAAAAAACGATGCATAATATAGAAATTTTAAAATAGAGAAACATAAGCCAAAATAAATAAAATCAAAACAGAAGACTGATAATTAAATTAAATTTTTTAAATGAACTTTGATTTGAATTTTAGTTATTTTATGGTACGTTGTAATATTTTTTATAGTATTTTTATTGTATTTAAATTTTCTAAATTTTGTAATTTATTATTCAATGAATAATAGATTTCATATATAAATCTTATATTATATCATTTAATTTATGATATTGATAAAGTGTCACAAGGTTAATGTGTAATTTAGATAAAATATATAGGTGTCATTGAAAAGTATAAAAAGTTAGTGGGCGAGGAATATTCTTTTGGGCTTGAGTTTAGTGTAAATGGTTGGAGCAAAATCAATATTCAGTGTGAGATTTACACTAAAATCGGTTTGAGTTTAGTGGAATGGTTGGAGATACTCTAACAGCTAGATCTAGGCAGGGACATGCATGATGACTGAAAGTATTTGAAACAACTACTTGACTGGATAAACGACTTCCTAAGCTAGCCTAGACAGACGAAAAGCGAAACGTGGGGACCATTTCCTAAAACGGCATAGTACGACGGAAAAAGCTGCAGATTAACGAACTAAAGGACTAACTAACAGCGACATCATCTTCTCTAACTTTTATCTCGAAATAACGGATGAAAAACAGAGCAAGCAAGGATCGGAACAGGACGAACAAAATTAAACTGGTAAACACAATTAACTACTGAAGCTAAAACAGATCTACGATTACTAGACGAGGCAACGAGTAAACAGAACTCAAATTATCACAACCATGCAAATGCGAACAGATCTACACATCAGACACTTCACCCACTCCGGATCCAAGCAATCCACAACAATCAAACACCGTTTCCATCTCCGATCTTCTCAGATTTCACTAGTTTCAACCGATCAACTACAAATCTCCATGCAATTCAAACTCCAAACTCATATCAACCAACAATATTCATCGCAACAACAGGTAACACGACAAGAACATAACTGAAACCAAAATAGCAATTTCCATAGCAAAATGCAAAGTATCCAACGAGAGAATAACAAAACACGACCGAGCTTCGAACAATGAAGACTCGGGGAAATACGAAATGTAAACAAAAAGCAAATAATGATTGTATCTTCGCCTCCGTAGAGACGGTGTTACAACACAACTGATCTGAAACGTGAACTCCCCAAGATAATTCCCCTGTAGAGAAAATGGAAAAGCTAAGCTAAGAGCCGAAATGGAAAAAAGGATAGATCTCATGTTGATCGCATGCTCTTATTTATAGTAGGTAGAGCTTCTAGACTGTTCTTGTGATTCCCATTTTGCCCTCCAATTGGTTGCTCCTTAGTCTAGTAACTCTTCCTTCTTCCGCTCACTTTTCCTGCCAGCTCCTTCTTCCAGGCAATCTTCGTCTTTTTCCTGGGGCTGGCGATTTCTCTACACATCTGGCTTATAAAACCTTGTTAGATCTAGGAAATCACAAAATTCATCCCCATAACCAATGCATGAAATTTGCCTTATCACTAATCATGTAAGTGTACAATGTTTATTTATTGTGTGGTTTTCGGATTTGGCCTTATCGTGATAGCCCCACACACACTATATTTCGGATAACTAATCCTCTTTCGGTTTTTCCTACTTTTGACAAATATACTCTCATCAAAAATCACCATATCTTTATTGTTTTAGTATACACTATTCATTGCTTAACAATGTGTGGAATCCAATCTATTAATCTTCGTAAAGAGTAATTATTTAATGGACTACTCCTACGAATTCTCAATTAGTAAGGTAAATCAACTTTAAAAAACAAGGAAATAAATCTCCAAATATGAACTTGACTCGATATAATCTAACACTAAAATAATTTTGAGAAATAATAGAGATTCCGATATTGATCTCTATGAGGATATGGCATGTTGTATTATTATCTTGTCAGCGTAGTACACATCATGGGGTATTTGTCTATAAATTGAAAAAGATTTATTTTTATGTACTCCACATGTTAAAGATTTTGATAAGGTGGAGTCCAAACTACTAATAATAATTAGTGTATGTTTTTAGTGTCAACGGTGCCCAAAACAATTCCAATATCAACAATACGAAATTGATAGATATGGAAAATGAGAGATAAATAATGTGAGAATGAGACAGTGTCAACGTTGAAATAATTGAAAAATATATTTTATTAAATAAAAAACATAACTTAGGATCAATTGTGATCCGATTTAAAATATGCAGGATCAAAAAATCCAAAAGATAAAATTTAGGACCAAAATCATAAAATGATCATATGTTCAGGACCAGTTTTGGCCTTTATTCTTAAATTTACTAGTATTATATATAGCATATTCATATTTATGGGATCGTAGAATATAATATTTTGTTCTTAGATTATAAAGTCCATAATTACTTTATGATTTTACCCTAACAATGTTTTACTCTCTCTCTCTCGTTTTGGAGCGGCAAATGTTTAGGAAATATCTAAAATAAAGGAAAGATATCAAGCAATAAAATCCCTTGTTCAAGTTTTCTCCCGCTTCTTCTACGTATGTTTGAGTTCTCCATTAATGGGGCGTGATTTCTTCCAAATTCTGCCATCAGAATTAACGACCAACATCCTCTCACGCGTCCCTATTCCGAACCATTGCAATCAGCAAATGCGTTTGCAAATCATGGCTCAATCTGCTCGATTCCGACTACTTCAAAATAAAAACCCCTCCCGCCTTAGTTTGCTTGAAGGGGAACGCTTCTCGTTGAACGATTTTCGAACTTGAAGACGAAGCCGATTTGGAGAGTCACGATCTTCATTATGTTCTGTTAACGGATTTCCATACACCTCACGGATGCGAACCAATGGGATGTACCGCTGCTAATGGATTGCTTCTTCTATACACAATTAGAAGAGATGTTGAAAATCTGGTTTACATATGCAATCCTCTCACTCGTCAATATATTGTGCTCTGCATCACAATATAAGGTGGTCTGTATCACTGAGGTTGGTGGATCTGAGTGTTTTCAAGTATACATCCTCGGAACGGGAATATGGATGCGCGTTGAAACCGGCGTTGCTTCTAGTTTCACATTCTGTTATCTTGTTCAACATGCTGCATGTAATGGGAACCTCCATTGGACGGTGGATGTTTTGGATAGACCCTGCTTTCGGATCTGTGGTTTTGATGTTGAAACAGAATATTTTAGCATCTTCTCTCCTCCTGCACCTCTAACTCTTCTTGATGATAGAGTTGATGATTTACATTTGGTGTTTAATGTTGTTAGCGACTTCTTGTGTTTTTGTTACACAGTGGATTATGAAATTATCATCTGGCTAATGAAAGAATACAGAATTGAGGAATCTTGGTCCATAGAGTACAAGTTGAGTACTATTGGTTTTGATATCGATGGTGGTTGGGTTAACAATTTTGCTTGTCCTATCAAAATGTTCAAAGATGGCAACGTTTTGATGATACTTGATGGAGAAGACCTTATCTACTACTCCAACAATACAAGAAGTACTCAACATATAGGTATGTTTAATGATGCAAATGAGGGGTATTACGTTAATGTTGCAACCATTTTCACTCCTAGCCTTTTCAAACTAGAGAGTTTCGGATTAGAGAATGTGATCTCGTTCCAAATCATAATTTTAGTCTACATTTTTGTTTTGGTCGTTATATGGCCTTATTTACATTATGTCATTATGATCCACTTATTTTCACATCTCACTTCCTCCATTAATTCTCTCTCCCACTTACTAGTTACTACATATATACTCTCATAAAAAATCACAATCTCTGTCTTGTTTTTGTATTATCTATTCGTTGCTATGTTTTGCTTAACATTTCTGTATTAGTATAAACTATTCTTTGCTATGGTGTTTGCACATGTACAAAATGTTTTGGTCGTTATATGGCCTTATTTACATTATGTCATTAAGATGCGTTTGTATTGAATGTTTTATTATCGTGTGGTGTTTGGATATTACCTTTTGATGCTGTGTTGTTATCTTATCTGGCTAATGTAGTACTATCATCGTCATTAAAAAATACTCACCCCGTCCCACTATAGGAATAACTCATATTGTGGGCACAAATTTTAAGAAATATAAAGAATAGTGGTTAAAATAAGTTAGTGGAACCACTTTTTTTTATTAGTTTAAAACGTGAGTGAAGTGAGTTAGTGGATTGTGGGACCTACTTATCATTTATGGTAATAATGAAGTGCGACTCTTGTTGTGAGACGGACCAAAATGCAATGTGTGACTCCTATTGTCGGATGGAGGGAGTAGAAACTTTTAAAATGACACCGGTTTTAATACACAATTGGTAAGACTGAGCGAAAAATGAGTAAAGTAAGAGATAGGAAGAAAAAAGCATTGGAAGTAGTGTTAGTGGATTATGTTTCCCACTTAAACTAAAAAGTTTATATTTTTAAGGGACATACTAAAATGGAAATAGTTTTGATTTTTAAGGAGGGAGGTAGCATATACATATTGTGGAGCACCGTATATACTAGAATCACTTTTGCTAGAGTGATTTCAAGTTTTGGTATTTTATTTATAGCCACCATTTTAAGAATCATCAGACCGAATATTTAAGTCTTCTTGAATAGGAAAATCGATCTTGTGATTGTGAAAGGACGATAGGATGTTTGCGAGATGCGTTGTTCCGGGGATGGACAAGGAACGTGCATGTTACAAGATGTAATAAGTTTGGAATACAATTTAGCTAGTTCAAAAGATGATGAAAAGAAATTTAGTTTGTAAGACATTCACCTCCAACAAATAAGTTGGATTTTGGAAGTAGAGTATAGAGTAAACGAGGAACCATTACTGATCACTTTAAAAATCTGGTTGATCCTGTAAACTTTTCAAACTGCCCCGCTAATTAAATTTTATAATAGCAAATTATGATCTTACCTTAATTTTTTTTTATTGTTTTACAAGTCTATTTGAAAATATTGTGTTATGTTATACTCCCTCCGTACCACTTAAGATGACATATTTTTCTTTTTAATTTGTCCCAACTAAGATGACACGTTTCTTTTTTTTAGGAAACTCTTTCTTTCTAATTAACAAATCCAATCACTTTTTTTTCACTCCTATTAAAATATTCATCTTTCTTTCTCTTTCTATTTTAATATTTACATCCACTTTTTCTCTCTTTAATTAAACACATTAACTAATACCTCCTCAGATCTAGTGGCGACCAAGAAATTAGGAAGCACCAATTTGACTCATTAACTTCAGACTTGTCATCAATTTGAAGTCTGGTTGGTTGTTGGCGAGTGAAGACATTTCAACTACTTATTATATTATAAGAATACTTTTTTGAAATTTAAAATTTAATGTAATTAGTTATCACTTTATTAGTTGAAGTAGTTATTATTTTTTTGGTAAAAGGAAGAAGTTATTTATTTAGTGGTAAATGTTCATGTGAGAATCATTTTTATTAATATACTTCCTCCGTCCACGAAAAATAGAGCATATTTGCTATTTTTGGTTGTTCGCGAAAAATAGAGCACATTTGCTATTTTTGGTTATCCACGAAAAATAGAGCACATTTTAAAAAGAAAAGTTTTCAACAACTTATCTCCTTACTTTTTTTCATTCTCTCTTACTAATAATAGAGACCCCACATTCCACTAACACTACTTCTCTCTTACTTTTTTTCTTTTCTCTCTTACTTTACCAATTAAACATTAAAACTCGTGTTGTTCATAATGTGTCCTATTTTGTCGTGGAAGGGAGAATATTTTTTTTTCTATGTCTTTCTTATTTTATTAATTTTGAATTAAAAATCATGCCGTTTAAGAAATTTTCAATTTTAAGAAACAAAGGGCCTATGTCTTTTAAAGATAGATTACATTTATTATTTTGGAATGTCTCTTAAAAATAGATCAATTCTATTTAAGAAAATATTTTTTTTCTAATAAGGTGAGTCTCATTCTACACTAACTATACTCCAATTACTTTTTCTTTCTGTCTCTTTTACTTTACCAATTTTATATTAAAACCATTATAGATTCAAATGTTTTCTATTATCTAGGAACAAAATGAGTACATATTTAGTCTGATTTGGTGATATTAGGCATGATTTTATCATATTTATTTTCTAAATCTTAATTAAAATCTCCAAAATATTTTCCATATAATATTAGACGTGAATTAGGCGTAATGAAAATATCCTAAGTCTTTTCCATATAATATCAGATGTGATTTAGGAGTAATATTTATTTTCTAAATCTTAAATAAAATCATGTAAAATTTTTTAATCCAAAGTTCACCCTAAAATTTTAATAAAATCACGGTTATACTAGTTTTATAGATAAAACTTCTAAATCTTTTTCATTCCCTATTATTTTTTGTTTAATTAAATATTTCTCTTAAATATTTTTATATATTTCAATATATTCTACAAACTAATACTCATATTCTAATTAAAAAACCAAGTCTCTCTATATCACAAAATATACACAGCTACTTTTCAATAATGGAGGTTGATAACTTCACAAATCTACCAACAGAAATCACCACCGAAATCCTGTCACGTCTCTCTAAGAAAAGCCTTGCAATAAGCAAATCTGTTTGCAAAGCATTCGTCAAATCCAAAATCAAACACCACCCGCCCTAGTTCAATTTTATGGGGGGAATAACTCTACTCGGTGCAAGATTATCGAAATTGAAGACGAAGACGAAGCTGATCTGGAGAGCCACGATCTTCACTACCATCCGCTCACAGATTTGGTGATCCCTCACGGATACACAAGACAAATGTTAGGCATCACTGCTAATGCATTGCTTCTTCTCTACTCACTATCAAGAAAAGGTAATCCTATTTACATATGCAATTTGATCAGTCGTGAATATACCGAGCTCAGTTACCCTGACGACTCCACTCCGTATATGTTGTTGCAATTGGGATTAGGTGTGAGCAAAATAAGTGGGAAATATAAGGTGCTCTCAATCAACGCGGACACCGGTTCCGGCTCTCATTTTGTAAACACCCTCGGAACGAAAACATGGAGGAGCATTGATGCGGGGGCTGCTTCTGGTTTAAGTATCTAGGGTGGACCCGTTTTATTATGTAATGACAACCTCCATTGGTTGGTATATGATTGGAGGAAAGGCAAATGGGTAGTTTGTGCTTTTGACGTTGAAACATGTTTTAGCATCTTCTCTCTTCCTCCTATGGATATTAGACATGGGCAATTGTCTGTTTTGAGGGACTGCCTGTGCTATTCTTACTACATACACAACAACGATGAAATTGTAATCTGGACGATGAAGGAATACCAAGTCAATGAATCTTGGATCACAGAGTACAAGATGAGTACTATTGGTTTAGGTTTATCTCTTCTTAAGGAACATATATCTGTTGAAGCATTTAAACTTTTTAAAGATGGTGATGTTTTGATGTTGCTGGACAGTTCTTTTCTAGTCTACTACTCCAACAAGACTAGAACTCTTCTAGAAGTTAATGTGTTGAAGGATGCAGATGCAAAGAAGGGTTTTGCCTTGATTTTCAATCTTAGCCTTCTCCCACTCAAGAGTTTGGGATTCAAGAATGTGATCTCGTTTTAATCCATAATTATAGTCTACATATGTGTTCGTGTCGAATGTTTGATTGTCTTTGTAGGCTCCTCTGAAACTATTTATGGATTGATTGTTATTCATCCGGAGCTTGTTTGTGCCATCTAATGAATTAAAGGTAATATAAGTCTTTTATCTTAAGTAAATTACAGAAACATAATTATAACTTTAGCATGAATTAATTCGAAATGTATCTCAGTTTTTTCCCATTTGACACCAACCGCATTAAAATGAATTATTGTTGTGATGGTGGTCTTAGCCATGTTGTTACTTGTTTGTGTTGCCAATTTTAGAAGGTGGTTTGTGGCGGTGGTGAGTTTAATGCATTATCGTGCGAACAACCAACGAGCATTCTAGGTAGGACTTAGAACGTATCGGTCAAGCATCGAGGGGAGGTGGCATTCGAAACCCCACCGGCCGTAGTCTGCATGCTGTGAATTGCAATTTTATGCATTTGCAGTATACTATTGAAGTGCCTGCTAATCGATTGTCTTGACCGCGTGAAATTAGTTTTCATTGTATGATTCTTTTGATAATGTGCTCGAATGTACAAAATATTGCAACTTACTCATCAATTGTTAGTTTACTTACAGATCTTGGTCATCCAATTGTTTCAAGCATGTTAACTATATGTAATTTTTCATGACATATGGTATCATTGTCATAATTGAGTATGTAAATGCAACGCGATCCGCAAAGCTCATTCGTAGAATGTCGGGCCTTTAAATGATTTTCCAATAATATGATGTGCAATAGCAATTTTAATCACAAAACATCATTAGCTTTAAGCTTTAATGTTTGCGTTTTCTTTATTTGGATACAAACGACAAGAATAAATAATTCCAAATTTACAACTAAGTATTGAGCATTGAACAAACTTGATGCAAGATGCTCGATCATGCTTACCTACCATTGAGAGGTCGAGTATGCTCGATCAAGCATTTAATCCTCGAATTAACTTTGTGCGTTTTTTATGCAATATGCTTGATTGTGTGCTTGCTTAACAATTTGAGGTTGAGCATCGTGGCATTGCCCGGTTCAATTACTATAGCCCGCTGCAGCGTAGACATGTTCGGGTTTAAGCCCAAACAAGACATAAGGAGCTCAATTTCTTAGTTACGTGTTACCTGGTTAAGGGCCACCGTTGTTGATGCCCTTAGGGCCGCCTGCTTAACCCGTTGTCTCATCGCTTGCCTTTACCCTTTAGGCACCCTCGTTCCAACGGAGGCAGCGAAGCCGGAGTTTAAAATTTGAGGATAAAAGAAAATTTTCTCCAATTTTTTGAATTTTAGAATAACGATGTCTCCATTAGAATTAAGAGTGCAATTAATTTCGAAAATAAAGAAAACAATACTCTGTAGTATTTAATGTGAAGAAGCCCTAAATTCTAATATTTTTGCCGCTGCTACTCTTTCTTCTTCACTGTAAGCATTCCATTTCTACCATCAATGGAGCGCAATTTCTTCACAAATCTGCCATCTGAAATCACCACCGACATCCTCTCACGCCTCCCTCTCCGAAGCATTGCATTGAGCAAGTGTGTTTGCAAATCATGGCTCAATCTGCTCGATTTCGACGATTTCAAATTCAAAACCCCACCCGCCCTAGCTCTCTTGCAGCAGACAAACTCAACTCGGTGCTCGATTTTCGAATTTGAAGACGAAGACGGAGCCGATCTAGAGATCCATGATCTTCACTACATTCCGCTCACACATTTCGAAATTAGAGACGAAAATTCAGAAATACTGGTAGGTATGGCTGCAAATGGATTGCTTTTTATACACTCACAGGGAGGGTTTCCTCAAATTCCTCTTTTTATATGCAATCTGATCACTCGTCAATATATCGAGCTCTGGTGCCCTGAGGAATACATTGTAGATGATGACGATGATGATGATGATGATGTACATATTATGCTTAGTTATGGATTTGGAATGAGCAAAATTAGCGGGCAATATAAGGTGCTCTGTAATTATATAGACGCGAGTTCCGACTCTTATCGTCATGTATACACCCTTGGAACAGGAACATGGAGGCTTGTTGAGGCTGGCGCTGTTTCTGGTCTCGGAACCTGTTCACCTGGATACTTTGTTTTTAACGGCATCCTCCATTGGGTAGGAGGAGAAGATGATTTGGCTCATACCTTATGGGTTTGTGGTTTTGATCTTGAAAACGAATGTTTTGACATCTTCTCTCCTCCTCCTCCTCCGTCTGTAGATGGACGTGGCAGTCAAACCAGGGAGTTGTCTACTTTGATGGACTGCCTTTGTTATTCGTACACATGGGAAGATGATATTGTCATCTGGTTGATGAAGGAGTACCAGGTCGAGGAATCTTGGACCAATCTGTACAAGATAAGTAGAAATGGTTTTGATTTGGATTGGGATTTTGCATCTGATTGGAAATATATGGGTGTTAAACCAATTAGACTTTTTAAAGATGGTGACGTTTTGATGCTGCTGGACCAAAAGAAACTCATCTACTACTCCAACAAGACAAAAACTATTCAACAAGTAGGTATGTTAAATGATGCAACTGCGCAGAATTACGTTAGTGCCATGATTTTCACTCCAAGCCTTTTCTCCTTCAAGAATTTCGTATTCGAGAATGTGATCTCGTTTTAGTTAGTCTAGATTTGTGTGTTTGTATGGAAGTTTTGTTTGTGGTGTAGTTTTTGGATTATAAGTCTTCTTTGTTGTTTCCTGTTCAGTTTTGGCCTTATCTTGTTGACCCGACACACACTATATGTGGGGCCTGGGTACTATATATATTTTTGGATGTTGTATGTAATATTGTTGTCGCTACTGCACCTATACTATCTCTTGCGATTTTGCAATAATGCGCATCAATTAACCCCAAATTGTACCCTAAATGGAATTTTGTTAATTACCTCTGTTATGGAGAGCCTTTCATGGGCTTTTGTCAGAGGTTCAATCAGATTTCGACGTCCTTGGTCCAGATTCTGCAGTTTCAGCATCAGGCAACCAGAAAGTATGTTGAGATTTTGTTTATTGGTTGCTGTTTGATTTGGTCTTACTGTTTGACCTGACACACACTGTTTGCAAGCCTGTACATATATTTTGCGATGTTGTCTATATTCTCTTTCTAGTTAATAATGTTGGTCTACGTCTATGTTTATCCCTATCTGTTGTTGTTCGTTTCAAATGTTTATTGTGTCAAGCCAACACGCACGATTTGTTAGGCTTGATTAGCTAGTGTATATATTAATGCGGGCTGTTGATTATTATCTCATTCTAGTCTGTAATGTTAATCTACATTTTTTGTTATCGGGCTGTTTGAACAAAAATTAAATCACATTGTTGTCGTGTTCGTTTTTGTGCTAAGACTTTTCTTATCTTGTCTTCTACGGGTTTGTCATGAAGGAAGGAAGGCTCTTTAACACAAAATTAGAACTTAAAGAAGAACAATCCTCCAAAGAAGCCTATTGTTGTTTTAAGAGATGTCAAACTCTTCAAAATAGGAAATGTTTATGGGAAGCAACTCTAACCTAGAAATGTAAATTAACTAAAAACTAATTAAACAAGGAAACAGACCCTCAAACTTGAAAAGTAATGTTGACATAATGTAGATACAGCTGAATATAATTTCAAGATTATAATGGAGATCACAATCTTGGTCTCTATCAACTACCCCGATGTGGAAACAGCTTTGCACACATAGCTGGCTTCGCAAATGAATTACTGCCTGTGTTATTCTCACACATTGGGCGGTATATTATCATAGGTATGTTTAAGGATGCAGCTATCGGTTTCCTTACGATTATAATAGTTTTATAGATAACTCTCCTAAATTATTTTCATATACTCCATTATTTGTTATAGTAAATATTCCTTCCAATTTTGATTAAATTTCTAAAATATTTTTATATACTTAAATATATCCTATAAACTAATACTCATATTCCTAAAAAAAACTAAGTCACTATATCCAAATCTTCTAAATGATTTATTCAAGATTTGATTAAGATTTAAGAAAGAAATATCATTACATCAAGCCAATAATATCACCAAATCATGTAACTGAATCATGCCTAATATTTTGTCTGAGTTTTGTGTTATAAAAAAAGTGGCCCATATTCGGAAGAGAAGAACCCTGATTCTTAATTTTATTAATTTCTGTTGTTAATGGAGCTTAATTACTTCACAAATCTACCATAAGAAATCACCACTGAAATCCACTCATGGCTCTCTATCCGAAGCCTTGCTATCAACAAATCCGTTTGCAAACCATGGCGCGATCTTTTGAAATCCGATGATTTTGTCAAATCCAAAATCAAAACCCCGCCCGCCCTAGTTCGATTGACGTCGAGCAGATGGTGGAAGTCAACTCGGTGCACGATTTTCGAGATTGAAGACGTAGATAATTTGGAGAGCCATGATCTTCACTACCATCCGCTCATAGATTTCAAGATCAAAGGACTAATGGAAGGCTACAGAGTGCGAAAGCACTGTGTCGCCGCTAATGGATTGCTTCTTATTTACTCAAGATTTAGCAATCTTATTTACATATGCAATCCGATCACTCATGAGTATACCGAGCCCTACTGCCCTGTGACCGGATCATGTGATGCGATTTGGATTTGATGTCAGCGAAATAAGTGGGCAATATAAGGTGATTTGTATCATTTCGTTCCATAAATCCGACTCTCATTATGTGTACACCCTCGGAACAGGAACATGGAGGTGCCTTGAAGGCGGCACGGTTTTTGGTTTCGAATTCGATTTAGTTGGGTGCATAGTATGTAATGGCAACCTCCATTGGAAAGTAGTTGACTTGAGTCATCAAATGGATTTGTAGTTTTGACCTTAAACAGAACGTTTTAGCATCTTCTCCCTTCCTCTTGCGGGAATTAGAGATGGGGAATTATCTGTTTTGAGGGACTGCCTGTGTTATTCTTATTACAACGAACGCCAAGATGAAATTCTCATTTGGACGATGAAGGAATACCAAGTTAGTGAATCTTGGACCATAGAGTACAACATGAGTACTACTTATTTTGATAGGCATTATACACAGTTGAAGCAATTAAAATTTTTAAAGATGGTGATGTTTTGATGTTGCTGGACCATTCTATTAAAATCTACTACTCCAACAAGACTAGAACTCTCCAACAAGTCAATATGTTGAACGATGCAGATGCAGACTATGCCCTGATTTTCAATCCTAGTCTTCTCTCACTGAAGAGTTTCGGTTTCGAGAATGTGATCTTGTTTTAACTACATATGTGTTTGTGTCGAATGTTTGGTTGTCTTTGTAGGCTCATCTGGAACTGTTTATGGATTGATTTTTTTTCATCCGGAGCTTGTTTGTGCGTTCTAATGAATAAAAGGTAATTTAATTCTTTTATCTTAAGTAAATTACGGAAGCATAATTATAAATTTAGCATGAAAACAGTTCGAAATGTATCAAAGTTTTTTCCCATCTGACACCAACAAGTTAATATGATGAAGGATGCAGATGCAAAGAATGGTTATGCCCTGATTTTCAAACCTAGCCTTCTCTCACTCAAGAGTTTCAGATTTGAGAATGTGATCTCGTTCTAGTCCATAATTGTAGTCTACATTTGTGTGTTTGTGTCGAAGATTTTTTGTGTGTGTAGTTTTCCAGTTCTAAGGCTTCTTTGTCATTTATTGTTCGGGTTTGGCCTTGTTGTGTCGAATAAAAATTGTAGTTTAATTTATTCATTCGAATGAATTCCATGCGAATCATACACATAGTTGTTACTTACAAAAGTGGAATTATCTAACACAACACATCAAACAATTAACCACACACACATACAAATTGATATAAGTAGTTTGAGGTTTTAATTTTGATTTATATTCTTTTATTAAGAATAAGGTTGCATTTTCACAATTAAAATTACAGTGTAGGCAATATTTTTTACGGATAAATAAAAAAATAGGAGTATAAAAAGTTCTAAGAAGAAGCAAAATTCTAGGTTTGGACCGGTCTGGAAAACCCATTTTGAAAAATGGGACACTTTTTCATGATGAAAATGGTGTTGAAGATTATATGTAATCGGTGCAAACGATATGCCTTATTGAGAGGATTAGTAGGTCTTTTCGGAGGACTGTCTTGGGCCTCTCCGATAACAACCGCCTTTTCTCCATATCATTTGGTGCGTGAATGCAGTGGCGGAACCAGAAATTTAAATAAGCCGAGGCTAATTTTTTACTTTTTTTTTAAATATAGTATGAAAATATTTAATTTTACATATAATGTCTATACAATTTTTACGACATACTAGATGATACTCCCTTTGTCCGCGAATAGGAGTCTTGTTTTTCATTTTAGTCCGTCCGCAAATAAGAGTTTCGGTTTCTTTTTACTGTAAATGGTAATAAGATCTCACATTTCACTAACTCATTCCAATCACATTTCATTTTAAACTAATACTATGTACAAGTGGAATTCAATTCCACTAACTTTTTTTCAGTCACTTTTCTTCAACATTTCTTAAAACTTGTGCCTTCAAAAAATGAGACTCCTAATAGTAGATAGAGTGACTAATTGTTTTGAGCAAGTAGTCGTACCTTCAAATCGCTGAAGAATTATCTCATTTTTAAATTTTTTTTTTTTAAAATTCTTTCTCAATCTTAGATAGCTAAGATATCATTCCCATTTATCTCCCATTCTACTTTTCAAATCTATAATAATAAGTTGTATCCAAGTCCAAATCCAAGTAAGGTATTGAGGCATAAAAAATTTATAAACATAAAAAGCACAATTACGTACACTATTGCTCCAAATTAGATTATTATATTCGATTTTATTATATTTTGTAATTTTATCAAATAATTAACATTTACATACCCTAATATCCATCAAAATTCTTACCAGAATCGTGCAAATCTCTGGCAGGGGCGTGACTCGTGATTATTAATTTGGGCTAATTATGTCAAAGCATCATTAGTTAATTTAGTACTACACTAAAGGCCAAAAATAAAAAGCGGCCCAAAAATAAAATAATTGGTCCAAAAATTAAGAAGCCCAAGTCTTTGTCTTCTGCCCTAATTCAATTTCAGAGACGCAGAGAGCGGCGCTGAGCGGAACTCGCTGGAACTGGACGATTGGAGTGCAGGGGCGGATGCCGGTCGGAGGAAGGCCGTATAAGAGGGAATCGGGGTCTGGTGCCGGCTAAGCCCCCGCTGGCGCGGGGGCTTGGCCCTGTGTAGTTCCGCCGCTGCGTGAATGACTCAATGGATTTGACACAGTGGCGGATTCAGGATTAAAAAATGGAGGGGGCGGAATAAAATAATAAAATATTAAATATAATACTCCAATATGTTTTTTTAGCAAAATGAAAGTCTATTACAATTCAAGTAGCTCTAGCATCTGTTAACCGAGACAACTGATTTCTAAGGTATCCATATCTTGAAAATCCTATCTTGAAAACGTTTCAAGATTCTTTCATTAGAAACACTAGCAAAGATGGATCTTTCATTATATACTACCAAACTGTCATTCAACCACTCATCTTCCATCCTATTCCACTAGTCAGTCTTGACAAATTTCATTGCTGGAAATACTCTTTCAACAGATGCAGTCGCTACGGGTAAGATCAATACCAACTCAATCGGGCGATAAACCAACGAAAAAACTATCTTTCTTAGTTTCAACAATCTTCTGAGATAGGCTAGCCAAATCTTCAATAGCATTCTAGCGTGCATCTCTTCTCACAATATCAACAAAAGTTTCAAGTTGTTTAAACAATTCAGTATGTTGAGTCGATGTGAAGTCTTTTGGGTAAAGAGTAGCAAGATGAACAAGCTTATCAATTTTAAAAGCAGCGAAATCATTTTTTGGATCGAGGCATGCCATACAACTTAGCAAGTCTGTGGATGTTATTTCAATTGAGCATGGGGTAATGGTTATTTTTTCGGTCAACGGGGCGACGTCGGAGGCAACGGAGGGGGCAGATATGGAAAATATACATCCAGGATAAAGGAAAATTAGTCGCAAGGTGGGGGCGACCGCCCCCACCTGCCCCCGCCTGGATCCGCCACTGATTTGACAGATGAAGCTAGTGATCTTCATTATATCTTGAGATTATAATAGTTTTGTCGAAGATTACTTTAAATTTGAGGAATTGTTTCCTTATTTATTTATTTATATGTTGCTTTACTTTCCTTGAATAGACTTATTAGAAGTCCTATAAATAGCTTCTCTTTACACTCTTAGCTAGATATCTCGAAAAATAAAGTGTATATTATCGTATAAATAGTAGCCTTCAGTGAGGGGAATATTAGGCCTCTTCAAAGGATAGTATAGGGTTTCTTCGGAGTATTGTTCTTCTATTGAGTTTGGCTTTTCTCTATTTTCGTTATTTTTTTTTATCGAATTATCTTTACTCCATATCAACAGTTACAATGAGTGATGGTACCTACTCGCTCTTTAGAAGCATGCTCAGTTTGACATGCCATTGCGCGTGGAAAGGATTGGAGAAGGCCGCGTTGGAACTAACGCCAAGTTCAGTATCATAAACACGTTCGATGCTAGTGTTCGAGGTTCGTGCACCACACATTAATCACACACCAACAACACAGAGCCAACACAACCCTTACTTCCTCTTGCATCTGCGGAGGTACTGTGTTTGATTCCTTTTTCTACCAAATTTAAAAAATACAAAATTAATTGGATTTAAAAAAGCAAAAAAAGAATAAATAAGACTCCTACTGAGAAGAAACCCTAATTACCAATTCACAAAGCAAACGCAACTCTGCCGCAATTTTCATTTCTTCTTCTTCAAGCATTGATTCAAATCCATCAATGGGGAGGCGTGATTTCTTCATAAATCTACCATCAGTGCTCACCACCAACATCCTCTCACGCCTCCCTCTCCGAACCCTTGCAATCAGCAAATGCGTCTGCAAACCATGGCGCAATCTCCTCTGCTCTCTCGATTTCGCCAAATCCCTTCTTTCCGATTTCGAAACCCCTCCCGACCTTGCTTGCTTGACGCCGTCGATATTCTACAACGAGTCTGGCTCAACTCGCTGCACACTTTTCGAACTCGAAGAGGAAGTCCTAATCGATGATGAAGAACGCGAAGACCATAATCAAAATCTCCACGAATTCCAAACCGAAGACGAAGATGAAGAAGAAGATGAAGTCGATTGCCGATTTCCAAATCCAATTTTCCTTGAACTTCACTACAAGCGGCTCACAAATTTCTATACTCAGCTCGGAGAAGCCGGAGAATCAAACCCATATTCAATGGTAGGTATCGCAGCTAATGGATTGTTGCTTGTATACTCACAGTTAGGGCATCCTAGCATCCCTCTTTTTATATGGAATCCTCTCACTCGTCAATGCATCAATCTCTTCAGCCCCAAACAATCCATTTCCTATATATTTAAGTTGAGTTTTGGATTCGGTGTGAGTCGAATTAGTGGGGAATATAAGGTCGTCTGCATCAATCGCGATGGATCTGCTCATCACGCATACACCCTCGGAACGGGAACATGGAGGTGCCTTGAAGCGGGCGCTGCTTCTGGTTTTGCATTCAATTTAGATGGACGGGTCGTGTGTAACGGAAACCTCCATTGGACCGTGTATGACTCCACTCGCCCCTTGTTGATATGTGGTTTTGACGTTGAAACAGAATGTTTTAGCATCTTCTCTGCTCCTACTGCCGCTGTGGATGAGCGCCTAACTGTGGAGTTGAGTGTTTTGAGCGACTGTCTGTGTGTTTCTTATGCACCGGAGAATGAAATTGTCATCTGGTCAATGAAGGAATACCGAGACGAGGAATCTTGGACCATGGAGTACAGGTTGAGCACTTATGGTGTTAATTTTGACTATGGGATAGGGTCTGTTTATCCTATCAAAGTTTTCAATGATGGTGACGTTTTGATGTTGATGGTGCCGGAAGACTTTAACTTCTACTCCAGAATGAGGTGGCTCATCCACTACTCCAACAAGACAGGTACCATTGAACAGCTCGGGTTGATTGATGTACAGCTCGGTGTGATGGGGTTACCCGGTGTGGTCAAGGAAGATCTACGTTTGATCGAGGATGTGGATGTACGGAATCACCTCACCTATGCCATGATTTTCACTCTGTCCTTCTCTCACTAAAGAGTTTTGGAATTGAGAATGTAATCTCTCATTCTAGTTCATAATGTTGTTTTGTCGTTAGTTGGTCCTGTTTGTGTTGAAGGTTTCTTTGCAGTGTGGTGTTTGGGTTTGGCCTTATCCATGTCAACCCAACACGCACTATATGCCACCGTTAGATGGCGAATTGGTGTTGTTTGATACGATCATGAATAAAATTTGTTGATTAACTGAGAAGTATTCAACTATTACTTGATGCATTGATCTAGCATTGCAAGTACTGCTAGTTTTGATTTCGATTTTGATTGGGATTGTTTTTGAATGGTGTTTTTATCCATTTAAACTTTCCAAAGATGGTGACATTTTGATATTGCTAGAAAAATATTGGCTAGAGCAGGGAACAAGTTCTTTTAGTGAGACAAATCTCCTTGGTAAAGGAAGCATCGGTAAAGTCCTCAAAGCAACACTAGCAGATGGGACAGAAGTTGCGGTGAAAGTGTTCAACTTATAAGTAGAAGGAGCCATCAGGATCTTTGAAAGTGAGAGTCATATATTGAGCACTATTCGACATAGAAACTTGGTGAAGATACTTGGTTGTTGCAGTAACCCTGAATTCAAACCTTTGATTCTTGCATATATGCCGAATGGAAGCTTGGAGAAATGGCTGCATTCGGACAAGAATTGTCTTGATCTGGTGCAAAGACTACAAGTAGCAATAGATGTGGCGTTAGCTTTGGAATATCTTCATCATGACCATACATACCCTGTCATTCACTGTGATATAAAGCCAAGCAATGTGTTGCTTGATGCAGATATGACTGCTCATGTTGGGGACTTTGGTATCGCCAAGCTCTTTGACCACGACGAGGCTGTAGTTCACACTATAGCCAGGGGAACTATTGGTTATGCAGCACCAGGTGATGCGTAATTTATAAAATCTTGAATTTCACTTTCTTATTATGTTATTATGTTGATTGGTGTTGAACGTGTGAATTACAATTTGTAGAGTTTGGATCAGAAGGAACGGTATCTACAATGGGAGATGTATACTGTTATTATGGGATACTGTTGTTGGAGACGTTTACAAGCAAGAAACCGACAGATGATATGTTCAATGGAGAAATGAGCATAAAGGAGTGGGTGGGTAAAGCATTAAACGAAAATGCAATAAGCGTAGTTGTGGCCTCTGTTTTGGTATCAATAGAAGATGGACAATTCTCTGCAAAGTTAGAATGTGTGACATCTGTTTTTGAACTGGCGATGAAATGTTTGGCCTTTTTACCACATGAAAGAATCAACATGAAGCAAGTAGTAGCTGCTCTACAGAAGATCAAAGCAAAGTTTACAGTGGAAGATATGCAGAAGAAGCATCGCAGGTGATAGATTGTTAAATACTTGCTTTAGTTAAATAATAATGTTGTGTATGTTTGTGTGTCGAGGTATTTGGTGTGGCAAGTATGTTTGTATATTGTGGAGGGAGTAGTTTGTGAATTTTGTGAGTATTTATAGATTGCAAATGGTTGTATAGTGTGGAGGGAGTAGTAGTGATTTTGTGTGTATTTATGGATTTGAAGGGTTGTATAGTGTCTAGTATGTTGGCACAGATCTGTCCCGAACGCCAATTTTCTTTTTGGTACGAATTTCAAAAATTGTAAATGAAAATTGGTTGAAAAACTTAATATAATATATATATTAGTCTTATAATAAAATTTGAGCTAAATAAGTTAGTAAAATGTGTGATCTACTATGATAAAAAAAAAAAGAAAAAAAGAAGAAGTAAAAGTAGACTCTTAATACGAAACATACTTAAATGGGAAAAGTGAAGCTAGGACGGGGAAATATATGGGAATTGGGAATACATCTTATATCCTAAATTCCTAATATTGCTATTATTGCTCAACTGGAATTATTATTACCACAACTAAAGTTAAACTTTTATGTCACATTTTCAATCACAACACATCCAACTAAATCAATCAACTTATTAGAAATGGCCACTCACTCCTTAAAAGGCCTCATAAGGGGAGGGTTATCCACACTTATATAGGTGAGCTAGGATCGTCACCAAGTCGATGTGGGACAAGATATAGAGAGTTTTAACACGTCCCCTCATGTGTGGGCCAGAATGACACATCGGACTTCTATCACGTGGGTAGGCAAGAGAAGAGATAAAGAGATATAATCCATCATCGGACTTGAAATTACAATAATAGTAGGATATGGATATCCTATTGCACTCACGATACACACACTGCAAACTCGTTCACACCACCACCACCATAGATGGCAAGATATCACCGGAATCGAAACGTGAACTTCGGCTGGCCATTCGGAAGGAAGATCCCGAAATATCTAAAATAAAGGAAAGATATCAAGCAATAAAATCCCTCGTTCAAGTTTTCTCCCGCTTCTTCTACGTATGTTTGAGTTCTCCATTAATGGGGCGTGATTTCTTCCAAATTCTGCCATCAGAATTAACGACCAACATCCTCTCACGCGTCCCTATTCCGAACCATTGCAATCAGCAAATGCGTTTGCAAATCATGGCTCAATCTGCTCGATTCCGACTACTTCAAAATAAAAACCCCTCCCGCCTTAGTTTGCTTGAAGGAGAACGCTTCTCGTTGAACGATTTTCGAACTTGAAGACGAAGCCGATTTGGAGAGTCACGATCTTCATTATGTTCCGTTAACGGATTTCCATACACCTCACGGATGCGAACCAATGGGATGTACCGCTGCTAATGGATTGCTTCTTCTATACACAATTAGAAGAGATGTTGAAAATCTGGTTTAACATATGCAATCCTCTCACTCGTCAATATATTGTGCTCTGCCATCCTAAGATAAGTGGGCAATATAAGGTGGTCTGTATCACTGAGGTTGGTGGATCTGAGTATTTTCAAGTATACATCCTCGGAACGGGAATATGGATGCGCGTTGAAACCGGCGTTGCTTCTGGTTTCACATTCTGTTATCTTGTTCAACATGCTGCATGTAATGGGAACCTCCATCGGACGGTGGATGTTTTGGATAGACCTTGCTTTCGGATCTGTGGTTTTGATGTTGAAACAGAATATTTTAGCATCTTCTCTCCTCCTGCACCTCTAACTCTTCTTGATGATAGAGTTGATGATTTACATTTGGTGTTTAATGTTGTTAGCGACTTCTTGTGTTTTTGTTACACAGTGGATTATGAAATTATCATCTGGCTAATGAAAGAATACAGAGTTGAGGAATCTTGGTCCATAGAGTACAAGTTGAGTACTATTGGTTTTGATATCGATGGTGGTTGGGTTAACAATTTTGCTTGTCGTATCAAAATGTTCAAAGATGGCGACGTTTTGATGATACTTGATGGAGAAGACCTTATCTACTACTCCAACAAGACAAGAAGTACTCAACATATAGGTATGTTTAATGATGCAAATGAGGGGTATTACGTTAATGTTGCAACCATTTTCACTCCTAGCCTTTTCAAACTAGAGAGTTTCGGATTAGAGAATGTGATCTCGTTCCAAATCATAATTTTAGTCTACATTTTTGTTTTGGTCGTTATATGGCCTTATTTACATTATGTCATTATGATCCACTTATTTTCACATCTCACTTCCTCCATTAATTCTCTCTCCCACTTACTAGTTACTACATATATACTCTCATAAAAAATCAAAATCTCTGTCTTGTTTTTGTATTATCTATGCGTTGCTATGTTTTGCTTAACATTTCTGTATTAGTATAAACTATTCTTTGCTATGGTGTTTGCACATGTACAAAATGTTTTGGTCGTTATATGGCCTTATTTACATTATGTCATTAAGATGCGTTTGTATTGAATGTTTTATTATCGTGTGGTGTTTGGATATTACCTTTTGATGCTGTGTTGTTATCTTATCTGGCTAATGTAGTACTATCATCGTCATTAAAAAATACTCACCCCGTCCCACTATAGGAATCACTCATATTGTGGGCACAAATTTTAAGAAATATAAAGAATAGTGGTTAAAATAAGTTAGTGGAACCACTTTTTTTTATTAGTTTAAAACGTGAGTGAAGTGAGTTAGTGGATTGTGGGACCTACTTATCATTTATGGTAATAATGAAGTGCGACTCTTGTTGTGAGACGGACCAAAATGCAATGTGTGACTCCTATTGTCGGATGGAGGGAGTAGAAACTTTTAAAATGACACCGGTTTTAATACACAATTGGTAAGACTGAGCGAAAAATGAGTAAAGTAAGAGATAGGAAGAAAAAAGCATTGGAAGTAGTGTTAGTGGATTATGTTTCCCACTTAAACTAAAAAGTTTATATTTTTAAGGGACATACTAAAATGGAAATAGTTTTGATTTTTAAGGAGGGAGGTAGCATATACATATTGTGGAGCACCGTATATACTAGAATCACTTTTGCTAGAGTGATTTCAAGTTTTGGTATTTTATTTATAGCCACCATTTAAGAATCATCAGACCGAATATTTAAGTCTTCTTGAATAGGAAAATCGATCTTGTGATTGTGAAAGGACGATAGGATGTTTGCGAGATGCGTTGTTCCGGGGATGGACAAGGAACGTGCATGTTACAAGATGTAATAAGTTTGGAATACAATTTAGCTAGTTCAAAAGATGATGAAAAGAAATTTAGTTTGTAAGACATTCACCTCCAACAAATAAGTTGGATTTTGGAAGTAGAGTATAGAGTAAACGAGGAACCATTACTGATCACTTTAAAAATCTGGTTGATCCTGTAAACTTTTCAAGCTGCCCCGCTAATTAAATTTTATAATAGCAAATTATGATCTTACCTTAATTTTTTTTTATTGTTTTACAAGTCTATTTGAAAATATTGTGTTATGTTATACTCCCTCCGTACCACTTAAGATGACATATTTTTCTTTTTAATTTGTCCCAACTAAGATGACACGTTTCTTTTTTTTAGGAAACTCTTTCTTTCTAATTAACAAATCCAATCACTTTTTTTTCACTCCTATTAAAATATTCATCTTTCTTTCTCTTTCTATTTTAATATTTACATCCACTTTTTCTCTCTTTAATTAAACACATTAACTAATACCTCCTCAGATCTAGTGGCGACCAAGAAATTAGGAAGCACCAATTTGACTCATTAACTTCAGACTTGTCATCAATTTGAAGTCTGGTTGGTTGTTGGCGAGTGAAGACATTTCAACTACTTATTATATTATAAGAATACTTTTTTGAAATTTAAAATTTAATGTAATTAGTTATCACTTTATTAGTTGAAGTAGTTATTATTTTTTTGGTAAAAGGAAGAAGTTATTTATTTAGTGGTAAATGTTCATGTGAGAATCATTTTTATTAATATACTTCCTCCGTCCACGAAAAATAGAGCATATTTGCTATTTTTGGTTGTTCGCGAAAAATAGAGCACATTTGCTATTTTTGGTTATCCACGAAAAATAGAGCACATTTTAAAAAGAAAAGTTTTCAACAACTTATCTCCTTACTTTTTTTCATTCTCTCTTACTAATAATAGAGACCCCACATTCCACTAACACTACTTCTCTCTTACTTTTTTTCTTTTCTCTCTTACTTTACCAATTAAACATTAAAACTCGTGTTGTTCATAATGTGTCCTATTTTGTCGTGGAAGGGAGAATATTTTTTTTTCTATGTCTTTCTTATTTTATTAATTTTGAATTAAAAATCATGCCGTTTAAGAAATTTTCAATTTTAAGAAACAAAGGGCCTATGTCTTTTAAAGATAGATTACATTTATTATTTTGGAATGTCTCTTAAAAATAGATCAATTCTATTTAAGAAAATATTTTTTTTCTAATAAGGTGAGTCTCATTCTACACTAACTATACTCCAATTACTTTTTCTTTCTGTCTCTTTTACTTTACCAATTTTATATTAAAACCATTATAGATTCAAATGTTTTCTATTATTTAGGAACAAAATGAGTACATATTTAGTCTGATTTGGTGATATTAGGCATGATTTTATCATATTTATTTTCTAAATCTTAATTAAAATCTCCAAAATATTTTCCATATAATATTAGACGTGAATTAGGCGTAATGAAAATATCCTAAGTCTTTTCCATATAATATCAGATGTGATTTAGGAGTAATATTTATTTTCTAAATCTTAAATAAAATCATGTAAAATTTTTTAATCCAAAGTTCACCCTAAAATTTTAATAAAATCACGGTTATACTAGTTTTATAGATAAAACTTCTAAATCTTTTTCATTCCCTATTATTTTTTGTTTAATTAAATATTTCTCTTAAATATTTTTATATATTTCAATATATTCTACAAACTAATACTCATATTCTAATTAAAAAACCAAGTCTCTCTATATCACAAAATATACACAGCTACTTTTCAATAATGGAGGTTGATAACTTCACAAATCTACCAACAGAAATCACCACCGAAATCCTGTCACGTCTCTCTAAGAAAAGCCTTGCAATAAGCAAATCTGTTTGCAAAGCATTCGTCAAATCCAAAATCAAACACCACCCGCCCTAGTTCAATTTTATGGGGGGAATAACTCTACTCGGTGCAAGATTATCGAAATTGAAGACGAAGACGAAGCTGATCTGGAGAGCCACGATCTTCACTACCATCCGCTCACAGATTTGGTGATCCCTCACGGATACACAAGACAAATGTTAGGCATCACTGCTAATGCATTGCTTCTTCTCTACTCACTATCAAGAAAAGGTAATCCTATTTACATATGCAATTTGATCAGTCGTGAATATACCGAGCTCAGTTACCCTGACGACTCCACTCCGTATATGTTGTTGCAATTGGGATTAGGTGTGAGCAAAATAAGTGGGAAATATAAGGTGCTCTCAATCAACGCGGACACCGGTTCCGGCTCTCATTTTGTAAACACCCTCGGAACGAAAACATGGAGGAGCATTGATGCGGGGGCTGCTTCTGGTTTAAGTATCTAGGGTGGACCCGTTTTATTATGTAATGACAACCTCCATTGGTTGGTATATGATTGGAGGAAAGGCAAATGGGTAGTTTGTGCTTTTGACGTTGAAACATGTTTTAGCATCTTCTCTCTTCCTCCTATGGATATTAGACATGGGCAATTGTCTGTTTTGAGGGACTGCCTGTGCTATTCTTACTACATACACAACAACGATGAAATTGTAATCTGGACGATGAAGGAATACCAAGTCAATGAATCTTGGATCACAGAGTACAAGATGAGTACTATTGGTTTAGGTTTATCTCTTCTTAAGGAACATATATCTGTTGAAGCATTTAAACTTTTTA
The DNA here is from genome assembly GCF_029641045.1 of Salvia hispanica. Taxonomy (NCBI): domain Eukaryota; kingdom Viridiplantae; phylum Streptophyta; class Magnoliopsida; order Lamiales; family Lamiaceae; genus Salvia; species Salvia hispanica. The sequence continues at coordinate 34,224,296 of NC_142697.1, read as the reverse complement.
AAGATGGTGATGTTTTGATGTTGCTGGACAGTTCTTTTCTAGTCTACTACTCCAACAAGACTAGAACTCTTCTAGAAGTTAATGTGTTGAAGGATGCAGATGCAAAGAAGGGTTTTGCCTTGATTTTCAATCTTAGCCTTCTCCCACTCAAGAGTTTGGGATTCAAGAATGTGATCTCGTTTTAATCCATAATTATAGTCTACATATGTGTTCGTGTCGAATGTTTGATTGTCTTTGTAGGCTCCTCTGAAACTATTTATGGATTGATTGTTATTCATCCGGAGCTTGTTTGTGCCATCTAATGAATTAAAGGTAATATAAGTCTTTTATCTTAAGTAAATTACAGAAACATAATTATAACTTTAGCATGAATTAATTCGAAATGTATCTCAGTTTTTTCCCATTTGACACCAACCGCATTAAAATGAATTATTGTTGTGATGGTGGTCTTAGCCATGTTGTTACTTGTTTGTGTTGCCAATTTTAGAAGGTGGTTTGTGGCGGTGGTGAGTTTAATGCATTATCGTGCGAACAACCAACGAGCATTCTAGGTAGGACTTAGAACGTATCGGTCAAGCATCGAGGGGAGGTGGCATTCGAAACCCCACCGGCCGTAGTCTGCATGCTGTGAATTGCAATTTTATGCATTTGCAGTATACTATTGAAGTGCCTGCTAATCGATTGTCTTGACCGCGTGAAATTAGTTTTCATTGTATGATTCTTTTGATAATGTGCTCGAATGTACAAAAAATTGCAACTTACTCATCAATTGTTAGTTTACTTACAGATCTTGGTCATCCAATTGTTTCAAGCATGTTAACTATATGTAATTTTTCATGACATATGGTATCATTGTCATAATTGAGTATGTAAATGCAACGCGATCCGCAAAGCTCATTCGTAGAATGTCGGGCCTTTAAATGATTTTCCAATAATATGATGTGCAATAGCAATTTTAATCACAAAACATCATTAGCTTTAAGCTTTAATGTTTGCGTTTTCTTTATTTGGATACAAACGACAAGAATAAATAATTCCAAATTTACAACTAAGTATTGAGCATTGAACAAACTTGATGCAAGATGCTCGATCATGCTTACCTACCATTGAGAGGTCGAGTATGCTCGATCAAGCATTTAATCCTCGAATTAACTTTGTGCGTTTTTTATGCAATATGCTTGATTGTGTGCTTGCTTAACAATTTGAGGTTGAGCATCGTGGCATTGCCCGGTTCAATTACTATAGCCCGCTGCAGCGTAGACATGTTCGGGTTTAAGCCCAAACAAGACATAAGGAGCTCAATTTCTTAGTTACGTGTTACCTGGTTAAGGGCCACCGTTGTTGATGCCCTTAGGGCCGCCTGCTTAACCCGTTGTCTCATCGCTTGCCTTTACCCTTTAGGCACCCTCGTTCCAACGGAGGCAGCGAAGCCGGAGTTTAAAATTTGAGGATAAAAGAAAATTTTCTCCAATTTTTTGAATTTTAGAATAACGATGTCTCCATTAGAATTAAGAGTGCAATTAATTTCGAAAATAAAGAAAACAATACTCTGTAGTATTTAATGTGAAGAAGCCCTAAATTCTAATATTTTTGCCGCTGCTACTCTTTCTTCTTCACTGTAAGCATTCCATTTCTACCATCAATGGAGCGCAATTTCTTCACAAATCTGCCATCTGAAATCACCACCGACATCCTCTCACGCCTCCCTCTCCGAAGCATTGCATTGAGCAAGTGTGTTTGCAAATCATGGCTCAATCTGCTCGATTTCGACGATTTCAAATTCAAAACCCCACCCGCCCTAGCTCTCTTGCAGCAGACAAACTCAACTCGGTGCTCGATTTTCGAATTTGAAGACGAAGACGGAGCCGATCTAGAGATCCATGATCTTCACTACATTCCGCTCACACATTTCGAAATTAGAGACGAAAATTCAGAAATACTGGTAGGTATGGCTGCAAATGGATTGCTTTTTATACACTCACAGGGAGGGTTTCCTCAAATTCCTCTTTTTATATGCAATCCGATCACTCGTCAATATATCGAGCTCTGGTGCCCTGAGGAATACATTGTAGATGATGACGATGATGATGATGATGATGTACATATTATGCTTAGTTATGGATTTGGAATGAGCAAAATTAGCGGGCAATATAAGGTGCTCTGTAATTATATAGACGCGAGTTCCGACTCTTATCGTCATGTATACACCCTTGGAACAGGAACATGGAGGCTTGTTGAGGCTGGCGCTGTTTCTGGTCTCGGAACCTGTTCACCTGGATACTTTGTTTTTAACGGCATCCTCCATTGGGTAGGAGGAGAAGATGATTTGGCTCATACCTTATGGGTTTGTGGTTTTGATCTTGAAAACGAATGTTTTGACATCTTCTCTCCTCCTCCTCCTCCGTCTGTAGATGGACGTGGCAGTCAAACCAGGGAGTTGTCTACTTTGATGGACTGCCTTTGTTATTCGTACACATGGGAAGATGATATTGTCATCTGGTTGATGAAGGAGTACCAGGTCGAGGAATCTTGGACCAATCTGTACAAGATAAGTAGAAATGGTTTTGATTTGGATTGGGATTTTGCATCTGATTGGAAATATATGGGTGTTAAACCAATTAGACTTTTTAAAGATGGTGACGTTTTGATGCTGCTGGACCAAAAGAAACTCATCTACTACTCCAACAAGACAAAAACTATTCAACAAGTAGGTATGTTAAATGATGCAACTGCGCAGAATTACGTTAGTGCCATGATTTTCACTCCAAGCCTTTTCTCCTTCAAGAATTTCGTATTCGAGAATGTGATCTCGTTTTAGTTAGTCTAGATTTGTGTGTTTGTATGGAAGTTTTGTTTGTGGTGTAGTTTTTGGATTATAAGTCTTCTTTGTTGTTTCCTGTTCAGTTTTGGCCTTATCTTGTTGACCCGACACACACTATATGTGGGGCCTGGGTACTATATATATTTTTGGATGTTGTATGTAATATTGTTGTCGCTACTGCACCTATACTATCTCTTGCGATTTTGCAATAATGCGCATCAATTAACCCCAAATTGTACCCTAAATGGAATTTTGTTAATTACCTCTGTTATGGAGAGCCTTTCATGGGCTTTTGTCAGAGGTTCAATCAGATTTCGACGTCCTTGGTCCAGATTCTGCAGTTTCAGCATCAGGCAACCAGAAAGTATGTTGAGATTTTGTTTATTGGTTGCTGTTTGATTTGGTCTTACTGTTTGACCTGACACACACTGTTTGCAAGCCTGTACATATATTTTGCGATGTTGTCTATATTCTCTTTCTAGTTAATAATGTTGGTCTACGTCTATGTTTATCCCTATCTGTTGTTGTTCGTTTCAAATGTTTATTGTGTCAAGCCAACACGCACGATTTGTTAGGCTTGATTAGCTAGTGTATATATTAATGCGGGCTGTTGATTATTATCTCATTCTAGTCTGTAATGTTAATCTACATTTTTTGTTATCGGGCTGTTTGAACAAAAATTAAATCACATTGTTGTCGTGTTCGTTTTTGTGCTAAGACTTTTCTTATCTTGTCTTCTACGGGTTTGTCATGAAGGAAGGAAGGCTCTTTAACACAAAATTAGAACTTAAAGAAGAACAATCCTCCAAAGAAGCCTATTGTTGTTTTAAGAGATGTCAAACTCTTCAAAATAGGAAATGTTTATGGGAAGCAACTCTAACCTAGAAATGTAAATTAACTAAAAACTAATTAAACAAGGAAACAGACCCTCAAACTTGAAAAGTAATGTTGACATAATGTAGATACAGCTGAATATAATTTCAAGATTATAATGGAGATCACAATCTTGGTCTCTATCAACTACCCCGATGTGGAAACAGCTTTGCACACATAGCTGGCTTCGCAAATGAATTACTGCCTGTGTTATTCTCACACATTGGGCGGTATATTATCATAGGTATGTTTAAGGATGCAGCTATCGGTTTCCTTACGATTATAATAGTTTTATAGATAACTCTCCTAAATTATTTTCATATACTCCATTATTTGTTATAGTAAATATTCCTTCCAATTTTGATTAAATTTCTAAAATATTTTTATATACTTAAATATATCCTATAAACTAATACTCATATTCCTAAAAAAAACTAAGTCACTATATCCAAATCTTCTAAATGATTTATTCAAGATTTGATTAAGATTTAAGAAAGAAATATCATTACATCAAGCCAATAATATCACCAAATCATGTAACTGAATCATGCCTAATATTTTGTCTGAGTTTTGTGTTATAAAAAAAGTGGCCCATATTCGGAAGAGAAGAACCCTGATTCTTAATTTTATTAATTTCTGTTGTTAATGGAGCTTAATTACTTCACAAATCTACCATAAGAAATCACCACTGAAATCCACTCATGGCTCTCTATCCGAAGCCTTGCTATCAACAAATCCGTTTGCAAACCATGGCGCGATCTTTTGAAATCCGATGATTTTGTCAAATCCAAAATCAAAACCCCGCCCGCCCTAGTTCGATTGACGTCGAGCAGATGGTGGAAGTCAACTCGGTGCACGATTTTCGAGATTGAAGACGTAGATAATTTGGAGAGCCATGATCTTCACTACCATCCGCTCATAGATTTCAAGATCAAAGGACTAATGGAAGGCTACAGAGTGCGAAAGCACTGTGTCGCCGCTAATGGATTGCTTCTTATTTACTCAAGATTTAGCAATCTTATTTACATATGCAATCCGATCACTCATGAGTATACCGAGCCCTACTGCCCTGTGACCGGATCATGTGATGCGATTTGGATTTGATGTCAGCGAAATAAGTGGGCAATATAAGGTGATTTGTATCATTTCGTTCCATAAATCCGACTCTCATTATGTGTACACCCTCGGAACAGGAACATGGAGGTGCCTTGAAGGCGGCACGGTTTTTGGTTTCGAATTCGATTTAGTTGGGTGCATAGTATGTAATGGCAACCTCCATTGGAAAGTAGTTGACTTGAGTCATCAAATGGATTTGTAGTTTTGACCTTAAACAGAACGTTTTAGCATCTTCTCCCTTCCTCTTGCGGGAATTAGAGATGGGGAATTATCTGTTTTGAGGGACTGCCTGTGTTATTCTTATTACAACGAACGCCAAGATGAAATTCTCATTTGGACGATGAAGGAATACCAAGTTAGTGAATCTTGGACCATAGAGTACAACATGAGTACTACTTATTTTGATAGGCATTATACACAGTTGAAGCAATTAAAATTTTTAAAGATGGTGATGTTTTGATGTTGCTGGACCATTCTATTAAAATCTACTACTCCAACAAGACTAGAACTCTCCAACAAGTCAATATGTTGAACGATGCAGATGCAGACTATGCCCTGATTTTCAATCCTAGTCTTCTCTCACTGAAGAGTTTCGGTTTCGAGAATGTGATCTTGTTTTAACTACATATGTGTTTGTGTCGAATGTTTGGTTGTCTTTGTAGGCTCATCTGGAACTGTTTATGGATTGATTTTTTTTCATCCGGAGCTTGTTTGTGCGTTCTAATGAATAAAAGGTAATTTAATTCTTTTATCTTAAGTAAATTACGGAAGCATAATTATAAATTTAGCATGAAAACAGTTCGAAATGTATCAAAGTTTTTTCCCATCTGACACCAACAAGTTAATATGATGAAGGATGCAGATGCAAAGAATGGTTATGCCCTGATTTTCAAACCTAGCCTTCTCTCACTCAAGAGTTTCAGATTTGAGAATGTGATCTCGTTCTAGTCCATAATTGTAGTCTACATTTGTGTGTTTGTGTCGAAGATTTTTTGTGTGTGTAGTTTTCCAGTTCTAAGGCTTCTTTGTCATTTATTGTTCGGGTTTGGCCTTGTTGTGTCGAATAAAAATTGTAGTTTAATTTATTCATTCGAATGAATTCCATGCGAATCATACACATAGTTGTTACTTACAAAAGTGGAATTATCTAACACAACACATCAAACAATTAACCACACACACATACAAATTGATATAAGTAGTTTGAGGTTTTAATTTTGATTTATATTCTTTTATTAAGAATAAGGTTGCATTTTCACAATTAAAATTACAGTGTAGGCAATATTTTTTACGGATAAATAAAAAAATAGGAGTATAAAAAGTTCTAAGAAGAAGCAAAATTCTAGGTTTGGACCGGTCTGGAAAACCCATTTTGAAAAATGGGACACTTTTTCATGATGAAAATGGTGTTGAAGATTATATGTAATCGGTGCAAACGATATGCCTTATTGAGAGGATTAGTAGGTCTTTTCGGAGGACTGTCTTGGGCCTCTCCGATAACAACCGCCTTTTCTCCATATCATTTGGTGCGTGAATGCAGTGGCGGAACCAGAAATTTAAATAAGCCGAGGCTAATTTTTTACTTTTTTTTTAAATATAGTATGAAAATATTTAATTTTACATATAATGTCTATACAATTTTTACGACATACTAGATGATACTCCCTTTGTCCGCGAATAGGAGTCTTGTTTTTCATTTTAGTCCGTCCGCAAATAAGAGTTTCGGTTTCTTTTTACTGTAAATGGTAATAAGATCTCACATTTCACTAACTCATTCCAATCACATTTCATTTTAAACTAATATTATGTACAAGTGGAATTCAATTCCACTAACTTTTTTTCAGTCACTTTTCTTCAACATTTCTTAAAACTTGTGCCTTCAAAAAATGAGACTCCTAATAGTAGATAGAGTGACTAATTGTTTTGAGCAAGTAGTCGTACCTTCAAATCGCTGAAGAATTATCTCATTTTTAAATTTTTTTTTTTTAAAATTCTTTCTCAATCTTAGATAGCTAAGATATCATTCCCATTTATCTCCCATTCTACTTTTCAAATCTATAATAATAAGTTGTATCCAAGTCCAAATCCAAGTAAGGTATTGAGGCATAAAAAATTTATAAACATAAAAAGCACAATTACGTACACTATTGCTCCAAATTAGATTATTATATTCGATTTTATTATATTTTGTAATTTTATCAAATAATTAACATTTACATACCCTAATATCCATCAAAATTCTTACCAGAATCGTGCAAATCTCTGGCAGGGGCGTGACTCGTGATTATTAATTTGGGCTAATTATGTCAAAGCATCATTAGTTAATTTAGTACTACACTAAAGGCCAAAAATAAAAAGCGGCCCAAAAATAAAATAATTGGTCCAAAAATTAAGAAGCCCAAGTCTTTGTCTTCTCCCCTAATTCAATTTCAGAGACGCAGAGAGCGGCGCTGAGCGGAACTCGCTGGAACTGGACGATTGGAGTGCAGGGGCGGATGCCGGTCGGAGGAAGGCCGTATAAGAGGGAATCGGGGTCTGGTGCCGGCTAAGCCCCCGCTGGCGCGGGGCCTTGGCCCTGTGTAGTTCCGCCGCTGCGTGAATGACTCAATGGATTTGACACAGTGGCGGATTCAGGATTAAAAAATGGAGGGGGCGGAATAAAATAATAAAATATTAAATATAATACTCCAATATGTTTTTTTAGCAAAATGAAAGTCTATTACAATTCAAGTAGCTCTAGCATCTGTTAACCGAGACAACTGATTTCTAAGGTATCCATATCTTGAAAATCCTATCTTGAAAACGTTTCAAGATTCTTTCATTAGAAACACTAGCAAAGATGGATCTTTCATTATATACTACCAAACTGTCATTCAACCACTCATCTTCCATCCTATTCCACTAGTCAGTCTTGACAAATTTCATTGCTGGAAATACTCTTTCAACAGATGCAGTCGCTACGGGTAAGATCAATACCAACTCAATCGGGCGATAAACCAACGAAAAAACTATCTTTCTTAGTTTCAACAATCTTCTGAGATAGGCTAGCCAAATCTTCAATAGCATTCTAGCGTGCATCTCTTCTCACAATATCAACAAAAGTTTCAAGTTGTTTAAACAATTCAGTATGTTGAGTCGATGTGAAGTCTTTTGGGTAAAGAGTAGCAAGATGAACAAGCTTATCAATTTTAAAAGCAGCGAAATCATTTTTTGGATCGAGGCATGCCATACAACTTAGCAAGTCTGTGGATGTTATTTCAATTGAGCATGGGGTAATGGTTATTTTTTCGGTCAACGGGGCGACGTCGGAGGCAACGGAGGGGGCAGATATGGAAAATATACATCCAGGATAAAGGAAAATTAGTCGCAAGGTGGGGGCGACCGCCCCCACCTGCCCCCGCCTGGATCCGCCACTGATTTGACAGATGAAGCTAGTGATCTTCATTATATCTTGAGATTATAATAGTTTGGTCGAAGATTACTTTAAATTTGAGGAATTGTTTCCTTATTTATTTATTTATATGTTGCTTTACTTTCCTTGAATAGACTTATTAGAAGTCCTATAAATAGCTTCTCTTTACACTCTTAGCTAGATATCTCGAAAAATAAAGTGTATATTATCGTATAAATAGTAGCCTTCAGTGAGGGGAATATTAGGCCTCTTCAAAGGATAGTATAGGGTTTCTTCGGAGTATTGTTCTTCTATTGAGTTTGGCTTTTCTCTATTTTCGTTATTTTTTTTTATCGAATTATCTTTACTCCATATCAACAGTTACAATGAGTGATGGTACCTACTCGCTCTTTAGAAGCATGCTCAGTTTGACATGCCATTGCGCGTGGAAAGGATTGGAGAAGGCCGCGTTGGAACTAACGCCAAGTTCAGTATCATAAACACGTTCGATGCTAGTGTTCGAGGTTCGTGCACCACACATTAATCACACACCAACAACACAGAGCCAACACAACCCTTACTTCCTCTTGCATCTGCGGAGGTACTGTGTTTGATTCCTTTTTCTACCAAATTTAAAAAATACAAAATTAATTGGATTTAAAAAAGCAAAAAAAGAATAAATAAGACTCCTACTGAGAAGAAACCCTAATTACCAATTCACAAAGCAAACGCAACTCTGCCGCAATTTTCATTTCTTCTTCTTCAAGCATTGATTCAAATCCATCAATGGGGAGGCGTGATTTCTTCATAAATCTACCATCAGTGCTCACCACCAACATCCTCTCACGCCTCCCTCTCCGAACCCTTGCAATCAGCAAATGCGTCTGCAAACCATGGCGCAATCTCCTCTGCTCTCTCGATTTCGCCAAATCCCTTCTTTCCGATTTCGAAACCCCTCCCGACCTTGCTTGCTTGACGCCGTCGATATTCTACAACGAGTCTGGCTCAACTCGCTGCACACTTTTCGAACTCGAAGAGGAAGTCCTAATCGATGATGAAGAACGCGAAGACCATAATCAAAATCTCCACGAATTCCAAACCGAAGACGAAGATGAAGAAGAAGATGAAGTCGATTGCCGATTTCCAAATCCAATTTTCCTTGAACTTCACTACAAGCGGCTCACAAATTTCTATACTCAGCTCGGAGAAGCCGGAGAATCAAACCCATATTCAATGGTAGGTATCGCAGCTAATGGATTGTTGCTTGTATACTCACAGTTAGGGCATCCTAGCATCCCTCTTTTTATATGGAATCCTCTCACTCGTCAATGCATCAATCTCTTCAGCCCCAAACAATCCATTTCCTATATATTTAAGTTGAGTTTTGGATTCGGTGTGAGTCGAATTAGTGGGGAATATAAGGTCGTCTGCATCAATCGCGATGGATCTGCTCATCACGCATACACCCTCGGAACGGGAACATGGAGGTGCCTTGAAGCGGGCGCTGCTTCTGGTTTTGCATTCAATTTAGATGGACGGGTCGTGTGTAACGGAAACCTCCATTGGACCGTGTATGACTCCACTCGCCCCTTGTTGATATGTGGTTTTGACGTTGAAACAGAATGTTTTAGCATCTTCTCTGCTCCTACTGCCGCTGTGGATGAGCGCCTAACTGTGGAGTTGAGTGTTTTGAGCGACTGTCTGTGTGTTTCTTATGCACCGGAGAATGAAATTGTCATCTGGTCAATGAAGGAATACCGAGACGAGGAATCTTGGACCATGGAGTACAGGTTGAGCACTTATGGTGTTAATTTTGACTATGGGATAGGGTCTGTTTATCCTATCAAAGTTTTCAATGATGGTGACGTTTTGATGTTGATGGTGCCGGAAGACTTTAACTTCTACTCCAGAATGAGGTGGCTCATCCACTACTCCAACAAGACAGGTACCATTGAACAGCTCGGGTTGATTGATGTACAGCTCGGTGTGATGGGGTTACCCGGTGTGGTCAAGGAAGATCTACGTTTGATCGAGGATGTGGATGTACGGAATCACCTCACCTATGCCATGATTTTCACTCTGTCCTTCTCTCACTAAAGAGTTTTGGAATTGAGAATGTAATCTCTCATTCTAGTTCATAATGTTGTTTTGTCGTTAGTTGGTCCTGTTTGTGTTGAAGGTTTCTTTGCAGTGTGGTGTTTGGGTTTGGCCTTATCCATGTCAACCCAACACGCACTATATGCCACCGTTAGATGGCGAATTGGTGTTGTTTGATACGATCATGAATAAAATTTGTTGATTAACTGAGAAGTATTCAACTATTACTTGATGCATTGATCTAGCATTGCAAGTACTGCTAGTTTTGATTTCGATTTTGATTGGGATTGTTTTTGAATGGTGTTTTTATCCATTTAAACTTTCCAAAGATGGTGACATTTTGATATTGCTAGAAAAATATTGGCTAGAGCAGGGAACAAGTTCTTTTAGTGAGACAAATCTCCTTGGTAAAGGAAGCATCGGTAAAGTCCTCAAAGCAACACTAGCAGATGGGACAGAAGTTGCGGTGAAAGTGTTCAACTTATAAGTAGAAGGAGCCATCAGGATCTTTGAAAGTGAGAGTCATATATTGAGCACTATTCGACATAGAAACTTGGTGAAGATACTTGGTTGTTGCAGTAACCCTGAATTCAAACCTTTGATTCTTGCATATATGCCGAATGGAAGCTTGGAGAAATGGCTGCATTCGGACAAGAATTGTCTTGATCTGGTGCAAAGACTACAAGTAGCAATAGATGTGGCGTTAGCTTTGGAATATCTTCATCATGACCATACATACCCTGTCATTCACTGTGATATAAAGCCAAGCAATGTGTTGCTTGATGCAGATATGACTGCTCATGTTGGGGACTTTGGTATCGCCAAGCTCTTTGACCACGACGAGGCTGTAGTTCACACTATAGCCAGGGGAACTATTGGTTATGCAGCACCAGGTGATGCGTAATTTATAAAATCTTGAATTTCACTTTCTTATTATGTTATTATGTTGATTGGTGTTGAACGTGTGAATTACAATTTGTAGAGTTTGGATCAGAAGGAACGGTATCTACAATGGGAGATGTATACTGTTATTATGGGATACTGTTGTTGGAGACGTTTACAAGCAAGAAACCGACAGATGATATGTTCAATGGAGAAATGAGCATAAAGGAGTGGGTGGGTAAAGCATTAAACGAAAATGCAATAAGCGTAGTTGTGGCCTCTGTTTTGGTATCAATAGAAGATGGACAATTCTCTGCAAAGTTAGAATGTGTGACATCTGTTTTTGAACTGGCGATGAAATGTTTGGCCTTTTTACCACATGAAAGAATCAACATGAAGCAAGTAGTAGCTGCTCTACAGAAGATCAAAGCAAAGTTTACAGTGGAAGATATGCAGAAGAAGCATCGCAGGTGATAGATTGTTAAATACTTGCTTTAGTTAAATAATAATGTTGTGTATGTTTGTGTGTCGAGGTATTTGGTGTGGCAAGTATGTTTGTATATTGTGGAGGGAGTAGTTTGTGAATTTTGTGAGTATTTATAGATTGCAAATGGTTGTATAGTGTGGAGGGAGTAGTAGTGATTTTGTGTGTATTTATGGATTTGAAGGGTTGTATAGTGTCTAGTATGTTGGCACAGATCTGTCCCGAACGCCAATTTTCTTTTTGGTACGAATTTCAAAAATTGTAAATGAAAATTGGTTGAAAAACTTAATATAATATATATATTAGTCTTATAATAAAATTTGAGCTAAATAAGTTAGTAAAATGTGTGATCTACTATGATAAAAAAAAAAAGAAAAAAAGAAGAAGTAAAAGTAGACTCTTAATACGAAACATACTTAAATGGGAAAAGTGAAGCTAGGACGGGGAAATATATGGGAATTGGGAATACATCTTATATCCTAAATTCCTAATATTGCTATTATTGCTCAACTGGAATTATTATTACCACAACTAAAGTTAAACTTTTATGTCACATTTTCAATCACAACACATCCAACTAAATCAATCAACTTATTAGAAATGGCCACTCACTCCTTAAAAGGCCTCATAAGGGGAGGGTTATCCACACTTATATAGGTGAGCTAGGATCGTCACCAAGTCGATGTGGGACAAGATATAGAGAGTTTTAACACGTCCCCTCATGTGTGGGCCAGAATGACACATCGGACTTCTATCACGTGGGTAGGCAAGAGAAGAGATAAAGAGATATAATCCATCATCGGACTTGAAATTACAATAATAGTTGGATATGGATATCCTATTGCACTCACGATACACACACTGCAAACTCGTTCACACCACCACCACCATAGATGGCAAGATATCACCGGAATCGAAACGTGAACTTCGGCTGGCCATTCGGAAGGAAGATCCCGAAATATCTAAAATAAAGGAAAGATATCAAGCAATAAAATCCCTCGTTCAAGTTTTCTCCCGCTTCTTCTACGTATGTTTGAGTTCTCCATTAATGGGGCGTGATTTCTTCCAAATTCTGCCATCAGAATTAACGACCAACATCCTCTCACGCGTCCCTATTCCGAACCATTGCAATCAGCAAATGCGTTTGCAAATCATGGCTCAATCTGCTCGATTCCGACTACTTCAAAATAAAAACCCCTCCCGCCTTAGTTTGCTTGAAGGAGAACGCTTCTCGTTGAACGATTTTCGAACTTGAAGACGAAGCCGATTTGGAGAGTCACGATCTTCATTATGTTCCGTTAACGGATTTCCATACACCTCACGGATGCGAACCAATGGGATGTACCGCTGCTAATGGATTGCTTCTTCTATACACAATTAGAAGAGATGTTGAAAATCTGGTTTAACATATGCAATCCTCTCACTCGTCAATATATTGTGCTCTGCCATCCTAAGATAAGTGGGCAATATAAGGTGGTCTGTATCACTGAGGTTGGTGGATCTGAGTATTTTCAAGTATACATCCTCGGAACGGGAATATGGATGCGCGTTGAAACCGGCGTTGCTTCTGGTTTCACATTCTGTTATCTTGTTCAACATGCTGCATGTAATGGGAACCTCCATCGGACGGTGGATGTTTTGGATAGACCTTGCTTTCGGATCTGTGGTTTTGATGTTGAAACAGAATATTTTAGCATCTTCTCTCCTCCTGCACCTCTAACTCTTCTTGATGATAGAGTTGATGATTTACATTTGGTGTTTAATGTTGTTAGCGACTTCTTGTGTTTTTGTTACACAGTGGATTATGAAATTATCATCTGGCTAATGAAAGAATACAGAGTTGAGGAATCTTGGTCCATAGAGTACAAGTTGAGTACTATTGGTTTTGATATCGATGGTGGTTGGGTTAACAATTTTGCTTGTCGTATCAAAATGTTCAAAGATGGCGACGTTTTGATGATACTTGATGGAGAAGACCTTATCTACTACTCCAACAAGACAAGAAGTACTCAACATATAGGTATGTTTAATGATGCAAATGAGGGGTATTACGTTAATGTTGCAACCATTTTCACTCCTAGCCTTTTCAAACTAGAGAGTTTCGGATTAGAGAATGTGATCTCGTTCCAAATCATAATTTTAGTCTACATTTTTGTTTTGGTCGTTATATGGCCTTATTTACATTATGTCATTATGATCCACTTATTTTCACATCTCACTTCCTCCATTAATTCTCTCTCCCACTTACTAGTTACTACATATATACTCTCATAAAAAATCAAAATCTCTGTCTTGTTTTTGTATTATCTATGCGTTGCTATGTTTTGCTTAACATTTCTGTATTAGTATAAACTATTCTTTGCTATGGTGTTTGCACATGTACAAAATGTTTTGGTCGTTATATGGCCTTATTTACATTATGTCATTAAGATGCGTTTGTATTGAATGTTTTATTATCGTGTGGTGTTTGGATATTACCTTTTGATGCTGTGTTGTTATCTTATCTGGCTAATGTAGTACTATCATCGTCATTAAAAAATACTCACCCCGTCCCACTATAGGAATCACTCATATTGTGGGCACAAATTTTAAGAAATATAAAGAATAGTGGTTAAAATAAGTTAGTGGAACCACTTTTTTTTATTAGTTTAAAACGTGAGTGAAGTGAGTTAGTGGATTGTGGGACCTACTTATCATTTATGGTAATAATGAAGTGCGACTCTTGTTGTGAGACGGACCAAAATGCAATGTGTGACTCCTATTGTCGGATGGAGGGAGTAGAAACTTTTAAAATGACACCGGTTTTAATACACAATTGGTAAGACTGAGCGAAAAATGAGTAAAGTAAGAGATAGGAAGAAAAAAGCATTGGAAGTAGTGTTAGTGGATTATGTTTCCCACTTAAACTAAAAAGTTTATATTTTTAAGGGACATACTAAAATGGAAATAGTTTTGATTTTTAAGGAGGGAGGTAGCATATACATATTGTGGAGCACCGTATATACTAGAATCACTTTTGCTAGAGTGATTTCAAGTTTTGGTATTTTATTTATAGCCACCATTTAAGAATCATCAGACCGAATATTTAAGTCTTCTTGAATAGGAAAATCGATCTTGTGATTGTGAAAGGACGATAGGATGTTTGCGAGATGCGTTGTTCCGGGGATGGACAAGGAACGTGCATGTTACAAGATGTAATAAGTTTGGAATACAATTTAGCTAGTTCAAAAGATGATGAAAAGAAATTTAGTTTGTAAGACATTCACCTCCAACAAATAAGTTGGATTTTGGAAGTAGAGTATAGAGTAAACGAGGAACCATTACTGATCACTTTAAAAATCTGGTTGATCCTGTAAACTTTTCAAGCTGCCCCGCTAATTAAATTTTATAATAGCAAATTATGATCTTACCTTAATTTTTTTTTATTGTTTTACAAGTCTATTTGAAAATATTGTGTTATGTTATACTCCCTCCGTACCACTTAAGATGACATATTTTTCTTTTTAATTTGTCCCAACTAAGATGACACGTTTCTTTTTTTTAGGAAACTCTTTCTTTCTAATTAACAAATCCAATCACTTTTTTTTCACTCCTATTAAAATATTCATCTTTCTTTCTCTTTCTATTTTAATATTTACATCCACTTTTTCTCTCTTTAATTAAACACATTAACTAATACCTCCTCAGATCTAGTGGCGACCAAGAAATTAGGAAGCACCAATTTGACTCATTAACTTCAGACTTGTCATCAATTTGAAGTCTGGTTGGTTGTTGGCGAGTGAAGACATTTCAACTACTTATTATATTATAAGAATACTTTTTTGAAATTTAAAATTTAATGTAATTAGTTATCACTTTATTAGTTGAAGTAGTTATTATTTTTTTGGTAAAAGGAAGAAGTTATTTATTTAGTGGTAAATGTTCATGTGAGAATCATTTTTATTAATATACTTCCTCCGTCCACGAAAAATAGAGCATATTTGCTATTTTTGGTTGTTCGCGAAAAATAGAGCACATTTGCTATTTTTGGTTATCCACGAAAAATAGAGCACATTTTAAAAAGAAAAGTTTTCAACAACTTATCTCCTTACTTTTTTTCATTCTCTCTTACTAATAATAGAGACCCCACATTCCACTAACACTACTTCTCTCTTACTTTTTTTCTTTTCTCTCTTACTTTACCAATTAAACATTAAAACTCGTGTTGTTCATAATGTGTCCTATTTTGTCGTGGAAGGGAGAATATTTTTTTTTCTATGTCTTTCTTATTTTATTAATTTTGAATTAAAAATCATGCCGTTTAAGAAATTTTCAATTTTAAGAAACAAAGGGCCTATGTCTTTTAAAGATAGATTACATTTATTATTTTGGAATGTCTCTTAAAAATAGATCAATTCTATTTAAGAAAATATTTTTTTTCTAATAAGGTGAGTCTCATTCTACACTAACTATACTCCAATTACTTTTTCTTTCTGTCTCTTTTACTTTACCAATTTTATATTAAAACCATTATAGATTCAAATGTTTTCTATTATTTAGGAACAAAATGAGTACATATTTAGTCTGATTTGGTGATATTAGGCATGATTTTATCATATTTATTTTCTAAATCTTAATTAAAATCTCCAAAATATTTTCCATATAATATTAGACGTGAATTAGGCGTAATGAAAATATCCTAAGTCTTTTCCATATAATATCAGATGTGATTTAGGAGTAATATTTATTTTCTAAATCTTAAATAAAATCATGTAAAATTTTTTAATCCAAAGTTCACCCTAAAATTTTAATAAAATCACGGTTATACTAGTTTTATAGATAAAACTTCTAAATCTTTTTCATTCCCTATTATTTTTTGTTTAATTAAATATTTCTCTTAAATATTTTTATATATTTCAATATATTCTACAAACTAATACTCATATTCTAATTAAAAAACCAAGTCTCTCTATATCACAAAATATACACAGCTACTTTTCAATAATGGAGGTTGATAACTTCACAAATCTACCAACAGAAATCACCACCGAAATCCTGTCACGTCTCTCTAAGAAAAGCCTTGCAATAAGCAAATCTGTTTGCAAAGCATTCGTCAAATCCAAAATCAAACACCACCCGCCCTAGTTCAATTTTATGGGGGGAATAACTCTACTCGGTGCAAGATTATCGAAATTGAAGACGAAGACGAAGCTGATCTGGAGAGCCACGATCTTCACTACCATCCGCTCACAGATTTGGTGATCCCTCACGGATACACAAGACAAATGTTAGGCATCACTGCTAATGCATTGCTTCTTCTCTACTCACTATCAAGAAAAGGTAATCCTATTTACATATGCAATTTGATCAGTCGTGAATATACCGAGCTCAGTTACCCTGACGACTCCACTCCGTATATGTTGTTGCAATTGGGATTAGGTGTGAGCAAAATAAGTGGGAAATATAAGGTGCTCTCAATCAACGCGGACACCGGTTCCGGCTCTCATTTTGTAAACACCCTCGGAACGAAAACATGGAGGAGCATTGATGCGGGGGCTGCTTCTGGTTTAAGTATCTAGGGTGGACCCGTTTTATTATGTAATGACAACCTCCATTGGTTGGTATATGATTGGAGGAAAGGCAAATGGGTAGTTTGTGCTTTTGACGTTGAAACATGTTTTAGCATCTTCTCTCTTCCTCCTATGGATATTAGACATGGGCAATTGTCTGTTTTGAGGGACTGCCTGTGCTATTCTTACTACATACACAACAACGATGAAATTGTAATCTGGACGATGAAGGAATACCAAGTCAATGAATCTTGGATCACAGAGTACAAGATGAGTACTATTGGTTTAGGTTTATCTCTTCTTAAGGAACATATATCTGTTGAAGCATTTAAACTTTTTAAAGATGGTGATGTTTTGATGTTGCTGGACAGTTCTTTTCTAGTCTACTACTCCAACAAGACTAGAACTCTTCTAGAAGTTAATGTGTTGAAGGATGCAGATGCAAAGAAGGGTTTTGCCTTGATTTTCAATCTTAGCCTTCTCCCACTCAAGAGTTTGGGATTCAAGAATGTGATCTCGTTTTAATCCATAATTATAGTCTACATATGTGTTCGTGTCGAATGTTTGATTGTCTTTGTAGGCTCCTCTGAAACTATTTATGGATTGATTGTTATTCATCCGGAGCTTGTTTGTGCCATCTAATGAATTAAAGGTAATATAAGTCTTTTATCTTAAGTAAATTACAGAAACATAATTATAACTTTAGCATGAATTAATTCGAAATGTATCTCAGTTTTTTCCCATTTGACACCAACCGCATTAAAATGAATTATTGTTGTGATGGTGGTCTTAGCCATGTTGTTACTTGTTTGTGTTGCCAATTTTAGAAGGTGGTTTGTGGCGGTGGTGAGTTTAATGCATTATCGTGCGAACAACCAACGAGCATTCTAGGTAGGACTTAGAACGTATCGGTCAAGCATCGAGGGGAGGTGGCATTCGAAACCCCACCGGCCGTAGTCTGCATGCTGTGAATTGCAATTTTATGCATTTGCAGTATACTATTGAAGTGCCTGCTAATCGATTGTCTTGACCGCGTGAAATTAGTTTTCATTGTATGATTCTTTTGATAATGTGCTCGAATGTACAAAAAATTGCAACTTACTCATCAATTGTTAGTTTACTTACAGATCTTGGTCATCCAATTGTTTCAAGCATGTTAACTATATGTAATTTTTCATGACATATGGTATCATTGTCATAATTGAGTATGTAAATGCAACGCGATCCGCAAAGCTCATTCGTAGAATGTCGGGCCTTTAAATGATTTTCCAATAATATGATGTGCAATAGCAATTTTAATCACAAAACATCATTAGCTTTAAGCTTTAATGTTTGCGTTTTCTTTATTTGGATACAAACGACAAGAATAAATAATTCCAAATTTACAACTAAGTATTGAGCATTGAACAAACTTGATGCAAGATGCTCGATCATGCTTACCTACCATTGAGAGGTCGAGTATGCTCGATCAAGCATTTAATCCTCGAATTAACTTTGTGCGTTTTTTATGCAATATGCTTGATTGTGTGCTTGCTTAACAATTTGAGGTTGAGCATCGTGGCATTGCCCGGTTCAATTACTATAGCCCGCTGCAGCGTAGACATGTTCGGGTTTAAGCCCAAACAAGACATAAGGAGCTCAATTTCTTAGTTACGTGTTACCTGGTTAAGGGCCACCGTTGTTGATGCCCTTAGGGCCGCCTGCTTAACCCGTTGTCTCATCGCTTGCCTTTACCCTTTAGGCACCCTCGTTCCAACGGAGGCAGCGAAGCCGGAGTTTAAAATTTGAGGATAAAAGAAAATTTTCTCCAATTTTTTGAATTTTAGAATAACGATGTCTCCATTAGAATTAAGAGTGCAATTAATTTCGAAAATAAAGAAAACAATACTCTGTAGTATTTAATGTGAAGAAGCCCTAAATTCTAATATTTTTGCCGCTGCTACTCTTTCTTCTTCACTGTAAGCATTCCATTTCTACCATCAATGGAGCGCAATTTCTTCACAAATCTGCCATCTGAAATCACCACCGACATCCTCTCACGCCTCCCTCTCCGAAGCATTGCATTGAGCAAGTGTGTTTGCAAATCATGGCTCAATCTGCTCGATTTCGACGATTTCAAATTCAAAACCCCACCCGCCCTAGCTCTCTTGCAGCAGACAAACTCAACTCGGTGCTCGATTTTCGAATTTGAAGACGAAGACGGAGCCGATCTAGAGATCCATGATCTTCACTACATTCCGCTCACACATTTCGAAATTAGAGACGAAAATTCAGAAATACTGGTAGGTATGGCTGCAAATGGATTGCTTTTTATACACTCACAGGGAGGGTTTCCTCAAATTCCTCTTTTTATATGCAATCCGATCACTCGTCAATATATCGAGCTCTGGTGCCCTGAGGAATACATTGTAGATGATGACGATGATGATGATGATGATGTACATATTATGCTTAGTTATGGATTTGGAATGAGCAAAATTAGCGGGCAATATAAGGTGCTCTGTAATTATATAGACGCGAGTTCCGACTCTTATCGTCATGTATACACCCTTGGAACAGGAACATGGAGGCTTGTTGAGGCTGGCGCTGTTTCTGGTCTCGGAACCTGTTCACCTGGATACTTTGTTTTTAACGGCATCCTCCATTGGGTAGGAGGAGAAGATGATTTGGCTCATACCTTATGGGTTTGTGGTTTTGATCTTGAAAACGAATGTTTTGACATCTTCTCTCCTCCTCCTCCTCCGTCTGTAGATGGACGTGGCAGTCAAACCAGGGAGTTGTCTACTTTGATGGACTGCCTTTGTTATTCGTACACATGGGAAGATGATATTGTCATCTGGTTGATGAAGGAGTACCAGGTCGAGGAATCTTGGACCAATCTGTACAAGATAAGTAGAAATGGTTTTGATTTGGATTGGGATTTTGCATCTGATTGGAAATATATGGGTGTTAAACCAATTAGACTTTTTAAAGATGGTGACGTTTTGATGCTGCTGGACCAAAAGAAACTCATCTACTACTCCAACAAGACAAAAACTATTCAACAAGTAGGTATGTTAAATGATGCAACTGCGCAGAATTACGTTAGTGCCATGATTTTCACTCCAAGCCTTTTCTCCTTCAAGAATTTCGTATTCGAGAATGTGATCTCGTTTTAGTTAGTCTAGATTTGTGTGTTTGTATGGAAGTTTTGTTTGTGGTGTAGTTTTTGGATTATAAGTCTTCTTTGTTGTTTCCTGTTCAGTTTTGGCCTTATCTTGTTGACCCGACACACACTATATGTGGGGCCTGGGTACTATATATATTTTTGGATGTTGTATGTAATATTGTTGTCGCTACTGCACCTATACTATCTCTTGCGATTTTGCAATAATGCGCATCAATTAACCCCAAATTGTACCCTAAATGGAATTTTGTTAATTACCTCTGTTATGGAGAGCCTTTCATGGGCTTTTGTCAGAGGTTCAATCAGATTTCGACGTCCTTGGTCCAGATTCTGCAGTTTCAGCATCAGGCAACCAGAAAGTATGTTGAGATTTTGTTTATTGGTTGCTGTTTGATTTGGTCTTACTGTTTGACCTGACACACACTGTTTGCAAGCCTGTACATATATTTTGCGATGTTGTCTATATTCTCTTTCTAGTTAATAATGTTGGTCTACGTCTATGTTTATCCCTATCTGTTGTTGTTCGTTTCAAATGTTTATTGTGTCAAGCCAACACGCACGATTTGTTAGGCTTGATTAGCTAGTGTATATATTAATGCGGGCTGTTGATTATTATCTCATTCTAGTCTGTAATGTTAATCTACATTTTTTGTTATCGGGCTGTTTGAACAAAAATTAAATCACATTGTTGTCGTGTTCGTTTTTGTGCTAAGACTTTTCTTATCTTGTCTTCTACGGGTTTGTCATGAAGGAAGGAAGGCTCTTTAACACAAAATTAGAACTTAAAGAAGAACAATCCTCCAAAGAAGCCTATTGTTGTTTTAAGAGATGTCAAACTCTTCAAAATAGGAAATGTTTATGGGAAGCAACTCTAACCTAGAAATGTAAATTAACTAAAAACTAATTAAACAAGGAAACAGACCCTCAAACTTGAAAAGTAATGTTGACATAATGTAGATACAGCTGAATATAATTTCAAGATTATAATGGAGATCACAATCTTGGTCTCTATCAACTACCCCGATGTGGAAACAGCTTTGCACACATAGCTGGCTTCGCAAATGAATTACTGCCTGTGTTATTCTCACACATTGGGCGGTATATTATCATAGGTATGTTTAAGGATGCAGCTATCGGTTTCCTTACGATTATAATAGTTTTATAGATAACTCTCCTAAATTATTTTCATATACTCCATTATTTGTTATAGTAAATATTCCTTCCAATTTTGATTAAATTTCTAAAATATTTTTATATACTTAAATATATCCTATAAACTAATACTCATATTCCTAAAAAAAACTAAGTCACTATATCCAAATCTTCTAAATGATTTATTCAAGATTTGATTAAGATTTAAGAAAGAAATATCATTACATCAAGCCAATAATATCACCAAATCATGTAACTGAATCATGCCTAATATTTTGTCTGAGTTTTGTGTTATAAAAAAAGTGGCCCATATTCGGAAGAGAAGAACCCTGATTCTTAATTTTATTAATTTCTGTTGTTAATGGAGCTTAATTACTTCACAAATCTACCATAAGAAATCACCACTGAAATCCACTCATGGCTCTCTATCCGAAGCCTTGCTATCAACAAATCCGTTTGCAAACCATGGCGCGATCTTTTGAAATCCGATGATTTTGTCAAATCCAAAATCAAAACCCCGCCCGCCCTAGTTCGATTGACGTCGAGCAGATGGTGGAAGTCAACTCGGTGCACGATTTTCGAGATTGAAGACGTAGATAATTTGGAGAGCCATGATCTTCACTACCATCCGCTCATAGATTTCAAGATCAAAGGACTAATGGAAGGCTACAGAGTGCGAAAGCACTGTGTCGCCGCTAATGGATTGCTTCTTATTTACTCAAGATTTAGCAATCTTATTTACATATGCAATCCGATCACTCATGAGTATACCGAGCCCTACTGCCCTGTGACCGGATCATGTGATGCGATTTGGATTTGATGTCAGCGAAATAAGTGGGCAATATAAGGTGATTTGTATCATTTCGTTCCATAAATCCGACTCTCATTATGTGTACACCCTCGGAACAGGAACATGGAGGTGCCTTGAAGGCGGCACGGTTTTTGGTTTCGAATTCGATTTAGTTGGGTGCATAGTATGTAATGGCAACCTCCATTGGAAAGTAGTTGACTTGAGTCATCAAATGGATTTGTAGTTTTGACCTTAAACAGAACGTTTTAGCATCTTCTCCCTTCCTCTTGCGGGAATTAGAGATGGGGAATTATCTGTTTTGAGGGACTGCCTGTGTTATTCTTATTACAACGAACGCCAAGATGAAATTCTCATTTGGACGATGAAGGAATACCAAGTTAGTGAATCTTGGACCATAGAGTACAACATGAGTACTACTTATTTTGATAGGCATTATACACAGTTGAAGCAATTAAAATTTTTAAAGATGGTGATGTTTTGATGTTGCTGGACCATTCTATTAAAATCTACTACTCCAACAAGACTAGAACTCTCCAACAAGTCAATATGTTGAACGATGCAGATGCAGACTATGCCCTGATTTTCAATCCTAGTCTTCTCTCACTGAAGAGTTTCGGTTTCGAGAATGTGATCTTGTTTTAACTACATATGTGTTTGTGTCGAATGTTTGGTTGTCTTTGTAGGCTCATCTGGAACTGTTTATGGATTGATTTTTTTTCATCCGGAGCTTGTTTGTGCGTTCTAATGAATAAAAGGTAATTTAATTCTTTTATCTTAAGTAAATTACGGAAGCATAATTATAAATTTAGCATGAAAACAGTTCGAAATGTATCAAAGTTTTTTCCCATCTGACACCAACAAGTTAATATGATGAAGGATGCAGATGCAAAGAATGGTTATGCCCTGATTTTCAAACCTAGCCTTCTCTCACTCAAGAGTTTCAGATTTGAGAATGTGATCTCGTTCTAGTCCATAATTGTAGTCTACATTTGTGTGTTTGTGTCGAAGATTTTTTGTGTGTGTAGTTTTCCAGTTCTAAGGCTTCTTTGTCATTTATTGTTCGGGTTTGGCCTTGTTGTGTCGAATAAAAATTGTAGTTTAATTTATTCATTCGAATGAATTCCATGCGAATCATACACATAGTTGTTACTTACAAAAGTGGAATTATCTAACACAACACATCAAACAATTAACCACACACACATACAAATTGATATAAGTAGTTTGAGGTTTTAATTTTGATTTATATTCTTTTATTAAGAATAAGGTTGCATTTTCACAATTAAAATTACAGTGTAGGCAATATTTTTTACGGATAAATAAAAAAATAGGAGTATAAAAAGTTCTAAGAAGAAGCAAAATTCTAGGTTTGGACCGGTCTGGAAAACCCATTTTGAAAAATGGGACACTTTTTCATGATGAAAATGGTGTTGAAGATTATATGTAATCGGTGCAAACGATATGCCTTATTGAGAGGATTAGTAGGTCTTTTCGGAGGACTGTCTTGGGCCTCTCCGATAACAACCGCCTTTTCTCCATATCATTTGGTGCGTGAATGCAGTGGCGGAACCAGAAATTTAAATAAGCCGAGGCTAATTTTTTACTTTTTTTTTAAATATAGTATGAAAATATTTAATTTTACATATAATGTCTATACAATTTTTACGACATACTAGATGATACTCCCTTTGTCCGCGAATAGGAGTCTTGTTTTTCATTTTAGTCCGTCCGCAAATAAGAGTTTCGGTTTCTTTTTACTGTAAATGGTAATAAGATCTCACATTTCACTAACTCATTCCAATCACATTTCATTTTAAACTAATATTATGTACAAGTGGAATTCAATTCCACTAACTTTTTTTCAGTCACTTTTCTTCAACATTTCTTAAAACTTGTGCCTTCAAAAAATGAGACTCCTAATAGTAGATAGAGTGACTAATTGTTTTGAGCAAGTAGTCGTACCTTCAAATCGCTGAAGAATTATCTCATTTTTAAATTTTTTTTTTTTAAAATTCTTTCTCAATCTTAGATAGCTAAGATATCATTCCCATTTATCTCCCATTCTACTTTTCAAATCTATAATAATAAGTTGTATCCAAGTCCAAATCCAAGTAAGGTATTGAGGCATAAAAAATTTATAAACATAAAAAGCACAATTACGTACACTATTGCTCCAAATTAGATTATTATATTCGATTTTATTATATTTTGTAATTTTATCAAATAATTAACATTTACATACCCTAATATCCATCAAAATTCTTACCAGAATCGTGCAAATCTCTGGCAGGGGCGTGACTCGTGATTATTAATTTGGGCTAATTATGTCAAAGCATCATTAGTTAATTTAGTACTACACTAAAGGCCAAAAATAAAAAGCGGCCCAAAAATAAAATAATTGGTCCAAAAATTAAGAAGCCCAAGTCTTTGTCTTCTCCCCTAATTCAATTTCAGAGACGCAGAGAGCGGCGCTGAGCGGAACTCGCTGGAACTGGACGATTGGAGTGCAGGGGCGGATGCCGGTCGGAGGAAGGCCGTATAAGAGGGAATCGGGGTCTGGTGCCGGCTAAGCCCCCGCTGGCGCGGGGCCTTGGCCCTGTGTAGTTCCGCCGCTGCGTGAATGACTCAATGGATTTGACACAGTGGCGGATTCAGGATTAAAAAATGGAGGGGGCGGAATAAAATAATAAAATATTAAATATAATACTCCAATATGTTTTTTTAGCAAAATGAAAGTCTATTACAATTCAAGTAGCTCTAGCATCTGTTAACCGAGACAACTGATTTCTAAGGTATCCATATCTTGAAAATCCTATCTTGAAAACGTTTCAAGATTCTTTCATTAGAAACACTAGCAAAGATGGATCTTTCATTATATACTACCAAACTGTCATTCAACCACTCATCTTCCATCCTATTCCACTAGTCAGTCTTGACAAATTTCATTGCTGGAAATACTCTTTCAACAGATGCAGTCGCTACGGGTAAGATCAATACCAACTCAATCGGGCGATAAACCAACGAAAAAACTATCTTTCTTAGTTTCAACAATCTTCTGAGATAGGCTAGCCAAATCTTCAATAGCATTCTAGCGTGCATCTCTTCTCACAATATCAACAAAAGTTTCAAGTTGTTTAAACAATTCAGTATGTTGAGTCGATGTGAAGTCTTTTGGGTAAAGAGTAGCAAGATGAACAAGCTTATCAATTTTAAAAGCAGCGAAATCATTTTTTGGATCGAGGCATGCCATACAACTTAGTAAGTCTGTGGATGTTATTTCAATTGAGCATGGGGTAATGGTTATTTTTTCGGTCAACGGGGCGACGTCGGAGGCAACGGAGGGGGCAGATATGGAAAATATACATCCAGGATAAAGGAAAATTAGTCGCAAGGTGGGGGCGACCGCCCCCACCTGCCCCCGCCTGGATCCGCCACTGATTTGACAGATGAAGCTAGTGATCTTCATTATATCTTGAGATTATAATAGTTTTGTCGAAGATTACTTTAAATTTGAGGAATTGTTTCCTTATTTATTTATTTATATGTTGCTTTACTTTCCTTGAATAGACTTATTAGAAGTCCTATAAATAGCTTCTCTTTACACTCTTAGCTAGATATCTCGAAAAATAAAGTGTATATTATCGTATAAATAGTAGCCTTCAGTGAGGGGAATATTAGGCCTCTTCAAAGGATAGTATAGGGTTTCTTCGGAGTATTGTTCTTCTATTGAGTTTGGCTTTTCTCTATTTTCGTTATTTTTTTTTATCGAATTATCTTTACTCCATATCAACAGTTACAATGAGTGATGGTACCTACTCGCTCTTTAGAAGCATGCTCAGTTTGACATGCCATTGCGCGTGGAAAGGATTGGAGAAGGCCGCGTTGGAACTAACGCCAAGTTCAGTATCATAAACACGTTCGATGCTAGTGTTCGAGGTTCGTGCACCACACATTAATCACACACCAACAACACAGAGCCAACACAACCCTTACTTCCTCTTGCATCTGCGGAGGTACTGTGTTTGATTCCTTTTTCTACCAAATTTAAAAAATACAAAATTAATTGGATTTAAAAAAGCAAAAAAAGAATAAATAAGACTCCTACTGAGAAGAAACCCTAATTACCAATTCACAAAGCAAACGCAACTCTGCCGCAATTTTCATTTCTTCTTCTTCAAGCATTGATTCAAATCCATCAATGGGGAGGCGTGATTTCTTCATAAATCTACCATCAGTGCTCACCACCAACATCCTCTCACGCCTCCCTCTCCGAACCCTTGCAATCAGCAAATGCGTCTGCAAACCATGGCGCAATCTCCTCTGCTCTCTCGATTTCGCCAAATCCCTTCTTTCCGATTTCGAAACCCCTCCCGACCTTGCTTGCTTGACGCCGTCGATATTCTACAACGAGTCTGGCTCAACTCGCTGCACACTTTTCGAACTCGAAGAGGAAGTCCTAATCGATGATGAAGAACGCGAAGACCATAATCAAAATCTCCACGAATTCCAAACCGAAGACGAAGATGAAGAAGAAGATGAAGTCGATTGCCGATTTCCAAATCCAATTTTCCTTGAACTTCACTACAAGCGGCTCACAAATTTCTATACTCAGCTCGGAGAAGCCGGAGAATCAAACCCATATTCAATGGTAGGTATCGCAGCTAATGGATTGTTGCTTGTATACTCACAGTTAGGGCATCCTAGCATCCCTCTTTTTATATGGAATCCTCTCACTCGTCAATGCATCAATCTCTTCAGCCCCAAACAATCCATTTCCTATATATTTAAGTTGAGTTTTGGATTCGGTGTGAGTCGAATTAGTGGGGAATATAAGGTCGTCTGCATCAATCGCGATGGATCTGCTCATCACGCATACACCCTCGGAACGGGAACATGGAGGTGCCTTGAAGCGGGCGCTGCTTCTGGTTTTGCATTCAATTTAGATGGACGGGTCGTGTGTAACGGAAACCTCCATTGGACCGTGTATGACTCCACTCGCCCCTTGTTGATATGTGGTTTTGACGTTGAAACAGAATGTTTTAGCATCTTCTCTGCTCCTACTGCCGCTGTGGATGAGCGCCTAACTGTGGAGTTGAGTGTTTTGAGCGACTGTCTGTGTGTTTCTTATGCACCGGAGAATGAAATTGTCATCTGGTCAATGAAGGAATACCGAGACGAGGAATCTTGGACCATGGAGTACAGGTTGAGCACTTATGGTGTTAATTTTGACTATGGGATAGGGTCTGTTTATCCTATCAAAGTTTTCAATGATGGTGACGTTTTGATGTTGATGGTGCCGGAAGACTTTAACTTCTACTCCAGAATGAGGTGGCTCATCCACTACTCCAACAAGACAGGTACCATTGAACAGCTCGGGTTGATTGATGTACAGCTCGGTGTGATGGGGTTACCCGGTGTGGTCAAGGAAGATCTACGTTTGATCGAGGATGTGGATGTACGGAATCACCTCACCTATGCCATGATTTTCACTCTGTCCTTCTCTCACTAAAGAGTTTTGGAATTGAGAATGTAATCTCTCATTCTAGTTCATAATGTTGTTTTGTCGTTAGTTGGTCCTGTTTGTGTTGAAGGTTTCTTTGCAGTGTGGTGTTTGGGTTTGGCCTTATCCATGTCAACCCAACACGCACTATATGCCACCGTTAGATGGCGAATTGGTGTTGTTTGATACGATCATGAATAAAATTTGTTGATTAACTGAGAAGTATTCAACTATTACTTGATGCATTGATCTAGCATTGCAAGTACTGCTAGTTTTGATTTCGATTTTGATTGGGATTGTTTTTGAATGGTGTTTTTATCCATTTAAACTTTCCAAAGATGGTGACATTTTGATATTGCTAGAAAAATATTGGCTAGAGCAGGGAACAAGTTCTTTTAGTGAGACAAATCTCCTTGGTAAAGGAAGCATCGGTAAAGTCCTCAAAGCAACACTAGCAGATGGGACAGAAGTTGCGGTGAAAGTGTTCAACTTATAAGTAGAAGGAGCCATCAGGATCTTTGAAAGTGAGAGTCATATATTGAGCACTATTCGACATAGAAACTTGGTGAAGATACTTGGTTGTTGCAGTAACCCTGAATTCAAACCTTTGATTCTTGCATATATGCCGAATGGAAGCTTGGAGAAATGGCTGCATTCGGACAAGAATTGTCTTGATCTGGTGCAAAGACTACAAGTAGCAATAGATGTGGCGTTAGCTTTGGAATATCTTCATCATGACCATACATACCCTGTCATTCACTGTGATATAAAGCCAAGCAATGTGTTGCTTGATGCAGATATGACTGCTCATGTTGGGGACTTTGGTATCGCCAAGCTCTTTGACCACGACGAGGCTGTAGTTCACACTATAGCCAGGGGAACTATTGGTTATGCAGCACCAGGTGATGCGTAATTTATAAAATCTTGAATTTCACTTTCTTATTATGTTATTATGTTGATTGGTGTTGAACGTGTGAATTACAATTTGTAGAGTTTGGATCAGAAGGAACGGTATCTACAATGGGAGATGTATACTGTTATTATGGGATACTGTTGTTGGAGACGTTTACAAGCAAGAAACCGACAGATGATATGTTCAATGGAGAAATGAGCATAAAGGAGTGGGTGGGTAAAGCATTAAACGAAAATGCAATAAGCGTAGTTGTGGCCTCTGTTTTGGTATCAATAGAAGATGGACAATTCTCTGCAAAGTTAGAATGTGTGACATCTGTTTTTGAACTGGCGATGAAATGTTTGGCCTTTTTACCACATGAAAGAATCAACATGAAGCAAGTAGTAGCTGCTCTACAGAAGATCAAAGCAAAGTTTACAGTGGAAGATATGCAGAAGAAGCATCGCAGGTGATAGATTGTTAAATACTTGCTTTAGTTAAATAATAATGTTGTGTATGTTTGTGTGTCGAGGTATTTGGTGTGGCAAGTATGTTTGTATATTGTGGAGGGAGTAGTTTGTGAATTTTGTGAGTATTTATAGATTGCAAATGGTTGTATAGTGTGGAGGGAGTAGTAGTGATTTTGTGTGTATTTATGGATTTGAAGGGTTGTATAGTGTCTAGTATGTTGGCACAGATCTGTCCCGAACGCCAATTTTCTTTTTGGTACGAATTTCAAAAATTGTAAATGAAAATTGGTTGAAAAACTTAATATAATATATATATTAGTCTTATAATAAAATTTGAGCTAAATAAGTTAGTAAAATGTGTGATCTACTATGATAAAAAAAAAAAAGAAAAAAAGAAGAAGTAAAAGTAGACTCTTAATACGAAACATACTTAAATGGGAAAAGTGAAGCTAGGACGGGGAAATATATGGGAATTGGGAATACATCTTATATCCTAAATTCCTAATATTGCTATTATTGCTCAACTGGAATTATTATTACCACAACTAAAGTTAAACTTTTATGTCACATTTTCAATCACAACACATCCAACTAAATCAATCAACTTATTAGAAATGGCCACTCACTCCTTAAAAGGCCTCATAAGGGGAGGGTTATCCACACTTATATAGGTGAGCTAGGATCGTCACCAAGTCGATGTGGGACAAGATATAGAGAGTTTTAACACGTCCCCTCATGTGTGGGCCAGAATGACACATCGGACTTCTATCACGTGGGTAGGCAAGAGAAGAGATAAAGAGATATAATCCATCATCGGACTTGAAATTACAATAATAGTAGGATATGGATATCCTATTGCACTCACGATACACACACTGCAAACTCGTTCACACCACCACCACCATAGATGGCAAGATATCACCGGAATCGAAACGTGAACTTCGGCTGGCCATTCGGAAGGAAGATCCCGAAATATCTAAAATAAAGGAAAGATATCAAGCAATAAAATCCCTCGTTCAAGTTTTCTCCCGCTTCTTCTACGTATGTTTGAGTTCTCCATTAATGGGGCGTGATTTCTTCCAAATTCTGCCATCAGAATTAACGACCAACATCCTCTCACGCGTCCCTATTCCGAACCATTGCAATCAGCAAATGCGTTTGCAAATCATGGCTCAATCTGCTCGATTCCGACTACTTCAAAATAAAAACCCCTCCCGCCTTAGTTTGCTTGAAGGAGAACGCTTCTCGTTGAACGATTTTCGAACTTGAAGACGAAGCCGATTTGGAGAGTCACGATCTTCATTATGTTCCGTTAACGGATTTCCATACACCTCACGGATGCGAACCAATGGGATGTACCGCTGCTAATGGATTGCTTCTTCTATACACAATTAGAAGAGATGTTGAAAATCTGGTTTAACATATGCAATCCTCTCACTCGTCAATATATTGTGCTCTGCCATCCTAAGATAAGTGGGCAATATAAGGTGGTCTGTATCACTGAGGTTGGTGGATCTGAGTATTTTCAAGTATACATCCTCGGAACGGGAATATGGATGCGCGTTGAAACCGGCGTTGCTTCTGGTTTCACATTCTGTTATCTTGTTCAACATGCTGCATGTAATGGGAACCTCCATCGGACGGTGGATGTTTTGGATAGACCTTGCTTTCGGATCTGTGGTTTTGATGTTGAAACAGAATATTTTAGCATCTTCTCTCCTCCTGCACCTCTAACTCTTCTTGATGATAGAGTTGATGATTTACATTTGGTGTTTAATGTTGTTAGCGACTTCTTGTGTTTTTGTTACACAGTGGATTATGAAATTATCATCTGGCTAATGAAAGAATACAGAGTTGAGGAATCTTGGTCCATAGAGTACAAGTTGAGTACTATTGGTTTTGATATCGATGGTGGTTGGGTTAACAATTTTGCTTGTCGTATCAAAATGTTCAAAGATGGCGACGTTTTGATGATACTTGATGGAGAAGACCTTATCTACTACTCCAACAAGACAAGAAGTACTCAACATATAGGTATGTTTAATGATGCAAATGAGGGGTATTACGTTAATGTTGCAACCATTTTCACTCCTAGCCTTTTCAAACTAGAGAGTTTCGGATTAGAGAATGTGATCTCGTTCCAAATCATAATTTTAGTCTACATTTTTGTTTTGGTCGTTATATGGCCTTATTTACATTATGTCATTATGATCCACTTATTTTCACATCTCACTTCCTCCATTAATTCTCTCTCCCACTTACTAGTTACTACATATATACTCTCATA
Organism: Salvia hispanica; assembly: GCF_029641045.1. Taxonomy (NCBI): domain Eukaryota; kingdom Viridiplantae; phylum Streptophyta; class Magnoliopsida; order Lamiales; family Lamiaceae; genus Salvia; species Salvia hispanica. The sequence goes on along the minus strand of NC_142697.1, from coordinate 34,192,805 downwards.
AAAAATCAAAATCTCTGTCTTGTTTTTGTATTATCTATGCGTTGCTATGTTTTGCTTAACATTTCTGTATTAGTATAAACTATTCTTTGCTATGGTGTTTGCACATGTACAAAATGTTTTGGTCGTTATATGGCCTTATTTACATTATGTCATTAAGATGCGTTTGTATTGAATGTTTTATTATCGTGTGGTGTTTGGATATTACCTTTTGATGCTGTGTTGTTATCTTATCTGGCTAATGTAGTACTATCATCGTCATTAAAAAATACTCACCCCGTCCCACTATAGGAATCACTCATATTGTGGGCACAAATTTTAAGAAATATAAAGAATAGTGGTTAAAATAAGTTAGTGGAACCACTTTTTTTTATTAGTTTAAAACGTGAGTGAAGTGAGTTAGTGGATTGTGGGACCTACTTATCATTTATGGTAATAATGAAGTGCGACTCTTGTTGTGAGACGGACCAAAATGCAATGTGTGACTCCTATTGTCGGATGGAGGGAGTAGAAACTTTTAAAATGACACCGGTTTTAATACACAATTGGTAAGACTGAGCGAAAAATGAGTAAAGTAAGAGATAGGAAGAAAAAAGCATTGGAAGTAGTGTTAGTGGATTATGTTTCCCACTTAAACTAAAAAGTTTATATTTTTAAGGGACATACTAAAATGGAAATAGTTTTGATTTTTAAGGAGGGAGGTAGCATATACATATTGTGGAGCACCGTATATACTAGAATCACTTTTGCTAGAGTGATTTCAAGTTTTGGTATTTTATTTATAGCCACCATTTAAGAATCATCAGACCGAATATTTAAGTCTTCTTGAATAGGAAAATCGATCTTGTGATTGTGAAAGGACGATAGGATGTTTGCGAGATGCGTTGTTCCGGGGATGGACAAGGAACGTGCATGTTACAAGATGTAATAAGTTTGGAATACAATTTAGCTAGTTCAAAAGATGATGAAAAGAAATTTAGTTTGTAAGACATTCACCTCCAACAAATAAGTTGGATTTTGGAAGTAGAGTATAGAGTAAACGAGGAACCATTACTGATCACTTTAAAAATCTGGTTGATCCTGTAAACTTTTCAAGCTGCCCCGCTAATTAAATTTTATAATAGCAAATTATGATCTTACCTTAATTTTTTTTTATTGTTTTACAAGTCTATTTGAAAATATTGTGTTATGTTATACTCCCTCCGTACCACTTAAGATGACATATTTTTCTTTTTAATTTGTCCCAACTAAGATGACACGTTTCTTTTTTTTAGGAAACTCTTTCTTTCTAATTAACAAATCCAATCACTTTTTTTTCACTCCTATTAAAATATTCATCTTTCTTTCTCTTTCTATTTTAATATTTACATCCACTTTTTCTCTCTTTAATTAAACACATTAACTAATACCTCCTCAGATCTAGTGGCGACCAAGAAATTAGGAAGCACCAATTTGACTCATTAACTTCAGACTTGTCATCAATTTGAAGTCTGGTTGGTTGTTGGCGAGTGAAGACATTTCAACTACTTATTATATTATAAGAATACTTTTTTGAAATTTAAAATTTAATGTAATTAGTTATCACTTTATTAGTTGAAGTAGTTATTATTTTTTTGGTAAAAGGAAGAAGTTATTTATTTAGTGGTAAATGTTCATGTGAGAATCATTTTTATTAATATACTTCCTCCGTCCACGAAAAATAGAGCATATTTGCTATTTTTGGTTGTTCGCGAAAAATAGAGCACATTTGCTATTTTTGGTTATCCACGAAAAATAGAGCACATTTTAAAAAGAAAAGTTTTCAACAACTTATCTCCTTACTTTTTTTCATTCTCTCTTACTAATAATAGAGACCCCACATTCCACTAACACTACTTCTCTCTTACTTTTTTTCTTTTCTCTCTTACTTTACCAATTAAACATTAAAACTCGTGTTGTTCATAATGTGTCCTATTTTGTCGTGGAAGGGAGAATATTTTTTTTTCTATGTCTTTCTTATTTTATTAATTTTGAATTAAAAATCATGCCGTTTAAGAAATTTTCAATTTTAAGAAACAAAGGGCCTATGTCTTTTAAAGATAGATTACATTTATTATTTTGGAATGTCTCTTAAAAATAGATCAATTCTATTTAAGAAAATATTTTTTTTCTAATAAGGTGAGTCTCATTCTACACTAACTATACTCCAATTACTTTTTCTTTCTGTCTCTTTTACTTTACCAATTTTATATTAAAACCATTATAGATTCAAATGTTTTCTATTATTTAGGAACAAAATGAGTACATATTTAGTCTGATTTGGTGATATTAGGCATGATTTTATCATATTTATTTTCTAAATCTTAATTAAAATCTCCAAAATATTTTCCATATAATATTAGACGTGAATTAGGCGTAATGAAAATATCCTAAGTCTTTTCCATATAATATCAGATGTGATTTAGGAGTAATATTTATTTTCTAAATCTTAAATAAAATCATGTAAAATTTTTTAATCCAAAGTTCACCCTAAAATTTTAATAAAATCACGGTTATACTAGTTTTATAGATAAAACTTCTAAATCTTTTTCATTCCCTATTATTTTTTGTTTAATTAAATATTTCTCTTAAATATTTTTATATATTTCAATATATTCTACAAACTAATACTCATATTCTAATTAAAAAACCAAGTCTCTCTATATCACAAAATATACACAGCTACTTTTCAATAATGGAGGTTGATAACTTCACAAATCTACCAACAGAAATCACCACCGAAATCCTGTCACGTCTCTCTAAGAAAAGCCTTGCAATAAGCAAATCTGTTTGCAAAGCATTCGTCAAATCCAAAATCAAACACCACCCGCCCTAGTTCAATTTTATGGGGGGAATAACTCTACTCGGTGCAAGATTATCGAAATTGAAGACGAAGACGAAGCTGATCTGGAGAGCCACGATCTTCACTACCATCCGCTCACAGATTTGGTGATCCCTCACGGATACACAAGACAAATGTTAGGCATCACTGCTAATGCATTGCTTCTTCTCTACTCACTATCAAGAAAAGGTAATCCTATTTACATATGCAATTTGATCAGTCGTGAATATACCGAGCTCAGTTACCCTGACGACTCCACTCCGTATATGTTGTTGCAATTGGGATTAGGTGTGAGCAAAATAAGTGGGAAATATAAGGTGCTCTCAATCAACGCGGACACCGGTTCCGGCTCTCATTTTGTAAACACCCTCGGAACGAAAACATGGAGGAGCATTGATGCGGGGGCTGCTTCTGGTTTAAGTATCTAGGGTGGACCCGTTTTATTATGTAATGACAACCTCCATTGGTTGGTATATGATTGGAGGAAAGGCAAATGGGTAGTTTGTGCTTTTGACGTTGAAACATGTTTTAGCATCTTCTCTCTTCCTCCTATGGATATTAGACATGGGCAATTGTCTGTTTTGAGGGACTGCCTGTGCTATTCTTACTACATACACAACAACGATGAAATTGTAATCTGGACGATGAAGGAATACCAAGTCAATGAATCTTGGATCACAGAGTACAAGATGAGTACTATTGGTTTAGGTTTATCTCTTCTTAAGGAACATATATCTGTTGAAGCATTTAAACTTTTTAAAGATGGTGATGTTTTGATGTTGCTGGACAGTTCTTTTCTAGTCTACTACTCCAACAAGACTAGAACTCTTCTAGAAGTTAATGTGTTGAAGGATGCAGATGCAAAGAAGGGTTTTGCCTTGATTTTCAATCTTAGCCTTCTCCCACTCAAGAGTTTGGGATTCAAGAATGTGATCTCGTTTTAATCCATAATTATAGTCTACATATGTGTTCGTGTCGAATGTTTGATTGTCTTTGTAGGCTCCTCTGAAACTATTTATGGATTGATTGTTATTCATCCGGAGCTTGTTTGTGCCATCTAATGAATTAAAGGTAATATAAGTCTTTTATCTTAAGTAAATTACAGAAACATAATTATAACTTTAGCATGAATTAATTCGAAATGTATCTCAGTTTTTTCCCATTTGACACCAACCGCATTAAAATGAATTATTGTTGTGATGGTGGTCTTAGCCATGTTGTTACTTGTTTGTGTTGCCAATTTTAGAAGGTGGTTTGTGGCGGTGGTGAGTTTAATGCATTATCGTGCGAACAACCAACGAGCATTCTAGGTAGGACTTAGAACGTATCGGTCAAGCATCGAGGGGAGGTGGCATTCGAAACCCCACCGGCCGTAGTCTGCATGCTGTGAATTGCAATTTTATGCATTTGCAGTATACTATTGAAGTGCCTGCTAATCGATTGTCTTGACCGCGTGAAATTAGTTTTCATTGTATGATTCTTTTGATAATGTGCTCGAATGTACAAAAAATTGCAACTTACTCATCAATTGTTAGTTTACTTACAGATCTTGGTCATCCAATTGTTTCAAGCATGTTAACTATATGTAATTTTTCATGACATATGGTATCATTGTCATAATTGAGTATGTAAATGCAACGCGATCCGCAAAGCTCATTCGTAGAATGTCGGGCCTTTAAATGATTTTCCAATAATATGATGTGCAATAGCAATTTTAATCACAAAACATCATTAGCTTTAAGCTTTAATGTTTGCGTTTTCTTTATTTGGATACAAACGACAAGAATAAATAATTCCAAATTTACAACTAAGTATTGAGCATTGAACAAACTTGATGCAAGATGCTCGATCATGCTTACCTACCATTGAGAGGTCGAGTATGCTCGATCAAGCATTTAATCCTCGAATTAACTTTGTGCGTTTTTTATGCAATATGCTTGATTGTGTGCTTGCTTAACAATTTGAGGTTGAGCATCGTGGCATTGCCCGGTTCAATTACTATAGCCCGCTGCAGCGTAGACATGTTCGGGTTTAAGCCCAAACAAGACATAAGGAGCTCAATTTCTTAGTTACGTGTTACCTGGTTAAGGGCCACCGTTGTTGATGCCCTTAGGGCCGCCTGCTTAACCCGTTGTCTCATCGCTTGCCTTTACCCTTTAGGCACCCTCGTTCCAACGGAGGCAGCGAAGCCGGAGTTTAAAATTTGAGGATAAAAGAAAATTTTCTCCAATTTTTTGAATTTTAGAATAACGATGTCTCCATTAGAATTAAGAGTGCAATTAATTTCGAAAATAAAGAAAACAATACTCTGTAGTATTTAATGTGAAGAAGCCCTAAATTCTAATATTTTTGCCGCTGCTACTCTTTCTTCTTCACTGTAAGCATTCCATTTCTACCATCAATGGAGCGCAATTTCTTCACAAATCTGCCATCTGAAATCACCACCGACATCCTCTCACGCCTCCCTCTCCGAAGCATTGCATTGAGCAAGTGTGTTTGCAAATCATGGCTCAATCTGCTCGATTTCGACGATTTCAAATTCAAAACCCCACCCGCCCTAGCTCTCTTGCAGCAGACAAACTCAACTCGGTGCTCGATTTTCGAATTTGAAGACGAAGACGGAGCCGATCTAGAGATCCATGATCTTCACTACATTCCGCTCACACATTTCGAAATTAGAGACGAAAATTCAGAAATACTGGTAGGTATGGCTGCAAATGGATTGCTTTTTATACACTCACAGGGAGGGTTTCCTCAAATTCCTCTTTTTATATGCAATCCGATCACTCGTCAATATATCGAGCTCTGGTGCCCTGAGGAATACATTGTAGATGATGACGATGATGATGATGATGATGTACATATTATGCTTAGTTATGGATTTGGAATGAGCAAAATTAGCGGGCAATATAAGGTGCTCTGTAATTATATAGACGCGAGTTCCGACTCTTATCGTCATGTATACACCCTTGGAACAGGAACATGGAGGCTTGTTGAGGCTGGCGCTGTTTCTGGTCTCGGAACCTGTTCACCTGGATACTTTGTTTTTAACGGCATCCTCCATTGGGTAGGAGGAGAAGATGATTTGGCTCATACCTTATGGGTTTGTGGTTTTGATCTTGAAAACGAATGTTTTGACATCTTCTCTCCTCCTCCTCCTCCGTCTGTAGATGGACGTGGCAGTCAAACCAGGGAGTTGTCTACTTTGATGGACTGCCTTTGTTATTCGTACACATGGGAAGATGATATTGTCATCTGGTTGATGAAGGAGTACCAGGTCGAGGAATCTTGGACCAATCTGTACAAGATAAGTAGAAATGGTTTTGATTTGGATTGGGATTTTGCATCTGATTGGAAATATATGGGTGTTAAACCAATTAGACTTTTTAAAGATGGTGACGTTTTGATGCTGCTGGACCAAAAGAAACTCATCTACTACTCCAACAAGACAAAAACTATTCAACAAGTAGGTATGTTAAATGATGCAACTGCGCAGAATTACGTTAGTGCCATGATTTTCACTCCAAGCCTTTTCTCCTTCAAGAATTTCGTATTCGAGAATGTGATCTCGTTTTAGTTAGTCTAGATTTGTGTGTTTGTATGGAAGTTTTGTTTGTGGTGTAGTTTTTGGATTATAAGTCTTCTTTGTTGTTTCCTGTTCAGTTTTGGCCTTATCTTGTTGACCCGACACACACTATATGTGGGGCCTGGGTACTATATATATTTTTGGATGTTGTATGTAATATTGTTGTCGCTACTGCACCTATACTATCTCTTGCGATTTTGCAATAATGCGCATCAATTAACCCCAAATTGTACCCTAAATGGAATTTTGTTAATTACCTCTGTTATGGAGAGCCTTTCATGGGCTTTTGTCAGAGGTTCAATCAGATTTCGACGTCCTTGGTCCAGATTCTGCAGTTTCAGCATCAGGCAACCAGAAAGTATGTTGAGATTTTGTTTATTGGTTGCTGTTTGATTTGGTCTTACTGTTTGACCTGACACACACTGTTTGCAAGCCTGTACATATATTTTGCGATGTTGTCTATATTCTCTTTCTAGTTAATAATGTTGGTCTACGTCTATGTTTATCCCTATCTGTTGTTGTTCGTTTCAAATGTTTATTGTGTCAAGCCAACACGCACGATTTGTTAGGCTTGATTAGCTAGTGTATATATTAATGCGGGCTGTTGATTATTATCTCATTCTAGTCTGTAATGTTAATCTACATTTTTTGTTATCGGGCTGTTTGAACAAAAATTAAATCACATTGTTGTCGTGTTCGTTTTTGTGCTAAGACTTTTCTTATCTTGTCTTCTACGGGTTTGTCATGAAGGAAGGAAGGCTCTTTAACACAAAATTAGAACTTAAAGAAGAACAATCCTCCAAAGAAGCCTATTGTTGTTTTAAGAGATGTCAAACTCTTCAAAATAGGAAATGTTTATGGGAAGCAACTCTAACCTAGAAATGTAAATTAACTAAAAACTAATTAAACAAGGAAACAGACCCTCAAACTTGAAAAGTAATGTTGACATAATGTAGATACAGCTGAATATAATTTCAAGATTATAATGGAGATCACAATCTTGGTCTCTATCAACTACCCCGATGTGGAAACAGCTTTGCACACATAGCTGGCTTCGCAAATGAATTACTGCCTGTGTTATTCTCACACATTGGGCGGTATATTATCATAGGTATGTTTAAGGATGCAGCTATCGGTTTCCTTACGATTATAATAGTTTTATAGATAACTCTCCTAAATTATTTTCATATACTCCATTATTTGTTATAGTAAATATTCCTTCCAATTTTGATTAAATTTCTAAAATATTTTTATATACTTAAATATATCCTATAAACTAATACTCATATTCCTAAAAAAAACTAAGTCACTATATCCAAATCTTCTAAATGATTTATTCAAGATTTGATTAAGATTTAAGAAAGAAATATCATTACATCAAGCCAATAATATCACCAAATCATGTAACTGAATCATGCCTAATATTTTGTCTGAGTTTTGTGTTATAAAAAAAGTGGCCCATATTCGGAAGAGAAGAACCCTGATTCTTAATTTTATTAATTTCTGTTGTTAATGGAGCTTAATTACTTCACAAATCTACCATAAGAAATCACCACTGAAATCCACTCATGGCTCTCTATCCGAAGCCTTGCTATCAACAAATCCGTTTGCAAACCATGGCGCGATCTTTTGAAATCCGATGATTTTGTCAAATCCAAAATCAAAACCCCGCCCGCCCTAGTTCGATTGACGTCGAGCAGATGGTGGAAGTCAACTCGGTGCACGATTTTCGAGATTGAAGACGTAGATAATTTGGAGAGCCATGATCTTCACTACCATCCGCTCATAGATTTCAAGATCAAAGGACTAATGGAAGGCTACAGAGTGCGAAAGCACTGTGTCGCCGCTAATGGATTGCTTCTTATTTACTCAAGATTTAGCAATCTTATTTACATATGCAATCCGATCACTCATGAGTATACCGAGCCCTACTGCCCTGTGACCGGATCATGTGATGCGATTTGGATTTGATGTCAGCGAAATAAGTGGGCAATATAAGGTGATTTGTATCATTTCGTTCCATAAATCCGACTCTCATTATGTGTACACCCTCGGAACAGGAACATGGAGGTGCCTTGAAGGCGGCACGGTTTTTGGTTTCGAATTCGATTTAGTTGGGTGCATAGTATGTAATGGCAACCTCCATTGGAAAGTAGTTGACTTGAGTCATCAAATGGATTTGTAGTTTTGACCTTAAACAGAACGTTTTAGCATCTTCTCCCTTCCTCTTGCGGGAATTAGAGATGGGGAATTATCTGTTTTGAGGGACTGCCTGTGTTATTCTTATTACAACGAACGCCAAGATGAAATTCTCATTTGGACGATGAAGGAATACCAAGTTAGTGAATCTTGGACCATAGAGTACAACATGAGTACTACTTATTTTGATAGGCATTATACACAGTTGAAGCAATTAAAATTTTTAAAGATGGTGATGTTTTGATGTTGCTGGACCATTCTATTAAAATCTACTACTCCAACAAGACTAGAACTCTCCAACAAGTCAATATGTTGAACGATGCAGATGCAGACTATGCCCTGATTTTCAATCCTAGTCTTCTCTCACTGAAGAGTTTCGGTTTCGAGAATGTGATCTTGTTTTAACTACATATGTGTTTGTGTCGAATGTTTGGTTGTCTTTGTAGGCTCATCTGGAACTGTTTATGGATTGATTTTTTTTCATCCGGAGCTTGTTTGTGCGTTCTAATGAATAAAAGGTAATTTAATTCTTTTATCTTAAGTAAATTACGGAAGCATAATTATAAATTTAGCATGAAAACAGTTCGAAATGTATCAAAGTTTTTTCCCATCTGACACCAACAAGTTAATATGATGAAGGATGCAGATGCAAAGAATGGTTATGCCCTGATTTTCAAACCTAGCCTTCTCTCACTCAAGAGTTTCAGATTTGAGAATGTGATCTCGTTCTAGTCCATAATTGTAGTCTACATTTGTGTGTTTGTGTCGAAGATTTTTTGTGTGTGTAGTTTTCCAGTTCTAAGGCTTCTTTGTCATTTATTGTTCGGGTTTGGCCTTGTTGTGTCGAATAAAAATTGTAGTTTAATTTATTCATTCGAATGAATTCCATGCGAATCATACACATAGTTGTTACTTACAAAAGTGGAATTATCTAACACAACACATCAAACAATTAACCACACACACATACAAATTGATATAAGTAGTTTGAGGTTTTAATTTTGATTTATATTCTTTTATTAAGAATAAGGTTGCATTTTCACAATTAAAATTACAGTGTAGGCAATATTTTTTACGGATAAATAAAAAAATAGGAGTATAAAAAGTTCTAAGAAGAAGCAAAATTCTAGGTTTGGACCGGTCTGGAAAACCCATTTTGAAAAATGGGACACTTTTTCATGATGAAAATGGTGTTGAAGATTATATGTAATCGGTGCAAACGATATGCCTTATTGAGAGGATTAGTAGGTCTTTTCGGAGGACTGTCTTGGGCCTCTCCGATAACAACCGCCTTTTCTCCATATCATTTGGTGCGTGAATGCAGTGGCGGAACCAGAAATTTAAATAAGCCGAGGCTAATTTTTTACTTTTTTTTTAAATATAGTATGAAAATATTTAATTTTACATATAATGTCTATACAATTTTTACGACATACTAGATGATACTCCCTTTGTCCGCGAATAGGAGTCTTGTTTTTCATTTTAGTCCGTCCGCAAATAAGAGTTTCGGTTTCTTTTTACTGTAAATGGTAATAAGATCTCACATTTCACTAACTCATTCCAATCACATTTCATTTTAAACTAATACTATGTACAAGTGGAATTCAATTCCACTAACTTTTTTTCAGTCACTTTTCTTCAACATTTCTTAAAACTTGTGCCTTCAAAAAATGAGACTCCTAATAGTAGATAGAGTGACTAATTGTTTTGAGCAAGTAGTCGTACCTTCAAATCGCTGAAGAATTATCTCATTTTTAAATTTTTTTTTTTTAAAATTCTTTCTCAATCTTAGATAGCTAAGATATCATTCCCATTTATCTCCCATTCTACTTTTCAAATCTATAATAATAAGTTGTATCCAAGTCCAAATCCAAGTAAGGTATTGAGGCATAAAAAATTTATAAACATAAAAAGCACAATTACGTACACTATTGCTCCAAATTAGATTATTATATTCGATTTTATTATATTTTGTAATTTTATCAAATAATTAACATTTACATACCCTAATATCCATCAAAATTCTTACCAGAATCGTGCAAATCTCTGGCAGGGGCGTGACTCGTGATTATTAATTTGGGCTAATTATGTCAAAGCATCATTAGTTAATTTAGTACTACACTAAAGGCCAAAAATAAAAAGCGGCCCAAAAATAAAATAATTGGTCCAAAAATTAAGAAGCCCAAGTCTTTGTCTTCTCCCCTAATTCAATTTCAGAGACGCAGAGAGCGGCGCTGAGCGGAACTCGCTGGAACTGGACGATTGGAGTGCAGGGGCGGATGCCGGTCGGAGGAAGGCCGTATAAGAGGGAATCGGGGTCTGGTGCCGGCTAAGCCCCCGCTGGCGCGGGGCCTTGGCCCTGTGTAGTTCCGCCGCTGCGTGAATGACTCAATGGATTTGACACAGTGGCGGATTCAGGATTAAAAAATGGAGGGGGCGGAATAAAATAATAAAATATTAAATATAATACTCCAATATGTTTTTTTAGCAAAATGAAAGTCTATTACAATTCAAGTAGCTCTAGCATCTGTTAACCGAGACAACTGATTTCTAAGGTATCCATATCTTGAAAATCCTATCTTGAAAACGTTTCAAGATTCTTTCATTAGAAACACTAGCAAAGATGGATCTTTCATTATATACTACCAAACTGTCATTCAACCACTCATCTTCCATCCTATTCCACTAGTCAGTCTTGACAAATTTCATTGCTGGAAATACTCTTTCAACAGATGCAGTCGCTACGGGTAAGATCAATACCAACTCAATCGGGCGATAAACCAACGAAAAAACTATCTTTCTTAGTTTCAACAATCTTCTGAGATAGGCTAGCCAAATCTTCAATAGCATTCTAGCGTGCATCTCTTCTCACAATATCAACAAAAGTTTCAAGTTGTTTAAACAATTCAGTATGTTGAGTCGATGTGAAGTCTTTTGGGTAAAGAGTAGCAAGATGAACAAGCTTATCAATTTTAAAAGCAGCGAAATCATTTTTTGGATCGAGGCATGCCATACAACTTAGCAAGTCTGTGGATGTTATTTCAATTGAGCATGGGGTAATGGTTATTTTTTCGGTCAACGGGGCGACGTCGGAGGCAACGGAGGGGGCAGATATGGAAAATATACATCCAGGATAAAGGAAAATTAGTCGCAAGGTGGGGGCGACCGCCCCCACCTACCCCCGCCTGGATCCGCCACTGATTTGACAGATGAAGCTAGTGATCTTCATTATATCTTGAGATTATAATAGTTTTGTCGAAGATTACTTTAAATTTGAGGAATTGTTTCCTTATTTATTTGTTTATATGTTGCTTTACTTTCCTTGAATAGACTTATTAGAAGTCCTATAAATAGCTTCTCTTTACACTCTTAGCTAGATATCTCGAAAAATAAAGTGTATATTATCGTATAAATAGTAGCCTTCAGTGAGGGGAATATTAGGCCTCTTCAAAGGATAGTATAGGGTTTCTTCGGAGTATTGTTCTTCTATTGAGTTTGGCTTTTCTCTATTTTCGTTATTTTTTTTTATCGAATTATCTTTACTCCATATCAACAGTTACAATGAGTGATGGTACCTACTCGCTCTTTAGAAGCATGCTCAGTTTGACATGCCATTGCGCGTGGAAAGGATTGGAGAAGGCCGCGTTGGAACTAACGCCAAGTTCAGTATCATAAACACGTTCGATGCTAGTGTTCGAGGTTCGTGCACCACACATTAATCACACACCAACAACACAGAGCCAACACAACCCTTACTTCCTCTTGCATCTGCGGAGGTACTGTGTTTGATTCCTTTTTCTACCAAATTTAAAAAATACAAAATTAATTGGATTTAAAAAAGCAAAAAAAGAATAAATAAGACTCCTACTGAGAAGAAACCCTAATTACCAATTCACAAAGCAAACGCAACTCTGCCGCAATTTTCATTTCTTCTTCTTCAAGCATTGATTCAAATCCATCAATGGGGAGGCGTGATTTCTTCATAAATCTACCATCAGTGCTCACCACCAACATCCTCTCACGCCTCCCTCTCCGAACCCTTGCAATCAGCAAATGCGTCTGCAAACCATGGCGCAATCTCCTCTGCTCTCTCGATTTCGCCAAATCCCTTCTTTCCGATTTCGAAACCCCTCCCGACCTTGCTTGCTTGACGCCGTCGATATTCTACAACGAGTCTGGCTCAACTCGCTGCACACTTTTCGAACTCGAAGAGGAAGTCCTAATCGATGATGAAGAACGCGAAGACCATAATCAAAATCTCCACGAATTCCAAACCGAAGACGAAGATGAAGAAGAAGATGAAGTCGATTGCCGATTTCCAAATCCAATTTTCCTTGAACTTCACTACAAGCGGCTCACAAATTTCTATACTCAGCTCGGAGAAGCCGGAGAATCAAACCCATATTCAATGGTAGGTATCGCAGCTAATGGATTGTTGCTTGTATACTCACAGTTAGGGCATCCTAGCATCCCTCTTTTTATATGGAATCCTCTCACTCGTCAATGCATCAATCTCTTCAGCCCCAAACAATCCATTTCCTATATATTTAAGTTGAGTTTTGGATTCGGTGTGAGTCGAATTAGTGGGGAATATAAGGTCGTCTGCATCAATCGCGATGGATCTGCTCATCACGCATACACCCTCGGAACGGGAACATGGAGGTGCCTTGAAGCGGGCGCTGCTTCTGGTTTTGCATTCAATTTAGATGGACGGGTCGTGTGTAACGGAAACCTCCATTGGACCGTGTATGACTCCACTCGCCCCTTGTTGATATGTGGTTTTGACGTTGAAACAGAATGTTTTAGCATCTTCTCTGCTCCTACTGCCGCTGTGGATGAGCGCCTAACTGTGGAGTTGAGTGTTTTGAGCGACTGTCTGTGTGTTTCTTATGCACCGGAGAATGAAATTGTCATCTGGTCAATGAAGGAATACCGAGACGAGGAATCTTGGACCATGGAGTACAGGTTGAGCACTTATGGTGTTAATTTTGACTATGGGATAGGGTCTGTTTATCCTATCAAAGTTTTCAATGATGGTGACGTTTTGATGTTGATGGTGCCGGAAGACTTTAACTTCTACTCCAGAATGAGGTGGCTCATCCACTACTCCAACAAGACAGGTACCATTGAACAGCTCGGGTTGATTGATGTACAGCTCGGTGTGATGGGGTTACCCGGTGTGGTCAAGGAAGATCTACGTTTGATCGAGGATGTGGATGTACGGAATCACCTCACCTATGCCATGATTTTCACTCTGTCCTTCTCTCACTAAAGAGTTTTGGAATTGAGAATGTAATCTCTCATTCTAGTTCATAATGTTGTTTTGTCGTTAGTTGGTCCTGTTTGTGTTGAAGGTTTCTTTGCAGTGTGGTGTTTGGGTTTGGCCTTATCCATGTCAACCCAACACGCACTATATGCCACCGTTAGATGGCGAATTGGTGTTGTTTGATACGATCATGAATAAAATTTGTTGATTAACTGAGAAGTATTCAACTATTACTTGATGCATTGATCTAGCATTGCAAGTACTGCTAGTTTTGATTTCGATTTTGATTGGGATTGTTTTTGAATGGTGTTTTTATCCATTTAAACTTTCCAAAGATGGTGACATTTTGATATTGCTAGAAAAATATTGGCTAGAGCAGGGAACAAGTTCTTTTAGTGAGACAAATCTCCTTGGTAAAGGAAGCATCGGTAAAGTCCTCAAAGCAACACTAGCAGATGGGACAGAAGTTGCGGTGAAAGTGTTCAACTTATAAGTAGAAGGAGCCATCAGGATCTTTGAAAGTGAGAGTCATATATTGAGCACTATTCGACATAGAAACTTGGTGAAGATACTTGGTTGTTGCAGTAACCCTGAATTCAAACCTTTGATTCTTGCATATATGCCGAATGGAAGCTTGGAGAAATGGCTGCATTCGGACAAGAATTGTCTTGATCTGGTGCAAAGACTACAAGTAGCAATAGATGTGGCGTTAGCTTTGGAATATCTTCATCATGACCATACATACCCTGTCATTCACTGTGATATAAAGCCAAGCAATGTGTTGCTTGATGCAGATATGACTGCTCATGTTGGGGACTTTGGTATCGCCAAGCTCTTTGACCACGACGAGGCTGTAGTTCACACTATAGCCAGGGGAACTATTGGTTATGCAGCACCAGGTGATGCGTAATTTATAAAATCTTGAATTTCACTTTCTTATTATGTTATTATGTTGATTGGTGTTGAACGTGTGAATTACAATTTGTAGAGTTTGGATCAGAAGGAACGGTATCTACAATGGGAGATGTATACTGTTATTATGGGATACTGTTGTTGGAGACGTTTACAAGCAAGAAACCGACAGATGATATGTTCAATGGAGAAATGAGCATAAAGGAGTGGGTGGGTAAAGCATTAAACGAAAATGCAATAAGCGTAGTTGTGGCCTCTGTTTTGGTATCAATAGAAGATGGACAATTCTCTGCAAAGTTAGAATGTGTGACATCTGTTTTTGAACTGGCGATGAAATGTTTGGCCTTTTTACCACATGAAAGAATCAACATGAAGCAAGTAGTAGCTGCTCTACAGAAGATCAAAGCAAAGTTTACAGTGGAAGATATGCAGAAGAAGCATCGCAGGTGATAGATTGTTAAATACTTGCTTTAGTTAAATAATAATGTTGTGTATGTTTGTGTGTCGAGGTATTTGGTGTGGCAAGTATGTTTGTATATTGTGGAGGGAGTAGTTTGTGAATTTTGTGAGTATTTATAGATTGCAAATGGTTGTATAGTGTGGAGGGAGTAGTAGTGATTTTGTGTGTATTTATGGATTTGAAGGGTTGTATAGTGTCTAGTATGTTGGCACAGATCTGTCCCGAACGCCAATTTTCTTTTTGGTACATTTCAAAAATTGTAAATGAAAATTGGTTGAAAAACTTAATATAATATATATATTAGTCTTATAATAAAATTTGAGCTAAATAAGTTAGTAAAATGTGTGATCTACTATGATAAAAAAAAAAAGAAAAAAAGAAGTAAAAGTAGACTCTTAATACGAAACATACTTAAATGGGAAAAGTGAAGCTAGGACGGGGAAATATATGGGAATTGGGAATACATCTTATATCCTAAATTCCTAATATTGCTATTATTGCTCAACTGGAATTATTATTACCACAACTAAAGTTAAACTTTTATGTCACATTTTCAATCACAACACATCCAACTAAATCAATCAACTTATTAGAAATGGCTATTCACTCCTTAAAAGGCCTCATAAGGGGGAGGGTTATCCACACTTATATAGGTGAGCTAGGATCGTCACCAAGTCGATGTGGGACAAGATATAGAGAGTTTTAACACGTCCCCTCACGTGTGGGCCAGAATGACACATCGGACTACTATCACGTGGGTAGGCAAGAGAAGAGATAAAGAGATATAATCCATCATCGGACTTGAAATTACAATAATAGTAGGATATGGATATCCTATTGCACTCACGATACACACACTGCAAACTCGTTCACACCACCACCACCATAGATGGCAAGATATCACCGGAATCGAAACGTGAACTTCGGCTGGCCATTCGGATGGAAGATCCCGAAATCCTCTCGTAGTCCGGTCCGAGCCTCAGATTCTCATCGAACATCGAAAATATGTACGTCTCTATTGGCCGGCCGGGCCTCATCGGCGTTCCAGTCCTCACTATGCGCACCAAGTTGTTGATGTAGGTTCTCGCGTTGTTAACCGTGTTGATCGGTCCATCACTGAGCGTTATCGTGTTGCGCTCGAACGGAATGCTTCCCTCCGGCGGAGGCGCCGCATTTTGATACGAGATGAACTCGTATCGTGGAATAAGGTGGTTCTGCCACCGAGATGAAGTATTCCGTCGCAGAGGATTGCTCCGTCGAAGTTACGATATTCACACGCCAACGGTTTGGCGGTGGAAGAAACTTGCAGAAAAATAAAGAAGAAAATATAAAAGAATAATAAAAGATAAATTGATTTGATATTTCTTGAATTGAATTGAAGAGTACAATATCTCCTATTTATAAGACTACTCTGGCTTAGGGAACAAGAAAATAAAGATCCTAATAATATATGAAAAGATATAGGAAATCAATAACTAACTAAATACTCCCTTCGTCCCAGATAATTCGTCCCAGTTTTCCATTTCGGTCCGTCCCACATAATTTGTCCCATTTCACTTTTACCATTTTTGGTAGTGGACCTCATATTCCACTAACTCATTCCTACTCACATTTTATTATAAAACTAATATATAAAGGTAGGACCCACATTCCACTAACTTTTTCAACCCACTTTTCATTACAATTCTTAAAATCCGTGCCCAGTCAAAGTGACCCGAATTATCCGGGACGGAGGGAGTAATAGATATGGGGATAATCATAGGGATTATGCTCGTATCAACTCCCCCATGGTTAAAATTCACCTTGTCCTCAAGGTGGAAACCAAGAAGCGACAAAGCGCGTTGATGAAGAAGCCATGACGAATAGATCAACTTTGGAAATCCTTGGACAATTCTTAGATCGATGGGTCATAAGTCCCCCGGCAAAGACACCCAACTCTGAAATTCTACCAAGAAAGTCAACAAGAGGAGCCTCCACTTTTCCACTAGAAATCAAATTTTTTGAAGCTACTACAATCTGACTTTCTGAATCAGCCACCTCTTCAACTGCATTAGTTATGGCAAAATGTACCAACACAACGAGGAAATTACCGTGGATTACAAAGGACATCAATGTCTCCTCCAATGGAAGTGACATATGTAAACCATGATATATCCATCAGTGCACTTTCTACCCCAAAAGTAACTGATTGAGTGTTTCGAAGATTAGTAGAGAGATACTTACTTATACCACTGATAAATGTGGAGAGAACCATCAAAACACCATGAGCCTTTGGCTGATATATTTTTCCATTTGCACTCATGATGATTACAAAACCACTCCTTGCATTTGGATCCTTTGTTTCATGTGCACCTGCAAAATCGTTACCTTGTTGTGCATGACTATGTGTCTGAACTGTCGATGTATTCGATCTAATCAAAGCTTCAATCTTCTTCCCATTACGATCAAAGCTAGGTGAGGTACACCCTCCGAGATCGAATGTACAAGATCGTTGTTTTGCACACAACCACCTAGTCGAAAGCGAAGCAACATTGATAGCACCTGCATCTACCTCATGTATGCTTGAAATCACAGCTTCTCTTACATCAAAAGAGTAGATCTTTTCATAGACACCTAGCCCAATTTGAATGCACCCTAGTATCTCACGATGAGCTCGAAAACAAAGGTTATGAATACACATAGACATTGGGAACAGTGATGAAGCTTTCAGAAATCCATCACTCTCTTCATCTTCTAAAAACACCTCTTCAACTCCAACTTGATCTCGGTTAGTCAATCGATCAATTGCAGGACTCGAACAAGATTTTACTGATTCATCACTATCATCGACAATTAACTCCATTGAATCATACCCAATATTGGGGTTTTACGACAATTAACTCTCAATGAAAGCACCAGATGATACGATTGTGATCGTATCTGTGCGTCCGGCAAGAGTTTCCGAAGGGGGAGGATCGTTTGCGGAGGTTTTCTCCGTCGAGCAGCCGCCGTCCTTTAGGTTTTGGAATGATAAATTTGCAAGAATGAAAGAGACGTAAAAGTAAAAGACAATAAAAAGATAATTGTATTTCTTGAATGATTCCCTCCAATGATAACAGAGACTCTAAGTTATACTACTAATTAATAACCTAACTTAATGATCAAGAAATAAGAAATACTACCTCCGTCCACCAAAATTTGCTACACTTTGACCCAACACGGATTTTAAGAAATGTAATGGAAAGTGAGTTGAAAAAGTTGGTGGGATGTGGGTCCTACTTTTAAAGTATTAGTTTTATAATAAAATGTGAGTAGGAATAAGTTAGTGGAATATGGGGTCCACTACCAAAAATGATAAAAGTGAAATGTATCCAATTTTCAGGGACAGACCGAAATGGTAATATGTATCAAATTTTCAGGGACAGAGGTAGTATATGCTAACAATAATATATTAAATAAAAGAGATATGAGAATATCTTGTACATATACTCGTATCACATTTTCCCCACCTGATGGAATACCAGTCGTTCCCTTAATTAACCTGCATTCCAGACTGCATTTCATGTGTTTGTTGAAGGGATAATGGCGATGCTGCCGCAAGGATTTTGGTCATGGCGGCAATGAAGGCGTCGTGGATCACGTAGAAGAGGTTGTCGTAGTAGACGCCGCCGAGAACGACACCGCTGTTGGGCTGCAGAAGGGCGAAGGAGAGGTTGATGTTCCTCCGGTCGTTGATGTAGGCGTTGAAGGGGAATATATTGATATGCATCGGGGCTCGGGTTTCCCTCAAGAACTCGAGGATCGGGCGGATGAACCAGTTCACGCTGCACTTGAACGCGGCCGCCTGGGGCGGGCTGCACCGTCTCAGGAGGCTTATATGGATGGACGTCGAGACTTGGACGCGACCACCCTGCCCGGCCGCGCGGGTCACGCGGTACATGTTCTGCATCGCCGGGAACACGAACGACCCCAGTTCAGAATTGGGGTCGATCTCGTTCCCGGCGATGATGTAGCGGAACGTGACATTCGGGAAGCGGAGTATGTTCTGGCGGACCCAGGAGGTCGCCGCCTGGGGGCAGTTAGAGAGATCGCAGAGGTCGGAGTGGGAGACGCCCATCATGAGGCGGATGTTGGTGCCGCTGAGGGCGCGAAGAGTCGGGGCGTGGGGGTCGAAGAGACGCATCCGGCGGATGTTGTTCTGCTGGTACAGGGGCACCGTTGCGGCCGGGCCGGGCACGTTGGTGCCCAGCCTTCCGAACAAAGTGCCAACCTGGCCAGCTACATAATTCTACTTGTGTAAGACTAGGTTAAATACATATACATGTGTTTCGTGCAACATAACTAAGCAAGGATTTTGTCGGGCCAGTTTTCGATCCTGCCAATGCAGAATCAAAACTTAGTCCTAACAAGTTTTAAGGTTATGTTGCACGAAACACAAACAACAAAGATACTGTCATTATACTTACGTAAGACTTTCTAACGAGTCAACATTGGTTGACCATATGTGTTTCATGCAACATAGTTGAAGCAATTTTCGTTGGGACTGAGTTTTGATCCTGCTATTCATTCAATATTGCAAAGCAAGGATCATGACTCAGTCCTAACAAAATTTATGCTTATGTTATATGAAACAAATGCATTACTTACGCTCGACAAAGTGCATCTACTACACTAGTGTTTGTGTGTTAGAATTAACGATAAGATATACTCCCTCCGTCCCGGATAATTCGTCTCAGTTTCCATTTCGGTCCATCCCACATAATTTGTCTCACTTCACTTTTACTCCCTCCGTTCCCTCATAGTTGAGGCGGAAATGAATGTTGAGTGTGTTAAATAAATAGATAAAAAAAAGTAAGAAAGAGAAAAAGGTAAAGAAAATAAAGTAAAAAGTGAATAAAATAGAGAGAATAAAATAACAGAGAGTAAAGTAACAAAGAGGAAAAAGTTACTATATATGAAAATAACTCAACTATGAGGGAACTTTCTGAAATGGAAAAATGACTCAACTATGAAGGAACGGAGGGAGTACCATTTTTGGTAGTGGATCCCATATTCCACTAACCCATTCCTACTCACATTTTATTATAAAACTAATATATAAAGGTAGGACCCACATTCCACTAACTTTTTCAACCCACTTTTCATTACAATTCTTAAAACCCGTGCCCAGTCAAAGTGACCTGAATTATTCGGGACGGAGCGAGTAAATAATTTGAGCAATTGATCACTGGTCCTGTGAAATGAAGAGAGGTGACGAAGAGCAATCCAAATAGGAGCATTGTAAGCTTAAAATGATTGTCGGTTGCAGCCATTTAGATATAGGAATCTAGATGCACGATGCATCTGTCCTATTATTCAATTAAGATGTATTAATCTCTCCAATTAAATGTACTATTATCTAAATTATCATTATATCAATACTAAGTTTTGGAGAATGATCAAGACTTAAGAGTATATTAAGTGTTAGGTTATTTGTTATTTTGATTGTTATTTCGATAGAGCTAGGGTCAATGAAAATGCACTTCCATCTATATTTTTTTCTCTCCCAATATTTTGGGAATTTTAATCAACGGTTAAACGCTTCCAACCCCAAAAATCCATGAATTCCTGTTTAACATTTAATAATCATTAATTCAAATTTATGTTTCTTTCGTTGAAAATATATTTACCAATTGATTAAAAATAATTAAATAAATAAGAAATGTAGCCAGCCCGGATGTATGGTGCGGCCGGACCCGACCAAGACCTTTTATATATTATCTCCACTTAACTAAAGAAGAGAGTAATGTGCTTCTAACTTTAAAATGGTATAAAACTTTATACATTATCTATACTTGCCTAAAGAAGAAAGTAGTGTTCTGATTAGTGGCCCCTTATCACCTGGTAAAAAGTAAAAGAGCAAATTCAAATAAGCATAAGCCAACTTTAACATGTGTTTAAAGTAACATTTGTCGGATTAAATTGATACGTAAATATAAAATTTTCTTAATGAAAAATTGATAAGTATATAGTATATGAACTCCAACTCAATTATATGCCCAACGAGAGAGATAACATGTTTAATTACATAGGTAAATCCATAGAAATTTAAAATCTTCATTATAGTAGACTGAGACCCAAGACATTTGACCTTCGGATATCAACCACTCTACTGGAATCATAGACCAACTTACACACACACCATACATGTTTCCTTATTAGTTTTAACTTCTAAGCTTTGATTATTAATTCATCTATCAGCTAGAGGTGAGAATTGTGCCTTTGGGTTTGTGTTGTTTTATACTATTAAAAAAATATACAAATTTACTTATACACCCTCAAAAAAGGCCCACTAAAGCCATATGACTCCGTCATTATAGGAGATGAAATTTTACTGTATTTGTCTCGAAATATAAATATACAGATAAAAAAGGTTCAATTATTGGATTATTTATTTATGAACTAGAAATATATTTTATATAAAAAGGTGATATGTTAAATACAAAATCACCCACAAAATTTTTCTAAAATTCCTTAGACCAATCATACTTCTCATTAGGTCCCTGCATAAGAGTCCATATTTTAAAGGAGAAAAAACACGAAAATGTATTAAATAGTGGATGCTTTAAAATAGCTATCGATGATTAATATATGTTGGTCCTCCTTTTTGGAATAAGAATGTATTATTCTTATATTCTGAAATAGTGGAATATAATATATATTATATATATATATTAAAATATAATGACTGATGTTAAGTGTAAAGGATGCTAATCATCATGAAATATTTTAGAGAAGAATAAGTGCTTTGGATTATTCAGTTCATTTTGTTCACCATTTAATTATTGGAACATGCAATGCACGATGATACTTTATAGGTTATATATTAATTTCTTTTACATGAAGTATATTACTCCCTCCGTTCCATAGTAATAGGGGCGTTTTTTCATTTCCGTCCGTTCCATAGTAATAGAGTCATTTCCCTTTTTAGTAAAAGTCAACATATTTTTCCACACCTACTTTATTCTCTCTTACTTTTTTCTTTCTACATTTCTCTACTCTTTTCATTTTCCACTTTATTCTCTCTTTACATAACTCACCTAACAAAATTTTTCTTAATCTCCATACCAAAAAGTTTTGCCTCCATTACTATGGAACGGAGGGAGTACTACAATAAAGTAAAATAACTTAAATGAATTTGAAAGAGTTTTAATGACAAAGGCATACAAATAATATTATTAATCTTAGTCTCTCCAATCATTATTCTGAATAAAAATTTAGATAGATAGTTACACTAAAACTTTATAGATGGATAACGTTGAACTGGTCCATTTATTGATTAGTGCGAAAACAGGATTAAAGGCAGTGAACACGAAAAATAACAAAAAAGAGAAAATGGAAGTCCATGCTAAAACTAAAATTTAAAGAGGAACAATTCTCCTAAAAGCATGACACAATCCTCTCAATAGACTTAATAATCATCAAAAGAGAAATATGGTCTCAACAAAAAAAAAAAAAAAAAAAAAGAAGAGAAATATGGTTTATAAATTATACCATCCCAAATTTTTTTTTTTTTCAAGATATCTAGTCAAGGACCTATTTAATCCACTCATCCCCAAAAATTAGACTAGTATTATCATTTGTCCCACAAAATTAAATAAAGTCTAAATATGAAAAGTTTTTAACAGGTAATAATATAAAAAATTAGCATATTAAGAAGAAGAGTCTATTTAATTTATTAACATGTGAGGCTGTTTTTCACGTTGGGAAAGAGAGAAAATCGGGAGTGGGGTTCGTGTTTTATTGAGGTATCTGAAAAAGAAAAGAAAACAAAACAAAAGTTTCATAACTCAATAGATGAGTCATGGAATAAGTGATAAATAACAGAAGGTAAGTCATGTCACAACTTTATGAAATTTAGACAAATAAACTATATTAGAAAAATGAAATCGAAATAATTTGAAATCTAAATTGATGAACTACATACACCAAATTATTGGACTAGTCGTTGAAATACATATGCTCGAATCTATAGCTATATTTAAAATAATACTCCCGCCGTTCTCCAATAATTTTTCACTTTAGTCACAATATGGATTTAAAAATTTTTTCACTTTAGTCACAACATGGATTTAAAAAAATATAAAGAAAAAATGGTTAGAAAAGCTATTGATATATGTGTCCCACACGACACGCACTTTTATAAAATCCTTCTACCTCATTAAAAATAAAATATTTTATTTTTTTATCAAATAATTGAATCTCTTTTAGAAAAAATACAATGGAATAAAAAATAAATATATATGACCTCAAATTACAAGCACACGTAACAATCGAACAATTTCAAAATAGGTCACGGTTACAAGCACATGTAACATTAATCAAACGATTTCAAAAAATAATTTTTGTCTTGAATTAGAATGAATGGAATATATAATATTAATTTTTAGAAAAAGTAAATTAGCTAATAAATAAATAAAATAATATAAAAAGTGATGGGAAGAACTCTAATTCTTAATTCACAAAATATACGCAGCCGCTTCGTCTTCTCTTGATTTGCACCATTAATGGAGGCTGATTACTTCACAAATCTACCATCGGAACTCACCACCAACATCCTCTCACGCCTCTCTACCGGAAGCCTTGCAATCAGCAAATGCGTTTGCAAACCATGGTGCGATCTTTAGCAGTCCGACGATTTCGTCAAATCCAAAATCAAAACCCCACCCATCCTAGTTCGCTTAAAATCAACCGAGTCAACTAGGTGCACGATTTGGAGAGCCATGATCTTCAGTGCCACCCGCTCACAGATTTGGAGATCAAAGGACTAATGGAAGGCATCAAAGGACTAAGAGGTATCTCTGTGAATGGATTGCTTCTTATGTACTCAAGATCAAGGAATCATCTTCACATATGCAATCCGATCCCTCGTGAGTATACCGAGCTTTGCTGCCCTGAGAAAGACACCCGTGGTCATGTGTTGCAATTTGGATTTGGTGTGAGCAAAATAAGGTGGTCTGTATCAATGCGCTCGGCAAATTCGACTCCCACTATGTATACACCCTCGGGACAGAGACATGGAGGCGCCTTGAAGCTGGCGCGGCTTCAGGCTTCAAATTTCATTCTGTTGGACGCTTGTTATGTAATGGCAACCTCCAATGGATGGGATATGATTCGTGTCTGCATCAATTTGATTTGTGGTTTTGACTTTGAAACAAAACGTTTTAGCATCTTCTCTCTCCCTGTGGCTGGAATTGGAATTGGGAAATTATCTGCCTTGAGGACTGCCTGTTTTATTCTTACTACACACTCTACAACTATGAAATTGTCATTTGGATGATGAAGGAATACCAAGTCGATGAATCTTGGACCATAGAGTACAAGATAAGTACTAATGGTTTCGGTTTCTACTTTCCTAGGCATTATTTATCTATTGAAGCAATTAAACTTTTTAAAGATGGTGACGTTTTGATGTTGGTGGACAATTCTTATCTGTTCTACTACTCCAACAAGACAAGAACTCTTCAACACGTCGATATGTTTAAGGATGCAAATGTGAAGGGTTGTGCCCTGATTTTTAATCCGAGCCTTCTCTCACTCAAGAATTTTGGATTCGAGAATGTGATATCGTTTTAGTCCTTAACTTTAGTCTACATATATGTGTTCGTGTCGATGGTTTGTTTGTCTATGTAGTTTTCGGCTTCTATGTCGTTTAGTGTTTGGGTTTGGCCTTGTTGTGTCAAATAGAAATCGCAGTTTAATTTATTCATTCGAATAAATTCATTGCGATATTTTACAACATAGTTGTTCTATAGTGGAATTACCAGACTTCTAAGTTTACGTCCTTGTTACTGTTACTATTCTGCAAAATTATCATGCCTGCCGGGCAATATGCTACTTATACCGACAATTATCGAGGGCATACAGTCCTTCCGCCTTTCACTCCGTATCATATGTAGACATTTTTTCTCCCTACTATGATCAGTTTTCAAGCGAGGGAGACGAATCAGATTGTGATTCGAAGTAGTGTTTAGTTCTCAGCAATGAGCTCAATTGTAGGTAATGTGTGTAGCTGTGATTAATAAAGATCAAAGTCTCTTTTTCTTAGATGTAAGTTCTTGAACCGAACCACGTAATTCTTGTGCTCTTGGTGTATTTCTTGTCCAAATTCTTTGATTCTTAATCCCAGAATCGGTTTGTACGTTCCAATTGTTCGTCTATGTTTCATTCTCAATTTAATTTTCACACTAACTAAGAATAATATCTGGAAAGTAGAAAAAAATAAAATTTGTGAGATTACAATTTTTACACTAACTTATTTAGGCTATCATGTAAACTTCTATAAGGCTCCATTTGGTAAACGAAATTGGAGGTGTGGAATTAGAATTGAAATCTTCAATTCCAAATCCAGTGTTTGGTATCCAAAAATTCTTTAATTTGGAATTAAATTACAATTCCAAATCCTCCAATTCCATAAGTTGAATTCTATAGCAAAAGTAGTTGTATTGCAAATATTTATTAAATTATACACATTGCTTACACACACTGCACACACATATTCACACACAGCACATATCCACACACACTCACACATGCGCGTGCACACACAAACACACACCTTGAAAAACACACATGACACATGCACAATCATACACACATGGCATGTAGTGTGTGTATTGTGAGTGGTATAGTGTGCGTATTAGCGTATATAGTGAGTTATGTATGTGTGTGTAGTGTGTTTTTAGCGATGTGGTATGTGAGTATGCGCGTGCATAGTGTGTTTTTAGTGAGTATGTGTGTGTGTATTTTAATGATTGCGCGACGTGTGTAGTGTGTTCTCACACAATTTTTAAAATTCAATTCCATATCAATTATTTCATTTTGTGAATTTGGAATTGAATTCTAATTTAATTCCATGAAATTCCAATTACCACTATTGAGGAAAATAAATACAAAATTAATTGGATTTAAATAGACAAAAAAGAACAAATACTACTGAGGAGAAGCCCAGATTACCACTTCAGAAAGCATACGCAGCTGTGCCACGACTACCATTTCTTCTTCAAGCAGTGATTCGATTCAATCCATCAATGGGGCGTGATTACTGTACAAATCTACCATTTCTGCTTCAAGCAGTGATTCAATTCATCAATCGCGCCGGCGTGATTTCTTCACAAATCTACCATCATAACTCACCACTAACATCCTCTCACGCCTCCCTCTCCGAAGCATTGCAATCAGCAAATGCGTTTGCAAACCATGGTGCAATCTCCTCGGCTCTCTCGATTTCGCCAAATCCCTTCTTTCCGATTCCGAAACCCCTCCTTTCCAAATAGTAGAGTTCCAAATATTTATTAAATTACATACATTGCACATATTTATACACAACGCACACATTCTTACACGCACTCTGCACACATTCACACACACACATTCGCACACGCTGCACAAATGCACACTCATACACACATGTTTAGCCGGTGCTGAAATTTAATGAAATAATAATATTATTACAATATTAAAAATAATAATAATATTTAAAAAATAGTTAATGTACTACTATGTATATAATTCGATTTATTGTTTCGTTAAAATCAAAATACATCTATAAAAAGATGTATTAGAATCAAAACTAAAATAGTTGTTGTAAATTAGTTATTCATCTTTTAATTGATTCTACGTCATGAAAAAAATAAAATAATGAAATCTAAAAAACTGATTATTAAATCGCTGAATATAGTGTGCATCGTACTTTAAATATTTTAACATGAAACATTAAGTTTATGGTGAGGAGATAGAAATTATTTTGCTTGCAAACTTTATATGCTTTTAAGAATTAAAATTTGGACAATTTGGTGACAAGTTTCCCACTCGTGATTGAAAAAATGAAAATAAAATGAGAAAAAAAAGTAAATTAAAAAGAAAAGAACAAAATTGGTGAAAAAGAATTTCTCAGCTTGACGACGGTGTAATTGTTTACACTTGGGCTTGGTTAAAATTTAATACTAGAAAATAGTCCTAAAAATATGATAAAAGTTAAGGCCCAACAACTAATAATACTACGTGATTCGTAGCCCAATTATAAATCATCTTCTTCCCTAAAATTTTGTGCGCCGATTACTGTAAGTATTTTGGATTCAATACTAGGGCGTCGCGGCGCCGGGGCGGAGGGAGACCATAGGTGAGAGGTTTTTGGGACCGGCCAAGCCCCCGCTGTAGCGGGGCCTTGGCTGCTGGTGGTTCCGTCCTTGATTGTGAAAGGTATAGTGTATGTAATGGCGGATCCAGACCCCGGAGGTGGGGGGGGGGCAGAATTTAGTATTTTAAATATTAATAAATTTAATATTTAAATATTAAATATTAAATTTCGTAGCATTATTTTTAATAATAAATTAAATAATATTATATTACTCACTCCGTCCAGGCTAAGATGACACATTGCTTAGCCGGCACCGGATTTTAGGAGTTATTGGTTAAAGTGTTTAATTGGAAAGAGAAGGAGGGAGGAAGTATTAAAGTAAAGAAATAAAGAAAGATGAATATTTTAATATGAGTGAAAAAAAGTGGTTGAGTGTATTTATTGGAAAAAGAAAGTTACCAAAAAAGGAAATGTGTCATCTTAGTTGGGACAAACTAAAAAGGAAAACGTGTCATCTTAAGTGAGACGAAGGGAGTAATATTTAAGTAGCACTAGCTTAGTTAGTAAATATAAACATGTACTATTAGCCTGCTATGTATTATTCATTTTAAAATATAAATTTATTGTAATCTATATATGCATTAAAAACTATAGTAAAGGGGCATGTTAGGGTGCCACCACCCCTTAAAATAACACCATACCACCATTCCTAGCCAATCATTTGTACACGTGGACGAATAATAAGCTGACACGTGGCAAAAAAAAAAAAAACCCCAAAAAAGACGGGCAGCAATATGCTGGCCTTTAAACAGCAATTTTTCTTGAACAGCAATATCCAACACGTTAGACAGCAATCTATAAATTGCTGTCTAACGTGTTGGATATTGCTGTGTAACGTTTATAATATTGCTGTACAAGCGTTGTCACGTTGTCATTTTAAGAGGAGTTGTCATTTTAACACAAACCCTATAGTAAATATTATATAAAAAAGTGATATAAGGAATGTAGTAAATGTTTAGATTTAGATTTCATAAAGTATTTAAAGGTATTATTTTGAAAATAAGAAGAAATATGAATTGGTAAAATAAATTAGTATTTTAAATATTAATAAATTTAATATTTAAATATTAATATTAAATATAATAGCATTATTTTTAATAATAAATTAAATAATATTATATTAATATTTAAGTAGCACCAGCTTAGTTAGTAAAATATAAACATGTATTATTAGCCTGCAAATATGTATTTTCATTTTAAAATATAAAATAAAGAATGGAAAACATATTGTTCTTAATGAGGGTTGAACCCTAGACCTTTTAGTTAAAAATCCAACAACCAAACCATTGGGTTACTACATTTTATATGACATTTATTGAAAATAAATAGAGTTCTACACTCCATGGAGGGGGCGGATATGCTATTTTTGGCTCGATTCAAAGAAAAGTTTAGGCTCTCCACTTAGTGAGTTGTGTGTGCATGTATGTGTGCGTAGTATGTTTTTAATGACTGTGTAGTGTGTGCACGCGTGCGCAGTGTGTTTTTAGTGTGTATGTGTGTGTGTATTTAATGATTGTGCTTGTTCTCGCGCAATTTTTAAAATTCAAATCCATATCAATTATTTCATTTTGCCATACAAAGGATTCGGAATTGTATTCTAATTCAATTTCAATTCCATGTACCGAACAGGCCATAAAATGATAGACTAGGAGGTTAGGAGGGGCATCCGGAAAAGATCATATGTAATCGGTGCAAACCATATGCCTTAGTGAGAGGATTAGTAGGCCTTTTCAGAAGATTGTCTTGAGCCTCTCCTATGATAACCGCCTTTTCTCTATATCATTCAGTGCGGGTGAATCTGGATCCGAGCAAAATGAACGCTCACAATATAAAACAATGACTTGATGGATTTTACAGATATCAAGCTAGCGATCTTCATTATCTCTTGAGATTATTTTCATTTTGTTGAAGATTACTTTATATTTGAGGATTTGTTTCCTTATTTATTTATTTGTTGACTTACTTTCCTAGAATAGTGTTCGTAGAAGTCCTATAAATAGCTTCTCTTTATACTCCTAGCTAGATATCTTGAAAAATAAAGTGTATATCATGGTATATATAGTAAGCTTCTTCATAGGATTGTCTAGGGTTTCTTCGGAGTATGGTTCTTCTTTTGAGTTTTTGTTGCAGTTGTTGTGTTCGGCTTTTCTATATTTTCGTTATTTTTTTTGTCGAATTGTCTTTACTCCATATCAATTGTTACGGTGAGTGATGGTTTCTATTTGCTCTTTAGAAGGAGGCAAAGTTGAGAGGCTATTGCGTATGGAAAGGATTGCAGAAGGCCGTGTTGGAGCTAATGTCAAGTTCAGTATCATTAACAAGTCCGATGCTAGTGTTCGAGCTTCGTGCACCACCAACAACACAGAGCCAACACTACCCTTACTTCCCCCTTATGCAGGAGATCCTGTGTTTGTTTGTTTATTTTTCTATCAAATTTATCAAGTTGTTTTTTTTTCTATCAAATTTATCAAGGTCACTTTCCAGCAAATTTAAAAAATACAAAATTAATTGGATTTGAAAAGCAAAAAAAAAAAGAATAAATTGAATTGAGAAGAAACCCTAATTACCAATTCACAAAGCGTACGCAGCTCTACCATTTCTGCCGATTTCTGCCGCAGCTCTACCATTTCTTCTTCAAGCAGTGATTCGATTCGATCCATCAATGGGGAGGGGTGATTTCTTCATAAATCTACCATCAGAACTCACCGCTAAAATCCTCTCACGACTCCCTCTCCGAAGCCTTGCAACCAGTGAATGCGTCTGCAAACCATGGCGCAATCTCCTCGGCTCCCTGGATTTCGCCAAATCCCTTATTTCCGATTCCGAAACCCCTCCTTTCCTAGCTTGCTTGACGCCGGCGATGGCCGAAAATACAATTGGCTCAACTCGTTGCACAATTTTCGAAATTGTAGAGGAAGTCCTATTCAATTTCCTTGATGAAGAAGATAAAGAAGAAGACGGCGACCAAATTCTAAATCAAAATCAAAATCTCCAAGAAGTCGGAGGGGAAGCCCGAATTGAAGATGAAGAGAAACACGAAGACGAAGAAGAAGATCAAATTCAAAACGAAGACGAGGAGGAAGACGAAGATCCAGTTCTCCATGAGCTTCACTACAATGAGCTCGCACGCTTCGGTATTCCTTTCGGAAACTCATCACCGGAACCAATGGTAGGCATTGCAGCTAATGGATTGTTTCTTCTATACTTTCAGTTCGGGCATCCTGCCATCCTTCTCTTTATATGGAATCCTCTCACTCGTCAGTATATCGACATCTGCCGCGACGAACAATCCATGTCGTTTAATTTTAATTATAAGTTGAGTTTTGGATTCGGCGTGAGTCAAATTAGTGGGCAGTATAAGGTCGTGTGCATCAATCGCGACGGATCTGCTCACCATGTGTACACCCTCGGAACGGGAACGTGGAGGCGCCTTGAAGCCGGAGCTGCTTCTGGTTTCGGATTCCATTCAGACGGACGGATTGTGTGTAATGGAAACCTCCATTGGACCGTGTATGACTCCACTCGACCTTTGTCGATATGTGGCTTTGACATTGAAATAGAAAGTTTTAGCATCTTCTCTGCACCTCCTGCCGCTGTTGGGCGTCCATATGTGGAGTTGAGTGTTTTGAGGGACTGTCTGTGTGTTTGTTACACGTCGAACGATAACATTTTCCTCTGGTCAATGAAGGAATACCGAGTCGAGGAATCTTGGACCTTAGAGTACAGGTTGAGTTATAATGGTTTTGATTTTGATTTTGGTGATTACTATGGAATAGAGACTGTTTATCCTATCAAAGTTTTCAATGATGGTGATGTTTTGATGTTGATGGTGTCGAAACACATTGACTTCTCTTTCCAGAAGACGCGTCTTCTTAAAGATGGTAATCAAGAGAGGCGAGACTCATAAGGCACTGCATATTGGAAGATATTTGAGAGTAGAAGATGTGTTGTATATTTCTGTGTTGTCTTTTACAATGTAATTCCTCACCTCATTATATAGGTGTGAATATGAGCTAAGTATGGAAACACAATTAATTGTAATCAATCTATTCTAGGACAATATGTAATTGAATCAATCCTAGTCAATCAATTATTCTCTGCAATCAATCTTCAATCTTCTCTCCATTTGATATGTTTTGACACGTCTCATCTACTACTCCAGCAACACAGGTACTATTGAACAACTCGGTCTGATTCATGAACGTCTCGCTCCGATTGATGAATCACTCAGTGTGATTGAGTTTGCCAATAGGCTTACGGAAGGACTCCGTGTGATCGAGGAAATGTATGTGCGGAATCACCTTACCCATGCCATGATTTTCACTCCTGGCCTTCTCTCACTAAAGACTTTTGGAATCGAGAATGTAATCTCGTACTAAGTTGATATTAATGTACTTATAGTGTTTGTTTGTCGCTGTTGTGTCAACATAACTTAAAATTCTTATGAGTTCATGTTTGTGTTTGATAAATCGTGTCGCACAATTATATATATCTTGGGAGTATTGTCTATATATGGAAATGGACTAATTTTATGTGGATGTACCAAATATGAACTGTTGTGGTCTTTTGTCTATAATCTTGCTCTAGTTAATATTGTTAAATCGCTTTGTTGCCTTAATTGTACTAGATGTGTACGTGTTGAAGGTTTTCTTATTGCGCGGTGCTCGAGTTTGATCATATGATGTTATGTTATCATGTTGTGCAATTATATATGTAGTGGATTACTGTCTTTCTAAGTTATTGGACTCATTTTTGTAGATGCACCAAAATAACAAAGATGAGTATAATTTTTATGAAGGAAGTGTACAGTAAGAAACCCTGATCTTTGGTATTTTCTCTGTCCCTTACTTTATTAATTCTCTCTCCCACTTCATTACAAATGTACTCATAAAAATCACCATATCTCGTTCTTGTTTTTGTATTATATATTCGTTTCTTAACATTTTTGTTTCTAATATAAACTATTCGTTGCTATTGTGTTTGCATTTGTACAAGATGTGTGTGTTGAATGTTTTATTATAGTGTGGTGTTAGGATTTATCCGTTTGAGTTTTAATACTGTGTTGTTATCTTGTCTGGCTAGTGAAATATATATATTGTAGGGCACTGTGTATATATGGCAATAGACTTATTTTTGCTAGAGTGATTCAAGTTTTGGTATTTCACACAACATTTTCAAAATCAGACCGAATATTTAAGCCTTCTTGAATAGGAAAAATCGATCTTTTCGATCATGAAACGACCAATAGTTCACCCGATTTGGTATTCGTGATGTCAGAGGATAGGATGGTTGTGGGATGCCTTTTTAAGGGGGACGAACAAGGGACGTGCATTGTGAATTACCTTAATTGTTTTGGGTTACAAGATCTAGTAATATTTTTGGAAAACAATCTAGCTAGTACACATGATGACGAAAAGATATTTGGTTTGTAAGACAATTCACCTCCAACCGATAAGATCGAAGTTGATCATTTAAATAAAATCTAGTTGATCCAAATAAAAACATGATATCATCAGGCTATATTCCTCATGCTTCTTTCGTACTCAACAGAGAATCAATGGCAGCTATCACTGCTAATGCATTGCTTCTTCTGTACTCAACATCATCAGGCTCTATTCCTCATGCTTACATATGCAATCTGATGACTCGTGAATATACTGAGCCGTTTCCCTCTTTACATCTCGAAACGTCAATTCAAATTTGTTTTCGGTGTGAGCAAAATAAGTGCTCAGTATAAGGTGGTCTGCATAAACGCGGACAATCGTTTTGACTCTCATTATGTATACACCCTCGGAACAGATAAATGGAGGCGTGTTGTAGCCGGGGCTGCTTCTGGTTTCAGGTTCTGGGGTCAACCCTTTTTATGTAATCACAACCTCCATTGGACAGTATCAGATTCGATAACAGTTCGATTTGTGGTTTAATTTGACGTTGAAATAGAATGTTTTAGCATCTTCTCTTTTCCTCCTAGTGGATATAGATTTGGGGATTTGTGCATTTTGAGGGACTGCTTGTATTATTCTTACAGTTTTGGTGATAATTTTATCATATGGTTGATGAAGGAATACCAAGTTAAGGAATCTTGGACTATAGAGTACAAGTTCAGTCCAATTGATTGTCATTTTGATTGGAATTTTATATTTGTTGAACCAATCAAACAAAGATGGTGACATATTGTTGATGGCCAAAACTCGTCTCATCTGCTAATCCAACAAGGTAGGAACTTTTGAATATGTGGGCATGCTTAAGGATTTAGATGCGAAGGATTGCGTCAGTCTCTGATTTTCAATTTAGCCTTTTCTCACTCAAAAATTTTGGATTTGAGAATGTGATCTCGTTTTAGTTCATAATTTTAGTCTACATTTGTGTCTTTGTGTCTATGGTTTCTTTGTTGCGTAGATTTTGGTTCTAAGGTGTCTTTGTTGTTTAGTGTTTAGGTTTAACTTTATTGTGTCAATCCGCGCACACTAAAGTTTTGAGTTATTGTCTATGATCCCGTTGTAGTTCATAATGTTAATCTACATGAATCACTTCTATCGTCACATCATATGTCGGCATGTTGTGTTGTGATATCGATTCGAGGTGGTAAATCACCAAGAATAAAATATTGTCCACAACCATCCCATCCGTCCGTCGAATCAACAAGATGTTCATGGAGTAAGAGCAGATCAAGGATGATGAGATTTGCTAGACTTTCATGATTCATTAATAGCTTTGCACTATCTTTTGTTAAGTAGGATGCTAAGATTTGCAAGACTTTCTTGATTATTTAGTACCATTACTTTTCATTAATAGCTTTGCAGTATCTTCTATAAAGTAATAAGGCATTGTTTTGATGGCCTAACTTATTTAGACTGTCATGTAAACTTCTATGAAAGGATAGACTTGGAGGTTAACAGGGGCATTCAGAAAAGTTCATTTGTAATCGGGGCTAACCGTAGGCCTTAGTGAGAGGATTATTAGGCCTTTTCGGAGGATTGTCTTAGGCCTCTCCGATGACTTTTAATTTGAGTTAAATTCTAGTTCTTATTTTCCAGAATCAATCACTTTCCACAATCCAGTCCATCATAGAGAACACGTACGTTTATGGAGTTCGAAACCTAAAGTAAATGCAGTTGACTGTTAATTTTTGGCGAAACTATTATAAATGGACAAAAACATAATGTTTCGTACCAAAAATTAACAAACTTAATGAGTAGGAATATAAAATTTTTTGAGCAAAAATGTATTGGGACAAACGTTGAAAATTTTAGTCTATTAAACAAAATAAATTTTTTAAGTTAAATAATTTCTTAAATTCGAATTAAAATGAGATTATAAATGAGGACGTAGGAATAAGCAAGTATGCATTTTGGAGTTTTCGAAGCTGGGCCTCAACTAACAATTATAACTTGAGCTTATTAAAAGGCTAAAATTTCATAGGTGTAATTAACTTAGTAATTGGCGTGACAAGTGTCTATCTTAAGCCATAAGAGTCTCTCCTAAAAAGATGAGGTGTCGAACCAATGTCACAAGCTGATTCTAATGCCTAGAAGAATAATCAAAACACAAGGTCAATTGCAAATTTGATTTCCTCTAATTCTCCATTTTGTCATTTTAAACGATCGATCACACACACATGTCTCTCTGTACAGATAAATTGGGAGAGTTGTAGCTGTTTCAGCGGTAGGAAACCTACTGAAATTGGGAATTTGAGGCTGCCTCGAGTTTTCCTCTTTTGAAGGTGCGATTTCTTCTTCTGTTTTACTTTTTGTATTGTAAATACTGATGCGCTTAAGGTGTTTGTGAAAATATCTAAACCACCACTTTTTCCGGAATTGTAACACCTTGAGCTAGTCTTTATAAATCTGTATTCTATTGTATAATGGAAAAGTTCAGGTACTATACTAAAACAATTTTTGAATGCTCAACTTCTTAGCAACACTTTCATCCATCATAAATTAATTCAATTTATAATGAAATAAAATCTACTAGGCTTATAATTTAGTCCAATATTTCTGGGCTTTAAGTGAGCAGGCCAACTAGCCAAGTCACTAGGCTTTGTAGGATTGAACTTTTTTTATATGGACCGGGTTGCTCTCGATATAGATATGACTTTGATCTCGAAGCTTCGGAATCATCGGAACTAAAAATTTGTAGAATGCTAATCTTTTTCATGTTCGTTGTTATGAAAATTCTATGTTGAATTCATGAAGGAACTAATTCCATACATATATTTTGACATACATATACTTAGTTTACAGCTCTTAGTCATTCTTCTTCTTTTTTCAGTCATTTTTAAAATTATATTATAGGAGGATAAAATGATTCCACAGTTTGTACTGCTAAATAGCATAAGAACCAATAGTATCAAAATATCCTCGAATATATACAGGGTGTAACTATATATAACTATATAAGAACCAGATAGTATCAAAATTATTATATATTCATGTCCGGAATACCACCAAAGTGTTGTTTTCAATTGAGTAGTCGTTGTAGGAAAAATTAGATGAATCCATACAAGTGGTCCTAAGTTTACGTTTTGTTTTGTATTGGATTTGGACCTATATATAAGTCAAGAAACAATAGACAGTTTCTCTATACGTGGAACTGTTCTTCGCATTTTTCTGGCCTTGCATTTAATATGTGGACCTAAGTCTATGTTATGTTTTTGTATTTTACATTGAGTCTACATTCACGTTAAGCTTTTTTTGTAGGACAATTAAATCTATATTCACGATAAGTTTTTGTATATTATGTGGACGTAATTAAGTCCATGCATTTCCGGTAATTGCCTGATATTCTTTCTAGATATTTCTGAACACTCAATTATTTGATCACATACACGATGCATCTATTCGAGTTAAATTGTGGCTATGATTCATAGATTCTTTGAGAAATAATATACACTAAAATTGGAAATCTTGTTAGATGATTGCAACTTGAAACTGAATATTTTATTCTTGAGAAGAGAAAATATCTCCATTTCATTTAGCTTTCGATTACTTACTATTACTATTTAAAACCTCTTACTTTAACAAAGTTAATTACAATTTACTACCAATTTCATGGAGACCTCTTTCTTATTTCCTTTTTCACTCATGCTTTTTATTACATTAAACATCTTCTTCACCCTCACCTCATCCGCAACACTAACAAATTTCTCCACCGATCAAGATGCTCTACTTGCGTTAAAAAATGCCATTATTGTCGACACAAATGGCGTCTTGAGCAACAGATGGCTCACCAACACTTCCATCTGTGACTGGATCGGCGTCTCATGTGGTATCAAACACAACAGGGTGACAGCCCTCAATCTCTCCAACTTCGCCCTCCATGGAAAGCTCACTCCACATCTGGAAAACCTAACGTTTCTCCAGACCTTGGATGTCAGCTCCAACAATTTCATAGGTGCCTTACCCGTTGAGCTGTCTAAACTACGCCGCTTGAAGCAAGTAATAGTGACATCTAACAACTTCACCGGAGAAATACCGAGAGGTATCCTTACAAACATGTCTTTATTGGAAGACATTGATCTGAGGTTTAACAACCTATCAGGCGAGCTCCCCAGTGATATATGCAATAATACTCCGAAACTGAAGAGATTATTTCTTAGAGATAATAAAATTTATGGAAAAATTCCAACGAGTATGTATAAGTGCAGAAAGATGGAGGAGCTGAGCTTGTCCATGAATATG
The DNA here is from genome assembly GCF_029641045.1 of Salvia hispanica. Taxonomy (NCBI): domain Eukaryota; kingdom Viridiplantae; phylum Streptophyta; class Magnoliopsida; order Lamiales; family Lamiaceae; genus Salvia; species Salvia hispanica. The sequence goes on along the minus strand of NC_142697.1, from coordinate 34,155,688 downwards.
TTCAGTGGAAACATACCAACTGAAATTGGGAATTTGAGCATGCTTACGCTTTTATCTATATATGATAACCATCTCCAAGGTAGCTATTAACCTACGTATAATTAATGAAATGGAGCTTTCACTGTGATTTAACTATATATTCTAGTTAATCTCATTTTCCTACATTTTGATAGGAAATATTCCGTTTTCTATTTTCAACGTTTCACGGTTGGAAATTATATTTCTCCGTGGGAATAATCTGTATGGAAGAATACCAACAAACTTGGACAATTTACTCAACCTCAAAAAGTTATATCTTAGCGGGAACAACTTAACAGGTACGAACTTTCTATTAGCCCGGAATTAGTGCTTCATATATTATTTTAAGACAAGTGTCTTATTTTTGAGTTTTGTGATAATAATTAGGACAATTGATTACTAATATTACAAATTTTGGTTTTTCCACTATCTGAAAACTTGTTGTAAAATTCATGAACTTTATTATATTTTAAGATTTCTTGTAATAAATAATTCCGGCCAAATGTTATTCCCATGTGGCTGTCGGGTAATCTAGTCAGGCCAAATTATATCAGTTTGGCAAATCAAAATGCTTATCTACACAAAATAAAGTTGTTTTGGTATAAAAATATTTTATAAAACTAAAAGTAATTTTAGATTTTACATTTCATATTTTCTCTCTTCTAATAATTTGTCCCGCTGCTCTCTTTCTCTGCCAACTCTCCCAAATAATTTTCCATCGCCGTCACTCTCCTAACTCTCCTGCTCTTTTCCTTCTAACTCTCTCTCTCCAAATCCACCTACACTGTCACTCTCTGTAAATCTGCCGTCGCAGTGTCTATGTAAACACATAATGCCACATCCTTGCTATATTTAATTGTCTAAGTTGTTTTAAAGTATATATGTGTAATTAATTGCACACGTTTCTATGCTATGACAAATTGGTAGGCAAGATACCGAAGGGGATTGGACATCTTACATCCTTGACTCATCTCTACCTTAGTAGAAATAGCTTGACAGGTATGATTTGTTTACTATTCTGATCGAGTGATTTCAGTGTAATTTAAACTTAATATTCAAATTTTAGAACATAATATAAATTCAAACACTATATTAGATTTTTCTAGTTAATTTCTCATGATTGACTAAATTCTTTCAATTTCAGCATTTTTATAAAAAAATTTTAAGTAACTTTGACCTCTCTTGATCTTGCTTTTCAATAAGATTGTGGGTTATGTTATAAATGCGACTTTGTTAATACTATATTACACATGCGTTACTACAACTTGAATTTACATATCCATTACTCCTTTGCTTTCCCCAAGCACTTTAAGTATCCAGGTTTCTACATTTCTAATATTCCAAAAAGTGGGTTAAGTATCAAATTTGCTCCCTTGCACCCCAATCACTTTAAGTATCCAGTTGTCTAACAAATCTAATAATTTTCATCCCAACAAAATCGATTCGTATTCCTTTTTTAGACGTTCCATTTAAATTGGTTGTTTCTAAGCATATGATATAGATATAATTAATTGCACCCGCTGCTGTGACATAACAAATTGATAGGTGTCATACCGAAGGAGATTGGACATCTTACATCGTTAACTGATCTGTCCCTTGGTTCTAATAGGTTGACAGGTATGACTTTATCACTACTTTAATTTCAGTTTACTAAAGTCGACACTTTATACGTATTAATCACTTTCCACAAATCCAAGTCAAATCGTCTAATTTAATTCTAAGATGTCTATCACAATTAGTCTAATTTCCATATATTTTAAATCAATCTTAAACATAAAAGTGTAGTCAAAACTCTATTTTATTTTCTACTAGTATTGTGTTCATTTTTCGAATAATTAGTTAACAATATCAGGTTCTGGTTCTTTAATTAACAGTGCGTAGCTTGTTAATGAGGTCAACTACAATTGCTTTTGATGCTTCCAGTAAAACAAGACCAATTCATATTGTTGGAGACCAAAACACCATATATTTTGCGTAGGACAACAACATAGTTTGAGGTAATGTATATTATCTATACTACACTTCCATAAATTATTAAATAAGTCTTACTCCTTCTGTCCGAACTATTTCCTTTTTAGTCTGTCTTGAAAATTGTGAACTTTCTAATTTTGGAATAGTTAAACAATACATTATCTCTACACCATTTTATTTACAACTTATACCATTACACTACACTACTAATACTAATGATATGAAGATCACTCTCCAATAACACTACTTAGACTACCATTTATTCATCTCTCTTACTTGAATTTTTACCAATGTCCCAAGTTAATAACTCTGAAATTTATAAAAGCAACCCTTTACATTATGGTAGATGAATTGTTAAAAGAGTTTGGTAAATAGAGTAGACCTTGAGTTTTTATGTGTCATATTTTGATAGGAAATATTCCGTCTTCTATCATCAACATTTCTTCATTGGAACTCATATACCTCGATCAAAATAACATATCTGGAAGCATACCCACAAATTTAGACAATTTACTCAACCTCCAAGCGTTGCATCTAAGCGCCAACAACTTATCAGGTGCGAATAAATTATCTGCTTTAATAGGTGATATTCCATTTTCACATCAACTTAACATGTGAAATTAACCTTATTTGTCATATTTTGATAGGAAATATTCCGTCTTCTCTCTTCAACGTGTCCTCGTTGAAAGTCATAGACCTCTCTTTCAATCATCTATATGGAAGTGTACCCACAAATTTGGACAGTTTACTTAACCTCCAAGAACTGGATCTTACCTTGAATAACTTGACAGGTGAGTGGACCAACTCATATATAGTACTCTTCCGTCCCCAAATGAATGCTCTACTTTTAAATTTATACTATTATTTTCAGACATCAGTCTTAGTAATTTTTTTATCAAATGATGTAAAACTTTCAATATTATTGCCAAGATCTTAATAAAGACAGAAGGGATAACTATATTCTCTATTTGTTCCCTATTAAGTGGCACCAAATTCTTTTTACTTTTGGTAATGAACTCCACATTCCACTAACTCAATTCACTCACATTTTATTACTCCCTCCGCCCCTCATTATGTGTCTCAGGTTTCCATTTTGGTCCGTCTCATCTTAATTGTCCCATTTCATTTTTACCACTTTTGGTAGTAGACCCCTTATTCCACTAACTCATTTTCACTCAATTTATTATAAAACTAATTTATAAAAGTAGGACTCACATTCCACTAACTTTTTCAACCCACTTTCTATTACAATTCTTAAAACCCGTGCCGGATCAAAGTTGGACACATATTGGGGAACGGAGGGAGTATAAAATTAATATATAAACGTAGGATCCAACATTCTACTAACTTTTTACCCACTTTCCACTTTTAAATCTGTGATGTTAAACTGTGTCAATTAATGGAGGACGGAGGGGGTATTACTTTTCAAACTGATCTTGTTATTTCAACATATGGATGTGATTCATTTCACACGCCCCTATGAGTGCCATACCTTTATGAATTTCGACTTCTGAATTTCTAAATTTAATATGTTGTACTGCTGAACTAAATTTCCAAACTACTCTATCAATTAAAATTCAGCTCTATTTAGGTATGTTTATAAACTTTTTACATGATCATATACATATTAAACCTTACCAAATTTCTAGTATTTTCAAATAATTGATATTGCCTCCATAAAAAAATAGTCATGTTTTCCATTTTGATCTGTGCACCAAAATTTGTCCATACAATAAGTTTATTTTGCTAATGAGTTGGATTTTATTTTTCTGTAACAATATTTCAATTAGTCTAAGTTAATTCTAAAATGTCTAAAATGTCTAAATCACAACTAGTCTAACTCCCATATAATTTAAATCAATCTTAAACATAAAAGTGTATTCAAAAGTTGAATTTTTTTCATACAATTTTCAGCATTATAATGAAATCTTGTTTGACATGTCTGTACTATTAGTATTGGATCTCAAATTGATTTTTTTTCCATACAGTTTCAGTATTTTAATAAAATTTTGTAATTAACTTCGACATGTCTTTAGGATTGGATCTTTCTTTTCAACAAGTTTGTGGAGTATATTTATAAACTCTGTACATTGTTTATATTGTACTCCCACCGTCCCATCGAAGATGACCCACTTTTCTTTTGGTTTGTGCCAACCAAGATGACCGATTGCTAAAAATTGAAACATTGTTATATCTACTTTATTCTTTCACCTTAACACAAAATAAAATTGCATAAAATATCATGCCACCCGAAAGGGGTATTCCTTGGGACAGAGGGAGTATTAAATGTTCACAATACCATTACTACAACTTGGAGTTAGATATCTATTACTCCTTTGGTCCCAAAACACTTGAAGTATTTAGTTTTCTACAATTCACCATATCTAATTCTACATTCCAAAAGTTTATGTATCTAAAACCCGCCAACCGCTACTTGGCATATGCCTGAGTTGGATTTTGAACACATGTAATGAAACTTACTATTTATTCGTGATTCAATGTTCTCTATTTTATTAGTCCTTCAAGAAGTCATGCTTTGTTAGGAATTATTCCATCTTCTATCCTCAACGTTTCATCGTTGGAATTCATACACCTTATTGCTAATGAACTATAGGTAGCATACCCACAAATTTGGGCAATTTACTCAACCTCCGAACGTTGCGTATTAGCGGCAACAGTTTAACAGGTATGACTAGCAACTTATATCTAGTAGTACTCTTCTGGACCCGGAATAAATTTTCTAATTTTAATTTAACATTATTTGCAGAAAATTTTCGTATTAATATTGTGATGAAAGGATGTTAAACATTCCTAATTTATTTCCAAGATATACATATTAAGTACGGAGAGGATATCTATATAGGAGTAAGATGAATACTAAACTACTCTTAAACGCTAAACGTGAATCGGGTCATTATAAGATAACCTGGAGCCCATTTTATAAGTTTGGTCTTAGTTCATTGTAGAAAATCCGAATTTTTAAATTACGCAGATGGCATCTGTCAATCTGAATTCTCTAATGAACTCCTTATTGTCTTATAATGAAGTGTTCTGCGTTTTGCGTGTAATACTAACCCTATCTATATAACTGTTCATATTCATCAGGCTGTATTAATCACTTTCCACAGTCCATTTCAAATTTGTCTTATTTCATCATAAAATGCTAGTCACAATTAATCTAATTCCCATAAAATTTAAATCAATCTTAGACATAAATTTATATTCGGAATTTATATCTCTTCAATATTTTCGTAGTTAATTTTGAATCTTAAATTTGGCTTCTTTAATACAATTTCAGCACTTAAATAATGTTTTGCAAGTAAATTGACCTGTCTCCACTATTAGGCCTGTCTTGCTGAATTTGTAAATTGTTATTATCACATTACATATTTATAATAACGTTACTCCAACTTGGACTTATATATCTATTACTCCTTCGGTCCCCAATCACTTGAAGTATCCGGTTTTCTACAATTCACCCAATCTATTTCTAAAATTCCAACAGTTTATGTATCTAAAACTCTCCAATAACTACTTGGCTTATTATAAACCTGCAAGAAGTCATTTAAGTCTATTTAATCGATGTTCAACTTAGGTTACATACCGAAGCAAGTTGGCAACCTCACTTCGCTAATGATTCTATATTTGGGTGGCAATAAGTTTACAGGTATCTTTCCATATGATTCAACATATAGTTTGAGTATTAAACTGTAATTTACTATCCACATTATTATCTTACATACTTGAATTATTCGTATGTGTTAGTAGACATATTGATAGGTATGTGTTGAATCATACCCCATGGTTTTGGGTCACTCCTATTTATTGCTTGCAGCTTTATTCATTTTTGGATATGTAATGTGGTTTGCACCCCATCAAATATAATTCGATCACTATTTCAATTTCAATACTACTTCGATTTCAAAATAACTACTGAACTTAATATGCTGCCATATTCACTTTCCATACTCAAATTCGAATTTGAATTTCTCTAAGTTAATTTGTAACCCAACTCCAAATAAATCTTAAACTTAACTTTGTATTGGCTTGAACATCACTTCAATGTTATCATACTTAATCTTGAATAATGTATATTGACTTCTTTAATACTCCCTCCGTCCCTCTGTAGCTAAATATACATTTTGGGTTACCCCATTGAAGTTGAATCATTTTTTTTTTTGGTAAAATTAACATATCTCATTTTTCTTTATTCATTTTATTTTTTTACTTTATTCTTTCTTCATCTCTCTTACTTTACCTTTTTGCTACTTTATTCTCTCTTTCCTTAATCCACATTTTTCTTAACACAATTTTTTAAAATCCCATGCCCAAAAGAAATGTCCTGCCATAGAGGGATGGAGGGAGTATAATTTTAGAATTTGTTATATATATATATGCCATGTAAATTTGTCAATTTCATTATTTGGATTATCTGGAACCTTTACTTATTACTATCGCTGGATTTTGGTTTGAATAAGTTGGCTTATAAATTTGTATGTTGTTCCTTCCAAAATGGTTGACAAAATACAAAAACAGGGCTTTAGTTTATCAAACTTGAATTATTACTATCTTTTCCCATCCGCTCTTCCAAATTCAACTCATCAAATTTAAAGATGTTGTATCTTAATCATACCCAGTGTTCTTTTTAGTCAATCTCCTATTGCTTGATTTATATTATAACAGACTCGTACTCAGGCAAAATTACTTTATCCAAGATTTGATTTATTGTTTTATAATCCTGCAAGAAGTCATTTAAGTCTATCTAATACATGTTGCACTCAGGTTCCATACCCAACCAAGTTGGTAACCTCACTTCGCTAAGAAGACTGAATTTGGCAATCAATAACTTGAAAGGTATGTTTATATATGATTCAATTTATAGTTTGAGTCTTAAACTGTAATTTATTCGCCCAAATATTATCTCGTGCTTTATTTATTTGTACATGTTTCGATAACAAATTCACAGGTATGACTGAATTACTACTCCCTCCGTCCCAGTTTAGATGGCATATCTCTTAGTTGGGTTGCGGGTTAGTATAGTTAATTGTAAAGAGAAAGAGTGGAAGTATTAAATGAGGAGAGGAAGAGAAAAAAAGTTGTTGGGTGTATTAATTAGAGAGACAAAGATACCAGAAAAAGAAATGTGTCATCTTGGTTAGGACAACATAAAAAAAGAAAGTCTGTCTTCTTATTTGAGACGGAGGAAGTAGTACTTAATTTGAGAATACCTAATAAAATTAATACGCAGTCATAATCACTTCCATAGTCGAAGTCGAATTTTAATTTTGATTTAATCAATGTTGTAACCAAATTCCGAATAAATAAACATAATTTAGGTTATCTAGAACCTCTTTCATTACTATTGCTGGACTTTGGTTTGAATAAATTGTGGCATATAAACTTTTATTATCAAACTTGAATTATTACTGTTCACACTTCCATATTCAACTTATCAAATTAGTAGACGCTCTATCTTGATTTGCATTATAAATGATTCACACTCACTCACAGGCGAAATTCAAACCTCTATCACCAATGCTTCTCAGCTTACTGATATAGACTTGAGCAGCAATTCATTCACTGGCCCCATCCCCGACTTCGGTAACCTAAGACATCTGCAATTCCTTGGTCTGAGGGAAAATAATTTGACTGGAGTTGAATCGCCGAATCAAGAATTGGAATTTCTCTCCAGTTTAACAAACTGCCAAAAGTTGAGGAAGTTGGATATTAGTAACAATCCGGTGATGAATGGTATCCTTCCAGCTTCCATTGGAAACTTGTCTACTTCTCTTTCCACCTTTGCAGCATCTAACTGCAGCATCAGAGGTATAATTCCTCATGAAATTGGAAATTTGAGGAATTTGGATGTTTTGGATTTGTCCAAGAATCAACTCACAGGATTCATCCCAACTACATTTCAAGTGGGTTGTACGATTCCGTTGGTAAGAGTGCCACCCCAGTTCGCAGAACTGGTGCTCTCTTCCTTTTGTAGTGGTGTACAGAATTTGGATTTATCCAAGAATCAATTCACGGGATTCATCCCGACTACATTTTCAAATGGTTGTAGGCTTGAGTCACTCAACTTGAATGGTAATAAGTTGGAAGGAGCATTACCCCAATCCCTTTCAAATTGTCGAAATCTGCAGGTTCTTGATATTGGAAACAACAAAATACAAGACACATTTCCAGTTTGGACCGGAAATCTCTCTGATCTTCGCGTCCTCATATTGAGATCCAACAACTTTAGTGGTACCATTCCTTCTCTCACTTCCAAGACTAGGCTTCCTTTCCCCAACTTGCAGGTTTTTGATGTATCCCATAATGCATTCATTGGCGATCTGCCCCAAGGATATCTGAGTAATTTCAAAGGGATGATAGATGTACAAGAAAAATATCGAAGAGAATTGGGGTCTCTGATTCCGATTCCGTTTCCCATTCCCATCCCCATTCCCATTCCAATTGCAGTTTATTCATATTCGTTTACATTAACAGTGAAAGGTTCAGATCTAGAATATAAGAGAATGTTGATAACCTTGACAACAATTGATGTGTCATCCAACAGATTCTCAGGCATTATACCAAATTCCATAGGAGATTTAAATTCCTTGATTAATTTGAATCTGTCTCACAATTGCCTCACAGGAGGTATACCTGCATCTCTTGGAAACATTACGGAACTCGAGTCATTGGACTTGTCTTCAAACCGTTTGGAAGGGGAAATTCCAACAGAGTTAACAAAGCTCACATTTCTTTCTACGGTGAACTTTTCCATGAATAATCTTTCAGGGAAAATACCTCAATCCAATGGCCAGTTTTCCACATTTGACAATTCATCATATGTTGGGAATTCTGGACTATGTGGGCTTCCATTAACACGAAAATGTGAAGAGCCTTTGCCTTCAGCGATGTTGGAAGATGATGATGATGATTATGGTATTCTAGAGGGATTCTGTTGGCAGGCCGTTGTTTCTGGTTATGGATGTGGATTCGTAATTGGTGTTATTATTGGTTGTCTGATTCTTGGGTATGGAAGGCCTAAATGGTTGTTGGAATGGATCTACAAATTTTACAGGATAAAGATGAGAAGGCGTAGAAGAAATGTGGCACCACAAAGAAGATGAAGATAACAAGGTTGAGTTACATTGTTTATTTACTGTTGGTGTTGTTTACTTACATTTATTAGCCTGTTATGTTGAACTTTCTGAGTTATGTTAAATATTCAAGATTCTGTAGAATATAATGTGTGGATAGTTTTGTTTCCCTACACATCATTTATTCTTCACAAGCGTGTTATCTATTTATCTTCATTTTTGAGATTTCCTTATCCATAGTAGTTGTATATAAGTAGACATTGAATTGTGTGCTTAATATGAATGAATTTGGCCATGAAAAGAAGTTAATATATGTCTTTGGGGCATTTCAATAAAATGATTTGGGCCTCCACTAACAATCATGACTTTGATCTTATTAAAAAAGAGAATTTCCCCATTTTTATTCATCATTTCATTTAAAAATCCTCATGGCTTTAAAAATTTAAAACTCAAATGATTGAAAACTGAATAGATATGGAATATAATCAAACACAATAAACTCTTGATATTTTCTTTCTTAATTCAACTCTAATTATGCATGATATCACTTTGATTCATCCATTGATTCTTGCCTTTTATTGATTTTCGCATAATTAATTTTTTCATTCCAACACTTCAATGTTTATCGATAAGAGAATTCTACATTGAATGCATAAGTAAACTAGTTCCATAAATAGGCCTGGGAAACAGTTCTCGGTTAATCGATAATCGAACCTTATTTTTTCGGTTCTCGGTTAACTTTGAAACAAAAAAATATCAGTTAGTAGGTTTAAGCTAATCTCGGTTCTCGGTTGGAACCGAATAACCGATATTTTTAATATTTAATTTTTTATGTATTGACTTTAGTTTTGTTATTTCAGTTTTGAAAAGTAAAAAAAGAAAAGTAAAAACCCTACCTACAGAAATAGAATCGTTCGTTGCCCGCTTAGGCAATTAGCATATTCTGCCAATATGAATATTTTAGTATTTAAATTTTGTAGTGTATGTTTGTGATGATATTATGGTTTAACTATTATTAAAACCATCATTATTCTACCAATATGAATACATTACTCCGATTTATGAATTTTGTATTTAATGTTTAATAATTTGAAGTCTTGAATTTGAAGATGGAACATTATGGATCAAATGCAAACAAATTTTTTTATTGTCAGTCACTGAATTTCGGTTCCTTCGGTTCTCCTTCAGTAGAACCGAATAACCTGTCGGTCAGGACCGACCCGTTCGTCAAATAACTGAACCGACTTAAGGTTCAGTTCCGGTTCTTAAATTTGGAAAAAATGGATTCGGTTTACTCGGTTCGGTTCTAATTTAACCGACCGAATCCCCACCCCTAACCATAAACAAGTGCTAGAAATTGTAATTAAATGGTTGTTGGAATGGATCGGCAGATTTTACAGGATGAGAAGCCGTATAGGATAAGAAGGTTGAGCTTCAATATATAATTATAGGTGCTGTTGTTTTCTCACATTTATTTGCATGTTGTGTTGAATATTCATGAATGATGCTTTTCTTTTACAATTTGTTTTTCTTCTTATTATGGACTTTATATTTGTAGTTTGTACTGTTTACAAGCAACAATATAATGAATAACCTCGTCAATAACATTCCTGGAATATTACAAAATTGTCCAGCGAAAAGTCACTTATTAAAAAAGTTTCCACAATTAATAGAAAAAATTAACATTTCCGCTCTAATAGAATCAAGAACCATATATGTTGGGAATGTGGATGCTGAATCAATAAGCACTTTCCAGCAAATATAACACAAGTTAGTAAAGGAAGTTGGGTGAGCTGGCAGTGAAGTTGGAGGGATGCAATCCGTTTCGAGCCTGCATACATAAAACTTTTGTAGTTAACTGAAATAAGAGAGAGAGAGAATGAAAACATTATCTGTGTGAGGTTTTCGGAGAGAGCTCGATGCTAAATTGTTGTGATTAAGATCGAGGGAGAAAGCTTGAGTGTATTCATCATCTTGTATCTGTGTAATTCTATCTTTCTTGAGTGAATGAAGTGGTCGATCATCTTCTCCGTGGACGTAGGCATTAAAGCCGAACCACGTATATCTTGGAGTCTGTTTTTCTTTCGTGTTGCAATCGTTTCTTGATCATCGTCCATCCGATTTCAATATAATACACAACACAACACAACACAGTAAAATACGTTACTTACAATACAATGACAGTCAAGTTTTGTTTTTTTCTCCATTTTAAATAAAGTAACTTCATATTTCATTCATCTTCATATTGAAATGGTCCCTAATAAAACAATACATGTAGCTGATACAAATTACAAGAGTACAAACATAGGACATAAACAATGACTAACCGTCCAAATTAAAAAAATATAGTCAATTATCAATAGATGATCTTATATTCTTATTGGACACTACAATTTTTTGCATTGGACGTTCAAAGTTGGTAGCTTGTCCAAAATATAATACTACTGTGAATTTTCCTTTTTTTTTTTTAATTTTTCAACTATGAAAAATTTCGGAGGAAATTAAAACAGAGAGAGAAACTATTTATTTACATAAAACCAGATCTATTTTAATTTGCATGCAACTTTGTTTCTCAATAGGATATGCAATATTCTCACTACACCCCCTTAAAATTTGATAAGGATATCTTGTTTGACATGTATTACTTTACATATAGCTTTCAATAAGTACATAGTATCCTCATCATCATTAACAAAACCAAATTGCAATTTACCACCACTTTTATGGAGACCTCTTTCTTGTTTCACTTTTCACTCATGATTTTAGTCACAGTAAACATTCTCTTTACCCTCATCTCATCCGCACCACTGACCGATTTCACCACTGATCGAGATGCTCTTCTTGCTTTTAAAAAAGCCATCACTGTCGACACAAATGGCGTGTTGACCAACAACTGGCTTACCAATACATCCATCTGTGTCTGGGCCGGTGTCTCCTGTGGCATCAAACACCACAGGGTCACCGCCCTCAACCTCTCCAACTTCGCCCTGCACGGAAACCTCACCCCATATCTTGGAAACCTAACGTTTCTCCAGTCCTTGGACGTCAGCTCCAACAACTTCACAGGCGTCTTACCTGATGAACTGTCTAAACTATACCGTCTGAAGCATCTAAGCGCATCATCTAACAACTTCAGTGGAGAAATACCGGGAGTTATCCTTACAAACATGTCTGTATTGGAATATATTGATCTGAGGTCTAACAACCTAATGGGCACTCTGCCAAGTGGTATGTGCAACAATACTCCGAAACTGAAGATATTAATTCTCAGAGAGAATCAAATATATGGAAATATTCCAAGGAGTATATATAAGTGTAGTGAGATGCAGAAGCTGGGCTTGTCCATGAATATGTTCAGTGGAAACATACCAACCGAAGTTGGAAATCTTACTATGCTTACAGTTTTATCTCTATATGATAACCATCTCCAAGGTAATCTATGTATAATTGATTCAAGAATTCACATTAGTTTAACTATTTTTGTTAACATCATTTTTCTATATTTTGATAGGAAATATTCCATCTTCTGTTTTCAATGTTTCACTGTTGGAATTCATATACCTCAATGGCAATAAACTCTCTGGAAGCATACCCGCAAATTTCGACAGATTAATAAACCTCCAACACTTGTATCTATACGGAAACAATTTAACAGGTGTGAGCAAAAATGGAATTAGTGATCTATTTCTGACCAAGTCTTATTTTAGTAGTACTTTCTTTGTCCCTATGTAGATGAGTTGTATTTCTTTTGGGATTCCACTTTAGCCGAGTCATTTTCTTTTTTATGGCAAAAAGTAATATATTACTTCTCTTTTATTTTGCTTGCTCTTACTTTATTCTCTCTTTATCTCTCTCATTTTTCCTTTGTGTTTTATTCTCGTTTACTTCACTAAGTTAAAACATTTTTTTTAAATTCCATGTCTAAAAGAATCGCCTCTATTGCAAACTGAGGGAATACTATTTGGTTAAACTTTCAATTTAATCGCTCTTCCTCGGTAGTTATGTGTTCAAACTGCCGAAGTTGTTTCTAAACATATGGTTGAATTAATTGCACACACTGCTATTCCATGACAAACTGACAGGTGGCATACCAAAGGAGATTGGAAGTCTTACATCATTGAAACATCTCTATCTGTATTATAATAACTTGACGGGTACGTACTACTCTCTGCGTCCCATTCAGGATGGCTACATTCTTAAGTGACACTGAGTTTTAGGTGAAACAGTTGTTTGTGATAAAGTAGAATGGAAAAAGTAATTGAATTTTAATGAAGAAAGAGGAGAGAGAGAGAGATTTTATTCCAAATATAGAATGTAAACATCTTAAACGGCGGGACTAACTAAAAAGAAAGGTAGACATCTTGAATGTGATGGAGGGAGTATAATTTTATCAGTATTTGGATTTTAGGATAACTAAAGTTGTACGTTCTCTGTCTAAATTAACATAACACACTTTCCATTTTTGTTTGCACCAACGAATTAGATACATTTTTAATTTTAATAATCCTCTCTATCCAATTAATACATTCAACCACCTTTTTCTTCTCCAATTAAATATTTAATTTTCTCTCTTTATTTAATATTTAGATCCACTTTTTTTTTTCTTTCCGGTAAACCATATAACAATAACTTCTAAAATCTCATACCAACTAAGAAATGTATCATTTTAACTGAAACGGCGGAAGTAATAATCACTTTCCACAACTGAATTCGAATTCGTCGAATTAATAGTAATTTGTATTATGACTCTTTGTCTTGATCACGATTCTCTAACTAGTTTTCAACATTCATTGCATGTTAACTAGTTTTATGTACTTTCAGTATTTTTATAAATTTTGCACGTAAATTTGTCAATTTCATCATTCAGGTCATATACCAAGGCAATTCGGGAACCTCTCTTCACTAATAGGGCTGAATATTGCTTCGAATAAGTTAACGGGTATTCATGATATCATTACTAAATTTCTACTAGCATTTTAAATAATTCATATTCTCTGTTCCATCATAAGCAAGTTATTTTCCTTTTTGGGATATCTATTAAAAGTGAGTCATCGCCAAAAAAAATTTCTATGCTATTTTATTATTCTCATTTACTTTATTCTTTTTATTACTTTTGGCAGGTGAATTGCCAAGAGAGCTTGGTAATCTAGCAGAGCTCGAGTTCTTAGGGGGATCCTTTAACGGTTTCTTGACCGGACCCATCCCCTCTTCCATATTCAACCTATCAAATTTGAAGATGCTCTCTCTTCAACAGAATCAGTTCTATGGTCGTCTCGCTTCCGACATGGGGCTCTCACTAGTCAATCTCGAAGATCTTTATTTAAACTATAACGGACTCACAGGCGAAATTCCAACCTCTATCAACAATGCTTCTCAGCTTAGTGCTATAGAACTGAGCAGAAACGCATTCACTGGCTCCATTCCCGACTTTGGCAATCTAAAACAGCTGCAAGTCCTTCGTCTTAACGACAATAATCTGACCGGAGCAGAATCGCCAAATCAACAACTGGAATTTCTCTCTTCTTTAACAAACTGCCCATATCTGCTTCAATTGGAAATTAGGAACAATGCCATGATGAATGGTATCCTTCCGGCTTCCATTGGGAACTTATCTGCTTCTCTGGTTATCTTTTCAGCATCTAACTGCAGCATACGGGGAACTATTCCTCCCGGGGTTGGAAATTTGAGGAATTTGCAGGTTTTGGAATTATCCAATAATCGACTCACAGGATTCATCCCGACAACGATTGGAAACTTGGAAGGACTTGTGAGGTTATATCTATATAACAACCGTTTGGAATGGGGAAACATCCCGACTACATTTGGAGCGGGTTGTAGTCTTCAATCACTCAACTTGAACGGTAATAAGTTGGAAGGAGCATTGCCCCGATCCCTCTCCAATTGTCGAAGACTGTCTTCTTAATTTTGGAAACAACAGAATACAAGACACCTTTCCTGTTTGGACCGGAAATCTCACTGATCTTCGCGTCCTCATATTGGCATCCAACAACTTCAGCGGTACCATTTCTTCTCTCACTTCCAAGGAAACACTTCCATTCCCTAACCTGCAAGTTTTTGATATATCACATAATGCATTCACCGGAAATCTTTCCCGTGAATATTTGAGGAATTTCAAAGCGATGATTGATGCACGTGTGAATCATCGAGGAGAGCAAGATCAGTCTCCATTTTATACAGATTCATTGATATTAACGGTGAAAGGTTTGAATCTGTCGTATGGTACAATTCTGACGACCTTCACAACGATCGACATGTCATCCAACAGATTTTCGGGCAGTATCCCAAACTCCGTTGGAAATTTGAATTCCTTGATGTATTTGAATCTGTCTCACAACTGCCTCACAGGAAATATACCTGCATCTTTTGGAAATGTGACAGAACTCGAGTCGTTGGACCTGTCCGCAAATCGATTGGAAGGGGAAATTCCAACAGAGCTAACGAAGCTCACATTTCTTGCTGTGATAAACCTTTCCATGAATGATCTTTCAGGGAAGATACCTCAATCCAATGGCCAGTTTTCCACATTTGAAAATACATCATTTGTTGGGAATTCTGGACTTTGTGGATTTCCGTTAACCCGAAAATGTGAAGAGCCTTCGCCTCCTGTGATGCTGCAAGAAGATGGTTATGATGATTATGGTATTCTAGATGGATTCTGTTGGCAGGCGGTTGTTTCCGGATATGGATTTGGTTTCGTAATCTGCTGTGTGATTTTTGGGTATGGAAGGCCTAAATGGTTGGTTGAATGGATATACAGATTTTACAGGATAAAGATGAGAAGCCGTGGAAGAAATGTGGCACCACAAAGAAGAAGAAGATACAAAGGTTGAGCCTTTGATGTTGTATAATGGCTATTGTTGTTTTAATAGCATACCTTTCTAACTTATGTGTGGATACTGGGTAGTGTTTAGTAGTATTCATTAGGGTGGCGAAATGGGTTACCTGCGGGTATCCGCGCCCGGCTAGTCGGGTACCCGTACACGATTTTAGCCAAATTTGTTGTCACAATACCCGCCCCGCGACATACCGGGATCACCCGATACCCGTGTCGGGTATCCCGTACCCGACATTGCGGGTACCCGTATCCGACCCGAAATCCTAATAAAAAATTTGAAAACCATAATAACCGTCAAGTTCCCTAATTTACTTTATTAATATCGATGATAAACGTTGAATAGATTGCGAATAAAAGTGAGGGGACACTCTGTAGCTAGTTCCGGTGAGTTTTCAATTGTATGTTTGTTGGAATATAAAATTGTTTCAAAAAAACTCTTATATTAAAGTACTCCCATTGTTCTTCTGCCTTAATAGAGACATTTCATTTTCTTCACACATTTCGGAAAAATAATACTCCCTCCGTCCCGGCTAAGATGACACATTGCTTAGCCGGCACGGGATTTTAGGAAATATTGGTTAATGTGTTTAATTGGAGAGAGAGAAGATGGGTGTAAGTATTAAAGTAGAGAGATAAAGAAAGATGAATATTTTAATAGGAGTGAGAAAAAGTGGTTGAGTGTATTAATTGGAGAGAGAAAATTACCAAAAAAGGAAATGTGTCATCTTAGTTGGGACAAACTAAAAAAGAAAACGTGTCATCTTAAGCGAGACGGATGGAGTAATATAAATACTTTTCTCTACCTTATTATTTCTCTTACTTTATTTTTTTCTCCGTTCTAACTATTTATTTTTAATTTTTCAAAATGAGTGCGTATATGACTATTATTATTTAACTATTTACTCTTTTTTTCTCCACTTTAACTATTTGAAACATCTCTATTAATATAGAATGAAGGGAGTATTAAAAGATGGAATATGACTAATAATAATAATAACGGGTATTATCGGGACTAACGGGTATATCCGCGCAGGTAGTGGTATACCCGCTACCCGCAAAACTCTATAACACACTATCCGATCCCGCCCCGTTTCCCGTTATCGTCAGATAGTGGGTACCCAATACCTAGTGGGTAGCGGGCCAAGATGGGAATTACTCATTACCCCCAGCCCATTTTGCCACCCCAAGTATTCATGAATTTTTATTATGAAAAAAGTAGTATATGTATTTTGGGCCGTTGGTTTGGGGTGCTATAAACCCATCTTCTATTAGGATTACTTAGATCGATATTTCTGCCTCATTCGGCCTTTAAGTGAGCAGGCTCACTAGCCAAGTCTACTAGGCTTCGTAGGATTAAACTTTTCTTCATATGGACTTGACCCATATTGATTGCTCTCGAATATAATAAAGAGGAGTGATCAATTCCTAATTAATTAGCAATCTCAAACTAAGAGTAAATCTTAGCTATTGGAAGATCTAGTGGTTGAAATAATACCATATGAATTATATTTTTAATTAAGAAAATTAATAAATAAAATTAGAGGGTATTAGTGTCAATTCTTTCTCATTAAAATCATCTTAAAACTTTAAATTTACGTAACTCTCTCGATTTAAATTATTTTTTCGCAAAAAATATATCAAATTAAAGATAATTTTATAAGGATTCCAACGAGATCTCAATTGCATATGTTCCGACGACGTTCGAATGATGAAATTTGATATTTTTTATTTTAGTTTTCGTAAATGTTGATAACCAGATTTTTATAAACAAATACATAAAAAAATATCAATAAAACCATGTAAAAATCTCAATAAAACCATGTAAAAATCTCAATAAATATGTGTTGATATTTTCTTGTACTAGTGTTGATATTCTTATGTCATATGGTTGATATTTGTAATATACTATGTTGATATAAAAAAACATTCACGAAAATTATCATATGATAACATAATGACGATATTATTGTTGATATTTTTTCTACTATTTATTAAGATTCGTAAGATTTAATCTCATCCACTCATTTTAAAATCTAAGGATGGGGATTTGGTCTTGATTTTGGATTAGTGTGTTATAAGCATTAGAATATGACCCATAAGACTAATTCTCAAAGCTTTGGAATCATTAAAACTAAAAATTTGTAAAATGCTATTCATTCTCATATTGATTGATATGAAAATTCTACGTTGAATTCATAAATGAACTAATTCCATACACTAATTTTGAAATACATGTCATTAGTTTACAGCTTTTTGCCATTCTTCTTTTTTTTCAATCATTTTTAAAATTGTATAGTACTAGGAGGATAAAATGATTCCACAGTTTGTATTGCTAAAAATCGTAAACATGTACTATAAGAACCAGTAGTATCAAAATATCCTCGAATATATCCAAGGTGTATAACATGCTTCTTTCGTCACACTCTAAGTGGAGCATTTCTAATTCGGTAAAGGATTTGGAGATGTGTTTTTATATTTGGAAATGTGTCATTTAGAGTGAGACAGAGGAAGTATAACTGTATAAAAACTATCAAATTAACTATATTTTGATGTCCGGAGTACCGCCAAAGTGTTGTTTTCAATTGAATAGTCGTCGTTGGAAAAATTAGACGCATCCATACAAGTGTACCTAAGTCCAAAAGCAATATAGCAAGTTTCTCGTAATTTGGGACCTATTCTTAGCATTTTCTGGCCTTATATGTGGACGGTGGACCTAAGCCCATATTATGTTTTTGTATATTATGTAGACCTAAGTCCACCTTTTGTTTTTTATATTATGTGGGAATGTATACACGTTATGTGGACCTAAATCCATGTTATGTTTTTGTGTATTATGTGGACTTGTGTTCATGTTTTGATTTTGTAGGTCAATTGCATCTATATATTAAGTCCATGTTATGTTTTTGTATATTATGTGGACCTAACTCCATCTTGATTTCTTTCTGGATATTTGTAAATACTCGATTTTGTGTTGTGAATATATACTTGATGCTTCTATTCTAATTAAATTGTGAATATGATTATAGAATCATATTTGAGAAATTCTAGTAAACTCTGAAATAGGAAATCATATTAGATGATTGCAACGTGAAAGTGAAGACTTTTCTTTGTTCACTTCATTCTTGAGAAGACAAATCATCTGGTTGATGAAGTAATACCATGTCGAGGAATCTTGGATCATATTGTACAAGATAAGTAATAATGGTTTTGATTTCGATCGGGCTTCTGGTATTGGTTGGAATTATATGTCTGTTAAACTAATTAAACTTTTTAAAGATGGTGACATTTTGATGTTGTTTGACAAAAAGCGGCTCATCTACTACTCCAACAAGACAAGAACTATTCAACAAGTCGTTGTGTTTGAGGATGAAGCTGCGAAGGATTACGTTAGTGCCTTGATTTTCTCTCCTAGCCTTTTCTCTCTCAAGAATTTCGGATTCGAGAATGTGATCTCGTTTTAGTAAGTCTGCATATGTGTGTTTGTGTGGAAGGTTTGTTTGTGGTATAGTTTTTGGGTTATAAGTCTTCTTTGTCATTTACTGTTCGGGTTTGGCCTTATTGTGTCGACCCGATACACACTATATGTATTTGGGATGTTGTATGTATGTAATATTGTTGTCGCTACTGCACCTATAATATCTCTTGGAATTTTGCAATAAAGTGAACCAATTAGCCCCAAATTGTACCTTAAATGGCATTATTTAGTGGTTAGTTTTGTTAATTACGTCTGATATGGAGAGCCTTTCATGGGCTTTTGTATTATAATAACAGGTTTTCTTATTGTGTGGTGTTAGGGTTGAACCTTATCATGTTTTGTTGTTATTGTATTAGAGTATTATATATTTGTATGTATCATGGAGTTGGAACTGAAAAGGACTCGGTTGTGTGGATGTATCTCAACTATAAGAAAACCTGTTAACAAAAATGAACTATTGTGGGCAATTTTTTATAATCTCATTCTTGTTCATAATGTTAATCTATATTTTTAGATGTCGTTATCGAATTGTGTTAACATGATATCATTTCGTTATCATGTGTACGAGACGTATATGTTCGTGTTGAATGCTAGTTTTTATTATTATGTGGTATTTATTTTTGATCTTATCATTATGAGTTGTTTCATGTCAGACTATTATATTGAAGGATGTATGATAGTAATAAAAATAAATTATTTTTTAAGAACTAGGAACTGTAAAGTCAGAAACACTTATCTTTGTGAACCTAGTGTTATAAATACTTGATGAATTGTTGAATACTTGAGCCGTCTTAAACCGAATAATTTGGGCTCTCAAATAAAATTTTAAATTGTGGCTAACAGTATTTGATCTCTTACAAGAATGATTGGGCACTGAGCTATATTTACATATCTGATGAGAGCTTAGCAGAGAGGCCGGTTGCAATTTTGATCGAGGGGATCTTCTTCTCTGGAACCTTCTGCGTAAATTTTGGGTTGACGAAACGCGGTTCATGCCTGGTTGCTGTGAATTGCAAATTGATGCGTTTAAATACAAATAATTATATGTTTCTTAATTATTGCTTGACAGTAACAGAATTTGGTTTTTGCAGAGCAAACACTCTTTTACCCACATCTGCATTTTCCGTATACTGTTGAAGTACCTGCTAATGGATTCTCTCGACCGCATGAAATTAGTTTTCATTGTATGATTCTTTTGATAATGTGCTAGAATGTACAAAAAATTGCAACTCACTCATCAATTGTTAGGTTACTTATAGATCTTGGTCGTCCAATCGTTTCAAACATATTAACTTATCTTCTATATGTGTATTTATCCATACGTAATTTTTCATGACATATGGTATCATTGTCATAATTGAGTATGTATATGTAACGTGATCGGAAAAGCTCATTCATAGATAGTGGTGCCTTTAAATGATTTTCCAATTATATGATGTGCTATGACAATTTTAATCACAAAAACATCATTAGCTTTAAGCTTTAATGTTTCCGTTTTCTTTGTTTGCATACGAATGATAGGAATTAATAATTCTAAATGTACAATTAAGGATTGAACTATTACTTGATGCAAGATGCTCAGTGACGGAACTACATGGGGACAAACCCCCGCGCCAGCGGGGGGCTTGGCCAGCCCCAGACCCAGATTCCCCATTACATGGCCGCCCTCCAACCAGTCTCCGCCCCGAGAGTCCCGGCCCAATTTTCTAAAATTGAAAGTAGAATTAGGAAGGAGAACACAAGATTTGGGCGGCGAAGTGGAGAAGAGGCCGAGAGAAGTATGCAAAAAGAGGAATTATGGAAAGAAGAAAGAGGAATGGCGTTGGGGAAGAAAGAGGAACAGGAGTGCAAAAGATCTGTTTTCTTTTTTTTTTTTTGGATATATCTCTAGGCTCTAGCATTGGAAGAAGGAAAAATATTTGACATGTCAAATGGTATAAAAATTAGTGATAAATAACTAGATTTACCCTAATTTGATAAATTTGGATGTTGTATGTAATATTGTTGTCGCTACTGCACCTATAATATCTCTTGCGATTTTGCAATAACGTGAATCAATTAGCCCCAAATTGTACCCTAAATGGAATTTTGTTAATTACCTCTGTTATGGAGAGCCTTTCATGGGCTTTTGTCACAGGTTCAATCAGATTTCGACGTCCTTGGTTGAGATTCTGCAGTTTCAGCATCAGGAAAACAGAAAGTATGTTGAGATTCTGTTTATTGGTTGCTGTCCGATTTGGTCTTATTGTTTGACCTGCTGACACACTGTTTGCAGGCCTGTATATATATTTTGCTATGTTGTCTATATTCTCGTTCTAGTTCATAATGTTAGTCTACGTCTATGTTTATCCCTCTCTGTTGTTGTTTGTTTCAAATGTTTATTGTGTCAAGCCAACACGCACGATATGTTATGATTATTTAGCTAGTGTATATATTAATGCGGGCTGTTGATTATTATCTCGTTTTAGTCTGTAATGTTAATCTACATTTTGTGTTATCGGGCCATGTCAACAAAAATTAAATTACATTGTTGTCGTGTTCGTTTTCATGCTAAGACTTTCTTATCTGTCATCTACGTGTTTGTTATGAAAGGAAGGCTCTTTAACACAAAATTAGAGTGGAGAGAGAAAAACACAAGATATAAAATGCAATTAAAACTTAGAGAAGCTAAATTCTCCGAAGAATATTGTTGTTTTAAGAGATGTCAAGCTCTTCTAAATAGGAATTATTTATGGGAAGCAACTCTAACCTAGGAAAGTATTTTAACTAAAAACTAATTAAATAAGGAAACAAACCCTCAAACATGAAAATTAATGTTGACATAATGAAGACCACAATCTTGATCTCTATCAACTGCCCGATGTTGAAACAGCATTGCACACTGGCTTTGCAACCGAATTACTGCCTGTGTTATTTTCACACATTCGTCGGTAAATTATCATCCGTATGTTTAAGGATGCAGTTGTGGGTTTCCTTAGGACCTGATTTCACTCCTAGCCTTTTCTCACTCATAAATTTCGAATTCGAGCATGTGATATCGTTTTAGTTCATAATTTTGGTCTACATTTGTGTGGAAGGTTTTGAATTCGCGGACTTAAATTCACGCTAGAATCTTAATCAAATCAAGATTATATTAGTTTTATAGATAAATCTCATAAATTATTTTCATATACTCCACTAGGTTGTATTAAATATTTCCTTCAATTTTGATTAAATCACTTAAATATTTTTTATATGGAGTATCGTTTTAAATATATTCTACAAACTAATACTCATATTCGAATAAAAAAAAACTAAGTCACTATATCCAAATCTTCAATATCATTTATTCAAGAATTGATTAAGATTTTAGATAGAAATATCATTATATCAAACCAATAATATCACCAAATCATGTAACAAAATCATGCCTAATATTTTGTCTGAGTTTTGTGTTATTTTAAGTGGCCCATTTTCGGAATAGAAGAACCCTGATTCTTAATTTTCTTAATTCTTGTTGTTAATGGAGCTTAATTACTTCACAAATTTACCATCTGTAATCAGCAAATCCGTTTACAAACCATGGCGCGATCTTTTGAAATCTGATGATTTCATCAAATCCAAATCAAAACCCCTCCCGCCCTTGTTCGAATTTACCAGGTGCATGACTCAACCCAGTGCAAGATTATCGAAATTGAAGACGAAGACGAAGTTGATGTGGAGAAGAGCCACGATCTCCACTACCATCCGCTCACAGATTTGATGATCCCTCACAGAAGCACATGATTAATTGATTGTATCACTGCTAATGCGTTGCTTCTTTTCTACTCACTTTTAATGAAAGGTATTTACATATGCAATCCCATCACTTGTGAATATATCGAGCTCAATTACCCTGAGGACTACATTCCGGGGTATCAATTGTTGCAAGTTGGATTCGGTGTGAGCAAAATAAGTGGGCAATATAAGGTGGTTTGGATCAATCCGGACAGGGGTTCTAACTCTCATTGTGTATGCACCCTCGGAACCGGAACATGGAGACGCCTTGAAGCCGGAGCTGCTTCTGGTTTCAGATTGTCGGGTGAACCCATTTTATGCAATGACAACCTCCATTGGAGAGTGTATTTTTCGAAGAATCACATATTAGGTTTTTGTGGTTTTGATGTCGAAACAGAATGTTTTAGCATCTTCTCTTTTCCTCGCCCTATGGGAGAGAGCATTGGGAATTTATCCGTTTTAAGGAACCGTCTGTGTTATTCTTACTACACACACAGCAACGATGAAATTGTCATCTGGATGATGAAGGAATACCAAGTCTATGAATCTTGGACCATAGAGTACAAGATGAGTACTAATGGTTCTGATTTATCCTTTCGTATGCCATATATGCATGTTGAAGCAATTAAACTTTTTAAAGATGGTGATGTTTTTAAACTTTTTAAAGATGGTGATGTTTTGATGTTGCTGGACCATTTTCTATTTTAGTCTACTACTGCAACAACACAAGAATTGTTCAACAAGTCGAAATGTTGAAGGATGCATGATGAGTCTCGTTCTAAGCCTTGGTTACTGGTCAGTATAACGTGCTTTATTGGATAATATCTGCAAAATAGTTGCTAAAGTGTGCAGGTTGAGGTACCAAATCAGGAGGAAAGGATCGGAAGAAATTCGAGTGAAAAAGCAGAAAAAAGTGTGCAACTGGCCAGTATGAGCAGAAAAAGTGCAAACTGGCAATTATGGGCAGAAAAGGTGCAAACTGGCCAGGATGGATGCTACGGAACTGGACACGAGAAAGAAGGACTTGCTTGGAACAATCAACTACTAAAGAGGGACAAAATTGTCATTTCGCATGAAGAGGCTGCCCTAGAAATTAGGGCAAGCTACCCTATAAATAGGAGTTGAACATAAGGAGGAATCACTTTTAACTTATCACTTTTGAATTATCATCACTTTGAGAACACTTTTTGGGAGAATAGCTCCATTAGCTCTAAGTTCCACTCTCTAAATCCAGCAGCCTGCCATGAAGATTCCGGCCACCAGCCGGTGGGGAGTTATCATGCCGGAATCATTCCAGCCGCCGTAGTCCAGTTCCAGTTTTAGAAGAAGCCATCAGCCATTTACATGCTTTCTTTTAATGCTTTCTTAGTTTAAGAACTTGTTTCACTTGCATTTGTCTCGGATTTCAGTAGTTAATATGTTTGAAGCGTCTTTTGGTTTAAATGTTTGAATGAAGTTAAGTTTTAAGATTTTATTTGAGTTTCAGCTTTGTTATTTCTTTAAATCTCTCTAGTTAGCTAGATCTGATAGTTTTATGTTGATTTCTGTTGTTTAAGTGCTTGAATCTGCCTAGCTTAGTTAGATCTAATCTTTCCTTATTGTGTTTACAAGTTTTAATCGGTTTAAGTTTCTAAAAAATGCATGGAATTCTTTTCTGTTTGTTTCTGTCACTGTCCTGTTGACCAGTATGCGTAAATCTCAGGTTTTCTTGCTTTCGTTCTCAATTTCAAGTTAAATATTGCATTTACGAATTTTTGAACTTGAGCATTCGTCAATGGAGTTTGTTAGATCTGGTTAGTTTAGCTTGGTGAAGAAGAAAATGTCACAATCAAAGATATGTTGCTTTTGTTACTTTTTACTTTTTTACTTGCACTTTTTTCAGCTTTTCTGCAAACCCATCAGTCAGTCTGCCAGCATGTCCTTTGATTCCCTTTACCTTTTGTCTAGCCATTTTTAGTAAGTTTCGTCTAGTAGCTCTCATATGCATAACTAGGTGTCCAACTTTCACATTCACGTACACATCCAATAGCATTAAGCATTTAGTTACCTACTTGTCAGTATAGGTAGAGTCTCATTTTAATTTTACGCCTAGGTAGAACTCAACCCCAAAAGCGTGGTAGCTAACCAACCCTTCCAAAATGTCTTTGCAATTGCAGTTCGCCTACATCCATCTCTGTGGGATCGACCCTTACTCCACTATACTAGCCAGTAGAAGTGGGTTGAGGTATTTTGTTGACAAGAGGTTTTAGGCACAGACCCAACGACACAGCTAGGTCTAGGCACCATCCTGGCCAGTTGACACGTACACACACAGAGTCGCCGCCCATAAAAACCTCTTCCTTGTCAATGCATATGCAAAGAGGGGTTATGCCATGATTTTCAATCCTAGCCTTCTCCCACTCAAGAGTTTCGGATTGGAGAATGTTTTCTCGTTTTAGTCCATAATTTTAGTCTACATATGTGTTCGTGTCGAATGTTTGTTTGTCATTGTAGGGTCATCTGTCTTTTAGTGTTCGGGTTTGGCTTTGTCATGTCGAATAGAAATTGTAGTTTAAGCTATTCATTCGGAGCATTCGGAGCTTGTTTGAATTGCAGAAACATAATTATAACTTTACCATGAAAACAATTCGAAATGTAACAATTTAGGGTAGTCATTTCAAACGAAAGCAGTTTCCAATGCTATAAACAATCATACTAATATGACAAAAAATTGCTAATAAATTTATGTATAAAACAAATATATAAAGTGTGAAGAGATGACTGAATATATACCGCATTCAATTATCTTCACAAATCTGCCATCTGAAATCACCACCACTAACATCCTCTCGCGGCTCCCTATCCGAAGCACTGCGTTAAGCAAGTGCGGTTTGCAAACCATGTTTCAATCTGCTCGACTCCGACGATTTCGAATTCAAAACCCCACCCGCCCTAGATTTGGCATACGTGATGTCCAGGAGGATAAGATCACTGGCGGACCTAGGAGGGGGCGGTCGCCCCCTCCCGGCTGTTCGGAGAGCCTAAACCTTTCCTTGAATCGAGCCGAAAATAGTATATCCGCCCCCTCCGTGGAGGGTAGAAATATACTTTGTTTTCGATAAATGTCTTATGAAATGGAGTAGTCTAATGGTTGGCTGTTGGTTTTTTTCTAAGAGGTCTAGGGATCAACCCTTGACAAGAGCACATTTTTTTCATTTTTTACTCTTTTAGTTTATCAATTCATATTTCTTTCTTTATCATAGGATGGACATTCACCTCCAACAAATAAGTTAAAAGTACACTATAGAGTAAATGATCAACCATTATTGACTCATTAACTTGTCATCAATTTTTAGTTAAGTTGAAAATTTAATGTAATTAGTTAGCACTTTATTAGTTAGTTAAGTTGTTGTTATTCCATTTTTTTCTCTTATCTCCTTTACTTTATCAATTTTATACTAAAACACATACTATCATTAAAAAGTTCTTGTTTTTAAAAAACAAAGAGAGTATAGTATAATAGATATTTAGGCGTGATTTAGTGATATTAGGCATATTTTATGATATTTATTTCCTAAATCAGGGTCATCTTCCTTTGCTTGTAGCATCATAATCCAAAATTAAGACCAAATCTACACCCTTAGCATCATGAGATTGAACCTTACGAATTTCAATAAATAGTAGACAAAATATCAATAAAATGGTAATATCATCATTTTGTTATCGTATGATAATTTTCGTGAGTGTTTTTTTTATATCAACATAGTGATGGGGTTTGGTGCCCCTTGCACTGCGGAAGACTTGTACAAAACAAATAAATCAGATACGGATCTATTTGACCGATTATGCGATTAATCAATCCACATGTTGAACAGATAATTGAATGCCAGAACGCAAATAATTCATGCTCATAGAAAGTAAATCCTAAACATGAATATTACGGTTTTAGAGTTACCGATTTGATTCTCCAAAGAATCGACGATTGCTCGTGCCTTCTCCACGATGATCTTCAATACTAGACCACGGATCTTCTGACTGGTTCCCGAACTTTATCTTGATATCAGGGTGTGCTGATCTTATCAAAATACTAGGACTCGAATAGAGAAGACAGAAATTTTTCACGCAGGAGAGTTGAAAATCTCACGGGGGAGAAAATCATGAAAATTTCGTATCCTACTAAAGAGAGGAGAGGGACAAAAATTATCAATGAAAAATATAAGTGTGTTTTCTGTCTCCTTTATTCTCTTATTTATATTAAGTTCATATTGGGCCAAGTCAACTATGTATGGAAGGTTTTGGATATGGGCTCCCCCAATTAGCTTTTAACTAATTAAATTGAACCCCAATTTAATATAAGCTTTTAATTTGAATATTACGAGCAGCCACTACAGACGTAATATTGCACTCCCCATCCAAATCCAAAATTACAAGTAATCCGGGTTTCCATTATTTATATTATTTATTTCACACGCTTAAGATATTAATGTCCATTAATTAATTAATGTCTGCTATGGACTTAATTAATTAACATCTTATTAATTCCAAGAGTGGACTTAGCAAGAAACACTTATTTATTATTCATAGAGTAGTAAAACTCTAATGGCCAGTTTCCCAAATAATAAAACCTTGTTCGAGCTCCTCTTGAGGACATTATCAAACGAGACTCGCCTCGTGCGCGATTCAACATAATAGCAATCCTAGCACCGCTAGATATTAATCACCACTACCCAAATTATTGGGTTGCGAAAAACCCGCACCATTTGATAAGTCAAAGTAGTGCATAATCAATACCGTATGCTCAATGCTAACGTATGTAGATTAAGAAATAGTATTTTATCAAGACCTAGTCTTTTAGTAGATAACATAAAGACACGTCTTGCTGTTAGATCCATTCAGTGCTATACCACACCAACGTCATCTTATTTCAGAAAGGCTTAGAAATAATCGGACTGACATTGCAACCTTTCACGATAGGTAGTCTAAGCCTATCTAGGTTGTGAAATTCTTCTTTTTCTTTTGCAAAGCATTGCATACAACCGACCGTGTTACTTTAAAGTGGACGACGCCCACAACCAGTCTACTAAGCAAAAGACTTAGACTTTGTTTGCTTCTTATACATTTAAATGTTTATAAAACATCTTATAAATGCACAAGCAAACACAATGTAATAATATACTGATTCTATTCGTGCGAAACTGCTCGTATAATACTGAATTGGGTTAAACTGCTCGTATAATACATTTAAACTGCTCGTAGAGTTTTACGTATACAAGCAAGATTCTATTCGAGCGAAACTTGCTCGAAACATGCTTTTCAGTATACCAAACCTAACAATCTCCCACTTATACTCAAAACATGCTTTCGAGTATACGCACTGCCAAAAACTCTCCCACTTATACTCAAAGCAAGTATTGATACTAGATATATCGAACCACCATTCATTTCACATCATGTTTGAACATGTTGCCACAAAGGCATTTTATGTGAAAAATCTGCTTGGTTGTTCTCTGATCATATCTTTTGCACTATAATGTCTAATATGACCACGAGTGCTCGACGTCAAGGGTCTTCATTTCGGCGTGAGCCATGGGTTGATTGGGGCCCAAGGATGAAAGAGAAGACAAGAAAATGGTCCAACAAAGCTAGAGGGATTCCCGATGAGGCAATGAATAGAGACGGCTCGGATTTGAGGACAAATCCTTTCCAAGAAGGGGAGGATGATACGATCATGGAAGTCGTGCGTCAAGGATTTCAACTACAGTTGGATTCAACTGGAAATCGTCCTATTGAGATGACATCCGAAAGCTATGAAACTACCACCATTGTCTTCGTCTTGGAAACGGCTTCGCGTGGGTATCCTGCACATCCCAATCGGAGTCCGAATGAGGGAGTTATGGCGGTTTTACGGAAGTCGCGCAGAGAAGGCCGGGAGCTTCGGGAAAAATGCCCGACCGGGCGTTTCGCTTGTGAAAATCGCCCGGGGACAGGGAAAACGCCCGGGCCGGGCATTTTGGCATGTGAAAAACGCCCGACCGGGCGATTATGCCGATTTTTAGATTTTGTGGGCCAACTTTCTATTTTTGGACCCATAGTATAAATACCTCTTGATGTCATTTATTTTCCTTAGATTTTGATTAAATTAGATGCTTGAGAGCTTTGTTTCCTCGTGGAGAGGGTTTCTATCCAATTCCTAGATTTAGGTTGCTTGAATCCATCAATTGCTAGTTCAAGCATGGGATTTCCATCAATTGCTAGTTCAAGCATGGATCAAGTAGAGGTATGCTTTGAGGTTTGTGGTTCCCTTGAAGATCTAGCCATGGATGCATGTTAGTTATGTTGTAAGTGCCTTAGCTTGATTCATCAATGACTATGTATCCCAATTTCCACCCTATCCAATGTTATTTCCTTCTTTGTTCATCCTAGTTTCCTTATTTGTTGCTGGGTTGCCTTTATTGATAAAATAGAAAACCAATTCTCACAAAAATACCTAGATCAAGCATCACAATTGGGTAAATCCTTGGGAAATGGACCTTACAATACATGGGTCTTTATCAATGTCTTTGTCGCGTACTTGATCTTTAATTAATTTCATCTCTCTATGTGATTGCTTAGCTTTATTAGCTTGTGTGTCCCTTGAGTTAGCCTTCACTAGAGTCATACTCCAAATGTAATACTCATAGGCATACTCAAACTTACGACTAAAGCTATTAGGAAGATACTCCTAAGGTAAACACATATTAAGAGGATGACTTACTCGGTCACTGATTAGTCATAAAACTAAGTCACTGTAACCCCAAGGACATTACATGAATGACTGGTAAACTAGAATATAGTTACTAGTCTTTCTCAAGCACTAGGATATATTCATTACTTCAATCAAAATCCTTTGCCATGGTTAATATGATATATACTTGCTACGCATAAGCACGACTAATATCAAACTTAGTACACATTATAGCATACATGAGACAACTATCTCCGAAACTAGTCTCATAATTCTTAATCTCACTAAGCGTCAAACGACACTCGACTAGAGAAAAGACAATTCCATATTGAAAGGTATAAACCTTTTCATGGAATTTCTAATGCTAAAATGTTCCAAGCAATGTATAGATATAGGATTCCTAAGAGAATCTCAACATTCTTTCTAGCAAATCTTAAAAGGACTTAGATGCTAAGAATGTAATTAGTTTCTCTTTAATCCTTTATCCTAAAAACTGGGTAGACAACCAATTTTCCTACGCCAGATGCTAATCTTAGTTGTTTGCAACTTTTGTAGATTTCATCATCGTAGAGTACCAATAGTACCATATGTAATGCACTTTCAACTTCCTTGTGCTTACAGCACTGTTAAGGACACAAGTCAAAATCCAAATATTTGACAATTTTGATAAAACACATATACTCTGATTTAGAAGCTCGCCTAAGACCACGAAGGTCTATATGAGCCTCCAATCATGCGTTTCTTGCCCTTGATTACATATCCATTAGAATGTTCTAGTAGATGATTTCCTCAAGACTTCTATTTCTAGAAGGCTGTCTTGACAATCATAATGCATACGTTCTAATTTATGTAAGCTCTAATAGACAATATGATCGAATAAATCCTGGCACAACGATAGCGAGAAGATAATTCTCTTTGGGCATAACCCATTGTCATTGTCTAGCCATTTGAGATCCACATTTACACTTGCAAAGATACTTGCTCCCACTGACTGACACAACCTGTAGGTAGTATTGCAAGTCTTGTAAAATATGTTGTCTATCTTAGATTGTAATATGGAATCTATCACCTTTTCAAAGATGATTATCCAAATTAACCAATACTACATTGTAGTTAAAGGGATTATGTTCAAGTTAATCTAAGACTGAGTCTTACGATACTCTTAGACCCATGAACTTGTTGTGTTCCAGTGGAACGCTCCCACTACGACATGGTTCTTACAATCTTAGGTACTGAAGTTGATTTATTAGTGCAAAAGTTTCTAATGGTATGACTTCTTGGTAATGTGGAAAATCTGATATCTCTCTCTTTATTTTGAGAGTTATCACGTTGTTAAGCTTATAGTTCATCTCTTGATCTTCATACAAGAATTATATCATTGAAGATTACAAAACTTATAACCTTACATCATTTGGGACAAACCTTAAAACATGACTCAGTACACAACTCCAATTTCTTGGACACTTTTCCAACATGTGTTGGAACAACATTACACCTTGAGATGTGCTAGACTAGAGACACTCTAGTCCACAACTCGTGTTTTGTAGAAGGTACTGATGTTGGTAGTTTCTTTAATGTTTATCCCATCAATGATAAGATTTTAGTGAGTACAACTCATCACTTAATCAAACTTGTCTTAGAAAGACTTCGATTCCTTCTTACATAACTATCCCATTCATTAGATGAATGCTTGGATTCGTTAATGGAGATTAGACTCCCACTACTGATCATAACCCTTTGCTCGTCTCCTTATGGTGTAAACCATTGAGACTTGCTAGTCTTTCTATGTTGCACTTCTATAAGTATTCTGAATCTCTTGAAAAATCAAATGATTCTAACTCATAGTGCATCAAAAAGACTTTCTCAACTCTCAAGCTATTTAACGAAATGTTAAAATCTTGATAGTCTAGATCAGTTCGAACAATTGCTAAGTATTTTCTTGGCCTTAAGACTAAGAGCCATAAATACCTTATCATTCAATGATTAAGAAGTTGATGTGTTGTTGAATACTCAACCTTGTCGCACTTATATTATTTGAATACTATGATGCTTTAAGCATCAACCATAAAACAATAGTTGAGCATTAATAGCCCCCACTGCAACAAAAACCTAACTGGATCAAGATCTCTTACTTCGAAGTTGCATTATCATGTAAGTCACCGTCCTTCTATAAAATAGGTCAATCCAACTCACAAAGCATATTTTCTCGCTTTAAACAAACTTTGACGACAATTCAGGCTCTCCCATTTCCATATCTAGTCTTTTGTTCAAAAGAAATAGGACTTAAGAAAATGTAGCCTTTATGAATTCGTTATCTATCATGTTACTTTCCTCTAACAGTAATATAACGACTATTATTCTGAAGATTTTCTACATTTCAGTTAAACCTTTTTGTAGTCATTTCTTATTACTTTAGGCGATGACTTGTGTGTTAGAAACTATTTGAGTGATCAAAAGATCCTCAAAACATTCTGTCACTCTAGGATATTCCAATCGAGTCATCTTGACAGATTCTATTTATATCCATCTTTCATCGTCATTAACCAAGACTTGTCGAGCTACTTAAAAGGAAAATAGCTTGACCCTATTCCTCAAAGAGCTTGTCAAGTACATGCATAATGCATTCTCAAACATTCTTCGTGGAATTATGTCGAGGAAATGGAGGACATGAATCACTGAGTATAAACTCCAAGCTTTCAGCGATGAGAATCTTATCTATTTTCATTTCTGGTCTACATAATTTAGGCATTCGAGTTTACTTTCTTTAAGGATCGCAGGCAAATATTAAATGACATAATGAAGATTTGACAAATAAACTTATTATCACATACTCATGCTCAATACATAATCGCAAATAACCACAAAACAATTATGTATCTTGCAACTGTAAAATTAAAATTTTGTACCCTCAAGCAGAGGTCAATACGCATTAAAATTTTAGCAATTTTACTGGTCACAACATCGACGAATAGTCCAGAGACCGCAGCACGGCATGGCCGCCAAATGTTTCCTAAGCACGACCATCGGATTTAGCATTACAGAATCTTGTTTCTACAATACACACCCATAACAATGCTCATGTGCCGATAACAAAACCAAGCTATCTCATAAGTTCTGTTTGAACTTCTGAAACTTGTAATTTCTTAGGATTATTGTCCCCACAACATGGGTGGCGATAATATTAGAAACTACTTTCTAGTTCATACTATTTATACTTGAGAAGTCTGCCCTTATGAACTTGCTATTTCTTAGGATTATTGTCCCCACAGCATGGGTGGCGATAATATTAGAAACTAGCTACATAAATTTGCAAACCAACCGATGGAGACCGTATACAACGCACTTGTTGTAATCATCACTTAGATATTTTTATATGGTTTTGCATAATTATCACATAAGCAGATAAAACAGATAATCCACTTAAAATATATAAACACCAAATAAACAGATAAATCCATTTAATGCATGGCATTTAAACGCACATGATAATTATCAAAAAATATTTAATCTAGTCAAGGGAGAATCAATTAAATAATTAGGTTTTATCTTGGATAATAATTATCCAAATTCATTTATGATTTATCAAGATAGAGTCAACTATCTAAATCCACTTAGGATTATTCTAGATTTTATTTCGATAAAATCAAATCCTACAATTCAAGATAACGTTGATCTATGATTATCATTATTTAAATATTGCTAGGATATTACTAGATAGAAACAATTCCATCATAATCCATTAGATAAAAATAAAATCCTATCAACCAAGATTAATATCAATCTCAATTCTATTTAGAATAGACATTTAGAATATATCAAATATTACTTAGGATTTCTTAGATAAATAAATTCATCTAAATCCAATTAAATAAGGATTTTCTTATAGAGTATATATCTTTATCCTAATCTATCTAGGATATAAATCCAAAGGATAAAGATAAAAATTGGATTAATTAATGCTTATTTTAATCCATCTAGGATTTGTCTTAATAGAATTAAATCTATTCAAATCCATAAGATAAAATAAATTAATATAAATGTTTATCCTAATTCATCTAGGATTTATCTTGGAATAAATCCATATAAATCCATAGAATACGATAATATTATATTATAATTGTCCAAATCTATCCAAGATTTATCTAGGAACAAATCCATATAAATCTACAAGACAAGAATAAAATATTATATTATAACTATCCAAATCCATCTAGAATTTATCTATGAATAAATTCATATAAACTCATAGGATAAGAATAAAATAATATTATCAATATCTAAATCCAACTAGGATTTGTCTAGGGATAAATCCACATTAATCCATAGGATATAGATAAAAAATTAGATTGTCATTATCCAAATTTAACTAGGATTCATCTAGGAATCAAATCCCTACAAATCTATAAAGTAAGGATAAAATCTTTAATTAATCCATGATTTAATACAAAATCAAATCTTATAGAATATATAAAATCCATGAAAGATATATTCAAATCTTATTTCTAAATTTATCTTAATTATTTTCCAAAATTAATACCAAGGGTTAGAAACCCTAATCAAATTTGGAAACTGAAGTCACGGAACGAGACATCGTGATGTCGCGCGGCTGCTTACGGAGGGACGCTACTGCTTCGTTTCTGACGCTGCTCCTGCGTCACCTCCGACAGCCTGCTGGGCATCGCAGCAGCTGCTGCCCGGAACTCCGGCGTTGCTTCATCCTCTCCGGCGCCTGCTGTTGCTGCATCGTCATCGCTATTGCGACGTCGGCTTCGTAGCGCTGCAACTCGCTGCGCGCGGAGCTCCCACTGCTCCATAGGCGCTGCATATTCACTGCAGCTGCTGTCACAACAGCCCGCTGACAGCTTGCGACGTTCTCGCAAATCCAATTTCAATTCACGACAATGAATTGTATATTACTAATGATCAAACATTTAATACAATTCAATCACGTAAAGAATCTAATCATATTGAACATATCATGATTAGTAATCATTGCAATACGTCAAAAAAAAAAAATTACTTATTATATTCGTGAAGAATATCTCAGCGACGTGCAGCCCCTGGCGCAAGCGCCAACTGCAGGTCCTTTCCGTACTTCGTCGTTTATTGTTGATACAACTAAAACACACCACAAAGAAAACATGCATTCAAGCAATTCACATAACATGAAATTAATCCACATAATCAGAGCTAAAAACTTGTCTCTGATACCAATTCATGGAGTTTGGTGCCCCTTGCACAGTGGAAGAGTTGTACAAAACAAATAAATCAGATACGGATCAATTTGACCGATTATGCGATTAATCAATCCACATGTTAAACCGATAATTGCATGCAAGAACGCAAATAATTCATGTTCATAGAAAGAAAATCCTAAACATGAATACTACGGTTTTAGAGTTACCGATTTGATTCTCCAAAGAATTGACGATTGCTCGCGCCTTCTCCACGATGATCTTCAATACTAGACCACGGATCTTCTGACTGGTTCCCGAACTTTATCTTGATATCAGGGTGGGCTGATCTTATCAAAATACTAGGACTCGAATAGAAAAGACAGAACTTTTTCACGGAGGAGAGCTGGAAATCTCACGGGGGAGAAAATCATGAAAATTTCGACTCCTACTAAAGAGAGGAGAGGGACGAAAATTATCAATGAAAAATATAAGTGTGTTTTCTGTCTCCTTTATTCTCCTATTTATATTAAATTCATATTGGGCCCAGTCAGGGATTTATGGAAGGTTTTGGATATGAGCTCCCCCAATTAGCTTTTTACTAATTAAATTGAACCTCAATTTAATATAAGCTTTTAATTGGAATATTACGAGCAGCCACTACAGAAGTAATATTGCACTCCCCATCCAAATCCGAAATTACAAGTAATCTGGGTTTCCATTATTTATATTATTTATTTCCCACGCTTAAGATATAAATGTTCATTAATTAATTAATATCTGCTATGGACTTAATTAATTAACATCTTATTAATTCCAAGAGTGGACTTAGCAAGAAACACTTATTTATTATTCATAGAGTAGTAAAACTCCAACTGGCCAGTTTCCCGAATAATAAAATGTGAGGACATTATCAAACGAGACTCACCTCGTGCGCGATTCAACATTATAGCAATCCTAGCACCGCTAGATATTAATCACCACTACCCAATATATCAGGATTGGTTGCGAAAAACCCGCACCATTTGATAAGTCAAAGTAGTGCAAAATCAATACCGTATGCTCAATGCTAACGTATGTAGATTAAGAAATAATATTTTATCAAGACCTAGTCTTTCAGTAGATAGCATAAAGACACGTCTTGCTGTTAGATCCATTCAGTGCTATACCACACCAACGTCATCTTATTTCAGAAAGGCTTAGAAATAATCGGACTGACATTGCAACCTTTCACGATAGGTAGTCTACGCCTATCTGGGTTGTGAAATTCTTCTTTTTCTTTTGCAAAGCATTGCATAGAACCGACTGTGTTACCTTAAAGTGGACGACGCCCACAACTAGTCTACTAAGCAAAAGACTTAGACTTTGTTTGCTTCTTATACATTTAAATGTTTATAAAATATCTTATAAATGCACAAGCAAACACAATGTAATAATATACTGATTCTATTCGTGCGAAACTGCTCGAATAA
Organism: Salvia hispanica; assembly: GCF_029641045.1. Taxonomy (NCBI): domain Eukaryota; kingdom Viridiplantae; phylum Streptophyta; class Magnoliopsida; order Lamiales; family Lamiaceae; genus Salvia; species Salvia hispanica. The sequence goes on along the minus strand of NC_142697.1, from coordinate 34,119,172 downwards.
ATTTAAATGTAAGATGATTCTAATGAGACGGAATTGACATTAATACCCCTTATTTTTATTTAATAATTTTCTTGATTAAAAATATAATCCATGTGACATTATTTCAACCACTTGATCTCCTAATCTAATGGGTAAGATTTGGTCTTAATTTGGGATTGCTAATTAGTTAGCAATGGATCACTGCCCTCCTAAGTCATAATTAAGATCTCCTAAATATTTTCCATATAATATTAGACGTGATTTAGGAGTAATATTTATTTTCTAAATATTAATCAAATCTTAAACAAAATCATGTAATATTTTGTCATATAATATCTTAAATTCACCCTATACTCTTAATTAAATCCGTCATACCGTAAATAAGGTCCGAAGTTTGATATGCCAAAAATTTTGGTAAAGTAAAAATAGATTTTTACGCATAGAGAATTTTGGGTATGGTACTACTCCACGTAATAAAAAATAAGTTTGAAAGTATAAAAGCTTTTAAATTTAATTAGTCATAAAATAAAAGTTCAAATTTTTAAAATATCATTTTGAACTTTATCGGATATAATGCGTTATATGATTTGTTAGATAAAATTTTATATCTTTGAAATATAGAAAGGACAATTCAATTTGAAATTTCCAAACGTTTTATGATTTCTATAGTTAAAAGATTATATAAATGGAAAATGTTTTTAGTGATATCTTTACAAATATAAAAGGGCAATATGGGAATGAAATAATACATTAATAAGGAAACCAGTTTAACATTTGAGGGCATTTTGAGTGTACAATTTTTTATTAATATATCTTTACTCTACAAAATACTATTCCCTCTGTCCCAAGGTAGATGTCATACTTGGGAGATGTCACGAGATCTTAGGATATGTTATTTTGTGTGTTAAGTGGTGAGAGAAAATATAATTTTACAATTGATGTGAGAGGGAACTTTTTCCAGAAAAAGAAATGTGACATCTTTTTTGGGACAAACTAAATAGGACTATAGACCGGAGGGAGTACTATTTAGGCGTGATTTGTATTAAGCATGATTTTATCATATTTACTTTTTAAATCTTAATTAAAATCTCCTAAGTATTTTCCATATAATATTAGAGAGATTAAATAGGCATAATGAAAATATCCTAGATCTTTTCTATATAATATTAGACGTGATTTATGAATAATGCTTACTTCTAAATCGTAAATAAAATTATATACTAATATTTTTTCATATAATATCGTAAATTCACCCTATAATCTAAATCAAATCACGGTTATAATACTCATTCTCCGTCCACCTTAATTGTCCACTTTTGCTCTTTTCGTCTTCCTTATTAATTGTTCACTTTCACTTTTATTGTAAATGGGAAGTAGACTTTACATTCAACTAACTCATTCTAGTCACATTTTATTATTCAACACGAGATTTTATGTAGTTTTATTTTGGGTGTTAAAGTGGAGAATAAATTAAGGGAGAGGAAATAAAGTAGAGATAAAAAGGTTTTCTACTTTTCGTAATAGGTCATCTTTGTTAGGACAAACCAAAGAGAAAAATGAGCCATTTTCTATAACATCCCGAATTTCCGAACCCTAATTTTAGAGCCCTAAAATTTATTATTGATGACGTGGGAGATGTGAATTATTTGATAAATGGATTTATTGCATGAGTTTCTTTGACCGGGAAGTTTGAAAAGTCAAACTTGTTGGCTATGTGATGTGGCATGTAATTTATTAACTTATGAGGTAAATTATTCGTTTAAGGGTGAGTGAGAATAGTAGGGAAATTTTCCATTAATACTAGCCACCAAAATATTGAGATTTTCTAACCCTTGGACTTTTGGAGGGGGAATTCTATTTTCTAGATTTAATTTATTTCTTGGGATATTTATCCAAATTAAATCCAAACCCCAATTATTCCTTATTTTTATTTGAGAAAATCGAGCCCCTTATTTTTCCTAGGTGATTTTCAAAAATCACCCATGTAGGGAAGGAAATATTATTTTGCTTGTTTAATTGATTTCTTATTTGATTTCCTTCCATACCTAGAATTTAATATTCTACCAAATCTTTCCATACCTCAAGAGATCCTGCCATATCTTATTTTAGTTGATATTAAATATCCATGCCTTATTTAAAAGGCTACTACACGCCTATTTCCCTTCCTCCAATGGGAGAATTTTTATTTTATTTTGCTCCATGATATTTTATTCTACTCCGTAAAATATACCAACCCATAATTTTGGCTAATTAGGAGCCATATATTTCAAAAATTACCATGCTTGATACCCTAGAGCTTATTTTTGGTATTTCTTCTTCCCTACTCCATAATATTGTTTTATTTAATTGTGGAGAATAAATCTTACCAAACATTCTATTTATTTACCTAAAGATTTTATTGAGTTCTATAAATAAGAGAAACCCCTAACCCTAAGCCCCATAATTTTCGCCCCCTACCCCATTATTTTCGCCCCTCCCTCTTCTCCACACTCTCTCAATTTTCTTCTACTTTACTCCATTGATCCTTCATCCTTTGAGAAGAATTAGAGTTTGAGCCTCAAGATTTTTGAAGAACCAAGTCTTTACTCCGTTTCTACCGTTCGTTTTTCTTAAAAAGGTATTCTTATATTAATCTTCTTCTTCTACTCGATTTCTCTCCTTCTAACCGATTAATCGGTATTCTTGAACCCTCGTGCATCTTGTTTGAGTGAAAGTGGGATAAAGGGGATATGGAAATATGTATGCATGAGTGTGCGTGTGTGTGTTGTGTGTATGTTGGCAAAATACTCTTGTGTGACATATATTGATGTTAGATCTAGAGTTGAGATGCTAATAGAACTTATGCGATGAACATGACCTTGATTGATTAATGATGCTAAGATAAATCGGTGGGAAAAAGGGAAAAACGTTGAGACATGCATGAGTTAGGAGTTTGTATTGAATCTGATTTGTGATATGTGCCTATGTGATTAAAAAGGTGAAACCTCAGTTGCGAAGCCGGATAACAAAGGAAAGAACTTACTTGAAACCTAAGCAGTCGAGGTGGGCTTTATTCTTAAACTCTTTTATGTGCAAATATATGAATGTGGAGGAATAAGGGTGGTTTAACTGTTATGTCATGCCTATGTCTGTTTTTGTTGTGATATTGTGCACCTGACGCCTAGTTTGTGAGTTCGCTCCATTGGGCTATAGGGCTATGGATATGTTTATACGAATTCGGGTCTGAGTATGGGCCGCAAACCCAACCAGGCTGTGTACACGAGGGGATCGGGAGCCGTCCTTGCTAGTCGGTCGGTCTCGTGGGCGAAAAGTGTGGCCACACTTTCGTCGCACTATGGAAAGATTGTGATTGTGGAAAATGATGAGAAAAGTGGGGAGTTATTTTGACTGGCCAGTCTATGGAAAATATATTTTTGTGATACTCGTGATATTCTCTTTTAACTGCTTAAAACTCGAGTTCACTTGGTAAGGGTGGCATAACTTATAAAATGTTTTGGCAACGAGTTCACTGAGTATTTCAAAATACTCAGCCCTGCATGTGTTTTCCTTATGTGCAGGTTGAACGATGACGAGCGGTGGCGGGTGTTGAGCAGGATAACTAATTAAGATGGATGTTTTAAACTTCAAGCGTAGTTGTGTCTTCATACATAACTGCTCTTTCTCTTGTTCGTTTTCCGCTGAAATTATTTGAAACACTTTGGTATTTTTTGGATATTTTGCACTTTCCTTCGGTTTAAAGGCCTTAGACCTTCTTGTGGTTTTTATCTTGGAAACTATGTCATACTCTTGAGTTTTTTATCGTAATTTATGATACTTTCCTTTTTCTTATTTAAGCTTCTAGGTTAAGTTGTTGTTTTAAATGCTCTGATAGTTCCTTTAAACTTTTGGTCAAAACTCTTAAAATGAAACCCTAGCCTATGTTGAATTCTTTAAGCCCGTTTTGGTAGCAGTCGCCGCATTTATTGTACCCTAGGAGGGCGGGCTGTTACAGTTGGTATCAGAGCCTCAGTTCTTTCCGCTCTGGACCCAAGAGTCTTTTCAAAAATTTAAGTTGTCCTTGTAATCATTTTTTTTTCTAACGAACTGAATATGGAAGGCTCAACACTGCAACTCGTCTCGTTCAACCATGAAGAAAGAGGTACAAAATATTTCTATGATTGAAACTTTATGCTCTTGGAAATTTCGGTGGAAAGTGTTATTTTTGTGAAAAGCATGCCATAAGTGTTGGAAAAATTGTGAATGTGAAGCGATGCTTCCCGAATGATGATCGGTCGAATGTGTATGAGAACTTGTGAAAATTGTGAAATGCGAATGTGATTACGTGTGATTATGTTGAAATGTTGCGATGCTTAGACCTGGACTTTTGAACCTAGCATGCCTTAGCTATACGATCACAGCGCTTGTATCAACAGTAGAAACGCGGAATAACTAGTATGAGACTTCAAGATATGCTTGAAATTATAGAGTGCCTAAGGAATAGGCCAGACTGAACGTGCTAAAACGTAGTTGTAGGTTGACAACTGCGGTATCACTTTCCTGAGTGATGAAACCAACGAAAATAAGTATATTCCGAACTTTGGTGTGTCCTTACAATGGCGAGATCATACCTAAAATCTAATAAAACTATGCAGTCTTGCATACCAGGCAATCGAAAAAGACTTTGAAGATGCGACCATCAAAAATAGTTATTTTCGACGATACGATGAATCTCAACTTGGAATCCACGGTTTCATAGAACGACGTTACCATGATCAGGATCGGGAGAAATGTGCGAGGGAGTGCGACCTTCGTAGTTAGAATGACCGATTTTTTTTTTAAATCAACAGTACTTACTTGGATCCTAAGTTCTTTTCGGGACGTTTTGAATGACCATGAGCCCTTATCTATTTAAACACCTTGGTTGACTCACAATTTGCAAGTGACATCCCTTATTTCTTTTCTTATATCGAGTCATGACTCACTTGGCTTGAAATTGTGTTTGCCCTTGTAACCTTGGGCCTCTTGCTTGAGTAGTATTCTTTAATTCATAAGAACGATATCTGATTTTATGAGCTTCTGTCACTGAACTTCATTCCTAAAATTGTTTGTAGTTATGATCTTCAGTATGATCACATTCAGACCTGTTTTTCTTCAAAAGATGGAATATTCTTCTTGGAACTTTGGTTCACTCCTTTATTTTGTAACCATGTTTGTGGCAAGCTCTTTCTGGCAGAAGTGAAATTCTTTTTAGCTCGGTTTTGATTTTTCTTTCCTCAGCACCAAGTTAAGGCTATCATGTTCTCTTCTTCCTTAACGGTTCTGAAAAGTTCCAATCAATTCGAGTTACCCTCAACAAAACCGTTGAACCATTATCAGTGCTACTTCATGACATTTGTCTATATTTCTAAATTCTGACACGACTGATTGTTTTAGGCCTTGACATGTTTGATCAATAACCGCTGTCCAAATTTTTTGCAAATTTTGATCGGACAGTCTGGTATGGAATTTGAGATTTCTAAAGCTTTTATTCACCCCTTTTCGCATTTGCGTCACCCCTTTTCGTTCGTTGTACTGAGACTCCTTTGAGACCACATTTTGAGATTCTATGGGGAATTCGCACCTTTTATCTCGCTATGAGCTACTTCTAGTTTTTTCTACCTTATTGCGTGAACCTACTTGTCCGTTCTATTTTCTTCCAAGTATCTTTCATCTTGTTGTGCAACTTGATTATGTCTTTTCTTGCGCAATTGTTTTCCTACAATAATATGTTAATTAAATTTCAACAAAAAATGATTGCTTTAGGAATCTTACTCTTTCTTTTTTTGTGTTGTTAAAATGTAGTAATATATCTCTTTGTCTTCTTGGTTTAATCTTGTTGTTATTCTTACAATTCATTCGTTGAATGGAGAGCATAGGGCAAGGGTACTCCTTTTCTCGGCACGAGTTCTCGTTTTTATCTCCTCCATATTGTTCGTCTTGTTACCACCTTTTTTCTTGGCATCCACTTCCTCAACCACTTGTTCCTGTATGTCACATGCATTACATTTTTTCACAATAACACAATAGACATTTATATATCTAAGGGGCTCTATTTATAATAATACCTCTTCAAGGGTATTCAGCTAATATAATATCTACCAATTTTATACATAACATTTTCCAGAATATCAACATATAAAAAAATATATTCCTTTCGACCTTCAGATTCTTCGTCTGTTCCCTTGGCTTCATTGTCAAACTCCTCATTTTCTGCTCCATGATAGAATGTAGGAGTGGGTGGTTTGTCTTCATCCTTTTCATTGTATCACAAATGTTAAAAAAAAGTTGAATTAGTAATTTTTTAAACATTAAATAAGTTAATGAGATTTAAAATAAATAAATAAATAAATTGTTCCGACTAACTTACTTCTGGAAAATCTTCATTGAAGCTGAAACTTGGGAACTCTTCCTTGTTTGCCAATTTTTTACTCTCTCGTGCCGCCTTCAAAAGGATACTTATCCATTCTAGCCAATCAGTGTTTTCACATTTCTCCCGTGACATAGCCTGGCTGAGTGAATCCACTGGGTCCATCTCCTCGTCACTTCTTCTATCTTTCATTCCAATTGTATTACGTATAGTATCACAAACAATCTTGAAGCAATCCATTTTTCTGACATCAAGAGGAGTATCTTGTAGAACTCTCACCACTGTTACCAAAGCATCTCCCATGGATTTCGTTGCTTTCATTACATTGTTCATATGTTTTTCTTCCCTCTTGGTTGAGCTGCTTGTCTCACTTTCACTCTGTTTTCCTTTTCCCTCATTTTCTTCTTCAGTAATATCAATGATAATAGGCTTTGCATTTGGATTATATCTTTTATCCATGCGCCCACATCCAAATTTTCCCACCTTCAACTCAGCGTCCAGTCTCTTCATCAAATTTTCAGTATTCCAGCCCTTGTAGGTAGGATAGGTGCGAGGAACTGTGCGGGAGAAATGTATTACCCTATCCACGTAGAATAGCTGCACAATTCGAAATAATATTTCAAATTTCAATATAAGTTTATGATAATATCAGTAATGTAGTACAAAGATGTTCTTATAAAAATCTTACCACCAAGAATGAAATTGGTCCACTGAAAGGTGATTTTTTTTCTGAATTTGTCCAAAGCACATGTTCTCGATCCAAAATTGACATCAAATATCCACACCAGTTTATATCCCTGATATTTTCCACTTCATTTATGAAGTGTTGAATCTTAGGCTTGATATTTCCACAGGTTGAAGTCTCAATCAGTGCTCCCTCCACTAATAGCAAGAAAATCTTCTTGAACATCTCACCTCCAATTACGTTTTTCATCATAACTTTCTCAACAGCTTTCTGGTTCATATTCCACTTTCCACGTGTAAAACCTTTTGCTACATCATCCATCAATGTATGCCCTGTTGTCTTCCTAGTAGCCCTCGCAACAGGTTGTCTGCCCTTGGGGAATCCTAGAGTCATCTGGACATCTTCTTCTTCGATATACAATATTCTCTTATTAGCCAAACGTATACCACGACATACTAGGTCATAGTTATCCAGTATCCAGTAGGCTAATTTACCTGGTATCCTTTTAACTTTGAACTGGAGTAATGCCCCAAATCCCATTTCCTTCACAGCAGCTTTTTGCCTATCATTTAAACGTCCCAACATATCAACAAAATCTTTGGTTGTCTTCTTTATGTTCAATGTTTCTGTCTCCTCCTCATCTTTTTCTTTCACCGCCTTTATAGTTTATTTCTTCATCTTCTGTTCCCCCACCTTTTCCTTCTTTTTTTCTGACTTCTCTCCATGTTCTACCTTTTCCGTTTCTTCTTAAGAATTGCCATCAACTTCCTTTTTATCCCCCTGTTTCTGTTTTGCTGCTTTTGCCTTTTTAACTTTTTCAACAAAAGACATTAAGTTCTCATTGTTTTCAAAGTCACCATCTTCCTCTGGTCTAGATCGTTTCCCTGTGGCTGTAATTTTGGTAAACATAAACCATGATTAATTTAGAAACAAACTCATGACAAGTACTACAATCATTCTAACATGCTGTTGAATTCACAAATATCAACATACAACATACATTTAGCTAAGACATCATCAACACATATCTAACTCAATATCAACATAGGGCTTACCCATTATCAACATTTAGCTAAGACATCATCAGCATATACCTTACCCAATATCAACATATAGCTTACCCAATATCAACATAGGGCTTACCCATTATCAACATTTAGCTAAGACATCATCAGCATATAGCTTACCCAATATCAATATAGGGCTTACCCATTATCAACATTTAGCTAAGACATCATCAGCATATACCTTACCCAATATCAACATATAGCTTACCCAATATCAATATAGGGTTTACCCATTATCAACATTTAGCTAAGACATCATCAGCATATAGCTTACCCAATATCAACATATAGCTTACACTTCATCAACATATAGCTTACCTAATATCAACATTTAGCTACCTCAATATACATATTTGTACTAGATACAAAAGCTTTCTAATATTAACAGAACTTCTAAATAATTCATTATAGCTTCAATCTTTCAGAAAATGAAGATTCACATTCTCATACGCTATCAAATCAGAAATCAATCTACCAACAATACAACTACAGAAGCTTATAAACATATTTCACTAAAATTTGAACCCTAATTCTTTATTGAAATCTGAAATCTCAAACTGCAATGCGAAAAATCAGAAATCGTTAAATCAAATTGAAAAATACCTTTCGATTCAGCAGGAGCATTTTCTATTGAAACCATTGCACCTTTTTTGAAGTCGTTCACTACAAAATAAATCTATTAGTTTCATTTCTATTGAAAATTTAGCAAGTTTAAAGAAAATTTTAGAGTTTAAATTTCATATATACCGTCGGTTTTCTTCAAATCTGTGAATCTGCCCTAGGTTGAGCTTTTCTTCGTAGGAGAAGGTGAGTTTTCGAGCTGTTCTTCTGTATTTGAGTGAGAGATATGTGTTTTGAAGTAGTGAATCTGGTTTTGGACGGCGAAAGAGATTGAAAGAGGAAATGACGTGAACGGCGACGAGATTGATAGATTCAGAGAGAAAATGTAGTGAATGGGGATTAGATTGAGAGATTCAGAGAGAAAATTATGAGAGATTTGAGAAAATTCTGAGAAAACGAGGCGACATATTGAGAGAGAAAATGGAGTGAATGGTATGGTTGTTGAAGGTGGAGTGAATGGTTTGAGAAATGAAATTGAATGTGCACGTTGAATTTTATGTAAATTGTCCATTTTACCCTTTCGTTGAGATTGTTAATTCAATGTATTGATATTTTTTTAATTCAATCTCAGCCTTTGATTTTTAGATCAAAGGGTCCATATTTAGTCTCAATTTGGGATTAAAGCTCAAAAATCTTGTTCCTATTTATTAAAGCTCAAAATCTTGTTCACAGAATAAACCCTAATCTGCTGCTTCTAAGTGTGATTGAGTTCTCCATTAATGGAGAAAGATTTCTTCACAAATCTACCATCAGAAATCATCACCGACATCCTCTCACGCCTCTATTTCCGAAGCATTTCAATCAGCAAATGTGTTTGCAAATCATGGCTCAATCTGCTCGAATCCGAAGATTTCAAAATTAAAACCCCACCGGACCTAGTTTGCTTGAAGTCGATGAGGACAAACCTGTCTCGTTGCACGATTTGTGAACTTGAAGACGAAGCCGATTTGAAGAGTCACGATATTCTCTACTTTCCGTTCATAGATTTCAATACACCTAACGGAAGCAGAAGAATGAAATTTATATCGTGCTCCGCCCTCCTAAGGAATACACCTCACTTTATAAGTCTATTTTTTATTTTTGCGTGAGCAAAATAAGTGGGCAATATAAGGTGGTCTATATAATCTTTGAATCCGACTATTTTCAAGTATACACCCTTGGAACAGGAATATGGAGGCGCGTTGAAACTGGCGTTGCTTCTAGTTTAACATACTTTTCTTATGAACATGTTGAATGTAATGGCAACCTCCATTGGTTAGTACAAGATTTGGGTCAATACTACTTTCGGATTCTAAGTTTTGATGTTGAAACAGAATGTTTTAGCATCTTCTCAACTCCTCCGGCTCTTCCTTTAGATGTAGTTGTGGACTGTAAATTGGAGTTTACTGTTCTAAGGGACTGCCTATGTCTTTGTTACACACGGGACTATGAAATTATCATCTAGCTGATGAAAGAATAACGAGTTAAGGAACCTTGGACCATAAAGTACAAGTTGAGTACTGTTGGTTTTGATGCCTATGGTGGTTGGGTTGACACGCTTGTTTTCCCTATCAAAGTTTTCAAAGGTGGCGACGTTTATATGCTGCTGAACCGAAATGACCTCATCTACTACTCCAACAAGACAAGAACTACTCAACGAGTAGGTATGTTTAATGATGCAGATGCAGGGTATTTCCTTAACTTTGCCGCGATTTTCACACCTAGCCTTTTCTCACTAAAGAGTTTCGGATTAGAGAATGTGATCTCGTTCTAAATCACAATGTTAGTCTATATTTGTGTCTTGGTCGTGTTCGTGTAAAACAGTACAATTGTACAAGGTTTCTTTATTGTGTGGTTTCTATATCTCACTTCCCCTACCAAAAAGTAGTAAAAATGAAGTGAGACGATTAATATGCGACGGACCAAATGTAAAACTAGAACACATATTGTGGGACAGAGGGAGTATTATTTATTCATTGTTTCATTGCATAACATTTCTGTTTTAGCATAAACTATTCATTGCTATGGTCTTTGCAGTTGTACCAGATGAGTTTATGTTGAATGTTTTTATTATCGTGTGGTGTTCGCCTGTTCGGATATGACCATTTGATGCTTTGTTGTTATCTTGCTAGAGTGATTTCAAGTTTTGGTATTTCACCCATGCCCGCATTTTAAAAATAGGACCGAATATTTAAGACTGCTTGAATGATGATGAAAAGAAAGTTAATAAGATGTAGTACTACTATTTTTGGATTACAATCTAGCTAGTTCAAATGATGATGAAAAGAAATTTAATTTGTAAGACGATTTGCCTTAAACTAATAAGTTGAAAGTATATAGGACTATACAGTAATTAATTAACTACTCCTCCACCCACTAATGATGGCCACATTCTTGAGTGGAAGGAGATTTTAGGAAGTGTTGTTAGGTGGAATAAAGTAGACCGGAAAAAGGTAGTTGGATATTTTAATAAGGAGAGACGAGATAGGAGGTTATTTTCAAAATTGAAAAGTGGTCATCTTCATTGAGACAAACAAAAGGAGAAAATTGGCCATCTTGAATGCGACAAAGGGATTAATGATCATTTTAACTAATAGTACTTAGTACTAGTCGAATTATGCCAAAAATATGTTCAGAGTACACTAGTGGTCAAACAAAAATCAAAAGACTTTCTTAATAGGAAGGCAAGAGTCTTTTTACCTCCATACTTTTCTAATTCATTTCACAACATATGCAACCCGTTTATTAAACAAATTTATAAATTTCACAAAATGAAGAAACATTTCTTCACAAATTATTTTCCATATTTTCCATATAATATTAGTCATGATTTAGGCCTGATATTTATTTTCTAAATCTTAATCAAATCTTCAATAAAATCTTGTTTTTTTCATATAATATCATAAATTTATGCTATAATCTTAATCAAATCACGATTATAAAGATTTTATAGATAAATCTTCAAATCTGTTCATATACTTCATATTTTATTTTAATTTTCGTTAACTGACGCCAATATCACTAAATCATGTAACTAAATCACGCCTAATCATCAAAATTGATAGCTCGCGTATTTCAATATATAAAATATCAACAAAAGGGTAAAACAGTCAATCTGATATACTGTAATAATTTTCACTATTTTTTATATCACTATAACGTACTACAAATCTCAACGCAGTAACATAAGAATATCATTACAAATATCATTGAAAATATCAATACAATTTTATTGATATTGTACATGCATTATATTTGTTGATGCATTTATTGATATAAAATATTATTGTCAACGTATACGAAAATTGAAATAAAAATTATAAATTTTCTTCATCCGATCATCGTATTAGCTTTAATTTGATATGATTTTAAAAGAAAGACAAAGGAAACGCATGTAGAAGTATAAAAACTGATGACAAGAATACTCAATTTCTACCAATAATGGAGGTTGATTACTTCACAAATCTACCATCAGAAATCACCACCGAAATCCTGTCACGCCTCTCTATGAGAAGCCTTGCTATCAGCAAATTCGTTTGCAAATCATGGCATGATCTGTTTGATTTCGTCAAATCCAAAATCAAAACCCCACCCGCCCTAGTTCTATTTTACGAGGGTGCACGATTTTCGAAATTGAAGACGAAGACGAAGCCGATCTGGAGAGCCATGATCTCCGCAACCATCCGCTCACAGATTTGGAGATCCCTTACGGAAGCACGATCGATTGAAGGTATCACTGCTAATGGATTGCTTCTTCTCTACTCACCATCAGTTAATGGTATTTGCATATGCAATCTGATCACTCGTGAATATACTGAGCTTGGTTACCCTGATGGCTACACTCCGTTCCATTCGTTGCAATTGCAATTTGGATTCGGTGTGAGCAAAATAAGTGGGCAACATAAGGTGGTCTGCAACAATAAAAACACCGACTGTCATTATGTATACACCGTCGGAACCAGAACATGGCGGTGCGTTGAAGCCGGAGCTGCTCCTGGTGTCAGGTTCTGGGGTCAACCCATTTTATGTAATGGCAACCTCTATTGGAGAGTATTTGATTCGAGGATCCACATATGGCTTTGCTGTGGTTTTGATGTTGAAATAGAATGTTTTAGCATCTTCTCTTTTCCTCCCCCTATAGGAGATGGATGGAGGAATTTATCTGTTTTGAGGGACTGCCTGTGTTATTCTTATTATAACGGATGCCAAGATGAAATTGTCATCTGGATGATGAAGGAATACCAAGTCCATGAATCTTGGACCACAGAGTACAAGATGAGTACTAGTGGTTCAGATTTATCTTTTCGTGCGACATGAGAGGGCAAAACAATTCCCACATTGGAGAATGAACAAGACTTGCAAGTGTATAAATGGGCTACCCCTACTCCATTAGTATGAGGCCTTTTGGGGAGTACCCCAAGAGCAAAACCGTGAGGGCTACCTGTAACGCCCCCACTTTTTGGACCCTAATTTTCGAACAGTAAAAAGAAAAAAAAATTGTGTTTAATGCAGTGAAGTCCGTGAATTAATTGGCAAGTATATTTTGAGTATTTGCTATTCTTGTGACCTAATTTGATTTAGGTTTGAATGTGAGTTGATGGAATTAATTTTGTTTATATAAATAATTCTTTTCCATGAGGAATATTTATTGGACTCAATTTCGTATTGGATCCGATAAATTTAATAAATAATACAAGTCCAATCTTGCGAAAAATAAATTGTGGGCTACACAATTTGAAATAAAATACTTAGGGTCTTGAGCCCAAATTAATATAATTAAATCTTACGCTACCTAAATTCTTTTTCTTGAGCTAGAAGGTATAATTTGAAATACGCCAAAATCAATCCTCCTCCAATCTTTCACGCTTTACTCCATAATCTGCAAATCATGTTCCAAAAATAAACCTCCAATTATCCTTAAATTTCTTTATTTTGAGAATCAATCACCATAAATTACCACCTCTAAATACACGGCTATATATTCTTTTACCCTAATCTGTTCCTTCACCCTCTCCATAACCGTTCCCCACCCTACAGAATATCTTCCCAGAATAAATCATCTATCCATCAAGCAGTATATAAATCCACATACCCTAATTCCCCACCGCCGCTCACTCGCACAAGTCACAACACCATTCTTTCACAATCTCAAACACTCCAACAGTGACGAATTCGACAGAGAAGAAGCATCACCCAACGCCTTCATCTCCTTCCCGTCGCCGACGCTAGACTCCGAAACTTGGAGGAGCAAAAGAAAGCGGCAGCAACAACAACTCGTCCATCCACCAATCTTCTCCACGTGCAAACGGTATACACCTCCCTCACCCAAACCTGACTTCTTACTACTGCATCCATGCATCGCACCCTAATCTGTAATCAATCTTCAAATCGAATAAATCGAAACAAACCAAATTAAAGAATCGGACTTTAATTCATGAAACCAATTGCATAACTTATCTGCGGGGTTATCCGGGGTGAAATCGGGGTTGCCGGGACGAGGCACAGTGGACAGCGACTGCCCAAACTGACCCGGACAGCAACGGCGCCGAATTGGGGCCGACAGCGGCTGATCTGGAAGCAGAGCCGATGATTCTGGAACCGCGATGATCGAAGGCTGGCGACGCACGAACAGCAGCAGAGGTCGACGAGAGCTGCTCCAGTTTTTGGGTTAAATTGTGGAGAGTGGAAGAGAAATCAATAGAAGGAGTGATGGGTTTTGGGATTCTGCTTCTTCAAAACAGTAACTGCAAATTGGGGAAGAAAGATGAGGGAGAGAGAAGGGGGTATACGCATGTGGATTGGGAGTATTCTTTTTCTTGTTTAACTATTCTTTAATATTTTAGACTTGGGCTCCTACAAAATTTTATTTGAGTCAGGAGGTATTATTGGCTTGGGCAGTATTCATGTTTATCTTTGGGCAATAATTACTTGGATTGAAATAGAGTTAATTAAATCTACGGGGACTGAATTATCTCTTGCAATTTTTGTTGGGGACGTGCGCGATGCTTTTGGTGACCGAAACTAATCGAACGAATTAAGTTTATAATCGGAGAAAAAAAATTGTAATCCGATCGATAAAAATAATCGAAGCCTTAGGATGCATGCATCTTATTTATTTATTTGATCCATGATGTTGATCTATGTGTTATTTAAATTCAAAGGTGATATCTTGCAAGTGAATCGTGATCGCAATGAAAGAATATATTTCGGATTAAACACACGAGGTGGGCTCTCTTTTTAAATAAGGACAATGTCCTAACTATTTTATGGATGGGAATGAAATGCGAAACTGTTTATCATGCCGTACTTTATTTTAACGTGCCTATCTGAAATGGCTTTGCCATTTATTATTTAAATCGAATTCGGGTCCTTGTAGGGCCGCAAACCCTACTTGGATTAGTGTACACCTATGGTAGACCGTGTGTCAGCGTACGGGTTGGCCGGTCTAGTGACTTGGTTTGTGGCCACATTCCAAGTCATGTATGAGCAGATATGGTAAACGTCTGTGGGAAAATGATTGCGCAGTCGTGATTTTGAACAATGGAATATTTTGGTGCCTCGGGTCTTTCAAAAGCTAAAACCCCGATGGTGACCTAACAATGGCATGATAAATATAAATATTTTTGATAACTTGTTTTGCATCAAGTACTCAGCCCTGCATATGTTTTCCTTACGTGCAGGTTGAGCGGCGGCGAGCTAGGGGTGGTGTTGAGTCGAACCTGAATTATTGTTGGATTTTATTTTGAACTCCGAGGGTCATCGTGTCTTCATACACGACGTCACTCTTACTCTTGGATGCTTCCGCTGAGATAATACTATTTTTCACAACTATGTTTTGAACCCTTTTACTCTTGAATTATAAATGATGATAATTGTTGATCTTGGATTTAAAACCTAAGCATTTACTCTGATTTTTCCCTCGACATTTGAATATTAATTATCTTTGTCAAACTCTTTATTGAAACCCTAGAAAATTCTCCTTTCTTAAAGTCCCATTGGTCGCGACCTCCCGTATTTATTAACCCTAAAAAGGGCGGTCGTGACAAAACCGTGAGGGCTTTGCCCAAAGCGGACAATATCATACTAATGTGGAGTTCGGGTGTGCGCACGACATATATGCATGTTGAAGCAATTAAACTTATTAAAGATGGTAATGTTTTGATGTTGCCGAACCATTCTATTCTAGTCTACTACTCCAACAGCACAAAAACTCTTCAACAAGTTAATATGTTGAAGGATGCAGATGCAAAGAAGTATTATGCCTTGATTTTCAATCCTAGCCTTCTCCCACTCGAGAGTTTCGGATTCGAGAATGTGATCTCATTTTAGTCCATAATTTTAGTCTACATTTGTGTGTTCGTGTCGAAGATTTTCTGTTTGTGTAGTTCTCCAGTTCTAAGGCTTCTTTGTCATTTTTTGTTCGGGTTTGGCCTTGTTGCGTCGAATAAAAATTGTAGCTTAATTTACTCATTCGAATGAATTCCATGCGAATTATACACACAGTTGTTACTTACAATAGGGGAATTATCTAACACAATACATCAAACAATTAACCACACAAATACAAAGTAGTTCCAGGTTTTGATTTTGATATATATTCTTTTAATGAGAAGTTGCATTCTCGCAATTAAAATTACCGTGTAGGCAATATTAATTTACTGACAAAAAGTGCTTAGAAGAAGCAAAATTCCAGGTTTGGATCGGTCTAGAAAATCCAATTTGAAAAATGGGCCACTTTTTTATGATCAAATATTCAAATGTAATTTTTTGTGAAATTATGTGAAATTTTGAAAAAAATAAAGATATGTTTTAAAATAGTGCAAAAATATTTTTTCACGGCCTAATTCCCAAAAAAACATTGAACATATTAATTTGATATTGACAAATGCATAAAGATACCATAAGACACTTTTTCTAATATTCTTAAATTAAGAATAAAGTTACCTTTTCGGTTCTAAAAATTTTAAAATAAAAATGTGCGCAATATTATTTTATTTAAAAAAAAGTAAATAAGCTAAATGAACTAATACCCCTATAAAAAGTGATGAGAAGAACCCTAATTCTTAATTCACAAAATATACGCCTCTCTCAATTTCTACCGTTAATGGAAGTTGATTACTTCACAAATCTACCAATGGAAATCACCACCGAAATACTGTCACGCCTCTCTATGAGAGGCCTTGCTATCAGCAAATCAGTTTGCAAAGCATGGCGCGATCTGTTCGATTTCGTCAAATCAAAAATCAAAACCTCAGCCTGTGTTTGTTCGCTTAACGTCGACGTACGGGACGTACTCAACTCGATGCAGGATTTTCGAAATTGAAGACAAAGACGATTTAGAGGGCCGTGATCTGGACTGCCATCTGCTCACAGATTTCGAGATCAAAGGACTATTCGACATTGTCAGAGGAATACGGAAAGGTATCACTGCTAATGGATTGCTTCTTATTTACTCAACATCATTGAATCCTCTTTACATATGCAATCTAATCACTCGTGAGTATACCGAGCTCTTCCACCCTCTGGGACCGGATCATGTGATGCAATTTGGATTTGGCGTCAGCAAAATAAGTGATCAATATAAGGTGATTTGTATCAATACGTTCCCTAAATCCGACTCTCATTATGTGTACACCCTCGGAACAGGAACATGGAGGCGCCTTGAAGCCGGCACGGCTTCTGGTTTCGAATTCCATTCAGTTGGATGCATAGCATGTAATGGCAACCTCCATTGGATAGTAGTTGATTCGAGTCATATCAAATGGATTTGTAGTTTAGACCTTGAAACAGAGCGTTTTAGCATATTCTCTCTTCCTAATGCGGGAATTGGAAAGGGGGAATTGTGTGTTTTGAAGGACTGCCTTTGTTATTGTTACACACGCTGCTATGAAATTGTCATCTGGATGATGAAGGAATACCAAGTCGATGAATCTTGGATTATGGAGTACAAAATGAATACTTTTGATTTGTGTATTGATTGGCATTATAAATCGGTTGAAGTGATTAAAATTTTTAAGGATACTGACATTTTGTTTTTGCGGGACGAAAATCGTCTATGCCACTACTCCAACAAAACCAAAACTCTTCAACAAGTCGATATGTTTGAGAATGCATATGAGATAGGTCATTCTCTGGTATTTACTCCTAGCCTTTTCTCACTCAAGAAATTTGGATTCAAGAATGTGATCATGTTTTAGTCCATAATTTTTTTGTGGGTTAATTGCACCATACATACAATATTTCATCTGTATTTCAAATTTGTACAAAAAGTTTCATTTTTGTTTCAAGTTAATACAAATTCGTGTAGTTTTTAGGTTCTATGGCTTCTCTGTCATTAAGTGTTCGAGTTTAGTCTTTTCGTATCGAATAGAAATTGTAGTTTAATTTATCCCTTGGAATGAATTTATTGCGTTCTTATACACAAAGCTGATACAATAGTGGAATTATCATACTTCTAATTTCCATTTCATGAGTCGTTATGTGTAAATAATCTAACACTAAATGAAACCATTAACCATAGGGATGTCAATTCAACCCGAAACCCGTGGGCCGGCCCGAACAACCCGGTAATATGGGCGGGTTAGGGCTGTAATTTTATTACCCGAATACAAAACGGGCTAAACGGGTTGGCCCGAATGGGTTGGCGGGTTAAACGGGTTGGCCCGAACGGGTTGCGGGTCGGCCCGATGGGTTGTGGGTTTTAATTATAAAATATTAAGTTTTAGGGGTTTTTTTTTTATATTTTTGAATCCTCAATCTTCATTCTACACAATCATTAGTCTTATTCAATCTTCATTCTACACTTTTCCACTCGATCCCACAATATTAGCTTTCAAGTTCCATCTCAATTCATTATTGCACCGTCCCATCATCTGCTTACCACCACCAAAACCAATCAAGACAAAATTAAGAACTAACCCATCAAAATCTTAATATATTTATCATTTTAATAATGATTCATGTAAGATATGATTTTTAATTTTCATAAAGAATTAGTTACGAACAATGCCATAATAATGACACGAAGACAAGCTTTAATTTATATTGTAGTTGATCGAGATGAAAGGCTTCTTTCCAAGTATTATTGAAGAAAACTATGAAAATTTGAAGATTTTATATGATTCTAAACTAAAAGGAAAAAAGTATCTAAAATTTAAAATTATTTTATAGAAGAAAATTTTGATACAAGAGATTATTTTCGAAAGCTTTTAGGCCCGAATAGCCCGATGGGTTAGCCCAAAACCCGACGGGTTAGGTTTAGGGTTGAAAATTTATGACCCGAAAAATCCATAACCTGAATGGCCCGCACCCAAATAGCCCGGCGACCCGAGTGGGCTGGCCCGAACCCGAACGGGTTAGCCCGATTGACATCCCTAATTAACCATACACATACATATTAAAAATAAATCATAGAATAATAGATTTTTTTTGGTAAAGAGATTTTTTTTATTATTAACTGAGAATAAGATTCAAAAAGTAGAAAAAAAAATAAGATTTGTAAGATAGAAATCGATCGTTGTAGCTTATTCATCCGGAGCTTGTTTGGGGCATCTAATGAATCAAAGGTAATTCAATTCTTTTAAGTAAATTATAGAAAACATAAATTATCAGAGTGGTCATTTTTTTACGGTTC
Source organism: Salvia hispanica (assembly GCF_029641045.1). NCBI lineage: Eukaryota > Viridiplantae > Streptophyta > Magnoliopsida > Lamiales > Lamiaceae > Salvia > Salvia hispanica. The sequence goes on along the minus strand of NC_142697.1, from coordinate 34,099,823 downwards.
GGTATAAAACCTAACAGCTATGTCACTGTGCAATTAGCGTAGACCATTAGTTTTTTGATAGAATCGTAAAAAAAACTACTTCAGTGACATTTTATTTGATGTGGACCCAGTTTTCAAAAAGTAAATGTTTTGAGCTAAATTCGTATTTGAGTTATATGTTTAGGACCAAAATTAATAATTACTCTATATATTTAAAATTTTCTCCGTAATATACAAAAGCATAAAAGAATTTTAAAAGAAAATGAAATTAGGATCCTGAACATATTAATATGACAAAAATTAGAAAATTGAAACTTTCCTTACCAGGTGGAATCTTGAGAATCAAGGTGGAAGTGTTCTTTCAGATTTAGTGTTAAGAATTCTTCTTTGATTTTGATTTGTTTCCTTCTAAATTAGCGGCTGCGCAAATTAAAATAGAAAAGTGGACATCTTGAATTATGAATTAGAATAATAATTAATATATAATATTAATTTTTAGAAAAAGCAAATAAGCTAACAAATAAAATAATATAAAAAGTGATGGGAAGAACCCTGATTCTTAATTCACAAAATATACCATTAATGGAGGCTGTCACGACCACAACTCCCTAGTGGTAGTGATTGCATCTATACGTGACTAAATAACACTTTAAAAAAAACAATATAGTGGGATAAGCATAACTGATAAGTCGAATATAGGACATTAGTCTCATAGGCGAAAGTGAATCAAAGCCAAAATAAAGTCAGAGTGCGGTTTAGGCTCATAAATTTCTAGTACAAAATCCTAATGCAGCGGAAAAGTCCAAGACAAAGTAGTATGTATGGAGACATACTACCTTGGGCTACCTATCTACTTATTTAAGGATCGTACCCAACACCTTCGCCTCCTCGTACACGTTCAACCTGCACATTAGAAAAGAAACATGCAGGGCTGAGTACTTGATATACTCAGTGGGCACATTGCCAAAAACATAATTTTCGTAAAAGTTTTGTCAGCCAGTTGAGTGAGCACGGGGTTTTAACTTAAAAGGCCCGAGTCACTAAAAGTACTTTTGTTTTGTAGTATTGATTGCGCAATCACGTAACATAGATACCATATCTGAAACGTATGTGAACCGGGAATGTGGCCACATTCCACGACGGTCACTGGACCGGCCAACTGAAAGCTAGCTCACGATCCCCATATGTGTACACTAGTCCGAGTAGGCTTTACTTCCCTACTGGGACCCGAATTCGATTAAACATAATTGGCATAGCCAAGCAAATAGGTAATCCATAAAACATAAAATGGCATGACAAAACATAAATAGCACAATTTTCACATAATCATGCTAAAAGGCAAGTTCACATTTTGAAAGAAATGTCCACCTCAAAAGCTATCTCTCTAGCCAAACAAACTCCTTGAGTTGAATTCACACGACGCGCGAAGACGTCCCTTTAGAAATCATAGAAATAATATTTAATTAGGCTTACTAAGCCACATGAACTCAACATGAATGCATCCTAATCATTCTATTCCCTTCTTTTACTTCCTTAACTCGCAAAAGTCTTTTAGCGCTAACTACTCGAGCGACTTAAATCATTTGGAGGTTTTAACAAAATTAAACAAGTGATCAACTAAAACCCATCAATTTCATTTATCATCGTGGAATCTAACTAGTGGCCCAACTTAGAGGAATTAATACACAAAGGTAGTCCATTTCTCTAATTGATTTTCTTAGTACCTGTTTTTTTAATTAAAGAGGCCCAACATGCACTCCCTTAATTTAAATCCTCTGGCCCAAAGACAAAAAAATAAAAAGAGGCCCAGACTTCTCCTAAATTCCATCGGTTCTTACTCTCTCTCTCTCCTTTCCATTTCACCAAATCGATTTGGGGGAAAAAGAAATCCCTAGACTCATCTCCCTCCTTCCTCTCGGTGAAGGCGCCGCTCCACCCGGGTTGCCGGAGCGACGCCGGCGTTTCCCCTCGGCGTCTCGCGTCGCTGCCCATCGCCGGATGAATCGCCGTTGTTGCTCACATCTCCGTCACTTCCCACGGTGGCTCTGCACGGTCGGTTTCACCGCCGCCGTCGCGCCTTACTGGAGCTCGGCGGATCTGTGGCGTCAGGACAGAGGAGGCATTGCCTCCGTGACTCCCTCTACCGTTACTCTCGTTCGATCCCCAGCCGAACCATCTCCACAGCCTTCATCTCCGGTGAGGGATGATCGGCATCATCGGGATCTGTCTCTCCCTCTGTCTTGCCGCGACGCGGCTGTTGTCCGAGAGCTTGGAAGCTGCTCGTCACGGCCTCCCGATGCCGTCGCCGACGCTGCTCAGTCTGCTCCTCAGACCAGCGCCGACGCTACCGTGCCTCGCATCCCTCCGTCGTCGTCCAGATCGGGCAGCCCAATACAAATTTTTTTTTTTAAAAGCTAAGTCCTTTATACAACTTCTTTTAATTTGTTTGGCAGAAGCTTATGTTTTGGGATGAAGTCTTGTGTAAGCTAATGTTGTGGGAATCTATTGAGCTCTATGTTCTCTAAGTTCTTGGCTAAACTGTGTTGTTCTACAATGATGCAAGAGGGACTTGTTGAGGGGGGGGTTACCTCACAAAATTGACAGTAGCTTGAATCTCTAGTTTCCAAATTTTTCAAAGTTTACACCTTCTCCGAAGCTCCTAGTTTCAGTGTGAGGGAAAAGGTGTGAGCTTGAGTTGAGCAAAGAAATGCTTGTGGGAAGAAGAAAAAAAATAAAAAAATAAAAAGTTACCTAGGGGTGTAGGAGCCGTCTGCAAGAGCTCTTCTCCTCACTCACAACTCTCTATTGTGGCTGAAAATTTTATGTGGAATTATGTTGTTGAGAAGTGGAGAGGGGAAGTGAGAGGGGCTGCTTTTATAAGCCTCAAACCTTGGCTTCTTGTAGCAGATTCTTGGGCAATGGAGTTCCTATATTTGGCTACAATTTTAGTTCCCTTTTAAGCTTTATGATTAGGCTTCCATGACTACTTTGGTGTAACTTATGAGGCTTCCTTCTTGGCTGCTCCAAAACGTCTATATGGGTCAAACTTGGGCTGCCCCTTTTTTTCAAGATCCTTACTCTTTTTATCTTACCACATTAACCTATGAATTTGCTGGACTTGTACTTATTCTATTTTTGGTGGTACCTTGGCAGGTTGATGTGGAGGTTCTCTTTTGGCAACCTCTCTGGTCTCCAAGACCGAGAAGGATGTGAGAGGGGAAGAAGGTTTACTTATCATTTTTTTTTTTTTTTTGTCTCTTATCCCCTTTGATTAATCCTTCATTCTAGGTTAGAGATAGATGAAAGTTGTACTCCCATTTCCATGTAATACTAGGTATTGGAGTTGTTAAAGAAGTGTATAGTATTCTTTATTTTAGTATTCTTCAATTAAGCATCATGATCATGCTGTGGAAATGGTCATGCATAGTTGAATCTGCCTATATGTTTACTCCCAAGTATAAATATATATATATATATATTCATTATTCATTTACTTTCATACTTTACAAATTCTTTATCATTCCTTTAATAGAAGTGCCCCCCTTTGATTTCTCCATTTTGAAATTGTTCAAGCCCTTTATTTATGAAACAAAATACTTAGCATTCAAAGGTCGAGATTACAACGAGAGTTCTATGAGCACACAACTTCCAAAAGAAGCTAATTAAGTTAAAAGTTTCCGATTTACCTTGAAATGAAAGAATGAAATTCCGGGGCGTCACATTCCACCCTCCTTAAAAGAAATTTCGCCCCGAAATTTGTGCAGCTCTACTCGAAGAGTTCTGGGTATCGTTCCTTCTTCGTATCCTCCGGTTCCCACGTAGCTTCTTCATACCCGTGATGCTTCCACAGAACTTTCACTGTTACAATAGATTTATTTCTCAACTCCTTGACCTTCCGGTCCAAGATAGCCTCTGGCTTCTCTTCATAGCTTAAGTCTGGCTCCAAAACCATTTCTTCTTGGTGGACTATGTGTTTGGGGTCGAACACATATTTCCTCAATTGTGACACGTGAAAGACATTGTGTACATTTCCGAAGCTCGGTGGTAGCGCTAATCTATACGCCACAGGACCGACTTCCTCTAGAATTTCGTAGGGTCCGATGAAACGCGGCCTTAACTTGCCCTTGACGCCGAATCTCGTAATCCCTTTAGACGGGGATACCTTCAGAAAAACTTTGTCTCCCGCCATGAACTGCAAATCGGTTCGGCGAACATCAGCGTAAGACTTTTGCCTATCTTGAGCTTCCTTGATTCTTTCACGGATCTGTCGGACAATTACTATCATCTCCTCTACAGAATCCGGTCCAAGCATTTGCCTCTCACCGACTTCATCCCAGTAAAGCGGTGATCTACATTTCTTCCCATATAATGCTTCATACGGAGCCATGTTAATAGTTGCCTGGTAACTGTTGTTGTAAGCAAACTCTATAAGTGGTAGCACTGGCTCCCAATTTCCCCCGCGGTCGAGCACTACGGCTCTCAGCATATCTTCCAAGGTCTAGATTGTCCTTTCAGACTGCCCATCAGTCTGTGGATGGAATGCAGTACTGAAATTCAATCTGGTGCCCAGCTCTTGCTGCAGGCTTATCCAAAATCTAGAAGTAAATTTCGGATCACGGTCTGATGTGATTGTTACCGGTATTCCATGTAATCGTATGATCTCTTGCACATAGATTTGAGCTAACTTGTCCGATCCGTAAGTGATACGAATTGGTACGAAATGAGCGCTTTTGGTGAGGCGATCTATAATCACCCAGATGGCAGTGTTTCCTCGTTGGGACTTTGGCAGTCCCGTCACGAAGTCCATCGCAATGTGTTCCCATTTCCATTCTGGAATCTCTAGGGGTTGCAATTTCCCATAGGGTCGTTGATGTAGGGCCTTCACTTGTTGACACGCTAGGCATCTTTCTACAAACGACGCTATGCTCCTCTTCATGCCATCCCACCAAAATTGTTTCTTCATGTCTTGATACATTTTAGTACTTCCGGGGTGAGCAGTGTAAGGTGTTTCATGTGCTTCACTCATGATCTCATTTCTGAGTGCCTCGTCATTGGGTACACACAATCTTCCTTCAAAAGTGATGGCGTTATCCGCCTCCTCGCGGTAACTCTCTTCTTTTCCCGTCCTCACTTTAAGACGAATTTTCTCCAATGCTTCGTCACTCCTTTGAGCCTCAACTATTCTGGCCCTTAAGTCTGGTTCAATCACTAAGGTGGCGATCCTACTTTCCACCGTCTCTGGTGCTGTCACTACTTCCAGTCGCATCTTAGCAAACTCGCGTAGGAGCTCCTCATTCTGCGTGAGGAAAGTGGCCAATTGGGGTGTAGCCTTCCTGCTCAAGGCATCTGCCACTACATTCGCCTTGCCTGGGTGGTAATTTATACCACAGTCATAATCCTTGACTAATTCGAGCCATCTGCGTTGTCGCATATTCAAATCCTTCTGCTCGAAGAAGTACTTAAGGCTCTTGTGGTCCGTGAAGATCTCACATCGAACTCCGTAGAGGTGATGTCTCCAAATCTTCAGGGCATGTACCACTGCCGCCAATTCTAAGTCGTGTGTTGGGTAATTTAACTCATGCGTCCTCAATTGGCGTGATGCATATGCAATCACCTTGCCATTCTGCATCAGTACGCATCCGAGTCCGATCTTTGATGCATCTGTGTACACCACATAACCCGCTTCTGGAGCTGGCACGGCTAGGACTGGTGCAGTGGTCAGCTTTTCTTTTAACAGCTGGAAGCTTGCTTCACACTCCGGCGTCCAATTGACCTTAGCTCCTTTCTTGAGCTGTTGAGTCATTGGTCTAGCTATTTTAGAAAATCCTTCAATAAACCTTCGGTAGTATCCAGCCAAACCCAAGAAACTTCGAATCTCATTAGGTGTTGTTGGTGACTGCCAACGTTGTACTGCTTCCACCTTTGCAGGGTCCACGCGGATCCCTTCTGCCGTTACTATGTGTCCAAGGAAGTTCACCTCGTTAAGCCAGAACTCACATTTGCTAAACTTAGCATAGAGCTTCTCGGCTCTTAAAGTCTCCAAGGTGGTCCTCAGATGTTCCTCGTGTTCCTTCTCGTTCTTCGAGTAGATAAGCACATCATCTATAAAGACTAGGACGAACTTGTCCAAGTACGGGTGGAACACGTGGTTCATTAGGTCCATGAACACTGCCGGGGCATTTGTAAGCCCAAAAGGCATTACAGTGAATTCGTAATGGCCATATCTGGTGCGGAACGCAGTCTTGGGTACATCGTCCTGTCGGACTTTCAGTTGGTGATAACCTGATCTCAAGTCCATTTTTGAGAATACACCCGCCCCTCGAAGTTGGTCAAATAGGTCATCAATCCTCGGTAGCGGATACTTGTTCTTGAGCGTCAACTTGTTCAACTCTCGGTAGTCGATACACATTCTCAGTGTTCCGTCCTTCTTCTTCACGAAGAGCACTGGTGCGCCCCATGGTGACACACTGGGTCGGATAAAGCCCAGGTCTAGTAATTCCTGTAACTGTATCTTGAGTTCTTCTAACTCTTTAGGCGCCATTCTGTATGCTGCCTTCGATACTGGAGCAGACCCTGGTTCGAGATCGATTGTGAATTCCAATTGCCTGTCTGGCGGCAATCCTGGTAGTGCGTCAGGAAAGACATCTGAAAATTCTCGTACCACTGCTACATCCTCTATCTTTCGGTCCTCTTTCTCTTCTCCATTCAGATAGACGAGGTATGCAGGACATCCTTTCCTTATCATAGTGGTCGCTTGTAGTGCAGAAATTATGGACTTTCGTCGCCTCATGGAGATTCCGTGAAAGATTGTGGGTTCCTTTCCTGGGTATTGCAGCGAGATCTGCCTTTCCTTACAAAGAATGGTAGCGTAGTTTTCGGCTAACCAATCCATTCCCAATATGATGTCGACGCTCCACATCAACATCACATGCAAATTGTGAGCCACTAACTTAAGGTTTCCCATGGTGAATTCTACGTTCGAGTAAGTTCGTGAGATATCTATAAGGCCTCCTACGGGTGAGGACACCCTCATCTTATGTTCGATTGCAACAGTAGGAAGTTCTAAAGTATCCACGCAAGGTGCTGATATGAATGAGTGGGATGCACCAGTATCAAACAAAATGGCAATAGGTATGCTGAGGAGAGTTCCCATACCTGCCAGATTGCCCTACTCCTGGTTCCCTTGCTCCATCTTGGGTTGTTTCTGCCTCAGTGCAAAAGCTCTGGCTTGAGTGGGAAGCCTCTGACATAACTGCCGCTGGTGTTGTGGTGCTGGGGGTAGGGTTGCCTTTCCTCTCGGCTCAGCTTGAAGTGCCCGCAGTTGCGGACGCTGCCCCTGATAGTTCTATCTCCCTCTTACTCCAGCATTCTTATCTGGGCATTCTCTAGAGAAGTGTCCGCCCTTTCCACAGTTGAAGCACCTATCAGTCCCAGCCCTGCACTCCTCATGATGATTCTTTGAGCACTTAGCACAGGGAGGGGCTCTAGTTTGGTGCTCTACCATCTGATTCGGAGCGGTTTGCCTTCCACCATTCTGTGGTGGCTTCGGAGCAAATTGTTGTCTCCTATTCTCATGTGGGGCACGATCTCCATCCCACTTCCTGTTCTCTCGGAAGTTTTGTTGTTGCTGAGGTGGTGTTGCGGCAACAAGCATAGTTGACTTCTCTTTGGGCATGGCTGCCTCAATATCCAAAGCTCGACTCAGTGATTCGGGGTATGATAACCCTCCAAGGCTTGCTAAGGCCATCCTTATTTCGTACCTCAGACCGGCACAAAACTTATCAGCCATCTTTTCATCAGTATCAACTTGGTCAGGCGCATAGCGAGACATGTCGCAGAACATTCTGTCATACTCAGTAACGGACATCCGTCCTTGTTTCAGATTATAGAACTCCACTTCCTTGGTCTTACGGTAACTCTTCGGAATATACTTATCATACATTCCAGTCTTGAATTCATTCCAAGTCATCAGAGCCAGTTGCTCCGGGGTCATAGTTTTCTTCCGTGCCTCCCACCAGAAATCAGCTGACCCTGTCAGTTGGAAGGTCACACAAGTCAAGCGTTCCTGGTCATTGCAGTGCAGGAAATTGAAGATACGCTCCAAGGCACGTATCCAGTTCTCGGCCGCAGCCGGATCCCCTAAGCCATTGAACACTGGGGGGTTCTGCCTCAGAAAAAGTTCTTCCACTCGCCGCTCCTGTGGAGGTGGAGGCGGCGGAGGAGGTGGTGGGGTCATTCCTCTCCCCGCTCCATTTCCTCGTGGTACATTTTGTGGCACCTCGCCATTCCTTCTTGGCACATTCTCAGGCGTTCCAGCACACCGCCTTGGTCGTCCGACACGTCTCCGTGGTGGCATTCTGATTAAGACAAGGGTTAACATGGATTTATACTCGTTGAATGTCATGATCGTACGCATTAGATTCATTAAATACACCATTCTTTTGGACATAAGGAGCAAAATAACAAATAGCGAATAACATAGCCAAGAAACATCACATGTCATAAGTCAAGGGGAAATTGCCTCCAGTGAGGACTTAATATCTGATACATGCGAGGGCAAAAGGGAAATAAGAAAGCTCCTACAAAGTTCGATACATGAAATAAGGAAATGTAATGCTAAGCTACTGCAACGAACACGTCTGAGGCCCTTCAGATCAATCCTGCTCAGAGTCGCTGCTGATCCACATCGGGTCGCTATGACTAGTCCCCTGGTGGAGCACCTCGATCGGAGACAGCAGCTCCTCGGGGTGCCCTGGCACTACAACGGGCTCTGGTGGCTCTGGGGCTGCCACTGGTGCCATGGGAATGTCGGTCCTAGCGGCCAAATCCCTGCGCAAACGCCATATGCGGTGGTATAGCTCACAGAAGGGAGTCAAGTCCACCGGGTGGTGGGACAGCTGTAGCACCTCAAGGTGGGGCTCCACTGGAGGTGGAGGTGTCTCTGGTGGAGGTCCGGCCGGTGGTGGGGGAACGAACTCCATCCCCAAGTCAGCGAGGCCGCCAATCTGTGGCTCCTCCTCAGCGGGACCATCCTCCCTCATCTCGCTCCACTCCAAAACCTCCTCGGGCTCCTCATCCGGGTCCTCTCCCTCGGAGTCCTCCTCACTGACCTCATCGTCGTCCACGCCCTCCTCCTCTGAGTTCTTGTCGTCATCCTCATCCGCCGCGCGGCTCCCCATAGACTCGGTCTCATCACTCGAGTCGGGCGTAACCTCTACTCGGCCCCTCTCGCGGGCGGGAGCTCGAGACGACTGTCCCTCCTCGAATACTCCGCCTGCACCCCGCATGAGGGCCAAGGGTGGCAACCTGCGGAATCCCTCACTCCCGGGCGCCTGCGTCTCTGGTGGGGGCCCATCACCGAAGTGGAAGCACCCTGCTGAGACCGCGCTCAGGAAACCGGACATATCCCCAATAGGCTCATACGTGGGAGGTGGGGACGACGTGTACAACTCGGCAGTGGCCGTCATCCAACTCTGCCAGTCCTCAGGAAACAAACCGACGAGCCTCATGATACCCTCGTAGGGCTTCACCCCATGACAGTTGGCCTCCTCCCATAACTTCGCGTAGTGAGCCAAGAACTCCGCCAGCGTATCCCCATGGCAGCGGCGGTAGGACCGGAAATAGCGAACCACTGCCTCGGAATCCGCGCCAGCTCGGAGCGGCCTACGATGGGTGTAGCGCTGTCGTGCCATCTGTACGAAAGAATGGGCTCTCAAAAACGCGAAAAGAGAAAATAAAGTATAGAAGTAATATGCATAGTGAACTATATAGTACTAGCCGTCGTATCGATAAACCGTTAGGGTTTTCCCCGATAGGGGTAGATTGTATTAGTATTCGTTTTGAGTGACACGCGGGTCCTCAGAATTTTGGACGTTCTTCCTCCTTTTTAAACGTAAAGGTCGTAATATAGTATGTCGTAGTTCGCATTTATTATTCCATATTCCAATAAAAGTTAGGGGTTCGCCCTAACTTGCATGTTCCCATTGATTTCATCGCTCTTGGAAGCGGTGAAAGAGTTGTCATTCACAACTATTTGTTCATAGGTATTCTAGTCTAATATACTTTCTTAGGCACTCTAGATTCGCATGCATAGTCCCAGATATGAGTTATTAACACCATCACCATAAGTTCAAAGATCACATAGTTGATCATGCATAGCACATTACACTTAGTGTCCAAAAAGCAACTCCTAAAGTTTCATGAAAGATACATCTTCCTCAAAAAGGTGGTATAGTTTTTGCATGACTAAAACATTATTATATATTATTTTTTTTTGAAACCTTTCAAGAAATATAGGTATTTACCTCCTTTGTTGTGGTTGAACGCGACGAGTCGAGGTGTTGGGTCCCTTTTAAACTTTCCACTTTAGTCATATTCTAGTCTAGTACTATCATTCTAGACTAAGGCTTGAAAGAAGGTTCTTGGGTCCAGAGCGAAAGAACGGTGCTCTGATACCACTCTGTCACGACCACAACTCCCTAGTGGTAGTGATTGCATCTATACGTGACTAAATAACACTTTAAAAAAAACAATATAGTGGGATAAGCATAACTGATAAGTCGAACATAGGACATTAGTCTCATAGGCGAAAGTGAATCAAGGCCAAAATAAAGTCAGAGTGCGGTTTAGGCTCATAAATTTCTAGTACAAAATCCTAATGCAGCGGAAAAGTCCAAGACAAAGTAGTATGTATGGAGACATACTACCTTGGGCTACCTATCTACTTATTTAAGGATCGTACCCAACACCTTCGCCTCCTCGTACACATTCAACCTGCACATTAGAAAAGAAACATGCAGGGCTGAGTACTTGATATACTCAGTGGGCACATTGCCAAAAACATAATTTTCGTAAAAGTTTTGTCAGCCAGTTGAGTGAGCACGGGGTTTTAACTTAAAAGGCCCGAGTCACTAAAAGTACTTTTGTTTTGTAGTATTGATTGCGCAATCACGTAACATAGATACCATATCTGAAACGTATGTGAACCGGGAATGTGGCCACATTCCACGACGGTCACTGGACCGGCCAACTGAAAGCTAGCTCACGATCCCCATATGTGTACACTAATCCGAGTAGGCTTTACTTCCCTACTGGGACCCGAATTCGATTAAACATAATTGGCATAGCCAAGCAAATAGGTAATCCATAAAACATAAAATGGCATGACAAAACATAAATAGCACAATTTTCACATAATCATGCTAAAAGGCAAGTTCACATTTTGAAAGAAATGCCCACCTCAAAAGCTATCTCTCTAGCCAAACAAACTCCTTGAGTTGAATTCACACGACGCGCGAAGACGTCCCTTTAGAAATCATAGAAATAATATTTAATTAGGCTTACTAAGCCACATGAACTCAACATGAATGCATCCTAATCATTCTATTCCCTTCTTTTACTTCCTTAACTCGCAAAAGTCTTTTAGCGCTAACTACTCGAGCGACTTAAATCATTTGGAGGTTTTAACAAAATTAAACAAGTGATCAACTAAAACCCATCAATTTCATTTATCATCGTGGAATCTAACTAGTGGCCCAACTTAGAGGAATTAATACACAAAGGTAGTCCATTTCTCTAATTGATTTTCTTAGTACCTGTTTTTTTAATTAAAGAGGCCCAACATGCACTCCCTTAATTTAAATCCTCTGGCCCAAAGACAAAAAATAAAAAGAGGCCCAGACTTCTCCTAAATTCCATCGGTTCTTACTCTCTCTCTCTCCTTTCCATTTCACCAAATCGATTTGGGGGAAAAAGAAATCCCTAGACTCATCTCCCTCCTTCCTCTCGGTGAAGGCGCCGCTCCACCCGGGTTGCCGGAGCGACGCCGGCGTTTCCCCTCGGCGTCTCGCGTCGCTGCCCATCGCCGGATGAATCGCCGTTGTTGCTCACATCTCCGTCACTTCCCACGGTGGCTCTGCACGGTCGGTTTCACCGCCGCCGTCGCGCCTTACTGGAGCTCGGCGGATCTGTGGCGTCAGGACAGAGGAGGCATTGCCTCCGTGACTCCCTCTACCGTTACTCTCGTTCGATCCCCAGCCGAACCATCTCCACAGCCTTCATCTCCGGTGAGGGATGATCGGCATCATCGGGATCTGTCTCTCCCTCCGTCTTGCCGCGACGCGGCTGTTGTCCGAGAGCTTGGAAGCTGCTCGTCACGGCCTCCCGATGCCGTCGCCGACGCTGCTCAGTCTGCTCCTCAGACCAGCACCGACGCTACCGTGCCTCGCATCCCTCCGTCGTCGTCCAGATCGGGCAGCCCAATACAATTTTTTTTTTTTAAAAGCTAAGTCCTTTATACAACTTCTTTTAATTTGTTTGGCAGAAGCTTATGTTTTGGGATGAAGTCTTGTGTAAGCTAATGTTGTGGGAATCTATTGAGCTCTATGTTCTCTAAGTTCTTGGCTAAACTGTGTTGTTCTACAATGATGCAAGAGGGACTTGTTGAGGGGGGGGGTTACCTCACAAAATTGACAGTAGCTTGAATCTCTAGTTTCCAAATTTTTCAAAGTTTACACCTTCTCCGAAGCTCCTAGTTTCAGTGTGAGGGAAAAGGTGTGAGCTTGAGTTGAGCAAAGAAATGCTTGTGGGAAGAAGAAAAAAAATAAAAAAATAAAAAGTTACCTAGGGGTGTAGGAGCCGTCTGCAAGAGCTCTTCTCCTCACTCACAACTCTCTATTGTGGCTGAAAATTTTATGTGGAATTATGTTGTTGAGAAGTGGAGAGGGGAAGTGAGAGGGGCTGCTTTTATAAGCCTCAAACCTTGGCTTCTTGTAGCAGATTCTTGGGCAATGGAGTTCCTATATTTGGCTACAATTTTAGTTCCCTTTTAAGCTTTATGATTAGGCTTCCATGACTACTTTGGTGTAACTTATGAGGCTTCCTTCTTGGCTGCTCCAAAACGTCTATATGGGTCAAACTTGGGCTGCCCCTTTTTTTCAAGATCCTTACTCTTTTTATCTTACCACATTAACCTATGAATTTGCTGGACTTGTACTTATTCTATTTTTGGTGGTACCTTGGCAGGTTGATGTGGAGGTTCTCTTTTGGCAACCTCTCTGGTCTCCAAGACCGAGAAGGATGTGAGAGGGGAAGAAGGTTTACTTATCATTTTTTTTTTTTTTTGTCTCTTATCCCCTTTGATTAATCCTTCATTCTAGGTTAGAGATAGATGAAAGTTGTACTCCCATTTCCATGTAATACTAGGTATTGGAGTTGTTAAAGAAGTGTATAGTATTCTTTATTTTAGTATTCTTCAATTAAGCATCATGATCATGCTGTGGAAATGGTCATGCATAGTTGAATCTGCCTATATGTTTACTCCCAAGTATAAATATATATATATATATTCATTATTCATTTACTTTCATACTTTACAAATTCTTTATCATTCCTTTAATAGAAGTGCCCCCCTTTGATTTCTCCATTTTGAAATTGTTCAAGCCCTTTATTTATGAAACAAAATACTTAGCATTCAAAGGTCGAGATTACAACGAGAGTTAGCACACAACTTCCAAAAGAAGCTAATTAAGTTAAAAGTTTCCGATTTATCTTGAAATGAAAGAATGAAATTCCGGGGCGTCACAGAGGCCGAGTACATCACAAATCTACCATCAGAACTCACCACCAACATACTCTCACGCCTCTCTATCAAAAGCCTTGCTATCAGCAAATGCGCTTGCAAACCATGCACGATCTTTTGCAGTCCGACGATTTTGTCAAATCAAAAATCCAAACCCCAGATTTTCGAAATCGAAGACGAAGACGATTTGGAGAGCCATGATCTTCACTGCCATCCGCTCACAGATTTGGAGATCAAAGGACTAATGGAAGGCATCAAAGGACTAAGAGGTATCTCTGTGAATGGATTGCTTCTTATGTACTCAAGATCAAGGAATCATCTTCACATATGCAATCCGATCACTTGTGAGTATACCGAGCTCTGCTGCCCTGACAAAGACACCCGTGGTCATGTGTTGCAATTTGGATTTGGTGTGAGCAATATAAGGTTGTCTGTATCAATGCGTTCGGAAAATTCGACTCCCATTATGTATACACCCTCGGGACAGGGACATGGAGGCGCCTTGAAGCCGGCGCGGCTTCAGGCTTCAAATTTCATTCGGTTGAACACTTGTTATGTAATGGCAGCCTTCATTGGATGGGATATGATTCGCATCGCATCAATTTGATTTGTGGTTTTGACTTTGAGATAGAACGTTTTAGCATCTTCTCTCTGCCTCCGGCTGGAATTGGAATTGGGAAATTATCTGCTTTGAGGGACTGCCACTCTACAACTATGAAATTGTCATCTAGATGATGAACGAATACCAAGTCGATGAATCTTGGACCATAGAGTCCAAGATAAGTACTAATGGTTTTGGTTGCTACTTTCCTAGGAATTATTTATCTATTGAAGCAATTAAACTTTTTAAGGATGGTGACGTTTTGATGTTGGTGGACAATTCTATTTTGTTATACTGCTCCAACAAGACAAGAAATCTTCAACTCGTCGATATGTTTAAGGATGCAAATGTGAAGGGTTGTGCCCTGATTAGCCTTCTCTCACTCAAGAATTTTTTATTCGAGAATGTGATCTCGTTTTAGTCCATAACTTTAGTATACATATATGTGTTCGTGTCGATGGTTTGTTTATCTGTGTAGTTTTCGGTTTCTAAGGCTTCTAAGTCGTTTAGTGTTCGGGTCTGGCCTTGTTGTGTCGAATAGAAATCGCATCATTCGAATAAATTCATTGCGATATTTTACAACATAGTTGCTCAATGGAATTACCAGACTTCTAATTTCTGTAGTAGTCTGTTTACATTCTCGTTACTGTTACTATTCTGCAAAATTATCATGCCCGCCGGGCAATATGCTACTTATACCGACATATTATCGAGGGCTTACAGTCCTTCCGCCTTTCACTCCGTATCATATGTAGAGATTTTTTCTCCCTACAATAATCAGTTTTCAAGCGAGGGAGACGAATCAGATTGTGATTCGAAGTAGTGTTTAGTGCTCAGCGATGAGCTCAATTGTTGGTAATGTGTGTAGCTGTGATTAATAAAGATCAAGTCACTTTTTCTTCGATGTAAGTTCTTAAACCGAACCACGTAATTCTTGTGCTCTTGGTGTATTTTTTGTCCAAATTCTTTGATTCTTAATCCCATAATCGCTTTGTACATTCCAATTGTTCATCTATGTTTTATTCTCAATTTAATTTTCACACTAACTAAGAATAATATTTGGAAAGTAGAAAAAAAATAAAATTTGTGAGATTACAATTTTTACACAAACTTATTCAGGCTATCATGTAAACTTCTATAAGCCTCCGATTGGTTCACGGAATTGGAGGTGTGGAATTAGAATTGAAGTCTTCAATTCCAAATCCCGTGTTTGGTATCATAAAAATTCTTTGATTTGGAATTAAATTACAATTCCAAATCCTCTAATTCCACAAGTTTGAATTCTATAGCAAAAGTAGTAGTATTGCAAATATTTAATAAATTACACACATTGCACACATTCTTACACACACTACACACACATTCACATAGTGCAAGTATCCACACACACACACACACACACACTACACACACATTCACATAGTGCAAGTATCCACACACACACACACACACACTGCGCACACTCACACACATGCGTGCGCGCACGCACACACACCTTGAAAAAACACACATGACACATGCACACTCATACACACATGGCATGTAGTGTGTGTATTGTGAGTGGTATAGTGTGTGTATATAGTGAGTTATGCATGTGTGTAGTGTGTTTTTAGCGACTGTGTGTAGTATGTGTGCGCGCGCACGAAGTGTGTTTTTAGTGAGTATGTGTGTGTGTATTTTAATGATTGAGCAACGTGTGTAGTGTGTTCTCGCTCAATTTTTGAAATTCAATTCCATATCAATTATTTCATTTTGTCATACTAAGAATTTGGAATTGAATTCTAATTCAATTCCATGGAATTCCAATTACCACTATTGAGGAAAATAAATACAAAATTAGTTGGATTTAAATAGTAAAAAAAGAACAAATACTATTAAGGAAAAGCCCTAATTACCTCTTGAGAAAGCATACTCAGCTCTGCCACGACTACCATTTCTTCTTCAAGCAGTGATTCGATTCAATCCATCAGTGGGGCGTGATTACTGTACAAATCTTCCATTTCTTCTTCAAGCAGTGCTTCAATCCATCAATCGCGCGGCGTGATTTCTTCACAAATCTACCATCAGAACTCACCACTAACATCTTCTCACGCCTCCCTCTCCGAAGCATTGCAATCAGCAAATGCGTTTGCAAACCATAGTGCAATCTCCTCGGCTCTCTCGATTTCTCCAAATCCCTTCTTTCCTATTCCGAAACCCCTCCTTTGCAAATAGTAGAGTTCCAAATATTTAGTAAATTACACACACTGCACATATTCATACACAACGCACACATTCACACGTTCTTACACACACTGCACACATTCACACACACACATTCTTAGACACACACTGCACTCACTCACACACACATTCACACACGTTGCACACATGCACACTCATACACACATGTGGTATTTAGTGTGTGTATTGTGAGTAGGAACGGAACCAGAAATATAAATTGGCCGGTGCTGAAATTTAATAAAATAATAATATTATTACAATATTGAAAATAATAATAATATTTAAAAAATAGATAATATACTACTATGTATATAATTCGATTTACTGTTTCGTTAAAATCAAAATACATCTATACAAAGATGTATTAGAATCAAAACTAAAATAGTTGTTGTAAATTAGTTATTCATCTTTTAATTGATTCTACGTCATGAAAAAAATAAAATAATGAAATCTATAAAATTGATTATTAAATCGATGAATATTGTGTGCATTGTACTTTAAATAGTTTAACATGAAATATTAAGTTTATGGTGAGGAGATTGAAATTATTGTGCTTGCTAACTTTATATGCTTTTAAGAATTAAAATTTGGACAATTTGGTGACAAGTTTCCCACTCGTGGTTGAAAAAATGAAAATAAAATGTGAAGAAAAAAAGTAAATTAAAAAGAAAAGAACAAAATTCGTAAAAAAGAATTTCTCAGCTTGACAAAAGTGTAATTGTTTACACTTGGGCCTGGTTAAAATTTAATACTAGAAAATAGTCCTAAAAATATGATAAAAGTTAAGGCCCAACAACTAATAATACTACGTGATTTGAAGCCCAATTATAAAACATCTTCTTTCCTAAAATTTTGTGCGCCGCTTACTGTAAGTATTTTGGATTCATACTAGGGCGCCGGGGTGCCGTCACGGAGGGAGACCATAGGTGAGAGGTTTTTGGGACCGGCCAAGCCCCCGCTGGTGGTTCCGTCCCTGATTGTGAATGGTATAGTGTGCGTAATGGCGGATCCAGACCCCGGAAATGGCGGGGGCGGAATTTAGTAGTTTAAATATTAATAAATTTATTATTTAAATATTAAATATTAAATTTAATAGCATTATTTTAATAATAAATTAAATAATATTATATTAATATTTTAGTAGCACTAGCTTCGTTAATAAAATATAAACATGTACTATTAGCCTACAAATATGTATTACTCCCTCCGTCCCAATTTAGGAGTCCTGGTTTATCATTTTTGGGTGTCCCACTTTAGGAGTCTCGGTTGGAATTTTCCATAAATGATATTAGGCCTCACATTCCACTAACTTTCTTCCACTCACATTTTATTGATAAACTAATATAAAAAAGTAGGACCCACATTCCACTATCATTTTTCACAACTTTCCTTTATATTTCTTAAATCTCGTGCCGAACTCAACCGACTCCGAAAGTGGGACGGAGGGAGTATTCATTTTAAAATATAAAATTATTGAAATTATTATATGCATTCAAAACCATTGTAAATATTATATACAAAAGTGATATAAGGAATGTAGTAAATATTTAGATTTCAAAAATATTTATTTTGTTACATAGAGAATAAGATGCGAGATCACAAATTATAAGTACTTTAGGAAAAAAAAACTTTAACAAAAGATTAAAAATGATTTTTAACTAATAAATAAATATAACAACAAAATATATGCAAATTAGTAAAAGTTTAGATTTCATAAAGTATTTAAAGGTATTACTTTGATAATAAGAAGAAATATGAATTTGTAAAAAGAAAAAAAGTAAAGAATGGAAAACATATTGTTCTTGATTAGGGTTGAACCCTAGAGCTCTTAGTTAAAAATCCAACAACCAAACCATTGGGCTACTACGTTTTATATGAAATTTATTGAAAACAAATACATCTCTACACTCCACGGAGGGGGCGGATATGCTATTTTTGGCTCGATTCAAAGGAAAGTTTAGGCTCTCCAAACGGCCGGGAGGGTGCAACCGCCCCCCTCTTGCCCCCTAGATCCGCCACGTAGTGAGTTATGTATGTGTGTGCATGTATGTGTGCGTAGTATGTTTTTAATGACTTTGTGTAGTGTGTGTGCGCGCGCAGTGTGTTTTTACTGAGTATGTGTGTGTATTTAATGATTGTGCAATGTGTGTAGTTTGTTCTCGCGCAATTTTTAAAATTTAATTCCATATCAATTATTTCATTTTGCAAACAAAACAATGACTCGATGGATTTGACATAGATCAAGCTAGTGATATTCATTATCTCTTGAAATTATTTTCATTTTGTTGAAGATTACTTTAAATTTGAGGAATTGTTTCCTTATTTATTTATATGTTGACTTACTTTCCTAGAATAGAGTTCATAGAAGTTCTATAAATAGCTTCTCTTTATACTCCTAGCAAGTTATCTCCAAAAATAAAGTGTATATGATGGTATAAATAGTAGTAGCCTTCGGAGAGAGGGGATTATTAGGCCTCTTCAGAGGATAGTCTAGGGTTTCTTCGGAGTATTTTTCTTCTTTTGAGTTTGGCTTTTCTCTATTTTCGTTATTTTTTTGTCGAATTGTCTTTACTCCATATCAACGGTTGCAGTGAATGATGGTTTCTACTCGCTCCTTAGAAGCATGCTCAGTTGACAAGCCATTGGGTGTGGAAAGGATTGGAGAGAAGGCAGCGTTCGAGCTAACGCCAAGTTCAGTATCATAAACAAGTTCGATGCTGCTGTTCGAGATTCGTGCACCACACATTAATCACACACCAACAACACAGAGCCAACACAACCCTTACTTCTTCTTGCATCTGCGGAGATACTGTTTTTGATTCCTTTTTCTACCAAATTTAAAAAATATAAAATTAAATGGATTTAAAAAGCAAAAAAAGAATAAATAAGACTCCTGTTAAGAAGAAACCCTAATTACCAATTCACAAAGCAAACGCAGCTCTGCCGCAATTTTCATTTCTTCTTCTTCAAGCCGTGATTCAAATCCATCAATGGGGAGGGGTGATTTCTTCATAAATCTACCATCAGAACTCACCGCTAAAATCCTCTCACGACTCCCTCTCCGAAGCCTTGCACTCAGCAAATGCGTCTGCAAACCATGGCGCAATCTCCTCGGCTCCCTCGATTTCACCAAATCCCTTCTTTTCGATCCTGAAACCCCTCCTTTCCTAGCTTGCTTGACGCCGGCGAGGGCTGACGATAGGATTGGCTCAACTCGTTGCACAATTTTAGAAATCGAAGAGGAAGTCCTATTCGATTTCCTTGATGAAGAAGATGAAGAAGAAGAAGACGACCAAATTCAAAATCAAAATCTCCACGAAGTCGGAGAGGAAGTCCAAATTGAAGATGAAGAGAAACACGAAGACGAAGAAGAAGATCAAATTCAAAACGAAGACGAAGATCCAATTCCTCATGGGCTTCACTACAATCAGTTCACTCGTTTCGATATTCCTTTCAGAAACTCAAGACCGGAATCACTGGTAGGTATCGAAGCTAATGGATTGTTTCTCCTATACTTTCAGTTTGGGAATCCGGACAACCATCTCTTTATATGGAATCCTCTCACTTGTCAGTATATCGAGATCTGCCGACCCAAACAATCCATGTCGATTAATTTTAATTATAGGTTGAGTCTTGGATTCGGTGTGAGTCAAATTAGTGGGCAATATAAGGTCGTGTGCATCAATCGCGACGGATCTGCCCATCATGTGTACACCCTCGGGACGGGAGAATGGAGGCGCCTTGAAGCTGGCGCTGCTTCTGGTTTCGGATTCCGTTCATACGGACGGATTGTGTGTAACGGAAACCTCCACTGGAACGTGTATGACTCCACTCGACCCTTGTTGATATGTGGTTTTGATGTTGAAACAGAATGTTTTAGCATCTTCTCTGCTCCTCCTGCCGCTGTTCAGCATCCGTATGTGGAGTTGAGTGTTTT
This sequence comes from Salvia hispanica, assembly GCF_029641045.1. Lineage (NCBI taxonomy): Eukaryota > Viridiplantae > Streptophyta > Magnoliopsida > Lamiales > Lamiaceae > Salvia > Salvia hispanica. The sequence goes on along the minus strand of NC_142697.1, from coordinate 34,079,504 downwards.
GAGGGACTGTCTGTGTGTTTCTTACGCGTGGAACGATAATATATTCTTCTGGTCGATGAAGGAATACCAAGTCGAGGAATCTTGGACCTTTGAGTACAGGTTGACTTATAATGGTTATGATTTTAATTTTGGCGATTGCTATGGAATAGAGTCTGTTTATCCTATCAAAGTTTTCAATGATGGTGACATTTTGATGTTGATGGTGCCGAAACACATTGACTTATACTACCAGAAGACGCGTCTCATCTACTACTCCAGCAAGAAAGGTACTATTGAACAACTCGGTCTGATTCATGAACATCTCGGTCCGATTGATGAATCACTCAGTACGATTGAGTATTCCAATAGGCTTATGGAACAACTCCGTACATTTGAGGAATTGTATGTGCGGAATCACCTTACCCATGCCATGATTTTCACTCCTGTCCTTCTCTCACTAAAGACTTTTGGAATCGAGAATGTAATCTCGTACTAAGTTGATATTAATGTACTTATAGTGTTTGTTTGTTGTCGTGTTTTGTCAATACAACTTAAATTTCTTATGAGTTCATATTTGTGTTTGATTAATCATGTCGTGCATTATATATATCTTGGGGGTACCGTCTATAAATGGAAATGGACAGATTTTATGAGGATGTACCAAATATGAACTATTGTGGTCTATTGTCTATAATCTCACTCTAGTTTATATTGTTAAATCGCTTTGTTGTCTTAATTTTACGATATGTGTTCGTGTTGAAGGTTTTCTTATTGTGTGGTGCTCGGGTTTGACCATATCATGTTTTGTTATAATGTTGTGCTATTATATACGTAGTGGATTACTGTCTTTCAAAGTTATCGGACTCATTTTTGTGGATGCACCAAAATAACAAAGATGAGTATAATTTTTATAAAGGAAGGATGTGTACAGTAAGAAACCCTTATCTTTGGTATTTCACCATATTCAGTATTTTCTCTGTCCCTTACTTTATTAATTCTCTCTCTCATTTCTTTACAAATATTCTCATAAAAATCACCATATATCTCTTTCTTGTTTTTGAATTATTTATTCGTTCTTAACATTTTTATATTTAATATAAACTAATTGTTGCTATTGTGTTTGCATTTGTACAAGATGTGTTTGTGCTGAATGTTTTCGGATTTATGCTTTTGATACCGTGTAGTTATCTTGTCTGGCTACTAGGAGCATATATATTGGGTTCAAGTTTTGGTATTTCACACAACATTCTAAAAATCAGACTGAATATTTAAATCTTCTTGAATAGGAAAAATCAATATTTTCGATCATGAAACGATCGATGGTTGACCTGATTTGGCATCAGTGATGTCCTAGAGGATAGGATTAGGGGACGGAGAAGGGACGTACATTGTGAATTACCGTAATTGTTTCAAGTTATAAGATATAGTAATATTTGTGGAAAACAATCTAGCAAGTTCATATGATGATGAATAAGATATTTAGTTTGTAAGACGATTCACCTCCAAATGAACCATTATTGATCATTTCAATGAATCCCTTCTTTCCGATTCCGAAAACCTTCTTTCCTAGCTTGCTTGACACAGGCGAGGGCCGATCATGAAACGATCGATGGTTGACACGATTTGGCATCCGAAAACCTCCTTTCCTAGCTTGCTTGACACAGGCGAGGGCCGATCATGAAACGATCGATGGTTGACACGATTTGGCATCGGTGATGTCCAAGACGATATGTAGGGAAGTGTGAAGGAAATAATGCTGCCACAGCTGGGAATCGAACTCGGACCAAACTCCACGCTGGAGGCAGAGAAAGATGCCATCTGAGCTACTTACATATTTGCTTTGAAGTGTCAATATAGATATACGCAAAATGTATGGGGGTTCCATAAACCATAGGACCCTGATGGCTCTGAGTAGGTCCGCCACTGATCTTATCATTATGAACTGTTTCATGTAAGACTATTATACTGAAGGATGTATGATAGTAATAAAAATAAATTATTTTTCAGGAACGAGGAACTGTATAGTTAGAAACATTTATCTTTGTCAACCTAGTGTTTAAAATACTTGATGAATTGTTGAATACTTGAGCCGTCTTGAACCGAATAATTTGGCCTCTCAAATATAATTTTAAATTGTGGCTAACAGTATTTGATCTCTTACAAGAATGATTGGGCACTGAGCTATATTTACATATCTGATGAGAGCTTAGCAGAGAGACCGGTTGCGATTTCCTTCATCGAGGAGATCTTCTTCTCTGGATCCTTCTGCGTAATTTTCGGGTTGACAAACCGCCGGTTCATGCCTGGTTGCTGTGAATTGCAATTTGATGCGTTTAAATACAAATATTTATGTGTAGAAATTAATTATTGCTTGCCACTACCTCTCTTCTCCTTTCACCATTAATAGTAACAGAATTTGGTTTTGTAGAACAAACACTCTCTTATCCACACATCTGCATTTGCCGTATACTATTGAAGCACCTGCGAATCGATTCACTTTTTCATGACAAAAAATTGCAACTCACTCATCAACTGTTGGGTTACATATACATCTTGGTCGTCCAATCGTTTCAAGCATATTTACTAATCTTCTGTATGTGTATTTATCCATACGTAATATTTCATGACATATTGAGTATGTAAATGTGACACGATCGGAAAAGCTCATTCATAGATCGTGAGGCCTTTAAATGATTTTCCAATTGTATGATGTGCTATAACAATTTTAATCACAAAAACATCATTAGCTTTAACCTTTAATGTTTCCGTTTTCTTTATTTGCATACGAATGATAGGAATTAATAATTCTAAATGTACAACTAAGTATTAAGGATTGAACTATTACTTGATGTATGATGCTCGATCGTGCTTACCGACAATGGAGAGGTCGAGTATGCTCGATCAAGCTTTTAACCATCAAATTATCTTTGCGCGTTTTTTGATGCAATATGCTCGATTGTGTGCTTGCTTAACATTTTGAGGTTGAGCATCGTGGCATGTCCCGGTTCAATTACCAAAAAACGAGACATAAGGAGCTCAATTGCTTGGTAACGTGTTACTTGGTTAAGGGCCACCGTTGTTGATGCCCTTAGGGCTGCCTGCTTAACCCGTCATCTCGTCGCTTGCCTTTACCCTTTAGGCGCCCTCGCTCCAACGGAGGCAGCGAAGCCAGAGTTTTAAAATTAGGATAAAAGAAAGTTTTCTATGTTTTTCAGATTTTTAAATAATGATGTCTCCCTTAGAATTAAGAGTGCAATTAATTTCGGAATATAAAGAAAACAATACTCCGTAGTATTTAATGTGAAGAAGCCCTAAATTCTACTCCCTCCGTCCCCGATTAGGAGTCACACTTTGACCGGGCATGGGTTTTAAAAAATGTAAAGAAAAGTTGGTTAAAAAAGTTAGTGGAAGGTGGGACCCATTTTTTTATATTGGTTTTATAATAAAATGTGAGTGAATTGAGTTAGTGGAATGTGAGCCCTACTTACTATTTATGGTAAAAATGAAGTGTGACTCTTAATTGGGGACGGACCGAAATGGAAAAGTGTGACTCTTAATCGGGGACGGAGGGAGTAATATTTTTGCCGCTGCTACTCTTTCTTCTTCACTGTAAGCATTCCATTTTTACCATCAATGAAACGCAAGTTCTTCACAAATCTGCCATCTGAAATCACCACCGACGTCCTCTCACGCCTCCCTCTCCGAAGCATTGCATTGAGCAAGTGTGTTTGCAAACCATGGCTCAATCTGCTCGATTTCGACGATTTCAAATTCAAAACCCCACCCGCCCTAGCTCTCTTGCAGCAGACAAACTCAACTCGGTGCTCGATTTTCGAATTCGAAGACAAAGACGAATTCGTTGAGGAGAAGAGTCATGATCTTCACTACATTCCGCTCACACATTTCGAAATTAGAGACGAAAATTCAGAAATACTGGTAGGTATGGCTGCAAATGGATTGCTTCTTATACACTCACAGGGAGGGTTTCCTCAAATTCCTCTGTTTATATGCAATCCGATCACTCATCAATATATCGAGCTCTGGTGCCCTGAGGAATACATTTTAGATGATGATGATGTACATATTATGCTTAGTTATGGATTTGGAATGAGCAAAATTAGCGGGCAATATAAGGTGCTCTGTAAATATATAGACGCGAGTTCCGACTCTTATCGTCATGTATACACCCTTGGAACAGGAACATGGAGGCTCGTTGAGGCTGGCGCTGTTTCTGGTTTCGGAACCTGTTTACCTGGATACTTTGGTTTTAACGGCATCCTCCATTGGGTAGGAGGAGAAGATGATTTGGCTCATACCTTATGGGTTTGTTGTTTTGATCTTGAGAATGAATGTTATGACATCTTCTCTCCTCCTCCTCCTCCTCCTGTTGATGGACATGGCCGTCAAACCAGGGAGTTGTCTACTTTGATGGACTGCCTTTGTTATTCGTACACATGGGAAGATGATATTGTCATCTGGTTGATGAAGGAATACCAGGTCGAGGAATCTTGGACCAATCTGCACAAGATAAGTAGAAATGGTTTTGATTTGGATTGGGATTTTGCATCTGATTGGAAATATATGGGTGTTAAACCAATTAGACTTTTTAAAGATGGTGACGTTTTGATGCTGCTGGACCAAAAGAAACTCATCTACTACTCCAACAAGACAAAAACTATTCAACAAGTAGGTATGTTAAATGATGCAACTGCGCAGAATTACGTTAGTGCCATGATTTTCACTCCAAGCCTTTTCTCCTTCAAGAATTTCGTATTCGAGAATGTGATCTCGTTTTAGTTAGTCTAAATTTGTGTGTTTGTATGGAAGTTTTGTTTGTGGTATAGTTTTTGGATTATAAGTCTTCTTTGTTGTTTCCTGTTCGGTTTTGGCCTTATCTTGTTGACCCGACACACACTATATGTGGGGCCTGGGTACTATATCTATTTTTGGATGTTGTATGTAATATTGTTGTCGCTACTGCACCTATAATATCTCTTGCGATTTTGCAATAATGCGAATCAATTAGCCCCAAATTGTACCCTAAATGGAATTTTGTTAATTACCTCTGTTATGGAGAGCCTTTCATGGGCTTTTGTCAGAGGTTCAATCAGATTTCGACATCCTTGGTTGAGATTCTGCAGTTTCAGCATCTGATTCTGATTTGGTTGCTGTTGAGATTCTGTTTATTGGTTGCTGTCTGATTTGGTCTTATTGTTTGACCTGCTGACACCACTGTTTGCAGGCCTGTATATATATTTTGCTATGTTGTCTATATTCTCATTCCAGTTCATAATGTTAGTCTACGTCTATGTTTATCCCTATATGTTGTTGTTTGTTTCAAATGTTTATTGTGTCAAGCCAACACGCAAGATATGTTAGGCTTAATTAGCTAGTGTATATATTAATGCGGGCTGTTGATTATTATCTCGTTCTAGTCTGTAATGTTAATCTACATTTTGTGTTATCGGGCCATGTCAACAAAAATTAAATCACATTGTTGTCGTGTTCGTTTTCATGCTAAGACTTTTCTTATCTTGTCATCTACGCCTTTGTTACGAAAGGAAGGCTCTTTAACACAAAATTAGAAAAAGACAAAAGACAAGATATAAACTGCAATTAAAACTTAAAGAAGTTAAATTCTCCGAAGAAGCCTATTGTTGTTTTAAGAGATGTCAAGCTCTTCTAAATAGGAATGAAGCAACTCTAACCTAGGAAAGTAAATTAACTAAAAACTAATTAAACAAGGAAACAAACCCTCAAACATGAAAATTAATGTTGACATAATGAAGATCACAATCTTGATCTCTATCAACTGCCCCGATGTTGATACAGCTTTGCACACTGGCTTTGCAACCGAATTATTGCCTGTGTTATTCTCACACATTCGTCGGTAAATTATCATCGGTATGTTTAAGGATGCAGCAGTGGCGGATCTAGGATATTCATTATGGGGGTACGATTAATTTAGTAGAGAGTAATACCTACTTGGAACTCCACAATTAATCATTTATCTTCTCTACGTCGTTATTTTTCCTCGTTATTTTTTCTGGTAAAAAACATTATTATCTATAAAAACGGATTACTTAATGTTACTATTTTGACTTTCGCTGTTAAAATGAAAGACTTAATGTTACTAAATAACACATCATCTATTGATTTAATCAATAAATTTCAATTATTTTTAAGAAAAATAGAAGATGATTAAAATACTACTACTTTATAAAATAATTGAGAAATTTTAAACACGCATAAAGTAAATGTATTGAAAAAATAATTTAAAATTTTTAAATACATTAAAAATAGAAAATATAAATAGAATTACACTTAATAGAATAGTTAAATACATTAGAAATAGAAAATATAAATAGAAAATATAAATAGAAAAACATTTTCAGTTCAACAGATCTTAAAATAAAAGAAAATTCCCTTCCCCAGAATTGAACCCAGGTCTTGACGGCAATATTAGTGTATTCAACCATTCAGCCAACTTATTTCCATGCAATCTTTGGGATTATATATACTATTATTTGAATATATTGGGGGTACCATCTATTCTCTATCCGCCAATGGGATGCAGTTGTGGGTTTCCTTACGACCCTGATTTCACTCTTATCTTTTTCTCACTCAGAAATTTCGAATTCGAGCATGTGATATCGTTTTAGTTCATAATTTTGGTCTACATTTGTGTGGAAGGTCTTTGAATTCGCGGACTTAAATTCACGCTAGAATCTTAATCAAATCAAGATTATACTAGTTTAATAGATAAATCTCCTAAATTATTTTCATATACTCCACTATTTTGTTGTATTAAATATTTCCTTCAATTTTGATTAAATCACTTAAATATTTTTTATATGGAGTATCGTTTCTACAAACTAATACTCATATTCGAATATAAAAAAACTAAGTCACTATATCCAAATCTTCAATATCATTTATTCAAGAATTGGTTAAGATTTAAGAAAGAAATATCATTAAATCAAACCAATAATATCACCAAATCATGTAACAAAATCATGCCTAATATTTTGTCTGACTTTTGTGTTATTTTACCTAATCCTCGTGCAGAAAAAGAATGGCCCATATTCGGAAGAGAAGAACCCTGATTCTTAATTTTCTTAATTTCTGTTGTTAATGGAGCTTAATTACTTCAAAAATCTACCATCAGAAATCACCATCGAAATCCTTTCCCGCCTCTCTATCCAAAGCCTTGTAATCAGCAAATCCAATTGCAAACCATGGCGCGATCTTTTGAAATCCGATGATTTCGTCAAATCCAAAATCAAAACCCCTCCCGCCCTAGTTCGAATTTACCAGGGGCATGACTCAACCCGGTGCAAGATTATTGAAAATAGTATCACCCACGTGTGATGCACAACCCATTTTTTTATTTAACCTTATTTTATACTGTAAAATGATTTTATAGATTCATAAAATTATCATTGTATGAAATCTGAAATAATAAATCTATAAAATAAAAATTAATTATTAAAAAATATTAAATCAAACAAAGAAAAAAAAATAACACATACACCTACTAAGAAACAATATTATTATTTCAAGTTCTAAAATCACAAATTTATACAATAGCAATTTATTGTACCAATAAAAACTCATATAACCAATTAAGTTTATAAACAAAAAATTGCATACAAATCACATATCATTCAAATCACTTTTATATCTATACAACAAAAGATCAATCACAAACACATGTCAATAAAAATAATGTATAAATATATATTAGAAGAAAGCCAAATCGATCAAAAATCATCAAAAAAAATACAGCAAAATAGCATGGAATATATAACCGATATCAATATGCATACATTTAGCCGGAAAAAAAAACTAATGGTTGCATACCTAATAGCATACCCCACATCGCCTATTTTCCGTGTAGCTGCTACCACCTATACCACGTCCAAGGACAAACAAATGAATAAGAGCTACCACCAACCTAATATTCATATAGAGCAAGCACTACATGAAAAAAATTATACATTCCACCATAAAAACATGCAAGGAGAACAACATAAACAACAAATGCGGAAGATGCATCTGCACCAAAAATTCAAAGGCAAGATGTAAATGTTACAATAATACTATGCAAGACTCAAGCGGACAAAGAGCCATGAAGTTGTGATTTTACCAGTAAAGGAGTAGGCCGAAACGCACAACACTCCATTCCTCTGAGACTTGTACATCTGTAATCAGTCATTGACAAACACACAGGAACACGCTTGAGTTTTTGGCCACATCTAAATTCCGGATTCCTGCTCCACGGATGGGAGGCGTGGTGGAATGCGAAAGTGGATTGCCATCTCATGGTCTTGCTCTTGGCTGCACCACCAACAAATTAAACAATTTTGACTATTGCAAAAAGCTAAGGTTTCATAGATTGATTGAAAGTTGTAGAAATTTCCTCCAGCTGTATATCTGCAGATTGAGATTGAGTGATGATGGAGATCTAAAAAGATGAACAATTACCTTGAAAGGAGGGCTCTTCTAAATTTCAAACGTAAAAAATAAATAAAAAATATTGGTTAAATTAGAATTTGCAAGTGCGGCGTGAATCTGAATCATGGATTATTGAAGAAAGGGGAAGAGAAATGGCAAAAGAGGTGGCAGCAGTTGGCGTAGTCTCGCAGAAGACAACCAAAGTGCAAATGTTGTACCCTTTTAGTAGGTAAGTGGTAATGAATGTCCTTATGGGTAGTTAATCATGAAAAAAATGAAGAATTATAGTATTAATATCTCATTTAATTTTAATAATATAGTAAATATATTAAAAAATTCTTTTTATATTATTAATGGCATTCATGTAATTATTTCCAAAACTCCCCTTTTATATATTTATAGATAGATTGTAGACGAAGACGATTTTGATATGGAGAAGAGCTACGATCTCCGCTACCATCCGCTCACAGATTTGGTGATCCCTCATAGAAGCACAGGATTAATTGATTGTATCACTGCTAATGTGTTGCTTCTTTTCCACTCACTTTTCATGAAAGATATTTACATATGCAATCTGATCACTTGTGAATATATCGAGCTCAGTTACCCTAAGCTCTACATTCCGTGGTATCAATTGTTGCAAGTTGGATTCGGTGTGAGCAAAATAAGTGGGCAATATAAGGTGGTTTGGATCAATCCGGACAGGGGTTCTAACTCTCATTGTGTATACACCCTCGGAACCGGAACATGGAGGCGCATTGAAGCCGGAGCTGCTTCTGGTTTCAGATTTCCGGGTGAACCCATTTTATGCAATGACAACCTCCATTGGAGAGTATATTTTTCGAAGAATCACATATTGGGTTTTTGTGATTTTGATGTCGAAATAGAATGTTTTTTGAAGAATCACATTTTTCGAAGAATCACATTTTATGCATAAAAAATTATTAATAAATTTATGTATAAAACAAATACTACCTCCGTCCCCCAAAATTTGCTACACTTTGACCCGACACGGATTTTAAGAAATGTAATGGAAAGTGAGTTGAAAAAGTTGGTGGGATGTGGGTCATACTTTTAAAGTATTAGTTTTATAATAAAATGTGAGTAGGAATGAGTTAGTGGAATATGGGGTCCACTACCAAAAATGATAAAAGTGAAGTGTATCAAATTTTAAGAGACGGACCAAAATAGTAAACTGTATCAAATTTTCAGGGACAGAGGTAGTACTATATAATGTGTGAAGAGATGACTGAATATATACCGCATTCGATTATCTTCACAATTCTGCCATCTGAAATCACCACTAACATCCTCTCGCGGCTCCCTATCCAAAGCATTGCGTTAAGCAAGTGCGGTTTGAAAACCATGGCTCAATCTCCTTGATTCCGACACCCTATCCAAAGCATTGCGTTAAGCAAGTGCGGTTTGCAAACCATGGCTCAATCTGCTCGATTCCGACGATTTCGAATTCAAAACCCCACCCACCCTAGATTTGGCATACGTGATGTCTAGGAGGGGGCGGTCTCCCCCTCCCGGCCGTTCGGAGAGCCTAAACCTTCCCTTGAATCGAGTCGAAAATAGTATATCCGCCTCCTCCGTGGAGTGTAGAAATATACTTTGTTTTCAATAAATGTCCTATGAAATGGTGTAGTCTAATGGTTTGGGTGAGGCTTTTCTCTAAGAGGTCTAGGGATCAAAACTCGATAAGAGCATATTTTTTTTCATTTTTTTTTCTTTTAGTTTATCAATTTCAATTCATATTTCTTTCTTATCATAGGATGGACATTCACCTCTAACAAATAAGTTAAAAGTAGACTATAGAGTAAATGATGAACCATTATTGACTCATTAACTTGTCATCAATTTGTAGTTCAGTTGAAAATTTAATGTAATTAGTTAGCACTTTATTAGTTAGTTGTTGTTATTCCATTTATGGACACTCATTTTTCGTTAATACGCTTTTTTTTTTCTTCGTATCTCCTTTACTTCATCAATTTTATATTAAAACACATAGTATCATTAAGAAGTTCTTGTTTTTAAAACACATACTCAATGTGTAGGTATGTTTAATGATGTAGATGCAGGGTATTTCCTTAACTTTGCCACGATTTTCACACCTAGCCTTTTCTCACTAAAGAGTGTGATGTGATTCTAAATCATAATGTTTGTCTATATTTGTGTTTTGATCGTTATTTGGACGCATTCGTGTACAATAGTACAACTGTACAAGGTTTCTTCATTGTGTGGTTTCTCTATCTCACTTCCTTTATTAATTCTTTCTCCATCTTCTTGACAAATATAATCTCTTTCTTGATTTTCTATTATTTATTTGTTGCTTACCATATTTGCTTAACATTTCTGTTTTTAGCATAAACTATTCATTGCTATCGTGTTCGCCCGTTCGGATATGACCTTTTGATGCTTTGCTATTATCATGTGAGGCATTGTTTCTATATGGAAATAGACTCAACTTTTCTAGAATGATTTCAAGTTTTGGTATTTCACCTATAGCCAGCATTTGAAAATCAGACCGAATAATACATCAGTCTTCTTGAATAGCAAAAATCGATCTGTTTGATCGTGAAACGACCGATGGTTGATCCGATTTGGCATCCGTGATGTCCCGTAGGATTGCATTGCTGTGGGATGCGTTGTTAAGGGGACAAACAAGGGACGTGTATTGTGAACAACCTTAATTGTTTCTATTCGGAGTAAAATGTTGTAATATTTTTGGATTACAACCTAGCTAGTTCAAATGATGATTTAAAGAGATTTAGTTTGTATGACAAATTGCCTTTAACCGATAAGCTGGAAGTAGACTATAGAGTAAAAGATTAACTACTATTGATCATTTTAATAAAATCTAGTTCATCCAAAAATAAACTTTTCAAAATACCCAGCAAACTGAATTTTACACTCTTCCCTTTCTATTGTGTTACATATATAGCTATAGGGTTGTGATAAAATGATAACCCATATTTAGGGTGATAATCATAATAAGCTATTATTTCATATTTTTATAGACGAAATATATCATTATTGTTAAAAAATAATGTTTACACTAAAATGATATTCTTTATGCAAGTATAAAATGGTACTTGTAATTAATAAAATGATATTCGGTTTGTATAAAATACTATTTTGTTGTATGAAAATTATCAATATAAATGATTTTATGTTGGTAAGAATATCATTTTATTGAGTATAAACATCATTTTAATGAAAATGATATATTTTATTTATAAAATGACAGTTTATTATGGTTATCACCATAATTTTAGTTATCATCTAACACACCCCTGTAGCTATATTTGTTATAAATATTCTACTGCGTTACACATATAGCTATAAGATTGTGATAAATTGATAACCCATATTTAGGGTTATAACCATAATAACTAGGCCTGAAAATTTAATCCGCGGATTTTGGGTATTCCCGACCCAGTCCCAATACCCGACGGGTTATGGGTACCCGAAACCCGAAATAATGGGTTCGGGTACGGGTTTGGGTAGTCAATGTTAGGATTTTTCGGGTTTAGGGTACCCGAAACCCGTATTAGGGTACCCAACTAATACCCGATTAAACCCGATTAATTATGTATTTGTGATAAATATTTTTATTTAGTATACGGCCTATCGCCCGTAAGGTAAATCTAGGGTAACTTTATTTAATCACATGTAGATTTATAAAATTTTCGTATGCCTCACCTTTTCAAGTTTCCTTCACGCCGCTGCTGCTGCTCTCTTTTTGCCGTTTGCTCTCTTCTTTACATTCGTGTTTGGTTCATGTTGCATTATTTATGTTCTTACTTGTTATCTTTTGAAAATATATAGTTAATTAGTTATGCTTTCTCTATTTTATTTACATATTCATTTAATGTCTTAAAAAGTTATTTTAATCTCTTTTATAATCCCTTTTATGTTTCAATTTATACCAAAAAAAAAAATATTTTAAAATTAAGTAGTGTCTATTTGTCTAAGGTCTATTTTATAAAATATAGAATTATAGTCAATAAATAGTATAAGTATTGTGTGATTTTTAATAATTTCTATTCTCATCACAATTTAATTTATATAAAAGAATAAATTTTAAATATAATAATTCCGGGTTTATGGGTACCCGATTAGTTGGGTTTGGGTACCCGCACTTACGGGTCGGGTATTGGGTATGATATTTTTGAGATTTCGGGTTCGGATACCCGAATTTTTGGGTTTGGGTACCCGCAGGTACCCGAACTTTCACCCCTAATAATAACCTATCATTTTACATTTTTATAGATGAAGTATATTATTTTCGTTAAAAAAAGATATTTATACTCAATAAAATGATATTCTTTCTGCAAGTATAAAATGATACTTGTAGTCAATAAAATGATATTTTGTATATATAAAATGATTATGTTCTATAAAATGATATTTTGTTAAAATTATATCAATATAAATGATATTTTGTTGTATAAAATTACATCAATATAAATGATATTTTGTTTGTAAAGAAGACCATTTTATTGAGTATAAACATCATTTTTAACGAAAATGATATATTTAATTTATAAAATGATAGTTTATTATGGTTATCACCATAAATTTTGTTATCATTCTAACTCACCCATATAGCTACATTGGTTATAAATATTATATTGTTTTACACTAATTACGAAATTAGTTAACTGTATGTTGAAAGTTAATATAAGTTGGTAAAATAAGACAAGAGAAATGCAGTTAAAGTAGTGTTAGTGGATAATGGGACTATGTTATTATTAGTGTTTTAATGGTGATACAAGTTGTAAATAACTTAATGTATAGGGACAATAAATTGGGATCATTTTTTATAAATGGAAATGTAATATTTTATGGAATGGATGAAAATGGAGAGGGCATGTATTTTTTACGTAATGGAGGGAGTATTTCACTATTTAGGAAACGCACTGAGTAGTATAAAGAGTGATGTGAAGAACCCAAGTTCTTCATTCTAAAGTATACACAACTGCTACGTCTTCTCTAAGTTTCTACCATCAATGGAGCCTGATTACTTCACAAATCTTCCATTAGAAATCACCACCGACATCCTCTCACGCCTCTCTATGAAGCCTTGCTATCAGCAAATCCGTTTGCAAAGCATGGCGCGATCTGTTCGATTTTGTCAAATCCAAAATCAAAATTCCACCCACCCTAGTTCGATTTTACTGGGGGGATAACTCTACTTGGTGCACGATTTTCGAAATTGAAGACGAAGACGAAGCCGATCTGGAGAGCCACGATCTTCACTACCATCCACTCACAGATTTGGAGATCCCTTACGGAAGCACAGTATCAATTGAGTGGATCACTGCTAATGCATTGCTTCTTTTCTACTCACCATTAGTTAAAGGTATTTTCATATACAATTTGATCACTCGTGAATATACGGAGCTCAGTTACCCTGATGACTACACTCCGTATCTGTAACAGCCCGCCCTCCTAGGGTACAATAAATGCGGCGGCTGCAACCCAAACAGACTCCAAAGAAGTAAACATAGGCTAGGGTTTCATTTAAAGAGTATTGACCAAAAGAAATCGAAAGAATTATCAGAGTATTTAAAACCATAACTTAACCTAGAAACCAAAACTTAACCTAGAAGTTTAAAAGAAAAGAGAGGTCTCATAAATGACGATCAAAATGTCTTAAGAGTACGACGGAATATCCAAGATAAAAACCATAAGAAAAGGGCTAGGGTGCATTATCCCAAAAGAAATTATAAAGAGTATCAAGATTCAGCGGAAAACAACCAAGAGAAAGAATAGATATGTATGAAGACACAACTACGCTTGAAGTTCAACATATCCATTTTAATTATTTATCCTGCTCAACACCCGCCACCGCTCGTCATCGTTCAACCTGCACATAAGAAAGACACATGCAGGGCTGAGTATTTTGAAATACTCAGTGAGCTCATTGCCAAAACATTTTATAAGTTATGCCACCCTTACCAAGTGAACTCGAGTTTTAAGCAGTTATAAAAGAAATATCGCGAGTATCACAAAACATATTTTCATAGACTAGCCAGTCAAAATAATCCCCCATTTTCTCATCAAAATCATAATCATTCCATGGTGCGACGAAAGTGTGGCCACGCTTTTCGCCCACGAGACCGGCCGACTAGCAAGGACGGCTCCCGATCCCATCGTGTACACAGCCTGGTAGGGCTTGCGGCCCATACTCAGACCCGAATTCGTATAAGCATATCAAATATCACATTGAAAAAACAAACATAGGCATGACATAACAGTTAAACCACCCTTATAACACCAAACAACATTTTGATAAAATAATAGAGAGTTTTTAGAGTAAAGCCCACCTCGACTGCTTAGTTTTCAAGTAGTTTCGCTTTTCCGTTATCCGGCTTCGCAACCAAAGTTTCACCTTTTAATCACATAGGCACATATCACAAATTAGGTTCAATACTACTCTTACTCATGCATGTCTCAATACTCCTTTTCCCTTTTCCATTGATTTATCTCATCATTACTAATTAATCAAGATCATGTTTATCCCACAAGAATATTTAACCATCAAACACACTCTACACAACACAACACACACACACCACACCACACACACACACACGACACACACACACACGCCACACACACGCACACACGCCACACACACACGCACGAACATATTCCCACATCCCTTTTATCCCACTTTCACTCAACCAAGATGCATGAGGGTTCAAGGAGACCGATTGATCGGTTAGAAGAAGGAAAAGAAGAAGAAGAAGAAGAAGAAGAAGAAGAAGAAGAAGAAGAAGAAGAAGAAGAAGAAGAAGAAGAAGAAGAAGAAGGAGAACTCATAAACAAAATACCTTTTTAGAGAAAAACAATCGGTAGAAACAAAGTAGAGACTTGGTTCTTCAAGAATCTTGGCGTTCAAACTCTAAATTCTTCTCAAAGGATGACAAAATATTGGTGTGTGGAAGAAGAAAATTTGAGAGAGTGAGGAATGGTGGCTGCCGAAAATTTGGGGTCTAGGGTTGGGGTCTTCTCTTATTTATAGTGCTCAACAAGATCTTTAGGTAATTAGAATAGAATATTTGGTAAGATCTTATGAAGAAGAATTAACAAAAATAGATCCTAGGGCAAATCCCATAGGTTTCAAAATGGCTATTTATTTAGCCAAGATTTTGTCTTGAATATATTTTACGGAGTAGAATAAAATATCACGGAGCAAAATAAAAATAAGGATTCTCCCAACTTGGGCTGGTAATAGGCGTCCCTATGCCTATTTAAATAAGGCATGGATTTTTGAATATTAACTAAAATAAGGTAGGACAAGATCTCTTGAAGTATGGAAAGATTTGGTAGAATAATTAAATTCTAGGTATGGAAGGAAATCAAATAAGGGATTAACTAAAATAAAATAATTTCTTCCTTCTCACAATAGGTGATTTTCGACAATCACCAAGAAACAAAGGGCTCGATTTTTCTCTCTTCAAAAGGAAATATTCAGGTCTTGGATTTAATTTGGATAAATATCCCAAGAATTAAATTAAATCCGGAAAAATAGAATTTCTTCTTCAAAAATTCAAGGGGGTCGAAAATTTCAAGAATTAGGGTGACAAGTATTTATGGAAATTTTCTCTAATATTCTCACTCACCCTTAGACAATTAATTTACCACAAAATCTCATAATTTAATAAATCACATACCACATCATAAAATCAATAAGTTTGACTTTTCAAACTTTCAACGCAAACCCTCGACTCAACTCGACCATAGCATCACATGAAATAAATGCATTCACGACTCCACGTCATCAACAATTAATTCTAGGGCTCTAAAATTAGGGTTCTAAATTCCGAGATGTTACAGTATCAGTTGTTGCAATTTGGATGCAGTGTGAGCAAAACAAGTGGGCAAAATAAGGTCGTTTGCATCAATAAAAACACCGACTCTCGATATGTATACACCCTCGGAACCGGAACATGGCGGTGCGTTGAAGCCGGAGCTACTTCTGGTGTCATGTTCTGGGGTCAACCCATTTTATGTAATGACAACCTCCATTGGACAGTATATGATTCAAGGATCCTCATATGGGGTTGTTGTGGTTTTAACGTTGAAACTGAATGTTTTAGCATCTTCTTATTTCCCACCCCTATAAGAGATAAATGGGGGACTTTATCTGTTTTAAGGGACTGTCTGTGTTATTCTTATTATAACAAACGCCAAGATGAGATTGTCCTCTGGATGATGAAGGAATACCAAGTCGATGAATCCTGGACCATAGAGTACAAGATGAGTACTACTGGGTTTGATTATCCTTTCGTGGGACATATATGCATGTTGAACTAATTAAACTTTTTAAAGATGGTGATGTTTTGATGTTGCTGGACCATTCTATTCTAGTCTACTACTCCAACAAGACTAGAACTCTCCAACAAGTCAATATGTTGAACGATGCAGACTATGCCCTGATTTTCAATCCTAGTCTTCTCTCATTCAAGAGTTTCGGATTCGAGAATGTGATCTTGTTTTAGTCCATAAATGTAGTCTACATTTGTGTGTTCCTGTTGAAGATTTTTTGTTTGAGTAGTTTTCGAGTTCTAAGGCTTCTTTGTTATTTATTGTTCGGGTTTGGCCTTGTTGTGTCGAATAAAAATTGTAGTTTAATTTATTCGGTCGAATGAATTCCATGCGAATTATACACATAGTTGTTACTTACAATATAGTGGAATCATCTAACACAACACATCAAACAATTAACCACGCACATACAAATTTATAAAAGTAGTTTGAGGTTTTGATTTTGATTTTGATTTATATTCTTTTATTAAGAATAAGGTTGCATTTTCGCAATTAAAATTACAGTGTAGGCAATATTATTTTACAGATAAAAAGTAGGGATATTGGCATCTAATATCACGAAACTTTCAAAAAGTTGGTTTTTTTCCACGAACTTTAAAATTGGCAAATAATACCATGAACTTTACCCTCAGTTTGTTTTTTCCCACGAATGAAAAAAATCACACAAATAATATTATGATACGGATTTATTTTCGTAATTTCTCGACAATAATTTTGAGAGTTTCAAGTTTTTCAATCATTGAAGATAGTTTTTCTTGAAGCACACCCTCCAAAATTGATCTCCAATCTATTAAAATAACATGAATTTTTATTCGTGGGAAAAAACAAACCCGGAATAAAGTTCGTGATATTATTTGCCAATTTTAAAGTTCGTGGGAAAAAACCAACTTTTTAAAAGTTTCGTGATATTAGATGTCAATATTCCTAAAAAGTAAAGTAAATAATAGGAGTATAAAAAGTGCTAAGAAGAGGCAAAATTCTAGGTTTGGACCTGTCTGGAAAACCCAATTTGAAAAATGGGACACTTTTTCATGATGAAAATGGGTGTTACACGTTGTCAGAATGAGTAATTATTAAAAAACACAAAAATAAATATTTCCTAGTTCGTTTTTTTGTTAATAGAGGAATTTTATTTTGGCATGGAAATTAAAAGTACTGTGTTAAATGGAAGGTGAGTACTGTGTTAAATGGAATGTGAATAAAATAAGAGAGAGTAAATTAAATTTATGCTATAATCTTAATCAAATCTTAAATAAAATCATAAATTTTCCGTACAATATCATAAATTTATGATATACTTTATCAGATCACGATTATAATGATTTTATAAATAAATCTTATAAATCTATTCATATACTTCATTTTTTTTATTTATTTATCATTAAATCACCCCAATATCACTAAATCATGAAACTAAATCACGTCTAATCTAGGGCTGGCTAAATATACCGTAATACCAAAATACCGCACTTATCGTATCGAAAAATACCGAAAATACCGAATTTGCGGTATACCGCAAGTTGTGGTACGGTATGATACCGTACCGATAGATTTCAGTACGGTAAAGGTATAGATTTTCCTATACCGTGGTATACCGCATTTACGATATTTGCCATAAATTCGATATATTGTTGTATTCAAAATTTTTATAAAAAATAATTAATATGTTAAAATCCCTAACCCTACTTTCATATTTTAGTTCAACCGCCCCCAACCCCAAACACACACACACACAGATGTTAATCAAGTCAATTATATATATTTGATTGTGGCGTAGTTTTAATCTTTCGGATATTATTTAAATAGGTGAAATTTTATTTTAAATAGTTGGCTATAATAGAATTTTTTTTGGTATGAAACACAAGTATTATGGTATGCCATACCTTATTTTAGTATATCGTACTCGGTATGCCATACCTTATTTCGGTATAACGTAAAAGTATGGTATACCGCATAGACGGTATGGTAACGGTATTGTAAATAATCATACCGAATTTTCGGTAAGGTACAGGTATAACATTTTCTCATACCCAGTAGCGGATCCAAGATTTATAAACGGAGGGGGCGAAATATATATTAGTAGGTTGGTTTAGGGCGAAAATGACAATTATTATCGATTTTAGGAGCGACGTCGGGGCAAACGGAGGGGATGGACATGGTAATTTTATGCCCGAAAGGAAATTAGTCGTACGGAGGGGGCGACCGCCCCCTCCTGCCCCCTAGATCCGCCAGTGTTCATACCACATGGCATTCTCGGTGCGGTATACCGTACCGTGCCAACCCTAGTCTAATCATCAAATCACTCCTAATATTTTGTTTGAGTTTTGTGTTATTTTTTGGTTTTGTATAGCAACTTTAAAATTAATATGTCAATTACTAAACTTTTGATTTATTCTCATTTTGCAACAGATTTTAAGTTTCTGCTGTCACGATCGCATTTTACTAAGGATAGTAAAACATGGTTGACCGTGGGGATGAGAAATTAGAAGAGGGAATAGAAATAGGGGAAGAAGATATAAGAGCAATTCATAAAATAAAAGAGAAACATAAAGGGAGTACTTAGATAAGGTATACTCAATCACATAAGGATTCGAGTTTAGAGGTTCATACAACACGATTTATTCAAATATCAGAGTCTTAGGGGGAAAGTAGAAACTAGCACAGCGGAAATGACTGAAACACGGTTCCTTGTATGAACACATGAACCTCCGAGAGTACTGCATGATTTAGAAATAAGCCCATTTGATCCAGTACTCTCCCTTTCATCGCAACTCAACCTGCACATATGTTGGGCTGAGTACAAAGGTACTCAGGTACTCAGTGAACACATTGTCGAAATATACACATATACATTTATAACTGGGACCCGAATTCGATTCTTATTTTAGTTGACATAGCACATTTGGTATAACCAACACAGATAGGCATCATTACATAAAACCAAAACAATTTATGGCAAGACAATATCATTTGCATAAATATTTTCTCAAAATATTTCATATTTTCATTTGTATATAAGTTAGAAAGTTCACCTTAAGACCTTGCAACTTTGGTAAAGAAATACCTCCTCCTTGGGATATTACTTCCTTGCAATTGCCCTAGTTAAAGAAAATTAATACTACTATTTAGCTTCAAAATAAGTAAAAGTAGATGTTGTGACATCCCAAACCCAAAACATGCATCAATTTGTATATTGATATGCATCATTTATCATTGCATATATATAATATTATTTACATAATTATATGTTATATGTGAATAAGCGTGTATGTGTACGTTTAAATAGCTAATTTAAGTGTGTGCATACATGTAAAAATGCGTGTGTGTGCATGGAGTGTTTTAGTGCTTGGAAATATATAGTATTACATGGGAAATGATAGTTACCTAAATCAATATAATATAATATAAATAATAGTAGTAACGTGTGTATATTTTTTATGGGATAAAATAGTAATAGTATTCATGTACGTATATATATATATATAAATTTGGATATGTGCATGTTTTTGGATAAACTAAGATTGGTATACATTACATAAATATTAAAATAACATCCTTTGATGGAGTAGATAAATGCAAAATATGTAAACTACATTAATGTTATATAGTAATACAATTAAAGTGATAAAATATATGTATGAATGTAATTAGAAAATGCATTAATATTTTAATATTCAACCGTTAGTTTCCATCACATTAACTTTATCTAATTAGTAATAGAATTAAATAGAAAGTTTCCAAAGTGATAAACGTACAACCTGCTTCTCCGAATAAATTACACGTATATCCACGTGTGATCATAAAATTTTGCATGTTCTGATATTATTTTAGTAAAGCAAAATTCTATAATAGGAGTATTTAGTTTAGCCGACTTTGACCTCTATAAATATGTAGTGTATGATTAAAAAAAGGAAGGAAGGAGGAGAAAGAGATATCATTTGTCTCACTATTGCTTTAGCAAATTTATGTACAGAGGGAGTTAGTGCAAAGAGAGGGTTTTGGCATTCGAGAAAAAAGAAAAGGATATAGGTTTATCATTATAGTTGATCAGAGATAGAAGAAGAGAACGATAAGATTTTTGGCTTGAAAGATTCGAGAGCTGTAAATAAGGAGTTGGAATCGATAGCTCAGGTGTGTATAAATCACACTTTTAATTTTATATATTTTATGTGATTGATTGCTATGTGTTAAATTGGAGTGAATATTTGAATTATATGATGTGAGCCTGAAATGGTTGTGTTATTTGATATTGATGTTGTAAATGATGTGGATATGTGATTTGTGCAATGAATATGTATTGGAATTATTATTGATGACATATGGGTATTTAATTGGTGCAATGGATACGATTGATGCATGGTATTGGAATTTTTTTGAATCATGGAATTAAAGAGGATATGTGACAATCTTGCCCTGGGTCTGATATACAATAGAAAAAGACTTACGGGTCATATTCAATGATAATGGACCTACGGGTCAAAGAATATATGCAAAGAGGGACCTTCGTGGAAAGGTCAAATCAAAGAGGGGCCTTCGTGGAAAGGTCAATATGCAAAGAGGGGCCTTCGTGGAAAGGTCAAAAAGCAAAGAGGGACCTTCGTGGAAAGGTCAAATAATGAAAAGGGACCTTCGGGTCTTATACAATGGAAATCCCGGGCAGATTCCAGGCTTGATCTGTCACAGAATATGTAACGCCCCGTCTTTCGAACCCTAATTTTGTGACGTGAAAATTTTTGCATTAAATGCTTTTAATGCTATGATATGTGGAATTAATTGATGAGTGATTTAACTGCAATATTCTATGTGACCTAATTGCGATTTTGAGTTGAGATAAACTTGTTGAATATGTGACGTGGCTATTGAATAGTCAACATGGTGGAAAATATGACGTGGCCGTGGAATGGTCAAAGTCGTTGGAAAATGTGGAATGGAGGTGGAACTTCGAATATGTGAATATTTTGATGTGGGAAGAAATAATATTTTTGGTGAATTGTTTTTCTAAGGGATGAGTGAGAATTAAATAGGAGCATTTTTTAAGTATGTGGAATTTTCGACCCTCCTATTTATTGGAAAGAAATCCTATTTTTCTTGGATTTAATTATTGCTTGGGATAGTTATCCGAATTAAATCCAAAGTCCGGATATTCCTATATATTCCATGAAATTTTCGAAATCCCTACTAGTTCATGGAGATTTTCGAAATCTCCTATTTTATGGGAGAAGGGATTATTTTATTCTATTATTGGATCTCTTATTTATTTTCTTCCATAAATAAATTCAAATATCCTAGTATATCTAGCCATATCCAAGAAAATCTTGCCATATCTTATTTAAACAATATTTGAAATTGATTTCCTTGTGGAGAATCAATAGGTCACGCCACTTTCTACTTTTTGAGAGAAATATTATTATTTTATCTTGCTCCGTGATATTTTATTCTACTCCGTGAAATATTCAAATTAAATCATATGCTAAATAAATAGCATAGAAATTCAAAATCCCTTTATTTCTCCTAGAAAATCACGCCAATTACAACTACCATATCTCCTCCAATCTTTTAATTATTTAATTGTGGGATTAAATCTTGCATTCTATAAATAAGAGTGAGAGACTTAACCCTAGCACACCAAAATCACGCCTCCCACTCTTGGAAAAACCGTCTCCCACTTCTCCATTCTCTCTCAAATTTTTCTCCTACTTTCTGCATCAATTCTTCATCTTTTGGAGAAGAATTGAAGCTGAAATTCAAGAATTCATTGAAGAATCAAGATTCTACTTGTTTCTACCGTTTGTTTTTGCAAGAAAAGGTACTTCTATTATTAATCTTTTCTTCCTCTACCGATTAATCGGTGTTCTTGAGTCCACATGCATGTAGAACGAGTGAAGGGGGAAATTAATCGGTGAATTTGGATGCATGTGTGTGTGTGGGTGTGCACGCCTCGGTAGGCGTGTATGTGTGTTTGTGTGTGTGCGTGTGTTGTGTGTGGGAAACACTCATGCGTGACACGATTTGATGATAAATCTGGAGTTGTTGTGTGATAAAAACGATATGATAATCGTACATTGATTCTGATTGTTGATTTTGGAAATAATCGAAGGAAAAAGGGAAACGAGAGATCATGCATTATTTTAATCCATGATTTGAGACTTATTTGAAATATATGAACTAAAGGTGATAGTTCGCGTTCCCGGTGGGATATCAAGAAGAAGTGCATTTTTGTTGAACTCGAAAGAAATCGAGGTGGGCTTTATTCTAAACTCTCTTCTATGTGCAAATTTATGATGTTGGAGAAATAAGGGTGGATTGAACTGTTATGCCATGCCTATAAATTATTTTGGATATTGTGTGTGCCTGATGCCTAGATTGTGAGTACGCTCCATTAGGCTACAGTGGCTATGATTAAACGAATTCGGGTCTGAGTATGGGCCGCAAGCCCTACCAGGCTGTGTACACGGTGGGATCGGGAGCCGTCCTTGCTAGTCGGCCGGTCTCGTGGGCGAAAAGTGTGGCCACACTTTCGTCGCACTATGAAATGATGATTGATGAGAAAATGGGAGGTATTATTATTGACTGGCCAGTCCATGATATAATTTTGTGATATTCGATGCTTATCTTTAAATAAATGCAAAACTCGAGTTCACTATGGTAAGGGTGGCATAACTATAAAATGTTTTGGCATGAGACCACTGAGTATGTTTAAAATACTCAGCCCTGCATGTGTTTTCCCTATGTGCAGGTTGAGCGGCGATGGGCGGTCGGTGGTGTTGAGAAGATTGAATCGAATAATATGGATGGTTGGGTTTGAGTGTAGTTGTGTCTTCATACATGGCTTCGCTTCCTCTTGGAAATGTTTCCGCTGAATATTTGAAACTATTATTTTTGGTTGTGGTGAACTTGATTCTTTGTTTTGGAATGAGGGGAAATATTGCGTTTTGTTGGAATTATGCTAAACCTTTGACTTTTGAGCCTATTCTATTAAGTCTTGATTCTCGTGAGTTAGTCGTTGACTTATTGCCTTGATGCTTCATTAAATTCTTGGTCAAATCTCTTTAATTGAAACCCTAGTCTATGTTCTTGTTGCACTTAAGTTCGCCTAGTTAACAGTCGCCGCATTTATTATACCTTAGAAATGTCGGGCTGTTACAGTAATAAAAAGAATGGAGAGGCATATGCATATGAATATTAAATTGTTTATGATATTTATTACTTCCGGTGATATATGTTGGTGAATGAATGTATTTGATATATGTATGTGGAATTAAAGGTAAGGTTTATATACACTGAGTTGTGGCTCATATAAACCACTAATATTTTTTTCAGGAATAAGATATCAATGATTCGTGGGTTGATATGAGTTACAGTTATTATAAGGGTCGGCGGCTGACGCATTTTGGCAACTTCTCTTCCTCATCATTTTTTTTTGCATGTAGATAAATGTATAGTATATAGAGTGGTGAGAGGGTCCCACTACGGATTAGAACGTTTTGAAATATGTACTTGATAAATGTTAATTTTTGAAATGATATAATATATGTGTTTTATTTACTTGACGTGTGAATTATTTCTTTTTAAAATTTTGAATTTATTTATAGTAAGTGCATACGTTATAAGGGTTGAGGTGTGACAGATGTCATGCACCTAGGATCATATCTCGTCCCATCTATCTATTTATACATCTATAAAAGGCGAGTTTTGGCCTTCTTTTAAAATATTTATAAGTTTTGTCCTCATTATAAAATATTTAAAGTTATAAATTCAATTTGAATAATTATGTGATAACTAATTCCTTCCAATAACTATTGAATACAAAAACGCCTTTGATATTATCATTCAATTTTGGAGATTCTATGACCAAAATCGTTTTATTCAGCTAACAGTTCAAATGAATAATGACTTATCTTTGATTGCTATAACGTATTTCTCCATTAATTGCAGATTATCATTGGAATTTAATCCAATAAAAGCCCATAATATAAAGTAGGGTCAACCAGAGCCATTATTGCTCATTTAATTTATAATAAATGAAATTAGGCTAACTAAAAGTCGATAGAAAAGAATGCCAAAAGAGAGAATTTCAAGCGCTATCAGAAATTCTATAAATACCAAATCTATTAATCAAAAGTTTCATGACCGTGGTGGTAAAAAGATTGTTGTCGGCATGATGTTCATGTAATGGCGCTGCTACCTCATGCGTGTGTTGTGTAGCATTCCATACAGCTTGGCTATCAACAACAGAGTACACTACACATCCACCTAAACTTTGGGCAGCTGACGACTATAGTTCTACTTATAAAGTCGTACAAGGGCGACAGAGAGCGACAACTAGAGGAGGCAGAGTAAAAGTTGATGGAAAAGTGAAAGATTCCAGCGGATGAGTGTAAAAAGTCATGGAAAAGTGAAAAGTTCCTGAAGAAAATAGAGCGACACAGAATGAGAGGGAGGCGCTCAACTCTTCGTCTCTTTTCATGACAAGGGTTTTCGAAAATAAGAGATCAACTTTGATGCAAATAAATAGGCTCCACCATCTTCCACTTTAAATACCATTGTATCTCAATTCTCAACTGATTACCAGAGATTATGATCAGATTTGAATGGAAAATTTGTATCATCAAATATGGAAGAGGAACCGAAATGTGGGGTCAAATTTAGTATGTTTATTAATTATTTTAAATTTTTGGGCATGTGGATATTATATATGTATGAATTAGATTTTGTATGATAGATATTGTTTTTCATTTTACAAATATTATTTTGAAATAAGTATGAAAAGAATAAAATAAATTCACATGAGTTTGATCTACGGCAACAAGTGATTGTAGTTGAATACGTAGAGTTCGAAGAATGTTCTTATTGATGTGTGTGTAACTTTTAGTTGTCAAACTTATATAATGATATGAATTTTTATTTAGTGTAGTAAATTGTTACTATTATAGACATTTACGAATTCAAAGAACTGGATATAATGACATTGTTTTTATTTTATAAAAATGTGAATTCTATTTCAAATTTGTGGAAGGAGAAAATCAATTCGGTCGTGCATCGCACGGGGTGCCACTAGTACATACTCCCTCCGTCCCAGAAAGATTGTCCCATTTTTTTATTTTCGTACGTCCCACGAAGTTTGTCCCATTTCACTTTTTATCATTTATGGTAGTGGACCGCATATTCCACTAACTCATTCCTACTCACATTTTATTATAAAACTAATATATAAAAGAAGGACCCACATTCCACTAATTTTTTTCAACTCACTTTTCATTACATTTCTTAAAACCAGTGCCTGGTCAAAGTGAGACAATCTTTGTGGGACGGGGAGGGAGTATATAAAAGACTAGTTTTGAGAGGTTTTGAATAACTATTTTTGTGTAAGGGATGTAAATGCAATAATTTAAATTAAATTTTGACTAAATAAATTTTGTTGTGGAAATTTTAATGTAGCTGTTACAATGATTATTCCCATTGATTACTTTTAATTCCTTTCATTGTTAGTAAAACAATATATTTTTGGAATTGGACCAAATGATGTAACCCCTATTAGAGCGTGCCATTAAATTACCTTAATTCTGCATCTAATATTTAATTATGCATCATTTTCAAATACATAGTAAAAAAATAATTTCAATTATTTGCTCACAATTTAGTGAATGGCTCTATACTCTAATCCATATATTGGACGTTTTTTAAACCGTCAAATTAAGCAATTAAGAGTATGAATTCAATATGATTATACCGATGATTTGTAACTTTTTTAATTTATATCATATACTAATTTTTGTTTTAATTACTATTTACTCTCTCCGTCCGCGAATAGGAGTCCCGTTTTCCCATTTTAGTTCGTCCGTAAATGGGAGTCCCGGTTCACTTTTATCATAAATGGTAATAGAGTCCCACTTTCCACTAACTCATTTCACTCACATTTTATTTAATATTAATATTAATATATACAAGTGTGACTCCTATTCCACTAATTTTTTTCTACCCACTTTTCTTAACATTTCTTAAAACCCGTGCCGCCCATAAATGAGACTCCTAATGGAGGACGAAGGGAGTATTAGCTAGATAAATGTTCTTTTATTTTTGTGATGTATAGTTGCATTTGAAAGGTTTTAGAAATTGTTGGTGATCTTTGTCTATAAATACATATTATATCATTGTGGAAACCATAAATGAGACGGAGCAGGTGTCATGTGAGAGAGTGAAAGACGAAGAGCCGAAGATGTGAATCAGAGGTAGTGGAGAGAGTTGTGCAAAATATTAGTTCATATCTAAGTATTTTCTCCATGTTAATTTATTTTATTGTACTAATGTTTATATATGTGTGTTTTTTATTTGTTTTGTTGTTCATTATTTTATCTGTTATGGCAATATCATTGTCCTAATTATATTTTTTAGCTGTATATTAAATATTTATATCAATTAAATATTGATAGTACTTTAATATTAAAGTGCATTTGTCAAGGATGGTAATTTTTTTTGTGGTAAAGACCCATATAAGTATTGTAATTAACAAATATTTCCATGTTGATTTAACTCAAAACTTATTTAATTTTATATTTATAAGTGGAGTAACATATTGTGATTATTACGTATTATATTATATTTTTAATAGGGATAACTGCTCCAAAAAGCATGAACTTTCCAAAAAGTTTGGTATTTCCCACCAACTTAAAATGTTGCACCAAAAATCACGAACTTTGCCGGGTTGTGCAAATTTCCCATCCGACCCGACCCTGTAGTTTTCTGTCAAAAATTTATCCAACGTGGCACAACTCCGGTATGACCTGGCAAATCGTCAATATAACATTTAAAACGACAGCGTTTTATTTTTGTTTATTGAACTAAATTAAAAATTAGGAATTCACTCCCTTCCTGCGATTTCACGATTTCACTCTCATCGCGGAGAAGTTTCTCCGTCCATCCCGTCGCGATTTCAACATCAACTGAAAACGAGGTTAGTTTTTTGGAAAGACATTGTCGAATTCATATTTGAATTCGATTTAGGGTTCTATTCGAATCGAATTTCTAGGTTCAATTCCAATGTGGGTTCAATGTGATGCTACTTTTTATGCTGAATTGGAATCGTATATCTATTAGAATTGTGGGTGTAATTGGAATTTGATTTAGGGTGTAATGCTGAATTGTTGGTGTAATGTTGAATTGGGGGAATTTGAATGGTAATTGTATTCCAATTCTGTTGAATTTAGGGTGACAATTCGACCTTGTATGCTGATTTTGGCATGAACATAGATAGTTGAACAAGTTGAATTCGGCCAGATAGTTGAATTGGTTTGCATTTGAGTTTAAATATTTTGCATTGGCCATAAATTTGATGAGCACAAAGAAGTTTGCAGATTTGTTGAGTTAGAATTGAATTGGAGTCTGCCACTGTCCAATAACTATAATTTGAGCATAAATTTGATCTGTTTTGGTTTAGGATGTCCACGTCGTCGTGTAATATGAGCCATGGGAGTTGGCCAATACCAAAAGTCATCGTTTGTAATCACGGAATTGAAGCTGAAATTGTAACATCGAAGACGGATGCCAATCCTGGACGGCGTTTCTATCGGTGCCATATTTGGAAGGAGGATGACTGCAAGTTCTTCCGCTGGATTGATCCATCTTTGTCAACAAATCAAGAGAACTATATGAACAAATTGAAGATGGAGAGAGATAGCATGGAAAAGGAATTGCAAGCAAGAGTTGCTATGCAGGATATGCTAAAGGAGAAAGTCTGTTCGAAGGAAGTTGAATTTGAATCACTCCAAATGGTGGCTGAAAATTTGCGAAGACAAAACAGGAAATTGAAGTATGTCATTTTGTGTTTATGTGTCGTGGTCTGGCTTCTTATATAGATTATAAGAGTCTAGATTATGTAGTATGGAATTAGGGACTTATGGTGGCAGAAAATGTAATGTTGTGTAATTGTGGCTGAAAATTGTGCCATGCTATGATATTATTTTGCCGTTTTGGTGTAATGGACTAGGGACTTATTTTGTTGTTTCAAGTGTAATGGACTACAGACTAATTTGTTGTTTTGGTGTAATGGAGTAGGGACTTATTAATTCATAATGTGTAAATATCCACCTGGAGCTGGAACAGGGGCTAGCCATGGCTGGAAATTTAGTTGATTATCACCCATAATTAATCTAAAACATAGTAAATCATTCATAAGTTCAGTTACAAAACTATAAACTAACTGTACACAACTAATTCAAGAATTTTGCAAATATGGAAACATGATACCTGCATGTTGCACTCATTTATAACCTATCACAAATCAGCCTGCCTACGTAGTGAACAAAAATAATCAAGTTTGTTTTTTAATGTCAACAACACATCCCAAATGTCAACAACACATCCCAAATATTACCAAATGTCAACAAAAAATCCCAAATATCTCCAAATGTACCAAACATTACAACACCAAGCAGTTAACAAAATAGAAACAAACAAAGAACATCTTCAAGTTGCACTTTGTTGAGTAGAGCCTACTCCAGCAGTCGGATTTGCTCCAGCGCTTCCTCTTCCTCTACCTCTCCCTCGAACCGTAGTCGATGCTTGTGGCGTCTTACGAGGCCTTCCCTTTTTTGCCTGTTAAAAATTGAAGTATCTCACAATGTATTCAACCAACACACAAATCAATGTATTCAAGTAAAACAAAAACCAACCTTTGGTTTCTCTGCCACATGCACAGTCTCATTCTTGCAACTCCTTGAGTTGTGGCCTTCTTGGAAACAGTTTTGGCAAGTCATGACACATATCTTCCTTAGCTTGTTTGGTCTGGCCGGATCCTTCTCAAATGGGTCCCTCGTCCTAACCTTCTTAGGCCTACCAGGCATCTTCCTAACATGTGGTGGGGTGACTGGAAAACCCTCAGCAACGGGCCATAATTTGACTCCATTCACAGCTGGTAGGCCATATCCATATGCCAACTTATACTTGGTCACAGAAAAGTATTGGTGGACAAATTCATCCACATCCCGCTTAAGGAAGTTAATAGCAGCAATACCATGCAAACAAGGGATGCCTGTTATATCCCACTTCCTACAACCACACTGCCTTTTTGAAGGAGTCACAACAAATCTGTCATCAAAGTGAGTAACTTCGAAATTTCCCCCTAATGCAGGTATTGTCGTGCAATTCCTACTCTCATATACCATTGCATTTATTTTTTTCTTAATTTTTGGACACACTGTTGAACTACTTTCAGCTGCTTCAATCTCTACAGCTTTTCTATACAACCTCTCCATAAGTGTTATTCTCATCTCCTCAAGCATGTCTATTATATGTTTATTTCTAGCCTCCAAAATGTATGCATTGAAACACTCACAGACATTATTGAGAATAGCATCAGAGTATTGTGTGGAGGTGATGAAGGCCTTACAGAATTTACTCGGGTTCCTGTCCATTAAATCAGCAAATGCTTGCCCATCTTCATTCTCTAACTCCTTGCATGCCAAGTCATACTCCTGCATGTAGGTGCTTCTAGCAAGCTTCCAAAAAAGCTACTTCAGTTTAGGACCCTTGTGAACTTTTTTCCAATTGGCATAGATGTGTCTTGCACAATTTCTATGCTCTGCCAATAGGATAAGCTCCTTGACTGCATTCTCAAGCCCCTACAATCATAAATATTTGTGTAAGTTGTAATTTAAGTATTTAGTTAATGCAAAAGTAAAGTGTCAGTTTAGATCATACCTTTTGCTGATCACTTATAATAGTAACTCCAACTCCTTCACCCAAGTTCAGCTCTTGCACTAGAATGTTAATGAACCAACTCCAACAAACCTCGTTCTCAATTTCAACTACTGCCCAAGCTATAGGATACATTTGATTATTCCCATCAGTTCCCACCGCAGATAACAGTATGCCACCCAAGTAAGTCTTCAAGAAAGCCCCATCCAGTCCAATCACCCTCCTACACCCTCCTTGAAACCCTTTCTTAAACCACTAAATCCAATGTACATTGACTTGAACACAGCACCTACATCCACATGTACCTCAAACCTACCTTCTTTGTCAGCTCTACTCAACTCAAGTACATAGCTCCTCAACTTGGCATAATGATCTTCCACTGATCCCTTCAACAAATCAATAGCTTTTCTCTTTGAATGGTATAGCTTCCACCTTGTGGCCTCAACAGCATACCTCTGCATTAGATCCCTGCCTAAATCTTTACAACTCATATTTGGTTTAAGCTTAAAGACATGAAAGTATTTTCTAGCAATCCAATTGGATGTAGCAATTTTATTTCTCATTGCCCTAGGACAAGTGTGAACCCCATTCTGATTTTTCATTAAAAAGACTCCTGTCTTCGTCACTCGACTCCCAGATATCATCCATTTACAAGGACTCAAACAACCTGCTTCAAGTTGCTTCTTAGTTGCTCTTTTAAAATGAATTTGCCATCCATTCAACACTGCATTATCTGTCAGTGCGTCTCTAGCTTGGTGCCCATCAATAAATCCCATACCAGCACTGAATGTGAGAACCTTATGATCACATTTTGGATCATACATCACTTTAACATGTCCTTGTCTAGATCGTCTCCCTTCATCTTCAAAATCAGTGGAATCAGAGTAAATATCATCCTCTTCAGAATTTTCATATTCAGACACATAATCACTCTTTTGTCCTCCATTGACTATCCCCTGGAACATCTCATCAGTTATTACAAAGGGCTTCTTTCTCTCTTTCATCTTCTTTCTGCATTGTGCATATTCTTCATCCTCAGACACTAGCTCATCGGCTTCCATTTCATCATCAGTCTCCTCATCATCAGTTGATGGTATATAACTGCCATCACAATCACTCTCATTCTCACCTTCTCCCAAAACCTCATTACCTGATCCAACTCCCTCATGTCCAAGACCACTCAAATTGTTCTCCACAGAACCACTCATATTATTCTTCTCCACAGAACTACTCATATTCTCCTCTACAGATTCACTCAAACTCTTACTCCCACCTTCACCAGCATTATTATCCACAGTTGTGGCCATTGTCTTACTCACAGATTCACTCATCTTCTTATTAAATGTTTCACTATCATGCTTCTTAGTAGACTTGACCACCCTCTCACTACCACTTCTACCTCTACCAAACGATATAGCAACACTCTTACTAACACTTTCAACAAGCCTCTTCTCCACTGATTGAACCACATTTTCTCCCACATTTTTTTCAATCACAGTCTTACCCTTGCTCGTAGAAGTGTTATTTCTAATTTTTGTGGCAGATTCAAAGTGACTCTTTTCAACCACACTCTTACTATTTTTTTCAACCTTTTCCACTACCCTTTCTCCCATTCCCACACTCCCACCAACAACATATATGCTACACATTCTGTTAAAACTAACACTTAGATTAGCAGATAGCATCTCCATCACCTCCTTATCACTTTTTATATCTACGTGGGTTGCTGACGTAGAATTTACAAAGGTGAGTTTGCTCCATGTGTGAATCCCTATATTATTCAATTCCTCAACCAAGTCAAAATACCCAAATCTATCTGGGTCTAGATCACTTGCCTGAGCCATTCCACCACCAATGTATTTCTGAAACTTGCCATTTGGAATGAAATGTCCTCCATGATGAATATAGAGGCCAAAAACGTCGTCTCTGAACAAATTCAAATTCCAGATTTAGAAACTGTACACAAACTATATTTATCACAAATGTAAAAAAGAAATGAGATACTTGGCAGGAGAGCTGATCAAACTATATTCAATGAAGCTGAATTACAGAATGCACTTAGTCCCCTCAAAGGGGTCACTGCTATCCATGATTAAATGTAGTAGGAGTACTTTGTTCAGTGAAGCTGAATTACAGAATACACTTAGTCCCCTCAAAGGGGTCACTGCTACCCATGATTAAATATAGTAGGAGTATGTAAGTTTCATGATGACACTGATATAATTAATTTTTGCATACTGCAATTTATGATCTATTAGTGATGCATCCATTTATTCTGGCACCTACTGACATTTTCCTATGGAGGGACAAGAAACTAAGATTTGAAAGTGGAAACAAAGAAGAAACTAAAGTAAACAAAAATGCCTCTCAAAAGTCATACTTCCAGATTCATACGATGCAAACACATATTTAGTAAACAAACAGTAAAGTGGAAACAAAGAAGAAACTAAAGTAAACAAAAAACCGGTGAATCAACTTCCAGATTCATACAATTCAAATTGAGAAAACTGAATCGAGCAATCTGAGTACAATTGAGCAACGAATTTAAAACGAAATGCATAACTTACGGAGTTGGCGGCGCCATCGGAGGTTGCGGTCGCCGTCGCCGTCGCCGTCGCGGTTGCCGTCACAGTCGAGGTCGCCGCCGCTGAGCAGAAGATAAGATTCAGAAGTTGAAGTTTAATTTTTGATGTTAGGGTTTTCTTGATTTTTGTCTTAGTCGTTTTTGCATCTTCCAATTCCAATTTGGGGGTGGGTGAAAGGGGGGTTATGTTAGAAGAATTTTTTTAAAATTTTTTTATTTATTTATTCCATGTCATTGTACATATCAGCATCCACGTCACCATCCACGTCAGACATATACACACGTCAGCAATCTACTTCGCCGGAAAACCCGACTTGGGAAATCGGAGCACGTTGGCAAAGTTCGTGATTTTTGGTGCAACATTTTAAGTTGGTGGGAAATACCAAACTTTTTGGAAAGTTCATGCTTTTTGGAGCAGTTATCCCTTTTTAATATTATGTAATGATGTAATTTTTTATTTTATTTGAATTATTCGCAATGTCTAATTAATAAAATAAAAAGATTTTATGTCGCACATAGCGCGCGTGGGCTAACACTAGTTCCTTATAATGCGCCAACTTTATCCATTCAACTAGGAGAATTAATTCATTTGTAAGAAATTCATTAATCGAGAGATTACATGTATATAACCATAATCTACTTTACTCCAATTATGCAAGAGTGCATTTTAATCTAAGGCACATAATCTTTAAAACTTTACCTTTTACCTCGACATAGCTTACTAGTTAAATAATTCTAACCTCAAATATTATTTATAATAATCATAAAAGTTGGGCTAGACCAACGCTAACGTTTAAAGAAAGGCTTGGGCTCTACTACCTTAATTTATAAAGGGTCAATTCCATGTAGTAAAGAATAAATAAAAGAGGCCCAAACTTAAATAATTTAAATTCCAATCTTTTAACCCAAAAGAAATAAAGATGAAACCCTACTAAAATCATACTCCCTCTGCGCCTCCTTCCCTCCCCCAACGCCTCTCTCTCAACTCCCTCCGTCCGACTGGAAAACAGCCGCTGTTCCGGTCACCGCCGCCGCGCCGCCATTGCTTGGGAGGTAAGATTATCTCACTTTTAGTTTCGTAAAAACAAGCTTCTAAATTTTGAATTTTTACTTAAAATTTCCAGGAATTAAAAGGGATTGAAAACACATTGAAGAGGATCGAGAGGAGTCGTCCTTTGCCGGATTTCGCTACCACCGCCAATCTGCCGGATGGCAGGACTCCAGCCAAGTTATGTTTTTCTTACTCCTTTAGTTAAATTCTTAATTAGGTGGCTTCATATATTTGTGATTCAAGAGGCTAAGATTTTTCTATTTATGCATAAAAGTTGAGAATACTAAGCATGCTTGTGTATTGGGTTTTGGGACAGAGATAATTGATGGCATGCTTTTAAGAAAGAATTTTGGTAGGAACTTACTTAGAAGATGAGAAAAGCTTGCTGAATGAACAATATGCAACTCTCCTCTCCCCTCCTTGCTAGCTAGACTCTTGAAGCACTTTCCTCTAAACTTGAATGTGTGGAAGCATGGATTTTTGTGGGTGAAAAAGATACATTTATGCGATGAAGCCGATGAGTGGTTGTGATGGGAAAAAGGTTGATAGGAGTGATCTATTTATAGTGGATTTCTTATCGTGTGATCTTGAATGTGGCGACAAGATTCATAAAGCTCTTCTCCTCAAATTCTTCATACTCATCATGGTGTTGGAGACTTTTATTCCTCTGATTCCAATTAGCTCACTATTCTAATTAACTCACTGTTGGAGCATGCGTGGGAGGGGTTTGTTCTTGCAAGATTTTGAAAGGTGGTAATACGCGCAAGCTTTGTTGTTACTACCAAGAGAATGGTGTCAAAGTTGTTTTATGGACTATTTATTCTTTGACTAAGTGAGGAAGGAGAGTGTAGGAGTACTTTATCTTCTAGTATGACAAGCTCATTTCTGCAGGACATGGTTTGGAAGAAAAAGTGGGCATTCAAGACTAAATCCGAGAAGTTCCATAATGTCTATTGCAAAGTACTCCCTCCGTCCCATAAAAGTTTAGACAAAACTTTTGGGCACAGAGATTAAGAATTTATATTAAATAAATAGGAGAGATGAAAAAAGTAGGAAAGATAAGAGAGAGTAAAGTAATTGATGGAATAAAGTAAGAGTGTTAGATGTTTTGTCTTTAGTTAAAAAAGGAAATGACTCAACTTTATTGGGACGGACTAAAAAGGAATACGACTCAACTTTTATGGGACGGAGGGAGTATTAGAGATATTAGAGAGTTGAATAAATATATTCACATGTATAGCTAGTGTATTACTCATGTTGTAAGGCAAAGAGTACTATCTCATATCTCGTATATGTACATGGACACTTAATATTCTTCTACTTTACTTGCACTTTAATAAATTATTTCTTGACTTCTTGTACTTACCATTCTAGCAAGCTTCCTTTCTCACATCTTAGTAATTAATTTTTTCTCAACATAGATAAAAGATGTAAAGCAAGCAAACATAGTAGTTTAATGTACTACTTCACTTACCATTCACTTATCATGCAAAACTATTATTACCTCTAAAAATAAATGTGGATGTTACATCTGCTATGACATGTGGCTTATTATTATGATCACATGTAAATTTTAGTGAAATTATTTGAAATTTTGAGAAAATCAAGACATGTTTTCACGAAAAATAGTGCAAAAATATTTTTCCTGTGCCTAATTCCCAAAAAAACATTGAACATTTTAATTTGAAATTGACATGCATAAAAATACCACAAGATACTTTTTCTAATTATATTTTCCAAAATTTTAATTTATTTTTCCACCAAATATTTATTTAAAATTTCTTCACTAATTTACAATTGCATAAAAAAGTTTAAAAATTAAACTAGGATCCTATCTGAACATATTAACATGATCAAAATTGGAAAATTGAAGCTTTCCCTACTTCTTTGATTTTGATTTGTTTCCTTCTGATTAGCAGCTGCGCAAAATTCCAAGAAAAGTTGCTTTGAGGTTTACATTTTGTTTACCCTTCTGGTAGCCAAAAATAGTACTCCCTCCGTCCCGGAGTATTAGATTCACTTCTTTTGGGCACATGATTTAAGGAATTGACATTTAAATAGTTAAAGTGGAGAGAGAGGTAAGTATGAGAGAAGGAAAAAGTAGGAGAGAGAAGAGAGAAAAAGTAGGTGGAGAATAAAATAAGATAGATGTTTTTTGCTAAAAAGGGAAATGAGTCTAATATGTTGGGACATCCCAAAAAGGAAAGTTGGTCTAATACCTTGGGACGGAGGGAGTAATTCTTTTTTCTTTTCCCTCCTTTATAAATAGAAATTTTCTATTTTAAATTTCTTTACCTCTAATGAGATGAAACCCATTTTGCACTAATACACTTTTTTTTTACCTATTAACCCGTGCTGCTTAAATAGTTCATATTTTTAAGGACAGTTGGAGTATTCTTTAATTAAGAGTAAAGTTGCCTTTGTTCTAAAAATTTATTTTAAAAAAAGTAAATAAGCTAAATAAACTAATACCCCTAAAAAAAGTGATGAGAAGAACCCTAATTCTTAATTCACAAAATATATTCCTCTCTCAATTTCTACCGTTAATGGAGGTTGATTACTTCACAAATCTACCAACAGAAACACCACCGAAATCCTGTCACGCCTCTCTATGAGAAGCCTTGCTATCAGCAAATCCGTTTGCAAACCATGGTGCGATTTCGTCAAATCAAAAATCAAAACCCCACCCTTGTTTGTTCGCTTGACGTCGACGTACGGGACGTACTCAACTCGGTGTAGGATTTTCGAAATTCCGTGATTTGGACTGCCATCTGCTCACAGATTTCGAGATCAGAGGACTATACGAATATGTCAGAGGAATACGGAAAGGTGTCACTGCTAATGGATTGCTTCTTATTTTCTCAACATCAGTCAATCCTCTTTACATATGCAATCTGATCACTCGTTAGTATACCGAGCTCTGCCAGCCTGTGAGACCGGATCATGTGATGCAATTTGGATTTGGCGTCAGCAAAATAAGTGAGCAATATAAGGTGATTTGTATCAATACGTTCCCTAAATCCGACTCTCATTATGTGTACACCCTCCGAACAGGAACATGGAGGCGCCTTGAAGCCGGCTCGGCTTCTGGTTTCGAATTCCATTCAGTTGGATGCATAGCATGTAATGGCAACCTCCATTGGATAGTAGTTGATTCGAGTCATATCAAATGGATTTGTAGTTTAGACCTTGAAACAGAGCGTTTTAGCATATTCTCTCTTCCTAATGCGGGAATTGGAAAGGGGGAATTGTGTGTTTTGAGGGACTTCTTGTGTTATTCTTATACACACCACTATGAAATTGTCATCTGGATGATGAAGGAATACCAAGTCGATGAATCTTGGACTATGGAGTACAAAATGCATAATTTTGATTTGTGTATTGATTGGCATTATGAATTGGTTGAAGTGATTAAAATTTTTATGGATAGTGACATTTTGTTTTGCGGGACGAAGATAGTCTATGCCACTACTCCAACAAAACCAAAACTCTTCAACAAGTTGATAAGTTTGAGGATGCATATGAGATAGGTCGTTCCCTGGTATTTACTCCTAGCCTTTTTCTCACTCAAGAAATTTGGATTCGAGAGTGTGATCATGTTTTAGTAATAGAGTGATTTTGGTACGTTACATAGTAATAGATTCATTTCCCTTTTTAGTAAAAGTCAACACATTTCTCCACTCTCACTTTACTCTTTCTTACTTTTTTCTATCTTCACCTCTATACCTTTTTCATTTTCCACTTTATTCTCTCTTTACTTAACTCACCTAGCACAATTTTTCTTAATATCCGTGCCAAAAAGAAACGTCGACATTAGTATAGAATGGAAAGAGTATTAATTTTAGAAAAAGTAAATAAGCTAATAAATAAACTAATATAAAAAGTGATGGGAAGAACCCTAACTCTTAATTCACAAAATATACGCAGCCGCTTCGTCTTCTCTCTATTTGCACCATTAATGGAGACTGATTATATCACAAATCTACCATTAGAACTCACCATCAACATCCTCTCACACCTCTCTATCAAAAGCCTTGCAATCAGCAAATGCGTTTGCAAACCATGGAGCGATCTTTTGCAGTCCGAAGATTTCGTCCCCAGCCGTCCTAGTTCGCTTAAAATCAACCGAGTCAACTCGGTGCACGATTTTCGAAATTGAAGACGAAGACTATTTCGAGAGCCATGATCTTCACTACCATCTGCTCACAGATTTGGAGATCAAAGGACTAATGGAAGGCATCAAAGGACTAAGGGGTATCTCTGTGAATGGCTTGCTTCTCATTGTGTATACATCCTCGGGACAAGAACACGGAGGCGCCTTGAAGCCGGCGCGGCTTCTGGTTTCAGATTTCATTTGGTTGGACGCTTGTTATGAAATGGCAACCTCCATTGGATGGGATATGATTCGAGTCGCATCAATTTGATTTGTGGTTTTGACTTTGAAACAGAACATTTTAGCATCTTCTCTCTTCCTTGGCTGGAATTGGAATTTGGAAATTGTCTGTTTTGAGGGACCTGTGTTATTCTTACTACACACTCTACAACTATGATATTGTCATCTGGATGATGAAGGAATACCAAGTTGATGAATCTTGGACCATAGAGTTCAAGATAAGTACTAATGGTTTTGGTTGCTACTTTCGCAGGCATTATTTATCTATTGAAGCAATTAAACATTTTAAAGATGGTGACGTTTTGATGTTGGTGGACAATTCTATTCTGTTCTACTACTCCAACAAGACAATAACTCTTCAACACGTCGATATGTTTAAGGATGCAAATGTGAAGGGTTGTGCCCTGATTTTTAATCCCAGCCTTCTCTCACTCAAGAATTTTGGATTTGAGAATGTGATTTCGTTTTAGTCCATAACTTTAGTCTACATACATGTGTTCGTGTCGATGGTTTGTTTATCTGTGTAGTTTTCGGTTTCTAAGGCTTCTATGTCGTTTAGTGTTCGGGTTTGGCCTTGTTGTGTCGAATAGACATGTAGTTTGATTTATTCAATCAAATAAATTCATAGCGATATTTTACAACATAGTTGTTCAATAGTGGAATTACCAGACATCTAATTTCT
The DNA here is from genome assembly GCF_029641045.1 of Salvia hispanica. NCBI lineage: Eukaryota > Viridiplantae > Streptophyta > Magnoliopsida > Lamiales > Lamiaceae > Salvia > Salvia hispanica. The sequence continues at coordinate 34,040,320 of NC_142697.1, read as the reverse complement.
ATTGTGTTCTTGTTTACATTCTCGTTACCGTTACTATTCTTCAAATTTATCATGGCTGCCCGGCAATATGCTACTTATACCGACATATTATCGAGGGCATACAGTCCTCTCAACTTTTGCTCCGTATCATATGTAGAGGTTTTCTTCCTACTATGATCGCGTTTTCAGGTGTGGGATTGTGATTCGAAGTAGTGTATAGTGCTCAGCGATGAGCTCAATTGTTTGTAATCTGTGTAGCTGTGATTAATAAATATCAAGTCTCTCTTTTTCGTGGATGTAGGTTCTTGAACCGAACCACGTAATTCTTGTGCTCTTGGTGTATTTCTTGTTCAAGTTCTTTGACTCTTAATCCCAGCAATCGGTTTGTACGTTCTAATTGTTCATCTATATATGTTTTATTATCAATTCAATTTTCACTCTAACTAAGAACAATATTTGGAAAGTAAAAAAAAAAAAAATTGTGAGATTACAATTTTCACAGTAACTTATTTAGACAATCATGTAAACTTCTATAAGGCTCCAATTGGTACACGGAAATGGATGTGTGGAATTGGAATTGGAGCCTTCAATTCCAAATCCAGTTTTTGGTATCATAAAAATTATTTGATTTGGAATTAAATTACAATTCCAAATCCTCCAATTTTACAATTTGAATTGCATATCAAAAGTAGTAGCATTTCAAATATTTATTAAATTATACACACTACACACATTCACACACTGCACAAATCCACATCACTCTGCACACACACACAAACTGCACACACTCACACACGTGCGCGCACACACACACATTGAAAAAACACACGTGCACACTCATACACACATGGCATGTAGTGTGTGTAGTGTGTGTATTGTGAGTGGTATAGTGTGTGTATTGTGATTACTTTACAAATCTACCATTGTAAGAAAAACATGTGGAAATGTGAGAGGTCTAATCCTTTCATTTCCTTAAGACCATTGGCCTTTCATATGTTGTAACCTCCAATATGTTTATGAGGTGCCTTAATGCCAAGACCTTCTTCTTCAAGCAGTGATTCAATCCATCAATCGCGCGGCATGATTTCTTCACAAATCTACCATCAGAACTCACCACTAACATCCTCTCACACTCCCTCTCCGAAGCATTGCAATCAGCAAATGCGTTTGCAAACCATGGTGCAATCTCCTCGGCTCTCTCGATTTCACCAAATCCCTTCTTTCCGATTCCGAAACCCCTCCTTTCCAAATAGTAGAGTTCCAAATATTTATTAAAATACACACACTGCACATATTCATACACAACGCACACACTCTTACACACACATTCACACATTCTTACACACACTCTGCACACACGTTCACACACACACTGCACACACTCACACACACATTCGCACACACTGCACACACTCATACACACATGTGATATGTAGTGTGTGTACTGTTAGCAGGGACGGAAGCAGAAATACAAATAAGCCGGTGTTGAAATTTAATAAAATAATAATATTATTACAATATTGAAAATAATAATAATATTTAAATAAATAGTTAATATACGACTATACTATGCATATAATTCGATTTATTGTTTCGTTAAAATCAAAATACATCTATAGAAAGATGTATTAGAATCAAAACTAAAATAGTTGTTGTAAATTAGTTATTCATCTTTTAATTGATTCTACATTTCTACGTCATGAAAAAAAATAAAATAATGAAATCTATAAAATTGATTATTAAATCGATGAATATTGTGTGCTTTGTACTTTAAATATTTTAACATGAAACATTATGTTTATGGTGAGGAGATTGAAATCATTGTGCTTGCAAACTTTATATGCTTTTAAGAATTAAAATTTGGACAATTTGGTGACAAGTTTCCCACTCGTGGTTGAAAAAATGAAAATAAAATGAGAAAAAAAAAGTAAATTAAAAAGAAAAGAACAAAATTGGTGAAAAAGAATTTATCAGCTTGACAACGGTGTAATTGTCTACGATTGGGCTTGGTTAAAATTTAATACTAGAAAATAGTTCTAAAAATATGATAAAAGTTAAGGCCCAACAACTAATAATACTACGTGATTCGAAGCCCAATTATAAATCATCTTCTTCCTTAAAATTTTGTGCGCCGCTTACTGTAAGTATTTTGGATTCAATACTAGGGCGTCGGGGGGCCGGAGCGGAGGGAGACCATAGGTGAGAGGTTTTTGGGACCGGCCAAGCCCCCGTTGGAGCGTTGGCTTAGCCGCTGGTGGTTCCGTCCTTGATTGTGAGTGTTATAGTGTGTGTAATGGCGGATCCAGAGATGGCGGGGCGGAATTTAGTATTTTAAATATTAATAGATTTAATATTTAAATATTTAATATTAAATTTAATAGCATTATTTTTAATAATAAATTAAATAATATTATATTAATATTTAAGTAGTACTAGCTTAGTTAGTAAAATATAAACATGTACTATTAGCTTGCAAATAAGTATTATTCATTTTAAAATATAAAATTATTGTAATTATTATATGCATTCAAAACCATTGTAAATATTACTCTCTCCGTCCCCGATTAGGAGTCACACTTTAACCGGGCATGGATTTAAAAAAATGTAAAGAAAAGTTGGTTGAAAAAGTTAGTGGAATGTGAAACCCATTTTTTTATATTGATTTTTTAATAAAATGTGAGTAAACAGAGTTAGTGGAATGTAGGACCTACTTACTATTTATGGTCTAAATGAGGTGTGACTCTTAATTGGGGACGGACCGAAATGGAAAAATGTGACTCTTAATCGGGGACGAAGGGAGTATATACAAAAGTGATATAAGGAATGTAGTAAATATTTTAGATTTCAAAAACATTTAAAATGTTTATTTTGGTTCACAGAGAATAAGATGTGTAAATCACAAATTATAAGTAGTTTAGGACAAAAGAAAATTTAACAAAAGATTTAAAATGATTTTAACTAATACATAAATATGAATTGGTAAAATAAAAAAGTAAAGAATGGAAAACATTTTGTTCTTAATGAGGGTTTAACCCTAGACCTTTTAGTTATAAATCTAACAACCAAACCATTGGGTTTCTACACTCCACGGAGGGAGCGGATATGCTATTTTTGGCTCGATTCAAAGAAAAGTTTAGGCTCTCCAAATGGCCAGGAGGGGGCGACCGCCCCCTCCTGCCCCCTAGATCGGCCACTTAGTGAGTTATGTAGTGTGTGTGCGCGCGCGCAGTGTGTTTTTAGTGAGTATGTGTTTGTATATTTAATGATTGTGCAACGTGTGTATTGTGTTCTCGCACAATTTTTAAAATTCAATTCCATATCAATTATTTCATTTTGTCATACAAAGAATTTGGAATTGAATTCCAATTCAATTTCAATTCCATGTACCAAACATACCATAAAAGGATAGACTAGGAGGTTAGGCGGGGCATCCAGAAAAGATCATATGTAATCGGTGCAAACCATATGCCTTAGTGAGAGGATTAGTAGGCCTTTTCAGATGATTTTCTTGAGCTTCTCCGATGACAACCGCCTTTTCTCCATATCAGTTGGTGCGGTGAATGTGGACCCGAGCATAATGAACACTCGCAACACAAAACAATGACTCGATGGACTTGATAGAGATCAAGCTAGCGATCTTCATTATTTCTTGAGATTATATTCATTTTGTTGAAGATTACTTTAAATTTGAGGAATTGTTTCCTTATTTATTTATGTGTTGACTTACTTTCCTAGAATAGAGTTCGTAGAAGTCCTATAAATGGCTTCTCTTTATACTCCTAGCTAGATATCTAGAAAAATAAAGTGTATATCATGGTATATATAGTAGGCATGTTCATAGGATTGTCTAGGGTTTCTTCGGAGTATGGTTCTTCTTTTGAGTTTTTGTTGCAGTTGTTGTGTTCGGCTCTTTTCGTTATTTTTTTTTTGTCGAATTGGCTTTACTCCATATCAATTGTTACGGCGAGCGATGGTTTCTACTTGCTCTTTTGAAGGAGGCAAAGTTGAGAGGCTATTGCGCGTGGAAAGGATTGGAGAAGGCCGTGTTGGAGCTAACGCCAAGTTCAGTATCATTAACAAGTCCGATGCTAGTGTTCAAGCTTCGTGCACCACCAACAACACAGAGCCAACACTACCCTTACTTCCCCTTATGCAGGAGACCCTGTGTTTGTTTTTTTTTTTTTTTCTATCAAATTTATCAAGTTCACTTTCCAGCAAATGGCGGCTTAAAATTTAAAAAATACAAAATTAATTGGATTTAAAAAGCAAAAAAAAGGATAAATTGAATTGATAAGAAACCCTAATTACCAATTCACAAAGCGTACGCAGCTCTGCAGCGACTACCATTTCATCAATGGGGCGTGATTACTGCACAAATCTACCATCAGAGCTCACCGCCAACATCCTCTCACGCCTCCCTCTCCGAAGCCTTGCAACCAGCAAATGCGTCTGCAAACCATGGCGCAATCTCCTCGGCTCCCTCGATTTCGCCAAATCCCTTCTTTCCGATTCCGAAACCCCTCAATTCCTAGCTTGCTTGACGCCTGGGAGGGACGAAAATACAATTGGCTCAACTCGTTGCACAATTTTCCAAATCCAAGAGGAAGTCCTAATTGAAGTCCTTGAAGACGAAAATGAAGAAGAAGAAGAAGAAGAAGACCAAAATCAAAATCAAAATCTCCACGAAGTCGGAGAGGAAGTCCAAATTGAGGATGAGGAGAAACACGTATATGAAGAAGAAGAAGATCAAAATCAAAATCAAATTCAAAATGAAGACGAGGAGGAACACGAAGATCCAATTCTCCATGAACTTCACAACAATTAGCTCACATGTTTCGATATCCCTTTCGGAAAATCAATGCCGGAATCAATGGTAGGTATCGCAGCTAATGGATTGTTTCTTCTTTACTTTGAGTTTGGGCATCCTGGCATCCATCTCTTTATATGGAATCCTCTCACTCGTCAGTATATCGAGCTCTGCCGCCCCAAACAATCCATGTCGATTAATTTTAATTATATGTTGAGTTTTGGATTCTGTGTGAGTCAAATTAGTGGGCAATATAAGGTCGTGTGCATCAATCGCGACGGATCTGCTCATTGTGTGTACACCCTCGGAACGGGAGCATGGAGGCGCGTTGAAGCCGGCGCTGCTTCTGGTTTTGAATTCAATTTAGAGGGACGGGTTGTGTGTAACGGAAACCTCCATTGGATCATGTATGACTCCACTCGACCCTTGTTGATATGTGGTTTTTGTTGAAGATTTCTCCACCGACTTCTAGAGAAGCCGAGAAATCAAAGACAAGATATTAGGCAATTTAAGGAATAGATATTTTGTAATATTAAATAATTAAAGAATTGGCTAGAAGCATCTGGCTCCTTGTAACCGACTTAGTATGGAAAATGGGCTAAGTATAGACTAATCTAGAATAGGTAATTAGTACTGAACTATGTCGGTTATTTTGTATGCTAACCGACATTGAACTCCTATAAATAGGCATCAATCTTCATTGTAGGAGTATGTACACAAGAGAGTGAGTGAGTGCACTAGCTAAGTGTGCGTGAGTGTGTACGAGAATTAGTGTGCGAGGTTTGTCCTCGTAGAGCTAGAGGTGTGTCCTCGGGTGTCTTGTGAGGAGTGTCCTCCAAGAGTCGTAGTGTTGTGTTGGTGTTGTGTACACCACTGTTGTGTTGTGTATTGGTGTTTCGTACACCGTTGTCGGGAGCTTAATAAAATTCTGTTTGTGTGTCGATCCTGGAGTACCGCTGATACCCAACAAGTGGTATCAGAGCCACGTCACGTGGAGTTGTGGTGATCGTTGTTGTAGCCGTGATATTTTGAGGTGTTCTTTCGCAGGTCGAGAACCGTTACTCTGCCGGAATTAACAGTCAGGGACTGTTGTTGGAGTCGCTCCTCTGCCGGAGTTAATAGTCTGGGATTATTGTTGGCGTCATTACTCAGCCGGAGTTGACAGCTGGAGAACACCAGTACCACCAGATGGCGGATTTTTCTGGAGTTGCAAATAGCATCGAGAAGCTAAATAGCATCAATTACGGAAATTGGAGTATCCGGATGCGATATTATCTCATAGGCCAGGACTTATGGGATATTGTTGGAGGAGACAGCACCACACCACCGAGTGGTGATGCGAAGGCGCGAAAAGAGTGAGAGATGAAATGTGGAAAGGCGATGTTCGTATTGATGGTTGCGGTAGAAGACGAGCAGATGCAACGTATCAGGTCAGCTATGACACTGAAGGAGGCGTGGGAGATTCTGAAGACCGTTTTCGCTAAGAAGAACGAGGCAAAGCTGCAACGCCTAGAGAATGAGCTATTCTCCATCTCGCAACGGGAGCTCACTGTAAGTCATACTTTTCTAAAGTTAAATCGTTATGCGAAGAGATTTCAAAATTAGATCCAGATAACATGATTAACTAGACGAGGATGAGGAGGATCATCATCCATGGTCTAAGACCCGAGTTCAAGGGTCTTGTGACTGCCACGCGCGGTTGGGCTACACAACCAACTCTGGACGAGTTAGAGAATATCTTGTCCAACGAAGAGACTTTGGATGATAAGATAGCTAAAGTTGCAGTTAAGGACTATGAGGAAGAAGCTCTGTTCATCGGCAATAGAGGCCGCGGTGCCAGAAATGATAACTGGCGCATGAGAGCAGAAGGTGATCGAGAATATCAACGTAGAAGGGACGAAGGTATTCGAGATCAATGGTGTGGACGAGAAGAAGATGATCGAGAGGAGAGGCGTTCTCAGCTAGGGGGAGCATAACGCAGAGATGGCCGGAGCAACGAATCTCAAAGAAAATTTGATAGAGTATGTTATAATTGTGGGAAGAAGGGCCACATAGCCAGGTATTGTTGGTCAGAGAATAAGCCAGTAGAAAGTCATGCAGTGATAACTAGCGGAGCATCACCAGATGAAGAGGAATGGGACGTGAAAGCATTAACTATTCTGAGTGAAGGAGAATTGGAGTCCCAGGTGTCCTCCGTTATAGAAGAAGAAGATTGGAACTTTGACGATTCCATGTTGATTATTGAAGACGAAGAGGGGAATATTATTGAGGAGACTTGGGGAGAAGCAAATGGAGAAATAAAGCTGGAGTTGCTAGAAGTTGAGGAGGAAATTGACGAGCGACTTGTGGAGCTTCCGGAAATACAATAAGATAATGAAGAAGATGGAGATATGGATGTATCAGAGATTGAAGCGGATCAAAAAGCGACAAAGCTGAAGCAACTAGAAAAGATTTTGGAGTCCAGAGAAGAAAAATTTAGAGACGCTGACTCAACGGAAGAATCGTGTCAAGGTAAATATCCCGAAGAGCTCAGTGATTCGAAGTTACAGAAGCTACAAGAACAACTTAACATACGAAGAAGGAAGTCGGTGTCGAGGGGGCGTGTTGAAGATTTCTCCACCGACTTCTAGAGAAGCCGAGAAATCAAAGACAAGACATTAGGCAATTTAAGAAATAGATATTTGGTAATATTAAATAATTAAAGAATTGGCTAGAAGCATCTAGCTCCTTGTAACCGACTTAGTATGGAAAATAGGCTAAGTATGGACTAATCTAGAATAGGTAATTAGTACTCCCTCCGTCCCAAGGAAGATGACCCCTTCCTTGGACGGCACGGGATTTTATGCAATCTTATTTTGTGTGTTAAGAGGAGAGAGTAAAGTAAGAGAGAGAATAAAGTAGAGATAAAGGTGTTTCTATTTTTGGTAATGGGTCATCTTGGTTGGGACAAACCAAAAAGGAAAGTGGGTCATCTTCAATGGGACGGAGGGAGTACTAAACTATGTCGGTTATTTTGTATGCTAACCGACATTGAACTCCTATAAATAGGCATCAATCTTCATTGTAGGAGTATGTACACAAGAGAGTGAGTGAGTGCACTAGCTAAGTGTGCGTGAGTGTTTACGAGAATTAGTGTGCGAGGTGTGTCCTCGTAGAGCTAGAGGTGTGTCCTCGGGTGTCTTGTGAGGTGTGTCCTCCAAGAGTCGTAGTGTTGTGTTGGTGTTGTGTACACCACTGTTGTGTTGTGTATTGGTGTTTCGTACACCGTTGTCGGGAGCTTAATAAAATTCTGTTTGTGTATCGATCCTAGAGTACCGCTGATACCCAACAGTTTTGACGTTGACACTGAATGTTTTAGCATCTTCTCTGCTCATCCTGCCGCTATAGATGAGCGCCTAATTGTGGAGTTGGGTGTTTTGAGGGACTGTCTGTGTGTTTCTTACGTGTGGAATGATGAAAGTTACCTCTGGTCGATGAAGGAATACCGAATTGAGGAATCTTGGACCTTAGAGAACAGGTTGAGTTATAATGTTTTTTATTTTGATTTTGGTACTTGCACCGGAATAAAGTCTGTTTATCCTATCAAAGTTTTCAATGATGGTGACGTATTGATGTTGATGGTGCCGAAACACATTGACTTTGACTACAGAAAGAGGCGTCTCATCTACTACTCCAGCAAGACAGGTACTATTGAACAACTCGATCTGATTGATGAACGTCCTGGTCCGATTGATGAATCACTCAATACGATTGATTTTTCCAATAGGATTACGGAAGGATTCCGTATGATCGAGGAATTGCATGTGCGGAATCACCTTACCCATGCCATGGTTTTCACTCCTGTCCTTCTCTCACTAAAGAGTTTTGGAATTGAGAATGTAATCTCGTACTAGTAGATATTAATCTACTTATAGTGTTTGTTGTTGTCGTGTTGTGTCAATACAACTTAAATTTCTTATAAGTTCATGTTTGTGGTTGATGTTTTCTTATTCTATGGTATTTGGGTTTGATTTATCATGTTTTGTCATTAATCGTGTTGCGCTATTAAATATTTCTTGGCGGTACTGTCTATAAATGGAAATTGACTAATTTATATGGATGTACCAAATATGAACTGTTGTGGTCTATTGTCTATAATCTCGCTCTAGCTTATATTGTTAAATCGCTTTGTTGTCTTAATTTTTGGAGATGTGTTCGTGTTGAAGGTTTTCTTATTGTGCGGTGCTCGAGTTTGACCATATTATGTTTTGTTATCACTGTCTTTCAAAGTTATTGGACTCATTTTTGTGGATGCACCAAAATAACAAAGATGAGTATAATTTTTATGAAGGACGTGTACAGTAAGAAATCCTTATCTTTGGTATTTCACCATATTCAGTATTTTCTCTATGTCCCTTACTTTATTAATTCTCTCTCCCACTTCTTTACAAATATACTCATAAAAATCACCATATCTCTTTCTTGTTTTTGTATTATCTATTTCTTTCTTAACATTTTTGTTTCTAATATAAACTATTTGTTGCTATTGTGTTTGCATTTGTACAAGATGTGTTTGTGTTGAATGTTTTATTATAGTGTGGTGTTAGGATTTATCCTTTTGTTACTGTGTTGTTATCTTGTCTGGCTAGTGAAGTATATATATTGGGAGGCACTGTCTATATATGCAAATAGACTCATTTTTGCTAGAGTGATTCAAGTTTTGGTATTTAACCCAACATTTTAAAAATTAGACCAAATATTTAAGTCTTCTTGAATAGGAAAAATTGATCTTTTCGATCACGAAACGGTCGATGGATGACCCGATTTGCTATCTGTGATGTCAGAGGATAGGATAGTTGTGGGATGCCTTGTTAAGGGGACGGACAATAACGTGTGCATTGTGAATTACCTTAATTGTTTCAAGTTATAAGATCTAGTAATATTTTTGGAAAACAATCTAGCTAGTTCATATGATAACGAAAAGATATTTATACTGTAAGACGATTCACCTTCAACCGATAAGATCGAAGTCAGATAGAGTAAGTAAACGATGAACTATTATTGATCGTATTAATAAAATCTAGTTGATCCAAATAAAAACTCTTTAAAGTGCCTAGCTAATAAAATTTTACACTAACAAACTATGATCTTACCTTGTCTTGCATAGCTATATTGGTTATAAATATTCTAATGCGTTGCACTAATTAACAAGCCAGTTGTTGGCGTGTGAAGAAATTTCAACTACTTTGAATGTTCTACATAAACGCGTTTCTAAGAAAAACAAGACTTTTCCAAATAGGAAGGCAAAGAGTCTTTTCTCCCATACTTTTCTAATTCATTTCCGTACAAATGCAGCCTATTTATTTAACAAATTTATTACTATCATACAAAACTCTCCCACAAAATGAAGGAAGAATTCTTCACAAATCTACCATCACACATCACCATTGACATCCTCTCCCGACTCTCCGTCCCAACCATTCTCCTATGCAAATCCGTTTGCAAGCCATGGCTCGATCTTCTCACCACTCAAGAATTCATCAACCATCATCTTTCCAACTCCAGCCCCGGCCTAGCCGTCTTCCCCGAATTCCTCTCATCACAACTCTACGAATTCAAAGACGAGCATAATCTCGAGCACCATGAGCTTCACTACAATATCCTCATCACCAACTTAAAGCTCCCCCTTCACGGATTTATATCAACGTCAGCCAACGGCGTCCTTCTCTGGCGCAACGCCAACATCAGGCCAAATGCCCTTGCCATATGCAATCCGATCACCCGTGAATACATAGAAATCCATTCACCTCAAGACTTCGACTACACGTACCCTCAAGTAGTCACATTTGGATTCGGAGCCAGCAGAGTCAGCAACGAACATAAGTTAGTTAGAGTTTTCCATGATTGCATACTGGATCAAGACACGTACAGAGTATTACAGATCCCCAAATCTGAGTGCCATGTGTACACCGTTGGAGCCGGATCATGGAGGAGGGTCGCCCCTCCCGCTCCCTTCGTGTACAGCTGTCATTCCGTTGGGGCATTTCTGAATGGAAATCTTCACTGGCTTGTGCTTGATTTAGATAACAAGCCCGTCATTTCTTGCTTTGATCTTGAAACAGAGATGTTTCGCGTATTCTCAGCTCCTCCTCCGCATCAAGGAGGAGGGCTTCTGATAGACGTGTTTGCTTTGGGGGAAAGCCTCTGCGTGTGTGATAACTCATCCGAAGATGAGATTGTTATCTGGCTGATGAAGGAATATGGAGACGAGAAATCGTGGAGGAAAGAATATGTGATTAGCAAAATTGAGGATTATAAGGGTCAGAGTTATGAAGTAGTTCGGCCACTCAAAGTGTTCAAAGATGGAGACATGTTGATGGCGTGCGGTGAGTTCTCCCTCTTTTACTCTTCAAGTAAGACAAGAACTATTTCGCGGATTGAAATGTTTGGCTATGCTAATTCAGTCGTTCATACCTCGAGCTTTCTCTCTCTCACGAGTTTTGGAACGGAGAACGTTAGCTACTTCTGATTTCTATATATGTTGTTTATGATTCTCAACCTCGTTGAAAATTGAAGAGTAAATATCAAAATACGAATTTGGTCGAAAAACAGGTCCGTAATAAATGAAATCCTTGTCGGAGTGGTCCTTTTTTTTTTGACGTTAACGAAGAGAGCAATGTGAGTTCTTGATCCAGAGAGTCAGCTCCCGTCAGATTATTTTCCCCCAAAGTCGAAGTACTTCGAAAGACCTTAAGTAATCAAAGAAGGGAATGGAGCCAGTGAATGAGGTTTCATTGAACTGCAACCAAGTAAGCATGGAAGCATTGCCGATAGTGGTTGGGATTTCTCTGGTGAGTCTGTTGGAAGATAAATGTGAGAGGAAGACTGCCGGAGAGATGGTTGAGCAGAAGAGATAATATACTTCCAATGTAGAGAGATTAAATATGGAATGTGAGTTGAGCATTTGCTTATGCATGAATAAGTGTGATGTTTTTGAGATTACCAAGCTCTTCTGTTAGTTCACCTTTCATCAAGTAATTCATATTCAGTAACAAATTTCAATAATATGTAATGAACTTGCATGCTTCAATGTATTCTTTTGTCAGAAGAGGATGATGGGAGAAGGTGTTGAAATGCTTTGAAATGTTTCAAGATCAAAGCAAGAAATTTGTGATGGGGATTTTGGATCTACCACCAGCCACTGAAGATTTCCGTTAAGAAATACCCCAAACGAATCATACATTAGCTTGTCACCGGTTATGATACTTCTCAATAAAAAATTCCCTAGTCTAGACATAACATTTGACATAATGAGTTCTTATGCCCAACAAATACTTATATGACAAGTAGAACTCTATAAAATTTATATTCCAACTAGCATAACTATACATGGAAACTAGTCGATATATAAATCTACAATCAATGAGTATTTCATTAAATTATGGAAAATTTTCCAATTATTTTAAACCATTTTTGAATACTCTCAACTACATATTGAATCTTATGGGAATAATATATGCGTACAAACAATAATACATATCTTTTGCAACTTTATTTTATAATTTTAAAAATTTCTTAAATTTTTATATGCTATCAAATAAATAGAAAAAATTGGCTACATTAACAATATACAAGTAGTTTTAAGGGAAAATTAGGAATTTTCAACGTAGCATGGTTTTTTCCGTGAACTTTAAATATTGTATGAAAAGTCATGAACTTTATTGGAATGTGCAAATTTCTCATCCGACCCGATCTAATAGATTTCTGACACAAACTTATCCTACATGGCGTGCCGGAGACATTTCTTGACACAAAACTCAACTAATTCTGATTTTTCTTCTATCTTTGCAATCTCTGACTCTGAACTTATCACAAACATAAAACTAGCACAAATGAAATCATACAAATCAAATTCCACAAATCGAATTCAGCATACAACTCGACATAAACATACAAATCGAACTCAGCTTACAACTCGACATAAACATACAAATCAAATTGAACCCTAAATTTGTTATTGGCCATGTCACGCCTCCGGCGAGCCACGTAGGATAAGTTTGTGTCAAAAATTTATATGTAGGGTCGGATGGAAAATTTACACAGTCTGATACAGTTCATTACTTTTCATGCAACATTTAAAGTTTACGGAAAAAACAAACTATATTCAAAATTCATAATTTTACAAGCAATTTGCCCTAGTTTTAATTGAAAAAGTGAGTAAATGAACCAAAAAAACGTCACAGCACCATGGCATTGTAGCCCCGGCTGTGTTTCCTCCACGACAGAGGATGCACGATCGCTGATGATGTGGAGTTTTATTTTTAAAATTTTTAAATTAAATAATAAAATAAAATCCGTCGTTTTAATTGCCACCTAACTTTAATTTTGAATTTAAAAAAATAAAGTTGCTTTTTTGCCTTTAAGAATTCAAAAATAAAATAGTATAAAAAGGGGATGCGAAGAACCCTAGTTCGTCTTCTTCATCACTTTGTTTGAACGGCAGAATTCTATCAGAAATGGAGCGTGAATTCTTCACAAATCTACCACCAGATATGACAATCAACATCCTATCGCGGCTCTCTATACGAGGCATTGCAATCAGCAAATGCGTTTGCAAACCATGGCTCAATCTAATCGAGTCCAACGACATCGTCAAATCCAAAATCAAAACCGCATCTGCCCTAGTTCATTTCACGCCCTCGGCTCGATGCACGATTTTCGAAATCGACGATGAAGACGAATCTGATTTGGAGAGCCATGATCTTCACTACCATCCACTCACTGATTTGGTGATCCCTCACCCAAGAAGAGAATCAATGGAAGGTATCACTGCTAATGCATTGCTTCTTCTGTACTCAAAATCAACCAAATATGTTCCTCATGTTTACATATGCAATCCGATGACTCGTGAATATACTGATCTCTGTTTCCCTCTTTACATCTCGAAACGTGTGTTCAAATTTGGATTCGGTGTGAGCAAAATAAGTGGGAAGTATAAGGTGGTCTGTATCTATACGGATAATGGTTTCAACTCTCATTATGTATATACCCTCGGAACAGATAAATGGAAGCGCGTTGAAGCTGGGGCTGCTTCTGGTTTCATATTCTGGGGTCAATCCTTTTTATGTAATCACAACCTCCATTGGAAGGTAATAGATTTTTGGGATAACTATTCGATTTGTGGTTTTGACGTTGAAACAGAATGCTGTAGCATCATCTCCTTTCCTTCTAATGGATATGGATTAGGGAATTTGTGTGTCATGAGGGACTGCCTGTGTTATTATTATAGGTTGGGAAATGATTTTGTCATATGGCTGATGAAGGAGTACCAAGTTGAGGAATCTTGGACCTTAGAGTACAAGTTGAATATTGATTCTGATTTTGATCGGTTTTGTATGCTTGTTGACCCAATTAAACTTTTCAAAGATGGTGACATTTTGATGTTGATGAACAAAACTCGTCTCATCTACTATTCCAACAAGACAAGAACTTTTGAACATGTGGGTATGTTTAAGGATTTAGAGGCGAAGAATTATGTCAGTCCCCTGATTTTCAATCCTAGTCTTTTCTCACTCAAAAATTTTGGATTTGAGAATGTGATCTCATTTTAATTCATAAGTTTAGTCTACATTAGTGTGTTCTTTTCTAAGATTTCTTTATTGTGTAGTTTTTGGTTCTAAGGTGTCTTTGTCATTTAGAGGCAAAGGAGTAGGTCAGTCCCCTGATTTTCAATCCTAGCCTTTTCTCACTCAAAAATTTTGGATTTGAGAATGTGATCTCATTTTAATTCATAAGTTTAGTCTACATTAGTGTGTTCGTGTCTAAGATTTCTTTATTGTGTAGGTTTTGGTTCTAAGGTGTCTTTGTCATTTAGTGTTTAGGTTTACCCTTATTGTGTCAATCCAACACACACTATATGTCGGGCCTAGCTAGCATATAGTTTTTGAGTTATTGTCGATGATCTCGTTTTAGTTCATACTTGAATCACTTCTATCGTCACATCATATGTCAGCATGTTGTGTTGTGATATCGATTCGAGGTGGTAATTCACCAAGGATGAAATATTGTCCGCAACCATCCTATCCGTCCGTCGAATCAACAAGAGGTTCATGGAGAAAGAGAAGATCAAGGATGATGAGATTTGCTAGACTTTCATGATTTATTAATAGCTTTGCACTATCTTTTGTTAAGTAAAAATAAGGATGGGATTTACAAGACTTTATTGATTATTTAGTACTATTACTTTTCTTTAATAACTTTGCAGGATCTTCTATTAAGTAATAAGGAATTGTTTTGATGGCCTAACTTATTTAGACTGTCATGTAAACTTCTATAAAAGGATAGACTTGGAGGTTGGGAGGGGCATTCAGAAAAGTTCATTTGTAATCGGCGCAAACTGTAGGCCTTAGTGAGAGGATTATTAGGCCTTTTTGGAGGATTGTCTTAGGCCTCTCCGATGACTTTTAATTTGAGTTAAATTCTAGTTCTTATTTTCCGGAATCAAATCACTTTCCACAATCCAGTCCATCCTAGAGAACACGTACGTTTATGGTATTCGAAACCATTACAAAATGGAGTAAAACATAATGTTTCGGACCAATAAATAATAAACTTAATTTGTAGGATCATAAATATTTTTTGATCAAATGTATGGGACAAACGTTGACCTTTAGTCTATTAAATATTATAAATTTTTTAAGTCAAATAATTTTTTAAGTCAAATTTTTTAGACAGTATGTATTTTGGAGTTTTCGAATAAGATGGGCTGGGCCTCAACTAACAATTATGACTTGGGCTTATTAAAAGGCTAAAATTTCATAGGTGTAATTAACTTAGTCATTGGCGTGACAAGTGTCTATCTTTAGCCATTAGTGCCTCTCTCCTAAAAAGATGAGATGTCGAACCAAATGCCTCTAATTTGATTTCCTCTAATTTTCAATTCTAACATTTTAAACGATCGATCATACACACATGTGCTTTTTTTGCAGATTAATGGGGAGATTCGTTGTAGCAGTTTCAGCGGTAGGAAACCTTCTGAAATTGGGAATTTGAGGCTGCTTTGAGTTTTACTCTTTTGAAGGTACGGTCTTCTTCTGCTTACTTTTTGTATTGTAAATTCTGATGCGCTAAGGTGTTTGTGACAGTGTCTCAACGACCATACACGATGCATCTATTCGAGTTAAATTGTGGCTATGATTAATAGATTGTTTGAGAAATAATAAATAAACACTAAAATTGGAAATCTTGTTAGATGATTGCAACTTGAAAATGAATATTTTATTCGTCACTTCATTTAGCTTTCGGTTACTTACTACTCCCTCCGTTTCTTCATAGTTGAGTCATTTTTCTATTTCGGGAAGTTTCTTCATAGTTGAGTCATTTCCATATATGGTCACTTTTTTCTCTTTCTTACTTTACTCTCTCTTACCTATTCTCTCTACTTTATTCACTTTATAATTTATTCCCTCTACCTTTTCGTCTCTCTTACTTTTTTTATCTATTTATTTAACAAACCCATTCATTCATAAAACTCCGTGCCGAAAAGTTCCGCCTCAACTATGAAGAAACGGAGGGAGTACTATTTAATACCCTCTTACTTTAACAACTCCATCATCATCCTGAACAAAGTTAATTGCAATTTACTACCAATTTCATGGAGACCTCTTTCTTATTTCCTTTTTCACTCATGCTTTTATTTACATTAAACATCTTCTTCACCCTCACCTCACCTGCATCACTAACTGATTTCTCCACTGATCAAGATGCTCTTCTTGCTTTCAAACAAGCCATCACTGTAGACACAAATGGTGTGTTGAGCAACAACTGGCTCCCCAACAATTCCATATGTCACTGGACCGGCGTCTCCTGTGGCATCAAACACCACAGGGTCACAGCTCTCAATCTCTCCAACTTCTCCCTCCACGGTAAGCTCACTCCACATCTAGGAAACCTTACGTTTCTTCAGTCCTTGGATGTCAGCTCCATCAATTTCACTGGTGTCTTACTTGCTGAGCTGTCTAATCTACGCCGTTTGAAGCAAGTAAATGCAACATCTAACAACTTTACCGGAGAAATACCGAGAGGTATCCTTACAAACATGTCTTTATTGGAAGACATTGATCTGAGGTTTAACAACCTATCAGGCGAGCTCCCAAGTGATATATGCAATAATACTCCAAAACTGAAGAGATTATATCTCAGAGATAATCAAATTTATGGAAAAATTCCAACGAGTATGTATAAGTGCATAGAGATGGAGGATCTGAGCTTGTCCATGGAAACATACCAACTGAAATTGGGAATTTGAGCATGCTTACGCTTTTATCTATATATGATAACCATCTCGAAGGTAGCTGTTAAGGGTGAAGTTCCCTTAACCCGATAAAAGGCAGTCGCCGGAGCTTTGCCGGTCGATCAAACCAAGAATTAAGATTGCAAAACGATAAAAGGTAAAAAGATAATTTCATATTTCTTCATTGAATATTCAAAAGATAACAAAGACTCCTATTTATAATACTAATAGCCTAATACCCTAACTTAGTGACCAAGAAAATAATCATAAGAGATATAGAAAAGATACAATAATATAATAATAGAGATATGGGAGATATATTGGAAGATTTAATCGTATCAACTCCCCCATGGTTGAAATCCACCTTGTCCTCAAGGTGAAAACCACGAAGCAACAACGAGGGATCCTCCAGGATCAAACACATGCTCGCCAAAATTGCATTCGGAAGGGATTTTCAACTTTCTTTTCTCACCCAAGCACATCCCCAATACTAGTAGCCATCGTTTGATTACTTGTCCACTACCAAATTTGATATCAATTGGATCCCCCCGTTCAAAAGTGGGATTGAAAATTGTTCCATCAGTAAGCATTCCCTTGTAGTGTATGTTAACACCGTCACTTTCTTGAACCTGAACTTCACAAGTCTTAGGCCTGTGCTCTTTCATTGAGCGCGGGAGATGGAGGAGCGAGGGCTGTTGGGAATCGTCTACCTGAGATGGGGCAGCATCTGCGGGAATGATTGATAGGGTATGAATCCTATCGGGGCTACACGGCAAGAAGAAAGCAGGTGATGGTGGCGGCGGGGCAACAGCCAGCAGCTGCGCTGTTGAAGAGCCGTGAGTCAGCGGTGGCGGTGGTGGTATCAGGACAGTAGTGACGGCCAACGGCGTGAGTTTCGAGCAGTAGGGACTTGTAGGACGGATCAGCGGTTGCTGCACATCAACGGGATATTTTTGGCAGGAACGACCTTGAGTTGTCGTTGTCGGGGCAATTGTCGAGGCTGCATATGCCGGGCCTGAGTACTGGATGTGTTGTGGTGGCATATCGGCCCAAGAATATGGTGAACGAAGATGTGGTGGTTGCCAGACAGTAGCTGCAGCAGGTTGGATATAACGGTGGTATGACTCCGGAATCGGCACAGGCGGCGTCGGCGGTGCTGAATTGGTTGAAACATCAACAACGTCAGGCAAGCTCCAAGGGTTGTTATGTGGCGGATATCTGTCAGGCTGATATGGTGGCTGGTAGGGTGGGTAAGGTGGCTGTGCTGAGGTGTACCGCTGGGTTTGGTCGGGTGGATCAGGTTCGGGTTGCAACGGAGGGAGCGTTGCTGCTACCCTGCGCTCATGCTCAAGCAATCGGGACTCGATTCTGGCCAACCTAGCGAGAATATTCTCCCATGTTGCTGCTGTTGAAGTCAATTGCAAGCCTTCATATGCTTGCGATATCTCCGAAGACCATGAAAGAAGATTGACTTTAGCCATGAGTTCGAAAATGGAAGCACCAATTGTTAAGGGTGAAGTTCCCTTAACCCGATAAAAGGCAGTCGCCGGAGCTTTGCCGGTCGATCAAACCAAGAATTAAGATTGCAAAACGATAAAAGGTAAAAAGATAATTTCATATTTCTTCATTGAATATTCAAAAGATAACAAAGACTCCTATTTATAATACTAATAGCCTAATACCCTAACTTAGTGACCAAGAAAATAATCATAAGAGATATAGAAAAGATACAATAATATAATAATAGAGATATGGGAGATATATTGGAAGATTTAATCGTATCAGTAGCTATATTAACCTACGTATAATCAATGAAATGGAGCTTTCACTGTGATTTAACTATGTATTCTAGTTAATCTCATTTTCCTACATTTTGATAGGAAATATTCCGTCTTCTATTTTCAATGTTTCACGGTTGGAAATCATATTTCTCAGTGGGAATAAACTGGATGGAAGAATACCAACAAACTTGGACAATTTACTCAACCTCAAAAAGTTATATCTTAGCGGGAACAACTTAACAGGTGCGAACTTTCTATTAGCCCGGAATTAGTGCTTCATATATTATTTTAAGACAAGTGTCTTATTTTTGAGTTTTGTGATAATAATTAGGACAATTGATTACTAATATTACGAATTTTGGTTTTTCCACTATCTTAAAACTTGTTGTAAAATTCATGAACTTTATTATATTTTGAGATTTCTTGTAATAAACAATTCCAGCCAAATGTTATTCCGATGTGGCTGTCGGATAATCTAGATAGCCCAAACTATATCGGTTTGGCAAATCAAAATGCTTATCTACACAAAATAAAGTTGTTTTGGTATAAAAATATTTTATAAAATTAAAAGTAATTTTAGATTTTACATATCATATTTTCTCTATTCTAATAATTTTCCGTCGTCATCACTCTCCTAACTCTCCTGCTCTTTTCCTTCTGACTCTCACTCGCTCTCTCTCCAAATCCACCTACACCGTCACTCTCTGTAAATCTGCTGCCGCAGTGTCTCTGTAAACACTAAATGCCACATCATTGCTATATTTAATTGTCTAAGTTGTTTTTAAGTATATATGTGTAATTAATTGTACACGTTTCTATGCTATGACAAATTGGTAGGCGAGATACCGAAGGCGATTGGACATCTTACATCCTTGACTCATCTCTACCTTAGTAGGAATAGCTTGACAGGTATGATTTGTTTACTACTCACTCTTATCGAGTTATTTTAGTGTAATTTTAACTTAATATTCAAATTTTAGAATATAAAGTAAATTCAGACACTATGTAAGAATTTTCTAGTTAATTTCTCATGATTGACTAAATTCTTTCAATTTCAGCATGTTTATTAATGCGATTAATACTATATTAAACATTCGTTACTACAACTTGAATTTACATATCCATTACTCCTTTGCTTTCCCCAATCACTTTAAGTATCCAGGTTTCTACATTTCTAATATTCCAAAAAGTGGGTAAAGTATCAAATTTACTCCCTTGCACCCCAATCACTTTAAGTATCCAGTTGTCTAACAAATCTAATAATTTTCATCCCAACAAAAGCGATTCGTATTCCTTTTTTAGACGTTCCATTTAAATTGATTGTTTCTAAGCATATGATATAGATATAATTGATTGCACCCACTGCTGTGACATGACAAATTGATAGATGTCATACCGAAGGAGATTGGCCATCTTACATGGTTAATTGATATGTCCCTTGGTTCTAATAGGTTGACAGGTATGACTTTATCACTACTTTAATTTCAGTTTACTAAAGTCGATACTTTATAGTATTAATCACTTTCCACAAATCCAAGTCAAATCGTCTAATTTAATTCTAAGATGTCTATCACAATTAGTCTAATTTCCATATATTTTAAATCAATCTTAAACATAAAATTGTAGTCAAAACTCTATTTTATTTTCTTTTATTGTGTTCATTTTTCGAATAATTAGTTAACAATATCAGGTTCTGGTTCTTTAATTAACAGTGCTTAGCTTGTTAATGAGGTCAACTAGAATTGCTTTTGATGCTTCCAGTATAAAAGGACCAATTTTGAGACCAATTCATATTGTTGGAGACCAAAACACAATATATTTTGCGTAGGACAACAACTTTAGTTGATGTAATGTATATTATCTAAATTACACTTCCATAAATTATTAAATAAGTCTTACTCCTTCCGTCTGAACTATTTCCTTTTTAGTCTGTCCTGAAAATTATGAACTTTCTAATTTTGGAATAGTTGAACAACACATAATCTCTACACCATTTTATTTACAACTTATACCATTGTACTACACTACTAATACTAATGATATGAAGCTCACTCTCCAATAACACTACTTAGACTACCATTTATCCATCTCCCTTACTTTACCAATTATGCATTAAAACTTGTGTCGAACCAAATGTTCACACCTTTTAGGGATGGAGGGAGTATATTTCATGGCTTGAAGTTTGACCAATGTCCCAATGTAATAACTCCGAAATTTATAAAAGCAACCGTTTAAATTATGGTAGATGAATTGTTAAAAGAGTTTGGTGAGTAGAGTAGACCTTGAGTTTTTATGTGTCATATTTTGATAGGAAATATTCCGTCATCTATCATCAACATTTCTTCGTTGGAACTCATATACCTCGATCAAAATAACATATCTGGAAGCATACCCTCAAATTTAGACAATTTACTCAACCTCCAAGCATTGCATCTAAGCGCCAACAACTTATCAGGTGCAAATAAATGATCTGCTTTAATAGGAGATATTCAATCTTCACATTAACTTAACAAGTGAAATTAACCTTATTTGTCATATTTTGATAGGAAATATTCCGTCTTCTCTCTTCAACGTTTCCTCGTTGGAAGTCATAGACCTCTCTTTCAATCATCTATATGGAAGTGTACACACAAATTTGGACAGTTTACTTAACCTCCAAGAACTGGATCTTACCTTGAATAACTTGACAGGTGAGTGAACCAACTCATATATAGTACTCTTCCGTCCCCAAATGAATGCTCTACTTTTAAATTTATAGTATTATTTTCAGACAACAGTCTTAGTAATTTTTTTTATCAAATGATGTAAAACTTTCAATATTATTGCCAAGATCTTATTAACGACAGAAGGGATAACTATATTCTCTATCTGTCCCCTCTTTAATTGGCACCAAATTCTTTTTACTTTTGGTAATGAACTCCACATTCCACTAACTCAATTCACTCACATTTTATTACTCCCTCCGCCCCTCATTATGTCTCTCAGGTTTCCATTTTGGTCCATCCCAGCTTAATCGTCCCATTTCATTTTTACCACTTTTGGTAGTGGACCCCTTATTCCACTAACTCATTTTCACTCATAATTTATTACTATAAAACTAATCTATAAAAGTAGGACCCACATTCCACTAACTTTTTCATCCCACTTCCTATTACAATTATTAAAACCCGTGCCGGATCAAAGTCGGACACATATTGGGGAACGGAGGGAGTATAAAATTAATATATAAACGTAGGATCCACATTCTACTAACGTTTTTACCCACTTTCCACATTTAAATCCGTGAAGTTAAACGGTGTCAATTAATGGACGGAGGGGGTATAACTGTTCAAACTGATCTTGTTATTTCAACATGTGGATGTGATTCATTTCACACGCCCCTATTACTGCCATACCTTTATGAATTTCGACTTCTGAATATCTATATTTAATAAGTTGTACTGCTGAACTAATCACTGTCCACTACCCAATTCAAATTTGTACTTAAATGAGTATAACTGTTTTAAACTTAAATTTGTGTTTGGCATGATATCTCTCCAAGCTACTCTATCAATCAATATTCGCTCTATTAAGGTATGTTTATAAACTTGTTACATGATCATATCCATATTAAACCTTACTAAATTTCTAGTATTTTCAAATAATTGATATTACCTCCACCAAAAAATAGTTAGTTTTTCCATTTTGATCTGTTCACCAAAATTAGTCTGTACAATAAGTTTATTTTGCTAATGAGTTGGATTTTATTTTTCAGTAACAATATTTCAATTACATTTTGTCATTATATATCTTTTATTTTACTAAGCTTGCATTAAAACTCATGTTGTCTACCATCCCTATTAAAATTTATTTCATAGACTTGAGGTAGTACTATATTTTATGGCTTGAACTTTAATCAATGTTACAAAAAGGATTACTTGAAATGTACAAAAACAACCCTTTAATTTATACTCCGTATTATAACCTTCCTGTAATTGAATCGCCGAAAAAACTTGGTAATCCAACATTCCTTTAGCTGTAAATTGCATGCTTCAACAATTTGTTGTCTTTCATGCCTTCTTTCACATATTAAAGTTATGAAATTTGAAGTTACTTTCTTTTCGTTATTATTGTTTTATGGTAGTTTTCCTTCATACATATGGGCTCACTGGAGTAATTTCACCTTTATCACTACGCTTCTTATCATAATTCCTTCATCATTATTAATATTACTATTAATTGCACATGCTGCTATGATATCATATGGAAAATTGATAGGTGCCATACCGAAGGAGATCGGGCATCTTACATCGTTAACTCAGCTGTCCCTAGAGTTTAATAGATTGACAGGTATGACTTCATGTCCATCACTACTTAGATTTCAGAATAACTAAAGTCAATACGTTATATTAACCACTTCCCACAATTCAATTCAAATCGTCTAAGTTAATTCTAAAACGTCTATATCACAACTAGTCTAACTCCCATATAATTTAAATCAATCTTAAACCTAAAAGTGTATTCAAAAGTTGAATTTTTTTCATACAATTTCAGCATTATAATGAAATCTTGTTTGACATGTCTGTACTATTAGTATTGGATCTCAAATTGATTTTTTTTTTCCATACAGTTTCAGTATTTTAATAAAAATTTGTAATTAACTTTGACATGTCTTTACTTTTAGGATTGGATCTTGCTTTTCAATAAGTTTGCTGCGTATATTTTTAAACTCTGTACATTGTTTATATTGTACTCCCACCGACCCATCGAAAATTAACCACTTTCCTTTTTGGTTTATGTCAACCAAGATGACCCATTACTAAAAATTGAAACATTTTTATATCTACTTTATTCTTTCATCTTAACACACAAAATAAAATTGCATAAAATCTCATACCGCCTGAAAGGGATATTCCTTGGGACAGAGGGAGTATAAAATGTTCACAATTCCATTACTACAACTTGGATTTAGATATCTATTACTCCTTTGGTCCCGAAACACTTGAAGTATTTAGTTTTCTACAATTCACCAAATCTAATTCTACTTTCCAAAAGTTAATGTATCTAAAACCCGCCAACCACTACTTGGCATTTGCCCGAGTTGGATTTTGAACACTTGTAATGAAATGTACTATCTATTCATGATTCAGTGTTCTCTATTTTATTAGTGCTTCAAGAAGTCATATTTTGATATGAAATATTCCATCTTCTCTCCTCAACGTTTCATCGTTGGAATTGATACACCTTATTGGTAATGAACTATAGGTAGCATACCCACAAATTTGGGCAATTTACTCAACCTCCGAACGTTGTGTATTAGCGGCAACAGTTTAACAGGTATGACTAGCAACTTATATCTAGTGTACTCTTTTGGACCCGGAATAAATTCTCTAATTTTAATTTAACATTATTTGCAGACGATTGTCTTGTTAATATTGTGATGAAATGATGTTAAACATTCCTAATTTATTGCCAAGATATACATATTAAGTACAGAGATGATATCTATTAAGGAATGAGATCAATACTAACTACTCTTAAACGCTAAACGTCAATCGGGTCATTATAAGATAACCTGGAGCTCATTATAAGTTTCTTCTTAGGTCATTGTATAAAATTCGAATTTTTAAATTACGCAAATGGCATCTGTCAATCTGAATTCTTTACAATGAACCCCTTGTTGTCTTATAATGAAGTGTTCTGCGTTTTGTGTGTAATACTAACCCTATATATATAATAACTGTTCATACTCATCATACTGTATTAATCACTTTCCACAGTCCATTTCAAATTTGTCTTATTTAATCATAAAATGTTAGTCACAATTAATCTAATTCCCATAAACTTTCAATCAATCTTAGACATAAATTTATATTCGGAATTTATATCTCTTCAATACTTTCGTAGTTAATTTTGAATCTTAACTTTGGCTTCTTTCATACAATTTCAGCACTTAAATAATGTTTTGCAAGTAAATTTGACCTGTTTTCACTATTAGGCCTGTCTAGCTGAATTTGTAAATTGTTATTATCACTATATATTAATAATAAAGTTACTACAACTTGGACTTATATATCTATTACTCCTTCGGTCCCCAATCACTTGAAGTATCCAGTTTTCTACAATTCACCCAATCTAATTCTAATATTCCAACAGTTTATGTATCTAAAACTCTCCAACAACTACTTGGCATGTTCCTGATTTTATTATAAACCTGCAAGAAGTCACTCAAGTCTATTTAATCGATGTTCAACTTAGGTTCCATACCGAAGCAAGTTGGCAACCTCACTTCGCTAATGATTCTATATTTGGGTGGCAATAAGTTTACAGGTATGTTTCCATATGATTCAACATATAGTTTGAGTACATTATTATCTTACATACTTGAATTATTTGTATGTGTTAGTAGACAAATTGACAGGTATGTGTTGAATCATACCCCATGGTTTTGGGACACTATATATTACTTGCAGCTTTATTCATTTTATGATATGCAATGCGGTTTGCACCCCATCAAATATAATTCAGTTACTATTTCAATTTCAATACTACTTCTATTTCAAAATAACTACTGAACTTAATACGCTGCCATATTCACTTTCCATACTCAAATTCGAATTTGAATTTCTCTAAGGGTGCGTTTGGAACACGGAATTGGAATTGAATTGGAATTGGAATTCTGTGGAATTGAATTTGTAGGAATTGAATTCTAATTCAATTCCAAATCCTATGTTTGGTATAGTTAAAGAGTTGATATGGGATTGTTTTATAATTCCAAATCCTTTGTTTGGTAACTAAAAACAAATGATTTGGAATTGAATTTGAATTCAAATTTTTTAAAGTAACTAATTTTTTTTTTATTAATTATAACAGTTCTTTTTTTTTTCTCTTGCTCTAAACTTCAAATTTTTTTATTAACTTAGTTGAGTTATTCAAAATTTTAATAATTTTTTTTCTCTTGCTATATATATTCAAATTCATATTTTTTTATTAAAATAATAAAAAACTAAACAATATATATCATAATTAAAATAATTAAGTTATTATCAAAACAAGAGCATTATACATGAATATAGTTACATACAAACTACGATCATGTCAATTATATTTAGTATATATTTTTACTAATAAGACAAATATCAAAAATAAATTTGCATCTAAAGAACATAACAAAAAAGATTATTTTTTGAATCACTTATTTGAATAAGTCGATGCAAACACAACTGAACCAAATTACAAACAACATACAATATCAAAACCTACCCCCCTTTTGTCTTCCTCTTCTTAGATTCAAGCCCTTCACCGAGAGACTCCCCCGTCAGGCACGCCACCTCCTCTTGAGGGCTACGACCACTACACTCAGCCTCATCAGAGTCATTACCCGACACCCCAGCTACCTGTTTAGCCTCATCATGTAAACTCTCGTTCCTCTTCTCATTCTTGAAAAGACTCCCTTTAGCCCCTTTTTCTCCAGAAAGAGACCTTCCTCTTTGGACAACTCGGCCATGTTCATTTCATGTCTCTGCGAGTGAACCACACCCATGCCCCACAAGAACGGATTCTGCTGATTAGGAACAGCAAACAGGTTCATCATTTCACCGAAATTGCCCCACTGAAGCACGGAAATCTTGCTACCATCTCGATGAAACCCAGAATTAGAAGGTTCATCATTTGCATTAGAAGGTTCATCATTTGCATTAGAAGGCTCAACACTAGCATCATTTCCAACAAAGCTCACCAGAATCTTGTTGCCCTCTCGATGAAACCAGAACCTTGTTGTATAAAGAATCATCATTTGCATTAGAAGGCTCGACACTAGCATCTTTACCAACAACATCCATAGCTAGAACTATCAACCCTAATGATCAACAAAATTCAAGAATTCTCCACAAAATTTAACAAAAGAGCTTCAAGAAATTGTTGCAATACTCGATAAATGAGAGTAGTTAGAACACCAAACTCACCCGGTCAAAGTAGTCGATTAGAAACGGTTGAGCATATTAGGTATAAAAAATCTCACCAAGTTCTCTGACTCGACTCATGAATTGAAGAGAAGAGAAACAAAACACCACACGAAGCCAAAAACATGTATCGGAATGCCAACTACACCACCGTTAACACTGTTCCCAAAGCTATTCTCTCTAAAATTAAAGCACCAAAACCTCCATAAATGCAGAGAGGGAGAACGCATACTAGTTGTGTTCAATTAGAGAGTTCAAAGACATTAAATTGAAGCAGAGAAGAAAAACACAGTCAATGGAATCAGATGGAATCAGAGAGAGCATCATGAATACCAGTAGGCACCCCCATTTACTCCGTTCAAAAACAAACCCCATGAAGATTACATACAAATAATAGTTACAATGTCATGAATGGATAATCATTCTTCAATAAAATCAAAACTTTCCCATAAAACCCTAACCCCTAATTTGATCCACACCTTCAAATTTTGGTAGTAATCCAACAAGGAGAAATCATTTTTGAATTGAAAAATTAGGGGAAGCAACAGCTAGTTAAGATTCTAATGTGAAAACAAAAGATAGCTACATCATAAGTTGGAAGCAGTTCACAAGAAACTTCCATCGATCAAACACGAAACTCATTCTATCCATCAATCGAGTACTTTTATTACCAAACTCATGATTATCCTTCAATCGATCTTAGAGGAGCGGCTAGGGCACAGCGGCGCTGGCGAAGAGAGGGAGAGAAAGGAGAGAAACACGAAGAGAGAAGGAGAGGGGGAGAGAGAAGAGAAACACGCTGCATATTTTTCTATTTTATATGCCCCGATTACATTTTGACCCGGAAGTGGATCCGCGCTTTTTTTAATTTTGACCCGTTTTTAATGGAATTGAATTACAATTCTTTTGTTAATGTATGGAATTAAAATTGTAGAATTGGAATGGATGAAATTGGAATTCAATTCCAAATCCATGAACTATTATTATACCAAACAGTGGAATTGGAATTGAAGCCTCCAATTCCAATTCCATAGCTCTAATTCCATGTTCCCAAACACAACCTAAGTTAATTTGTAACCAAACTCCAAATAAATCTTAAACATAACTTTGCATTGGCTTGAACATCACTTCAATGTTATCATACTTAATCTTGAATAATGTATATTGACTTCTTTAATACTCCCTCCGTCCCTCTGTAGCTAAATATACATTTTGGGTTACCCCATTGATGGCTGAGTCAATTTTTTTCCGGTAAAATTAACATATCTCTTTTTTCTTTATTCATTTTCTTTTTTTACTTTATTTTTTCTTCATCTCTCTTACTTTACCTTTTTGCTACTTTATTTTCTCTTTCCTTAATCCACATTTTTCTTAACAAATTTTTTTAAAATCCCATACCCAAAAGAAATGCCCTGCCATAGAGGGACGGAGGGAGTATAATTTTAGAATTTGTTATATATATGCCATGTAAATTTGTCAATTTCATTATTTGGATCATCTGGAACCTCTACTTATTACTATTGCTGGATTTTGGTTTGAATAAGTTGGCTTATAAATTTGTACGTTGTTCCTTCCAAAATGGTTGACAAAATACAAAAACAGGGCTTTAGTTTTCAAACTTGAATTATTACTATCTTTTCCCATCCGCTCTTCCAAATTCAACTCATCAAATTTAAAGACGTTGTATCTTAATCATACCCAGTGTTCTGTTAGTCAATCTCCTATTGCTTGATTTATATTATAACAGACTCGTACTCAGGCAAAATTACTTTATCCAAGATTTGATTTATCTGTTTTATAAATCCTGCAAGAAGTCATTTAAGTCTATCTAATACATGTTGAACTCAGGTTCCATACCCAACCAAGTTGGTAACCTCACTTCGCTAAGAAGACTGAATTTGGCAACCAATAACTTGAAAGGTATGTTTATACATGATTCAATTAATAGTTTGAGTCTTAAACTGTAATTTATTCGCCCCAATATTATCTCGTGCTTGAATTATTTGTACATGTTTGGATAACAAATTCACAGGTATGACTGAATTACTACTCCCTCCGTCCCAGTTTAGATGACATATCTCTTAGTTGGCACGAGATTTTAGGAGTTGTTGGTTAGTATAGTTAATTGTAAAGAGAAAGAGTGGGTGTAAGTATTAAATGAGGAGAGAAAGAGAAAAAAAAGTTGTTGGGTGTATTAATTAGAAAGACAAAGCTACCAGAAATAGAAATGTGTCATCTTGGTTAGGACAACCTAAAAAAGAGAGTGTGTCTTCTTAGTTGAGACGGAGAAGTAGTACTTAATTGGGAATACCTAATAAAATTGATACGCAAGCATAATCACTTCCATAGTCGAATTCGAATTTTAATTTTGATTTAATCAAAGTTGTAACCAAATTCCGAATAAATAAACTTAATTTAGGTTATCTAGAACCTCTTTCATTACTATTGCTGGACTTTGGTTTGAATAAATTTTGGCATATAAACTTTTATTATCAAACTTGAATTATTACTGTTCACACTTCCATATTCAACTTATCAAATTAGTAGACGCTCTATCTTGATTTGCATTATAAATGATTCACACTCACTCACAGGCGAAATTCCAACCTCTATCACCAATGCTTCTCAGCTTACTGATATAGACTTGAGCAGCAATTCATTCACTGGTCCCATCCCCGACTTCGGTAACTTAAGACATCCGCAATTCCTTGGTCTGAGGGAAAATAATTTGACTGGAGTTGAATCGCCGAATCAAGAATTGGAATTTCTCTCCAGTTTAACAAACTGCCAAAAGTTGAAGAAGTTGGATATTAGTAACAATCCGGTGATGAATGGTATCCTTCCAGATTCCATTGGAAACTTGTCTACTTCTCTTTCCAGATTTTCAGCATCTAACTGCAGCATTAGAGGTATAATTCCTAATGAAATTGGAAATTTGAGGAATTTGGATGTTTTAGATTTGTCCAAGAATCAACTCACAGGATTCATCCCAACTACATTTCAAGTGGGTTGTACGATTCCGTTGGCAAGAGTGCCACCCCAGTTTGCAGAACTGGTATTCTCTTCCTTTTGTAGTGGTATACAGAATTTGGATTTATCCAAGAATCAATTCCCGGGATTCATCCCGACTTCATTTTCAAATGGTTGTAGGCTTGAGTCACTCAACTTGAATGGTAATAAGTTGGAAGGAGCATTACCCCAATCCCTTTCAAATTGTCGAAATCTGCAGGTTCTTGATATTGGAAACAACAAAATACAAGACACATTTCCAGTTTGGACCGGAAATCTCTCTGATCTTCGCGTCCTCATATTGAGATCCAACAACTAGAGTGGTACCATTCCTTCTCTCACTTCCAAGACTAGGCTTCCTTTCCCCAACTTGCAGGTTTTTGATGTATCCCATAATGCATTCATTGGCAATCTGCCCCAAGGATATCTGAGGAATTTCAAAGGGATGATAGATGTACAAGAAAAATATCGAAGAGAATTGGGGCCTCTGATTCCGATTCCGTTTCCCATTCCCATTCTCATTCCCATTCCAATTGCAGTTTATTCATATTCATATACATTAACAGTTAAAGGTTCAGATCTAGAATATAAGAGAATGTTGATAACCTTGACAACAATTGATGTGTCATCCAACAGATTCTCAAGCAGTATACCAAATTCCAAAGGAATTTTGAATTCCTTGATTAATTTGAATCTGTCTCACAATTGCCTCACAGGAGGTATACCTGCATCTCCTGGAAACATTACGGAACTCGAGTCGTTGGACTTGTCTTCAAATCGATTGGAAGGGGAAATTCCAACAGAGCTTACAAAGCTCACATTTCTTGCCATGATAAACCTTTCCATGAATAATCTTTCAGGGAAGATACCTCAATCCAATGGCCAGTTTTCCACATTTGACAATACCTCATATGTTGGGAATTCTGGACTATGTGGGCTTCCATTAACACGAAAATGTGAAGAGACTTTGCCTTCAGCGATGTTGAAAGAAGATATGATGATGATTATGGTATTCTAGAGGGATTCTGTTGGCAGGCCGTTGTTTCTGGTTATGGATGTGGATTCCTAATTGGGGTTATTATTGGCTGTCTGATTCTTGGGTATGGAAGGACTACATGGTTGTTGGAATGGATCTACAAATTTTACAGGATAAAGATGAGAAGCCGTAGAAGAAATGTGGCACCACAAAGAAGAAGAAGATAACAAGGTTGAGCCTTTGATATTGAATAATGGGTATTGTTGTTTTCCCATATTTATTTGCATGTTATGTTGAATTATTTAAGTCTTATCTTAAATTCAAGACTCATAGAATAGTATATGTGTGGATAGCTTAGCTTCCTATATGTTGAATTATTTAAACTGCTATGACTTCTCCACCATTTACTATAGAGAGGCATATAGCAGCTAAAACCACCAACTTAGGCCTCTTCTGGTTCTTACAGTATACTTCTAAAGTAGTCGCAATGTCACGAACTATGTGTATTTCCTTTACTACTACTGGTTTTTTACAGCACTCGTAATCTGAACTATGTCCTTTATCACGATAATGTGAAGAGCCTTAACTTACAGGGATGCTACAAGAAGATGGTAATGATTGTGGTATTCTAGAAGGATTCTGCTGGCAAGCGGTTGTTTCCGGGTATGGATGTGGATTTGTAATCAGTACGACTGTGAGTTGTGTGATTCTTGGGTATGGAAGGCCTAAGTGGTTGTGGAATGGATCGACAGATCTTACAAGATAAAGACGAGAAGCCGTGCCGTAGAGGTTGTATTGAGCTTCAATATAATTATGGGTGTTGTTGTTTTCTGAATGTTATGTTCAACTTTCTATGTTGTGTTGAATATTCATGAATGATGCTTTTCTTTTACAATTTCGATATAGAAAAAAGATACTACTCCCTCCATCCTATAATAGATGGCACAATTTCCTTTTTAGTTTGTCCTACAAAAGATGTCATATTTCCTCTTTTGGAAAAAGTTCCTTCTCACATCAATTATAAAAGTATATTTTCTCTTACCACTTAACACATAAAATAACATCTCCTAAAATCTTGTACTATCTTCCAAGTGTGACATCTACTATGGGACGGAGGGAGTATATGTTTTTTGTGATTTTCAAATAAGATGGATTGGGTTGATTAATTGTGTGACTTTATATATAGTGCGTTCTCTTTGATCATAAATTTATCACTGGAAGATACAAAAAAATCTTCTTAAAATTTCTTATTTTGTCACTACTTTTTTTGTTGAAAGAGAATTTCAGTGTATCTTTAAACCTTAGTCTTCGTCCTCAAATTTTGATTGTTATATGTGCCTAAACATGAAAGAACAAAATTTCTTATTCTTATTATCGACTCCATACTTCGTAGTTTGTACTGGTTAAAGACGACAATATAGTCGTCAACAACATATATTCTGGGAATATTTCAAAAAGTCGAACATAAAAGTTCCCACAATTAATAGAAAGAAATAACATTTCCGCAATTATTTTCTAATAGATTCAAAGAACCATATACTTAATACATAACACAACGCAACACAGTATAATACGATACAATACAATTATAAAACAATGAAAGTCAAGTTTTGTTTTTGTCACCATTTAAGTAAAGTAACTTTATTTTTCATTCATCTTCATAGTGAAATGGTCCCTAATAAAACATTATAGGAGTGTACAATTTGCAAGAGTACAAACAACAACGACTAACCGTCCAAATTAAAATATATTGTCAATTATCAGTAGATGATCATTTCGAAACTATGACAATTTTTTGTATTGCACATTCAAAGTTGGTAGTCTGTCCGAAATATAATACTCCCTCCGTCCGCGAATAGGAGTTCCGTTTTTCTATTTTAGTCCGTCCGCAAATGGAGTCCCGGTTTAATTTTACTATAAATAGTAATAGGGTCTCACATTTCATTTAAAATTAATATGTACAAGTGAGACTCATATTCCACTAACTTTTTTCCACTCACATATCTTAGCATTTTTTCAAATCCGTGCCGTCAGAAAATGAGACTCCTAATGGCAGATGGAGGGTCCTTCTTTTATAATTTTCAAATTTCAACTATGAAAAATTAAGAAGGAAATCAAAACAGAGAGAGAAACTATTTATTTACATAAAACCAGATAAATTTAATTTGCATGCAATTGATTTCTTAATAGTTTATGCAATATTATTTATCACTACACCCCCTTTAAAGTTGATAAGGAAATCTTGTTTGATATGCTTAACTTATTAGTTTGGAATTAACATAGTACTCCCTCCGTTCCAGTTTAAGAGTCACATTTTGTCATTTAAGTCCGTCTCAGTTTAAAAGTCATATTTAGAATCTACCATATTTGGACATAAAATTTAACTGCATTATTCATTGATTTTACACTCAAATGTCATTACTTTCATAAAAATAAAACAAAACAAAATCTTAAACATACAAAAAGTCAAAAGGGTCTCGCTTTCCACTACCTCACTTCAATTATTACACACTCCAACAACCACTACACCCCACATCAATTATTACACACTTCACCAATTTCTTAAAATCCGTGTCATAACTAAGTCTTACTCTAAAATTGGGACAGAGGGAGTACTACTCAATAATACCCTCATCATCATTAACATAACCAAATTGCAATTTACTACCACTTTTATGGAGACCTCTTTCTTGTTTCACTTTTCACTCATGATTTTAGTTACAGTAAACATTCTCTTTACCCTCATCTCATCTGCACCACTGACCGATTTCACCACTGATCGAGATGCTCTTCTTGCTTTCAAAAAAGCCATCACTGTCGACACAGATGGCGTGTTGAGCAACAGCTGGCTTACCAACACATCCATCTGTGTCTGGGCCGGTGTCACCTGTGGCATCAAACACCACAGGGTCACTGCCCTCAATCTCTCCAACTTCGCCCTCCACGGAAACCTCTCCCCACATCTGGGAAACCTAACGTTTCTCCGGTCCTTGGACGTTAGCTCCAACAACTTCACAGGCATCTTACCTACTGAGCTGTCTAAACTACACCGTCTGAAGCATCTAAGCGCATCATCGAACAACTTCAGTGGAGAAATCCCGGGAGTCATCCTTACGAACATGTCTGTATTGGAATATATTGATC
Source organism: Salvia hispanica (assembly GCF_029641045.1). Lineage (NCBI taxonomy): Eukaryota > Viridiplantae > Streptophyta > Magnoliopsida > Lamiales > Lamiaceae > Salvia > Salvia hispanica. Next base: position 34,006,413 of record NC_142697.1, on the reverse strand, counting down.
TGAGGTCGAACAACCTATCAGGCGCGCTGCCAAGTGATATGTGCAACAATACTCCGAAACTGAAGATATTAGTTCTCAGAGAGAATCAAATATATGGAAATATTCCAAGGAGTATATATAAGTGTAGTGAGATGCAGAAGTTGGGCTTGTCCATGAATATGTTAAGTGGAAACTTACCAACCGAAGTTGGAAATCTTAGTATGCTTACAGTTTTATCCCTATATGATAATGATCTCCAAGGTAACTATATTAATCAATTATTCAAGCTTTCACATTAGTTAACCATTTTTATTAACATCATTTTTCTATATTTTGATAGGAAATATTCCATCTTCTGTTTTCAACGTTTCACGGTTGGAATTCATCTACCTCAGTGGCAATACTCTGTCAGGTGTGAGCAAAAACATGGAATTCGTGATCTATTTCTGACTAAGTCTTATTTTAATACTTTCTTTGTCGATCTAGCTGAATTGTACTACTTCTTTTTGGATTTTGCTCATTTTAGCAGTAATTTTTTTTATGGCAAAAAGTAATGTATATTTATTCTTTTTATTTTACTTACTCTTACTTTATTCTATCTCCTTTTTTATTCCTATTTTATTCTCATTTAAAATAATTTTTTTTTAAATTTCGTGCCGAAAAAGTCAACTTTATTGGAGATTGAGGGAATACTATTTGGTCAAACTTTCAACTTAATCGCACTTCCTCGGTAGTTATGTGTAATTAATTGCACACACTGCTATTCCATGACAAACTGACAGGTTGCATACCAAAGGAGATTGGAAGTCTTACCTCCTTGAAATATCTTTATCTGTATTATAATAACTTGACAGGTACGTATTACTCTTTACGTTCCACTTAAAATGGTCATATTCTTGAGTGACATGAAATTTTAAGTTGAATAGTTATTTGTGTTAAGGTAGAATGAAAAAAGTAATTGAATATTCTAATGAGAAGAAATTAGTGAGAGAGATTTTATTCTAAATATAGAAAAGTAGACATCACAGACTAAAAAGGAAAGATGGACATCTTAAATGGGACGGAGGGAGTATGATTTTATCAGTATTTGGATTTTAGGATAACTAAAGTTGTACGCTTTGTCTAAATTAACATAACACACTTTTCATTTTTGTTTGTACCAATGAATAAAATACATTTTTATTTTTAATAATTCTCTCTATCCAATTAATACATTCAACCACATTTTTGTTCTCAAATTAAATATTTAATCCTCTCTCTTTATATAATACTTAGATCCACTCTTTTTTTCCCAGTAAACTATATTAAAAATAACTTCTAAAATCTCATATCGATTGAGAAATGTGTCATTTTATCCGAAACGGAGAAAGTAGTAATCAATTCCCGCAACTGAATTCGTATTCGTCGAATTAATCGTAAAACTTTAATTTGTATTATGACTCTGTCTTGATCTCGATTCTCAACATTCATTGCATGTTAACTAGTTTTATATATTTTCGATATTTTTATAAATTTTGCAAGTAAATTTGTCAATTGCATCATTCAGGTCATATTCCAAGACAATTCGGGAACCTCTCTTCACTATTAGGGCTGAATATTGCTTCCAATAAGTTGGCGGGTATTCATGATCATATCATTACTAAATTTCTACTAGTATTTTAAATAATTCATATTGTCTCTGTTACATCATAAGCAAGTTAAGTTTTTTTTTTTTTTGAGATATCTCTCACTACCTCCGTTCCTAAAAATTTGTCTCATTTTTCTATTTTCGTCCGTCCCCCAAAATTTGTCTCATTTCACTTTTTACCATTTTTTGTAGTGGATCTCATATTTCACTAACTCAATCCTACTCACATTTTATTATAAAATTAATATTAAAAAGTAAGACCCACAATCCAATAACTTTTTCAACTCACAATCCACTAACTTTTCCAACTCACTTTCCATTACATTTCTTAAAACCCGTACCGGATCAAAGTGGGACAAATTTTGGGGGACGGAGGTAGTATAAGTTAGTCATTGGCTCTAGAGGTCACCACGGTTCAAGAACCGCCGGTTCCCCGGTTCGGAACCGGCGGTTCAGGTTCGAAAAAATGACGAACCTGAACCAGCCCGCCATTTCCAGCGGTTCCGGTTCTTGAACCGGACAAACACGGTTCACAGGCGGTTCAAGACCCGGCGGTTTTCAGCCGGTTTCGGGCGATTCCAGGCTGGTTCCTGGTTGGACCGCCAGTTCAATTTTTTTTTTTTTTTAATTTATTCATTTATAGTACTAATTACAAATTACACCTTGTAGTCTTGTACTATTTAATAAAATAAAACGAGAATGACTATTGAATAAAATATTATTACAAATTTGAACGATATGTCGATATTACAAATACAAATGTTGAAAATTGAAATTACAAAAGAGTCAAAAGACTTAAACAATAATAATTAATAAATGAATGATGAATGTAAATATACATAATACATGCTTGTTAGCTTGTATAACAATTTAAATAAAAAAACTTGAAGTAAAGAACAATAAATGTAAATAGATAGTATATATATATACTCTTAGTCGGTGAAGGAGATGTTTCTAGAAAACTAAATTGAGGATTCCTTTAGCAATTCAACCTTAATTGTTGATGACCTTAATTGTTGAGTTTAATTTAATCATCAACAATCATGGTAGAATTGTCAAAGGTCTCCCGGATTTAGTCTTATAGAGAAGTCTTCTTCACCGATTAGAGTATATACAAATACAATTATATAACTGTATTTGTATATTTTAAAGTTGAAACAATTGAAAAATAAAAAAGAAATAAAGAAAAACGACTTGAGCCCTACTTAAATTTAAAATTTAAGTTGGGTTGCCTACGTATACTTAATGCTCAATTACATTATGGAATCAAAGTCCACGTAGTTCTCTTACCTTACTTACCTATTCGGCAATTGACGGTAGACCTCTCACTCCACCTCATTCTTGTTGTTGTTCTTCTTCTTCGTCGGGGTAGTAGTCTTGGTCGGTTTGTACTTGGGTGTTCCAATCTAGCTCTTGGTCTCTAATGTCAGCCGAACACCAATCGTCAAGTAACATGGTGACTTATATATTTTGGCCGAAGCCGGAATTGAAAAAATCTCCTTGGCCATTGATGCAAGTATGGGAAAATCTTTTTCATGTGTTCCCCACCAATCGAGGACGTCGATTTGGTTGGGAGCGGGACCTTCGTCTTCATTCAAAGGAAAGCGTGAGTCAAAATATAAATCTAACTCACTTACCGTCCTTGCCGACGAACTGCCGCTGGTGGTGTAACCGTATAGGTCGGCCAATTGGGATTGTGCGTTGGGGTCATCAACTTGAAAAAACCCAAAACTTTGTGGTTGTCGAGGGGTGGGTCGTTGTCTCACTTGGTGGGTACTGTTGTACTTGGCTTCGTATTTGGCAAAGAGAGTTCGCAACTCAAACTCAAATGCATGTTTGATGACGGAGAGATTGGGGAGGTTTATTTGGAATGTTTCGGACAAACGTGTGTTGTTGTCCTCATTGTCATTGGTGTCCGATTGCAAAGACCGAAGTGGTTGAAGATCAATAGAACTCAAATTGTTGTAATAAAATTATAAAATCTTCAAGGTAGCGACTAATTTCCATTTCGGATCCAAAACCTTAGCAATCAAAAACACCGTTGGAATCTCACTGAAATACTTAAGTCATTTGTCAATCATATAATATAAAACACACATCAACTCAGAATTTGTAACGGAATTTTTCATAGCCGTCTTAAAACCAAGTGATATACACATGCAATGATCTAAAACACGAACAGATGTGCAATAATAAACACCCGATAACTCAACAGTCGCATTTTTGAAACCTTTGAACAATTTAAACAAACTCATGCTTTGCTCCCAACATGCATGCGATAGATATAAATCAGCAACGAGATAAGTCCTAAAAAAATCAATCAAATAATCTATATGCTCCAAAGTAGAGTTCAAACAATCATATGTGGAGTTCCATCTAGTAGACACATCAAGTGAAAAATTTGTGTACCTTATTTTCTTTTGATGATAATATTTCTTCCAAGCCTTACCAATCTGAGGCTTCCAATGGATCAAATTTACGGCAGTTCTAATAGGATCAACATGCTTTTGCCACAAAGAAAGAGCATCTTGTACACATAAATTTAAAATATGACAAATGCATCTTTGATGAAAATACTTACCATTTATAACCGGAGCACAAGCCGCAATTAAGTCGGCAATACTTGCAGTGTTAGCGGTTGCATTATCAAAACCAACAGAAAATACCTTATTGCACAATCTATATTCATTCAAAACTTGAATAATTAAAGCAGCAATTGCGGGTGCGGTGTGTGGTGTAGGAAATTGTCTAAAACCAATCAAACGCTTGTGCCAAAAAATGACATGTAATGCTCATATAAGAATTTCTTTGAAAAGCATCAGTCCACACATCAAAGCAAATGTTTACTTTGTGACCCAAGGTGGACAAAAAACGTGTTACTTCTCTTTGTTTATCAAAAAATTGTTTGTTGTTAGATCTTTGATGTGAAGTTGCGGGTATTCTTTTAGCAGCGACATTAAAAGCGGTTTGCATAGTGGCTTCATATTGTTTGTCATCAAAAAAATTGAAAGGCAAATGCTTCATTGCAGACCATCTAACCATAGCATCTTGAGCGACTTTATGATCATATTTAAAAAGAGACGTACCTGTTGTTTCAGATGCACCGGTTGGGAAGTTTAGTTGGGTTTGGGATTTGGCAGTCCCATAATCGATCGGATGCTTTGCCTTCAAATGACGATGGAGAGTACCATAGCCCCCACCGGGACTAAGGGGTAGAATTTATCGCAATAGTTACAATATGCGACAAATTCATTGGTCTCTTGTTGAGTGTTTGGATCTATTACCGGGACTTTTTTATAATGTTTAACAAAAATATCCGATTTCAACGCCTTCTTAGTCTTACCCCGCCCGGTTTGAGTTTGAGGAGAAAGAACCGCTTCATCATTTTCACCAACTAGTCCGGCGCTCGTCGGAGGATATTGTTCATATCTTCCACCTCCAGTTCCACTATTACCATCGTTGTCGTCGGACGATAAATTCACGTCGCCATAAGAGTAATAAAACCCGTAACCTTCGCCACCGAAATGGCTAAGTAGCACGGCAACCCTATGATCTTCTTCGGCCTACAAATATTATATACAAACGGTATAAATAATGTATAGTACCAAAAACAAGAATATATTTATATATTATATATAGTTGTGAATTTAAAAAGAATTTGTAAAATTAATATTCGAACAACTTACTTGCAAACGCAAAGCGGTTTGTCGGGAAACCTCATCCATAACCTTATGACGAGTAGGGCGCCTTGATTTCCGACGACCACTTTGATCTTGGTCTTGGGCAATTCCATTGCCCCGATCACCACCACGACGAGAGGAAGACATTTTGCAAATTGAAAAGTAGAGTGTAGAGAGAGAGTATAACTAGAGTAGTGAGGGACGTATGTGATATTATGATACACAATTGAAATAAATTATAAGAACAATTTGCACAAATATTATAGTAAACAACTTGAGCAAATTAAAGAGAATGGAGATAAAGATGAGAGAAATTGTGAGATTGAGAAGAGAAATCATTGTTAACACAAGAATGAGGTGAGTAGAAGTGAAGGGGGAGTGGATATTTATAGGAGAAAAAAATCAGATTTAATAAAAAAAAAAAAAAAATTGAATTTTGAAATCGGCGGCCGGTTTTCTGCCCGTTATGCACCATAGACTTGCACCCCTACGCCTGAACAAGCTGCCGGAACAGGCGGTTTCTGACCGGTTTCCGACCAAACCGCCGGTTTGGTCGCCGATTTCTGGACCGTTCTGCACCCCTACGCCTGCCACCGCCTGCCGCCTGAAAAAGCTACCGGAACCGGCGGTTTCTGACCGGTTTCCGATTAAATCGCCGGTTTGGTCGCCGGTTTCTGCACCCCTACACCTGCACCCCTATGCCTGCCACCGCCTGCCTCCTGAAAAGGTGCCAGAACCGGCAAACCGCCGGTTTCCGGCGAACCGGCGATTTCGAACCGCCGGTTACAGTTCTTCATTTTTTGACAACGTGAACCGGCCTGTTGGAACCGCCGAACCTTGTCCCGGTTCCGAACCGTCACCGCGGTTCCGGGCCGGTTCGGTTTGGTGACCTCTAATTGGCTCATTGCCAAAAACATCCGCCCTGCTATTTTATTTTCTCTTTTACTTAATTCTATTTAATTACTTTTCGGCAGGTAAATTGCCGAGAGAGCTTGGTAATCTAGCAGAGCTCGAGTTCTTAGAGGGATCCTTCAACGGTTTCTTAACCGGACCCATCCCCTCTTCCATATTCAACCTATCAAATTTGAAGATGCTCTCTCTTCAGCAGAATCAGTTCTATGGTCGTATCGCTTCAAACATGGGGCTCTCACTTGTCAATCTCGAAGTTCTTTATTTAAATTATAACAGACTCACAGGCGATATTCCAACCTCTATCAACAATGCTTCTCAGCTTATGGCTATAGAACTGAGCAGAAACTCATTCACTGGGTCCATTCCCAACTTTGGCAATCTAAAACAGCTGCATGTCCTTCGTCTTAACGACAATAATCTGACCGGAGCAGAATCGCCAAATCAACAACTAGAATTTCTCTCTTCTTTAACAAACTGTCCATATTTGCTTCGATTGGAAATTGGCAACAATGGGATGATGAATGGTATCCTTCCGGCTTCCATTGGAAACTTATCTACTTCTGTTATCAGCTTTAGAGCATCTAACTGCAGCATCAGAGGTATTATTCCTCCTGGAGTTGGAAATTTAATTAATTTGCAGGTTTTGGAATTAGCCAATAATCGACTCACAGGATTCATCCCGACAACGATTGGAAACTTGGAAGGACTTGTGAGGTTATATCTATATAACAACCGGTTAGAATGGGGCATCATACCAACTACATTTGGAGCGCGTTGTAGTCTTCAGTCACTCAACTTGAATCGTAATAAGTTGGAAGGAGCATTACCGCGATCCCTCTCCAATTGTCGAAGTCTGCAGCTTCTAAATTTTGGAAACAACAGAATACAAGACACCTTTCCAGTTTGGACCGGAAATCTCACTTATCTTCGTGTCCTCATATTGGCATCCAACAACTTCAGCGGTACCATTTCTTCTCTCACTTCCAAGGCTACGCTTCCATTCCCTAACCTGCAAGTTTTTGATATATCACATAATGAGTTCACTGGAAATCTGCCCAATGAATATTTGAGGGATTTCAAGGCGATGATAGATGCAAGTGTGAATCATCGAGGAGAGGAAGATCAGTCTCCATTTTATACAGATTCATTGATATTAACGGTGAAAGGATTGAATCTATCGTATGGTACGATTCTGACAACCTTCTCAACGATCGACATGTCATCCAACAGATTTTCGGGCAGTATCCCAACCTCCATTGGAAATTTGAATTCATTGATGTATTTGAATCTGTCTCACAATTGCCTCACTGGAAATATACCTGCGTCTTTTGGAAACGTGACAGAACTCGAGTCGTTGGACCTGTCTGCAAACCGATTGGAAGGGGAAATTCCAACAGAGCTTACAAAGCTTACATTTCTTGCTATGATAAACCTTTCCATGAATAATCTTTCAGGGAAGATACCTCAATCCAATGGCCAGTTTTCCACATTTGAAAATACATCATATGTTGGAAATTCAGGACTTTGTGGATTTCCGTTAACACGAAAATGTGAAGAGCCTTCGCCTCCTGTGATGCTGCAAGAAGATGGTTATGATGATTATGGTATTCTAGATGGATTCTGTTGGCAGGCGGTTGTTTCCGGATATGGATTTGGATTCGTAATCAGTTGTGTGATTCTTGGGTATGGAAGGCCTAAATGGTTTGTGGAATGGGTCTATAGATTTTATAGGATAAATATGAGAAGCCGAAGAGGAGATGTGGCACCACAAAGAAGCTGAAGATGATAATAAGGTTGAGCCTTTGATGTTGAATAAAGACTATTGTTGTTTTAATTGCATAAGTTTCTAATTTATGTTGAAAATTGAAGATTCTATGAAATATTACTCCCTCCATCCTTCAAAATTCGGCATCATTTGATCCGGCACGAATTTTAAGAAATGTAATAGAAAGTGGGTTGAAAAAGTTAGTGGCATGTGAGTCCTACTTTTATATACTCCCTCCGTCCCACTTAAAATGAAACATTTGGGAATTGGCACGAGATTTTATGTAGTGTTGTTTTGTGAGTTGATGAGAAGAGAGTAAAGTAAGAGAGATGAAAAAGTAGAGATAGAGTTGTTTCCATTTTAGGAAACGTTTCATTTTTAATGGGACAAAGGGAGTATTAGTTTTAAAATAAAATGTGAGTGAGAATGAGTTAGTGGAATGTAGGTCCACTACCAAAAA